>NW_023425404.1:99302752-100502752 GCF_014108245.1 Pipistrellus kuhlii
TCCCGGAGGCTCGCACATTGCACGCAGAAAAGGGACGGTTGGCTATGCTGCAGGATTGCCCTGGCGGGAAGGAGACAGGGGCTCCAGACTGCTCTGAACGCCACCTCCAGCTCCACTTCCAACTGAACTGAACGCCAGTTCCGGGCTCACTGGGGGAGAGCCTAGACTGTTTGGTAGCAGGTGAAAATCGAGGGCACCTTTCTCTCAGAGGTGCTTGCAGCAAGTACTGAAGGACCCTGGGGAATACTGAGACTCAGGAGCCGCATAGGGCGGGGCTGACAGAAGCCAAGGCTGTAGGCTCCACCCTGAAACCCCACCCCATCCAAGCAGAACACAGAGACTTTTAAGACTACCAACTCAGGGAAGCTGCGAAAATGCTGAGACAAAAAAATAGATCAAAAACGAAAGAAATAGAGGACAAAAAGCGACTGGATATTGAGTTCAAATCTACGCTTATAAGGTTTTTCAAGAATTTCTTAGAAAAAGTTGATAAGACCTATGAGGATATGAAAAGGGATCAACTAGAATTAATAAGGAATCAACAAGAAATAATAAGGGATCAACAAGAAATAATAAGGGATCAACAAGAAATAAAGAATACATTGTCTGAAATAAAAAATATTATACAGAGTCCTAAAACAGAATGGGAGATCGCAAGAATCAAGTCAAAGATTTGGAACATAAAGAGCCAGAAGACACTCCTCCGCAAAAGCAAGAAGGCAAGAGAATCCAGAAAGTTGAAGATAATGTAAGAAATCTCTGGGACAACTTCAAGCGAACCAACACCAGAATTATGGGGGTCCCAGAAGATAGAGAGAGCAAGATATCGAAAACATACTGGAAGAAATAGTGATAGAAAACTTCCCCCACTGGGTGAACGAAATAGACTTACAAGTCCAGGATGCACACAGAACTCCAAACAAAAGGAATCCAAAGAAGACTACACCAAGACAAATCATAATTAAAATTTGAAGAGCAAAAGACAAAGAGAGAATATTAAAAGCAGCAAGAGCAAAGCAGGTAGTTACCTATAAAGGAGCATTTATACGATTGTCAGCTGATTTCTCAACAGAAACCATGCAGGCCAGACAGGAATGGCAAAAATTCAAGGTGATGAATAGTAAAACAGCCAAAAATAATTTGCCCAGCAAAGCTATCACTGAGAATCGAAGGCCAGATAAAGAGCTTCACCAATAAAAAAAAACTAAAGGAGTTCATCACCACCAAACCAGAATTATATGGATTGCTGAAGGGGGTTCTTTCAGAAGAGAAAGTAAATAAAGATAAAAATTATGAACAACAAATACGTAACTATCAACAATTGAATCTAAAAACCAAGGAAATTAAAAAAACAACTGATGAACAATATTAACTGTTGAATATAATAGAATCAGAGGAATGGAAGAGGAGTGAACTGATGATTCTTGGGGAAAAGGGGAGTGGGGGATATGGGAAGAGACTGAACATAAACTGTGCACCTATGGATGAGGACAAGGGGTGGGGTGGGGAAAGGGTAGGGGGGGGGGGAACCTGGTGGAGGAGAGCAATGGAGGGGGTCGAGGGGGAAGAGGAACATTTGTAATAATATGAACAATAAAGATTTACTTAAAAAAAAAAAGAAAAATGTTTTTGAACTTCATATGAATGCAACTATAGGCAATCCTCGGGTTATGTCGGACTTGACTTAAGTCGTTTCGTAGTTACATCACCATCTCCCATTTATTTATTTAAAAAACAAAAAAAACAAAGTCCCGTCATTTCGACGTTTGTACATAAGTGCTTTATTTTTTTATTTTATTTATTTACCACAAGTAAAGATCAGGAATTATCTTTTTTTAAACTTTTTACTGTTTCACTTCATTACTGCTGTGTATGTGCTCCATGTGAGTGATATAGGTGCTTATGTAGGTGAGTTCCTACTTAATGGCGAAAATCATGTTGCATTGCACCATAGGAATGGATCTCCAACATAACCCAAGGACCAACTGTATACAGAATATAATTTTCTCAATTTTGGCTTCTTTCCTTCAATGTTATATGTGTAAGATTCATTTCTGTTGCATGTAGCTGTAATTTGTTTATTTTCATTGCTGTGTACTATTCTCTTGTATAATATGCCACAATTTATCTATTTATTTTTGTTGATGAGCATGTGGAACATTTAAAAACATTGAGTTTTTAACTACTACAAATCATACATCTGTGAACATCCTTGTACATATATATGTGTGTACATTTCTCTTGGGTACTAGTATATCTTAGGAATGGAATTGCTCAATTATAGGGTGGATATATCATCTTATTTATTCACTAGAGGCCCAGTGCACAAAATTCATGCACTAGGGAGGGGGCTGCCCCTCAACTTGGCCTGTGCCCTCTCGCAGTCTGGGAACTCTCATGCTTTACCACCCGCCTGCCACTGCTCCTTACTACTTGGCTTGCTGCTCCTTAGTTCTGCCACAGAGGCAGGAGAGGTTCCTGCCACCTCTACTGCCCTCACCAGCTGTGAGCCCAGCTTCTGACTGAGCAGTGTTCCCCCTGTGGGAGTGCACTGACCACCTGGGGGCAGCTCCTGCATTGAGTGTGTGCCCCCTGGTGGTCAGTACACGTTATAGAAACCAGTTGTTCCAAAGTTTGGTCAATTTGCATATAAGGTTTCATTATATAGGATTCTTTCTTTTGATGGATGATTGTGTTGTGCTGCTATGAACATTTCTGTATTTGTGGCCTGGTGTAAAACTATAATACACATTCATAGAATACATATACAGGAATGAAATTGCTGCCAGGTATATATATCTTCAAATTTACCAGAAAATGTGAAATCATTTTCCAGGGTCGTTTTGCCAGTTTACACTCTCACCAACAGAGTGTTTATTCCTTGCTCCACATCCTTGTCAGTAGTTATTATCTGACTTTAATTTTTTTACCAATCTGGAAAGTGTGTCATGGTTTATTGTGGTTTTAATTTCATGTCCCTGATTACTAATGAGATTAAACATTTTTGTTGATGGACCATTTTGATTTTTAAAATTTAATGTTTTCTGCTTATTCTTTAGTGTGGAGATGTACTTTCCTCAGAATGACTCTTGGATTGGTTTGGCACCCCTAAACATGCCTCGCTATGAATTTGGAATATGCGTTTTAGACCAAAAAGTGTATGTTATAGGTGGTATTGAAACTGATGTGCGTCCTGATTTCAATGTCAGAAACCATGAAAATTCAGTAGAATGCTGGAATCCTGATACAAATACCTGGACTTCTCTCGAGAGAATGAATGAGCACCGAAGCACCCTTGGAGTAGTAGTACTTGCAGGAGAGCTTTATGCCCTAGGTGGCTATGATGGACAGTCTTACTTACAGTCAGTGGAGAAGTATATTCCCAAATTAAGAAGGTGGGAACCCGTGGCACCAATGACTACAACACGAAGTTGTTTTGCTGCAGCTGTGCTGGATGGAATGATATATGCCATTGGTGGGTATGGTCCCGCCCACATGAACAGGTACTTAACCTAATCAAGCTGTAGATTTTTAAAGTATTATTAACAATGATTTCTGGCTTTTAAACAATTTGTGTGTATAAATTAACTTCCCCTTTTAAATTTTAAAGTAATATTAATAAACATTTTGAAAATTTAATCTGCCCTATGAGTATAATTGTTTACCTGGGGATTTAATACAAACCTAAGAGTCAAATGCCTCTTACTAAATTTTATATTCATTCAATTAATATAAATGGATAGATTTTAAAATTCAGAAATCTGAAAGTCAGATTAAGTTAGACAATTAAATTTTGGGTGTTTGTGTGTGTGTGTGTAAATGGCCTTTTATTGCATTGCTTAATATAATAAAAAAGTGAAAAATGCAATTCCTATATGCTTATACTATGTATATATATATGTATTTATTTTAAAATATATATTTAAAAGTATATTATTTAAAAATATCCTCATTTGAGGATATTTTTTCCATTGATTTTTAGAGAGTGGAGGGAAGGGAGAGAGAAAAAGAAACATCGATGTGAGAGAGACATGTTAATTGGTTGCCTCTGCACCCAACCAATACACACCTTTGACTGGCCAACGTTTTTCCACTGAGCCAAATCGGCTAGGACCCAAGCATACATTTCTACTCTTTGAAAAGTTGCTGGCAGAGATTTATAAGATGAAAAGTTAAGTATTTTAGTTATGAGATACTCTGGAAGTTTTAAGTTTTTGCTACAGTTTATTGATTTTTACCCAGTGATTTTGCTTTAAAGGTTTTTATTGTGGTGTCCTTTCAGAAAGTTATAATTTAGTCTATTATATATTCTAGTCTAGTCCACAGTCAAGTCTCTGTCCTAAATCCAGAATTAAGTTACTGACATTCAGATGCTTTAGGATCTGCCGAAACCGGTTTGGCTCAGTGGATAGAGCATTGGCCTGTGGACTCAAGTGTCCCGGGTTCGATTCCAGTCAAGGCATGTACTTTGGTTGCAGCAGCTGATTGATGTTTCTGACTTTCTATCCCTCTTCTTCTCTGTAAAAAATCAATAAAATATACTTTAAAAAAAAAAGAAGAAGAAGAAGAAAGAAAGAAAGAAAAAAACACCGAAACCGGTTTGGCTCAGTGGTAGAGCGTCGGTCTGCGGACTGAAAGGTCCCAGGTTCGATTCCGGTCAAGGGCATGTACATTGGTTGTGTGCACATGCCCAGTAGGGGGTGTGCAAGAGGCAGCTGGTCGATGTTTCTCTCTCGTCGACGTTTCTAACTCTCTCTCCCTCTCCCTTCCTCTCTGTAAAAAATCAATAAAATATATATATAAAAAAAGAAAAATCCCCAAATGCTTTAGGATCTTTTGAGAGGTTAGATTAAGACCAGAACAAGCTTAAGAAGTTTGTCTTTGTGCTGCTTCAAGGCAAAGCATAGGCTACATGGCCTTCCGGAATGTTTTAGGGAAGCTCTTTTAGAAATTCTGATTTGATTCAGTTTCCCATAGACTAGCTTGAAAATGCCAAATATTCTCCGAAATGCAGATTTGTCTTATATCCTTGAATTTTCCTAAATTAACTCTGAGATTATTATGATTAGCCAATTTGTCCTATGAAATCTACAGTGTTTGCTTTCCAGTAAATCACTGTGAATTCTCCTGTAAGAAAAAATTCCTATTCTTTCCCTCTTTCCCCTTTTTCTTGACTGTGTAGAAGACTCTTAGAATACATCTATATTCAGTTTATGATTTTCAAAGTTTTTTCCCATGCATACTCATTTGACTATTCTTCTATAGATCCTTTGAGGTTGAATTATTGCCATTTTTGCAGCTGAGAGGAAATATGACTTACCCAGTATTATAAATCCAAAGTGGTAGGACTATGGTTCATTCAGCTCTAAATATGGTACATTAGGCACTTGAACCCAGGTTTTCTGACTCCAAAAGTTCTGTAACATTAATATACCTTGCTGTTTACACAACATAATGGGATAACATATGGCTATTTTTCACCCATTATACAAGATAAACTTTTATCCCTGTAATCTCACCAGCTATATCAAAACATTTAGGACAAACTACTCTGGTTTTATATCTGACTATTTAACTTTTAAAAGTTCAAAGGTGGGGTTTAGTGTTGCTTTAGTAGAAAGAATAACACAAAGAATATGTGAATTAATTCTTTTCTTTTGTTGAATATTTGCAGTGTGGAACGTTATGATCCAAGTAAGGATTCCTGGGAGATGGTTGCATCTATGGCAGATAAAAGGATCCACTTTGGTGTGGGTGTCATGCTGGGCTTTATTTTTGTGGTCGGTGGGCATAACGGTGTCTCACATTTGTCAAGCATTGAAAGATATGACCCTCATCAAAATCAGTGGACTGTGTGTAGACCAATGAAAGAACCCAGAACAGGTAATAATAATTTACTGATTTTGAATATATAGGACAACATTTTTATAGTGATGTTCTTGGAATATAATAATAAAGAGTATTGCTTGTTCAGAAAAAAAATACACTTTTGTGGTAACTTGCAAGATGAGATTAGATAAAATCACATAGATTTCTTTACTGTGGTTTTAATATGCCAGTGTGCATATTATTATTTCTTAAACTTGGAGAACACATTTTGAGATAAAATAGAATGTATTTTCTAGAAACTCTTTTTGTCCATATAACAAATGTCATCTTTTTATATGTTAGACACATACATACACACACAGAATCCTCGGATGTTCAATTTTGTTTTTTATTGCACATCAGCACTTATATCTTCACTTTCAAATGTCCTCTCCTCCTCAAGTGGTATAGTCAAGAAAAGTCTGAATTTCAGGGTCCCTAGAGAAAAACAATTACATTAAAGAAAAGAAGAAATTATCTTTGAGTTCTATGTAACATCATTTTAAGGGGAAAGTTTTAAATTACTGATGGAATATGTTAGTATTCTTTACATTTGTGACTTAAGAAACTTGTGAAACAAACATGCAAAGAAAACTGAAAGGAAAAATGGAATGAACTGTTAGTTATTTACTATAGTTTGTGTAACATCATTGCAAGAGAAAGCCATAAAAAAGAGAATGTAAAACATTTAGGCAGCCTTGTTCTTTTTAAAACTATAAAATACAAAGTAAAAATTTTAGAGCATAAATTATGTAGCTCACTAGATACTTTTGAATTCTTTAATATATAGGTTTCCCCTGCTCCTCAAAAAAGAGCATTATTATGAAACCTTTTCTAAACCGAAGTGGCTAATGCTAAAAAGCAGGTGGCGCGATGCTGAGATGCCGAGGGTAGTTCCCAGGGAAAGAGTGTGGCAGTGTCACCCTCGCTGCTTGGTGCATGCTGCCTCTATAACAGTTTGCTGCAACAAAACAAATGCTGAATGCTAGCTTTGTTTTTTGTCATTTTTGTAAAAACAAAAATCCTCTTCAGATTTCTTTTGATTAGGGAACAGGTAAAGTGGACCTGTGAACAACATGAGTTTGAACTGCTTTAGTCTACATATACATGCTTTTATTTGTATGGCATTTTCTTCAAAAAATACTGTATATACTAGTATATTTTCTATTCATTATGATTTTCTTAATATTTTTTCTCTAGGTTACTTCATTGTAAGAATACAGTATATAATACATTTAATTTCAAAATATGGGTTAGTCAACTGTTTATGTTATTGGTAAAGCTCCCAGTCAGTAGTAAACTCTTAAGTTTTGGGGGAATCAAGAGTTCTACTCAGATTTTTTACTGTGCAGGTGTTGGTACCCCTAACCCCTTCAGTATTCAAGGGTCAACGGTAATACAGGTCTTTTATAAAGCAAAATGGTGCAACACAAACTTTCAAAATATGAGGTCCGTATATTTGAAAACTTGATGAAAATGAATAATTTCTGGAAAAAATGTGGAGATATCAAATGAGAAGAAAACATATGAAAAGATATGTACTGCATTCTTCTTTTAAATGTTCGTTCATTATTCATTAAAAACGTTGAGGCCCTGGCTGGTTTGACTCAGTGGTTGGAGCATTGGCCATGGACTGAAGGGTCACAGGTTTGATTCTGGTCAAGATCACACACCTCAGTTACAATCTGGATTCCCAGTTCTGGTCTGGCATGTGTGGGAGGCAACCAATCAATGTGTCTCTCTCACCTCGATGCTTCTTTCTCTCTGTCTCTCCTCCTCCCTTCCACTTTCTCTAGTGGTTAATGGATAAAATATTCTTGGGTGAGGGTTAAAAAAAACACACGTTGTGTTACAAACATTCCGATTCATAAACAGTTAAGATGGGTGGTATAGTATACTGCATCCTTTTTTTTTTTTTTTTCTTTTTTTTTAACTCATCCGAGTCTTAAGTACTTACCATATGCACAATATTTCAGTGCAAATATTAAAGGAATGCAAAGACAAATTTTTAAATGGTGCCAACTCTCAAGGAGTTTGCAATCTAATAGTGACAGCTTAACACAAATTATAGGAAAGGAATTACTGCTTTATTTATTTATTTCTGTGTGTGTGTGTGTGTGTGTGTGTGTGTGTGTGTGTTGATCTTCACCCAAAAATACTTCTTTCCATTCATTATTTTCACTTTTTTACAAAAAGTGGAAGAGGATGAGGGGGAGGGAAGGAGGGAGAGACAGAGAGAGCGAGAGCGAGAGAGAGTGGGAGAGAGAGAGAGCGGTGAGAAAGAGACATCAATTGGTTGCCTCCTACACATGCTCCAACATGGACAGGGATGGAACCTGCACCCAAGGTACATACCCTTGACTGGCTGGACTCAAGCCTGAGACCCTTTGATGTGTGGGCTGATGCTCTAACCACTGAGAAATCCTGGCCATAGCTAGTTTTTAAAGAAAATGTTTTACTGATTTTAGAGAGAGAGAAAGGGAGAGGGGGAAAGAGATAGAAACTTCGATTGGCGGCCTCCTGCATGCCTCTAAGGGGGATCAAGCCTGTAACCCAGGCAAGTGTTCTGACCGGGAATCCAACTGGTGTCCTCTTGATTCACAGGTTGATGCTCAACTACTGAGCCACACGCACCGGGACAGGGCTGCTTTTTTTAAATATTTTTCTGTGGTCTAGGAGAGAGACAGTACGATTGGAGAACAGAGATGAAGGAAGCCTTCAACTGTTACTTTATATACTTTTATATTCAGGGATATTTTCCCAGTGAGCTCATGTTATAAAATAAAACCCTAGTATGAAAATAGACCAAACAGCAGAACACAACCAGTCACTGTGATGTGCACTGACCACCAAGGGGTAGACGCTGAATGCAGGAGCTGCCTCCTGGTGGTCACTGCACTCCCACAGGGGGAGCCCCACTCAGCCAGAAGCCAGGCGTATGGCTAGCGAGCACAGCAGCAGTGGTGGGAGCCTCTCCCGCCTCCGCTGCAGGCAGGCGGTAAGGAGCAAGAGGTCCTGGACTGCAAGAACCCTGGACTGCGAGAGGGATGTCTGACTGCCGGCTTGGGTCTGATTCCTGGGGGCATCGGGCCTAAGCCGGCAGGTGAACATCCCCTGAGGGGTCCCGGACTGCGAGAGGGCACAAATGTGCATTGGGCCTCTAGTATTACTATATTGCTTGTATAATTAATAATAGATTATTGAAATGTATTTTAAGAAAACATTAAAATACAAATTCACTTATTTTTAGTGAGAAGTCTACTAGATGCTTAACGTGTTTTTTCCTCCCATTTTTATTCACCTTTCCTAGGAGTTGGTGCTGCTGTAATCGATAACTACCTTTACGTGGTCGGTGGTCACTCAGGGTCTTCCTATCTGAACACCGTACAGAAATATGACCCTATCTCAGATACATGGCTGGATTCAGCTGGCATGATATACTGTCGCTGCAATTTTGGGTTAACTGCACTTTGACAAGTGTGGAGTCATGGAAATAGTGAGGTGAAGAACTTCGTGCCGCATGAAAGGATGCCTAATTTTCTGAAACCCCAAAGCTGCATTGCTTTGTTTTTAACTTGAAATGTCATGAAGACTCAACATTTTGTTGGGTACTTTGAACTGACAAGTAACTTTGGTTGCTCTTGATTACACAGTGAACCAATAATCAAAAAAAAAAAAAAAAAAAAAAGGAAAGATCTTGCCAAGTGAATTGTGCACTTTTTCCCTCTAATACTGGCATAAAGTAGTTTCTTTTAATGTTATTTATTGATTTTAGAGGAGGGGGAAGGGAGAGGACTAGAGATAGAAACATCGATTGGCTGCCTCCTGCATGCCCTACACTGGGGATTGAGCCTGAAACCCAAGCATGTGCCCTGGCCAGGAATTGAACCAGTGACCTCCTGGTTAATGGATTGATGCTCAACCACTGAGCCACATCAGCTGGGCTGACAAAGTAGTTTTATGTTCAAAAGTGTACATGTGAAAAACTTGCTTTATAAAAAATATTTTAGTTCTCTTCCTCAATATGCACCATGATTACTAGGATGAATGATGTTTAGATGCTGGAGTGTAGTAAATGTCTGGATAGAGTACTGATACTGTCTTTTGGATATAAGTTCATATGCTTCACATTTTAAATAAAGGGCTGCTTTTTTTTGGTACTTTTAAGGGGTATAAATTATATGCTCTAGTGAATCACCTGGACATTCTTCCTTCTAAATGGCTTTATGGCTGGGGCTGTAATATCTTTGCAAGACAAATGTTTTTACTATCATATTTGGGAACCTGTTAAAAGATATTTACTGTTTATATCTTTTTTATGTGGGCAGGTTAATGCTGGAAGAACTTATCCAGTTCTGCTATGCTAAGCATGGATAGAGTTAAGCACATCAGTTTATTTTTTTAGTAGTACAGCAAGCTTCCCAGTGTTGATACATATAAATGACAAATATTTAGTATCACCCTTTTTGCATATTGATTTTTTTCATATATCCTTATAATAATTTCAGGTTTTAAGACACTTGTTTGCTTTTTCAAAGTGTTTTTAGATATAAAAATGGTGCTAACGAAGGAGCTATAACAAGGCTATAACGATGTTCTTTTGGATGTTCAGTATGAAATTTGCATGACATGTTTTGATAGTATTTTCCATTTTGACTGGCTTGATTTATTTGTGATTATTAAAAATATTAGTGAATATACTAATGTTAACATCCAAAAATTACCTAAATGCCTATGTTATGCTTCCCATGGTTCCTGAAAAATGATTTAAAGAAAGATACATTTTTTATCTTCTTTCTTCTTGTGCTAGATATTACATGTCCTCCTGTAATAACAAAAATATATGCATTAAATATAAAGCACTAGGCAATTATGCATTACTCTACATTTCTTGGTAACTGAATATTTTAAAGTCATTGAGGAAAACTGGAACTCGTTGTTTACTTGAGTAATGGTTCTAAATTTGGTTCTACTTTGACTAAAGAAATGATCTTTTAAAGCAAAATGGTTTGCTATTGCCAAGTGACAGCTTATTTAAAAGAAGTGGCTGATTGATTTTGTTTTAGCATGTTTTACTAAATGTCCATTAGACTTGAACACATTACCTTGCATTTTATTAGGATGTCGGTACTTTTATTTTTGTTACTATAGTAATTTCATTTTCTTTTCCGTATATATTTTTTACTTTTTCATCATCTCTTTATAGATGAAAATTTGTAAGAAAAATTATACTGCATTCTTAAGTGCCATAAGGTTCTGAACTATTGTTAAGAAGCCATTTGTAATTATAAAACGTAAGTTAATTTGTTAGCATAAATGTTATTACTTAAAAACTGTAGCTGGCAATTTGCTGTTTTCCTTGTTCTTCCATAAACTGCCAGTTATAGATTTAAATATATAATACCAAATTATTTAAAATCATCTTTAAACACAAGTAGTATCATGCTTTATGAATATTGTACAGATTATAAAACCTTGCAAATAATTTTTAGTCTCTTGTAAGTAAGAACTCAACAGGAGCTACTAATAAACTTCACAGGCTATTTTCTATGTTGCTTGTTTAAATCACAATGATATATAGCAATAACTTTTTAATTGATTTGAATAAATCTCTTGGATAGAAACAAGGTGCATTATTGTTATTGGCTTAGACTTTATTTAAAGAAAAGCATTTAAAATAGATTCCATCATATATTTGGTTTAAATTTCCCAACTCAATTTTCGTTCTATTTATATCAATAAAGTTGTTAAATACATCCTGTTATTCTCTATTTAATCCTTTCTCCCTATAAGGGAATTTGAAAGACTAGAAAATTATTTTATTGTAAGCAGCATTATACTACACATTTTATTTTAATTATGTTTTACTCAATGTATCATTGCCACTCTCAAATTAATATAAAATATATAAATCATTTGATAAATTAGATCAAAGGGATCTCTTGATTGTTGTTTTGAAAAAATTTGAATTTTATGTTGAAGAAGACTAAATGTGAAATATTTGGGGCTATAATAGAAGCCATATACCAGAGAAAAAATCATGAAAACCTGTAAAATGAAGAGAAAAAAGAAAACAAAATTAGAAATATTTATTTCAGGTTTGCTAAAGCTGCTGTACTATTCATAGCTATAGGTATTTTTTTTTTATTTTTTTAAATATTTTATTGATTTTGTACAGAGAGAAAGGGAGAGAGATAGTTAGAAACATCGATGAGAGAGAGTCATCGATCAGCTGCCTCTTACACACTGGGGATATGCCCACAACCAAGGTACATGCCCTTGACCGGAATCGAACCCGGGTCCCTTCAGTCTCCAAGCCGATGCTCTATCCATTGAGCCAAACCGGTTTCGGCCCATAGGTATTAATGTGATTTGACAACTAATAACTTTACAGTAGAACCTTCTTGTACAGATTTGTGAGAAGTTTTATTATGAATACTCTGCTGATAATTGTGAATTTAAAGTCACATGTTTCTTATGCTAAAGAGGATAAAGATATTTGATTATAAATTCACAGGGTTAAATATGCTAGTCATAATCCTATCTAATAAAAGAGTAATATGCAAATTGACCATCACTCCAAGACACAAGATGGCCTGCAGGGGAGGACAGTTGTGGTTGGTTAGGGTTGACAAGGTCAGAAGACCAGACCTACAGTGGAGGACAGTTGGGGGAGGGACTTAGGTCTGCTGGAAGGACAGTTGGGGGGGACCAGGCCAGCAGAGGAGGACAGTTGGGAGGGACCAGGGCAGCAGGGGCGGGCAGTTAGTTGTGACTGGGCTGTTAGAGGAGGGCATTTGGGGGGAACCAGACCTATAGGGAAGGGCAGTTGTGGGCAATCAGCCCAGAAGAGAGGTCAGTTAGGGGTGACCGGGCCAGCAGAGGGCAGTTGGGAGGGACCAAGCCTGCAGGGAAGGACAGTTAAGGGTGACCAGTCTGGCAGGGGAGGACAGTTAGGGGCAATTGGTCCAGCCAGGGAGCAGTTAGGCAGAAACAGTTAGGGGCAATCAGACAGAAGCAGGCTGGCGGTTAGGAGCCAGCTGTCCTGGATTGTGAGAGGGAAGTCCAGTGGGATGGGGCCTAAACGGCAGTCAGATTATCCCTCAAGGGGTTCCAGATTGGAGAGGGTGCAGGCTGGGCTGAGGGTACTCCCCCATGCACAAATTTCATGCCCAGGGACTCTAGTTTTATATAATCACGGAGGAGACAGCTAATTAAGATTGCCCACAAATATTTTTTTAAGTGGTTGTGAGATTATCTAATCAGTTGGAAGATAATTGTCTTTTATGATTACTTTATGAGGACATAATCAGTTTGGAATGTTTGGCTATTTAGTATTAGTCGAATACAGTAATAGAACTTTAGTGATTTTTAAAGTAGACCAAAGGCTATTTATGTACATTCTATATGTTATTGCTAATATTGTTTTAGATATGAATGAATATAAAATTATAGGAAGTGGTATCAAATGATAGAAAAATGGCATTCATTAGGTTTTGAAAATTATTTTGATACCTTGACAAAAATGGAGGGTCTACTTTCTGTATGGGATATTGTGCTAGATGCTATAGAGGCTAAAAATAGAAATAAGATATAGTTTTTTCACTCAAAGAATAAAATATAGTGAGGGAGACCTATACCCAAATAACTATAGTGATAAAGTGTGAATCTAATTCCTTATCGCCAACACCACAGTAATTAGAGACCCAGTTTATGTATAAACATTTGTATCCTTTCATGTTCAGTTAGGTTTTATTGGCATGAAAAAGATTTATAAAAACAAACAAACAAATAACATCTATAGAATTTCAAATTCCCTGGAATTTGATAATATATTTTTGAGTAGGTAACAAAATCATAGAAGCTTAAAAAAATACTGTATTATCAATGCTCTGGCTGATATTGAAGGAAATATATGTACATTTAATGTTGTGTTTGTTTTTAGTTTTGATGTTGGATTTCTGATATTGTCACCTAAGTGCTCATTTTCAGGAAAATCAGATTCTACCATAAATATCCTGCTTAAAGTTCAATAAACTTGTGATAACCTCTGTAGTTTGAAAGTTAAAGAATGATAAGATATCACCTGTCAAGTTAACATCCAGTTCTACCTTTTAACCTTTTTTTCTTTGTAAAACAGCACTTTAATTAGACATTTAATTAGATGCAATTATTCTGTGGCTGGATAGATATTGGATTTTCACTTACAGTATATTGATTCAGTGTTGATACATATTTGAAGAGTGAGGACTACAGTAAGTTTTAAAACTATAAGTTTACAAGTTTTCTTATGGGTGTGAATATGGAGTCAAATAAAAATCCAGTTTACATCTCTGCAGAGAGAAACATTGTTATCCATATGTCTTTTATATTACACATATTTAAGTAGGGATATTTATTGTTTCTTTTGTCAAGTTATCTTATGTAAGTCCCATTTATTTTAAAATACCAAGCAAAAAGTTCCAAGTTTGCCTTAAAATACAAGTGAAAATAAAGAACTGGATAATAATGCCTATATTTTTGCCTTATGAATTGTGCTGTATCATAAACCAGAGATGGTTTTAATTTTAACAGAATTCCAAAATTTTATAGAGGTAGAGTACTATATATGTACTGTCTTGCAAAGAATGTGATCTAATGTGGATTATGTTAATATTTAAATGTTTTTATATCTGTATTTTACCTCTGAATAGTTATCTTTTTAGCATCAGGGTTTCATTTTAATTTTGTTTACCTAGTTAAGTGGCATTAACTTGTTGAAGGTTGTATTCTTTTGTCTTATTTTAAAAGTTCTTTGTATGTACTATTGTGGTAATGCTAATGACTATGTTTAGAATAAATTTGAAAAACATGAATTTGTATGTGTCAATTGTTGTGAACTGACCTAAACTACCGTATTTTTCGGACCATAAGACACTCCGGACCATAAGACGCACCAGTTTTTAGAGAAGGGAAATGAAGAAAAAAAGATTCTGAAACAAATAGTGTCCTAAAATATTTTATGTGCATTGAAACCCAACATCACAGTCATAAACACATGTAATCAACCCTGTAAAGTAAACAGCAGCATTTAGAACCATTTTAGAGCCGGGCAAGCACACAGAGACCACACAGAGCCGGGCAAGTAAAAAAACTTTTTTTTAAAGTATATGTGTAGGCTATATTTGGACCATAAGACGCAGGGACTTTTTCCCCCCACTTCTGGGGGAAAAAAGTGCGTCTTATGGTCCGAAAAATACGGTAACTTCTTTATGGTCCACTCTTAGGTGGTTCTTGGTAGAGAGGTAGTAGTCACAAAAGTTGAGGTAGATGTAGAATAGCCATTCATTCACACACTTACTAAAGAAACATTTATTAGCAAAGTAGGCATAAGAGTTCAGTAGGTAAGTTCAATGCTGTTCCTGCTTTCTATCCCTTAGATTCTCTAACTCAGTGGTTGGCAAACTCATTAGTCAATAGAGCCAAGTATCAACAGTACAACTGAAATTTCTCTTGAGAGACAAATTTTTTAAACTTAAAACTATATAGGTGGGTACATTGTTATCAACTTTCATTGGTATTTTTGTGGAAGAGCCACACTCAAAGGGCCAAAGAGACGCATGTGGCTCACAAGCCACAGTTTGCCAACCACTGCTCTAACCAGTCTTTAAGAAGGTTTACTTGAGGCAGACAAGGTAGCAGTCCAGAAGATTTTGTTACCTTATGGCCAGAGTCAGGTAACCTGCAGCCTTCCTTAAAGGAGTTGTAAACTATAGATTTGAATGGATTCAAATAACCTGTCCCTGCAAGAATTGGAAATGTCTCATACTTTTAGATAACCCACAGTCTTGAAAAGGGGCTTTTACTTTCATTTTTGTTTTTGTTTTGTTTTGTTTTAGAGAAACTGGAGGGGAGGAGGAGAGATACAGAGAGAGAAACATCACATAGATTGGTTGCCTCCTTCACAGGCCCCAGCCAGAGCCAGGGATTGAGCTTTTAACCAAGATACATGCCATAATCCAGAATCGAACCTGGGACCCTTAGTTCTGCAAGCCAACACTCTATTCACTGAGCCAAACTGGCCAGGACTCATTCTTGGATTTTAATGTGTTTTTTTTGTGTGTGTGTTTTTTTCCTTAGCCTATAAGTTTTGGTTTCTATCAAGATGGCAGGGAGTAGGTGGATGTTACACTCACCTCCTAAGACCAAACTGTCATCACTGTGTCCCATATCTATCAATAAGAGCCCAAGACCTAGCACTAGCACCAACCTGCCTTGCTTCACAGGTGGGCCTCACCTGGGCAATTCCAAGCTCAATACAAATATCGGCCATTTGCAGATTGCTCTGTAGCTCCTGCCAGATGGCCCCCAGGCAGTGGCTGACTTTGACATTCCTGGGAGGCCCCAGAGCCCGTGTACTCTGTGATCAGCTTCAGACCATACCAGATTAGAACTCTACACTGACACAAGCAACATACTCAAGAGGCAGACTCAGCACTAAAGCACCATTGAAGCAAGTCCTGCTTCATAGGGGTATCTCCTGCACAGCACCTCTTTCACTGCAGTGGCAACTTGTCCTCAGACCCAATTAGCCTGGAGGTCAATTCCTCTCAGTAACATCAACAGTAATTAAGGCTCAATTGCAACAAGACTTTTCACACAGCCCACAAATGACACACTTAGAGCTCAGCTCAGGTGACTGGGGAGGCTGAGCCACTGGGCCTTACAGGACCCCTACCACATAAGATTACCAATTCTAGGAGACATGGAAGCTCTACCTAATAAATAGAAACAAACACAGGGAAGCAGTCAAAATGTGGAGACAAACATGTCATGATGGTTATAAGGTTGCTCAAGGATCTTAATGAGAGCTTGCTTCAAGGGACTAAGTGAGACTTTCAAAGATCTTAGAATTTCAAAGACATGAAAAAGGACAAGTCAGAAGTTAAGCATGCACTAACTGAAAGAATAAGTTACAGGGAATCAACAGTAAAGTAGTGGATCCGAGAATACGAGGAAGCAAAAAACACCCAATCAAAAGATTTAAAAAACACACACAAACAAAAATATGAAGATAGTGTAAGAAGCCTCTGGGACAACTTCAAATGTACCAAAATTTGCATTATGGGGGTGTCAGAAGGAGAAAAGAGAGCAAGATATTGAAAACCTATTTGAAGAAATGACAGAAAACTTTCCCTTCTCTTCAGGGAAATAGACTTAAAGTCCAGGAAGTGCAGAGTCCCAAACCAGATGAACCCAAAAAGACCCACACCAAAACACATAATTAAAATGCCAAATGCTAAAGTCAAAGAATCTTAAAAGCAAGAGAAAAGCAGTTACCTACAATGGAGGATCCATGGAACTGTCAGTTGATTTCTCAACAGAAACCATGCAGGCCAGACAGAGTGGCAAGAAATATTCAAAGCGATTAATAGCAAGAACCTACAACCAAGATTACCCAGCAAAGTTATCATTCAGGATTGAAGGTCAGATAAAGAGCTTCACAGATAAGAAAAAGCTAAAGGAGTTCATCACCACCAAACCAATATGACGAAATGTTGAAGGGTATTCTTTAAGATGAGGAAGGAGGAGGAAGAGAAGGAGGAAGATGAGGGGGAGGAGGAGGAGGAGGAAGAGGAGGAGGAGGAAAATTAAATACATATCTATCAACAATTGAATCTAAAAATCAAAATAAACACATATAATGAACAAAATAAAATGATGAATAAGATAGAACCAGAGGCATGGAACAGACTGACGAATCTCAGAGGAAAGGGGGAAGGGGCACAAGAAGAAATTAACCAAAGATCTTATATGCATACAGTGGTGCCTCGCATAAAGAACGCCTCGCACAGCGAACGCTGCACACAACGAACTTCATTTCATGATTCATACAACGAACTTCGTTTCACACAACGAAGTCGCCCGAGCTTCCACGACCGCTTTGCCCGAACTTCCACGATCGCTGCCGATGTATTGCATCCTTCCGCGCAGGCACTGCAGGCAGTCGTTAGTCACTGCGCTTAACTTAAGCACGTATCGCGGCAATCGTTCTTCATTACGAATTAAATCACGCACGTATCAAGGCAGTCGTCCTTTTAAGTTAAACTCAATATTTTTTTTATATCATGATGTATCTAAATAAAAATAATAACAAAATATTTATCTTTTTTTATGTCATCTTAGCATATTTTATGCTACAGAACGAATTATTTTTTTTAACATGTATTGTTATGGGAAAACGCGTTTCACATAATGAACTTTTCGCATAACAAACTTGCTCCTGGAACGAATTAAGTTCGTTGTGTGAGGCACCACTGTATATGCATTTTCTATGAACACAGACAATAAGGTGGTGAAGGCCTGGGGCAGGACTGGAACCAGGTGGAAGAGGGTAATGGGGGGAAAGAGGGAATACTCTCAATAATAGAGATTTAAAAACTAAACAAATGAAAACAAACATATCCAGACTCATCAAGAAAAAGAGAGCTCCCTAGCTGATTTGGCTCAGTGGGTAGAGTATCAGCCTGTGAACTGAAGGGTCTCGGGTTTAATTCCGGTCTAGGACACATACCTCTCCCTGGCCCTGGCACCTGCAGGAGGCAACCAATAGATATTTTTCTCTCCGTCTCTCCCTCTCTTTTCCACTATTTCTAAAAAGCAATAGAAAAATACCCTCAGGTGAGGATTAAAAATAGATAACCTTTAAAAAAAAAAAAAAAAAAGAGCCGAAGCTGGTTTGGCTCAGTGGTAGAGCGTCGGTCTGCGGACTGAAAGGTCCCGGGTTCGATTCCGGTCAAGGGCATGCACCTTGGTTGCGAGCACGTCCCAGGTAGGGGGTGTGCAAGAGGCAGCTGGTCCATGTTTCTCTCTCATCGACGTTTCTAGCTCTCTTTCTCTCTGTTAAAAAATCAATAAAATATATTTTTTTAAAAAAAAGAAGAAAGAAAGAAAAGAAAAGAAAAGAAAAAGTAAGGACCAAAATAAATAAAACCAGATACAAAAGAGAAATTACAACTAATTCCACAGATGTGCAAAGGGTTGTAAGAAAATATTATGAACAATTATATCATAGATCAACAAATAGGACAATCTGTACAAAATGGATAAATTATTAGAAATGCTCTTCCAAAACTGAATAGGAACATTCAGAAAATCTGAATAGACAGATCACAACTAATAGAAATTAAAGCAGTAATAATAATTAAAAAAAACTACCAACAAACAAAAGTCCTGGACCTAATGGATTCCCAGGTGAATTTTACCAAATATTAAGAGAATAACATCAATCTTTTTCAAAATATTCTAAAAAATTCAAGAGGAAGAAAGACTTACAAGCTAATTTTATGTGGCCAGCATTATTCTAATTCCAAAACCAGATAAAGATAATACAAAAAAAAAAAATTCTAAGCCTATATCCCTGATGAACATAGATGTTAAAATTCTCAACAAATTATTAGCAAACAAGCCATGACCAGATAGCTCAGTTGGTTAAAGCATTGTCCTCATATGCCAGAGTTGCCGGTTCGATCCCTGGTCAGGGCACATGTATTAATCAACCAATGAATGTATAAATTTGTGGAGCAACAAGGTGATTTCTCTGTCTCTCTTTCTCTCCCCCACTTCCTCTTTCTCTAAAAAATAAAAATAACATATATAATAGTACATGCATTAAAAAATACTAGAAAATCATCCCCAGCAATACATTAGAAACATCACACACCATGATTAAGTGGTTTTTATTCTGAGGATTAAACATTGGCTCAATATCCACAAAACAATGAATGTGATACATCACATAAACCAAAAGGAATTTTAAGAATCATATAATCATATCAATAGATGCAGAAAAAACTTTGATAAAGTCCAGCACCTACTTAAGATAAAAGCTCTCAGCCAAATGGGAATAGAGGGAACATATACAAACACAATAAAGGCCATAGATGACAACCCACAGTCAACATTATACTCAATGGGCAAAAACTATAAGCATTTTTCTTAATATCAGGGACAAGACAGAGATATCTGCTTTTACCACTCTTTCATTTTGAGAGAAAGAAAGGGAGAGAGAGAAATAGAAACATAGGTTTGTTGTTCCACTTCTTTATGCATTCAGTGATTGATTCTGGTATGTGATCTTATTGGGGATCAAACCTGCAAACTGACATATTGGGACAATGCTCTAACCAACTAAGCTGCCTGGCTAGGGTTTTTATTTTTTATTTTTTTGTTTTCACCACTCCTACTCAGCATAGTACTCAAAGTCCTAGCCACAATAATCAACAAAAAGAAGAAATAAAAGGCATCAAAATAGAAAAAAGTAAAACTGTCATTATTTGCAGATGATATGATACTATATATAGAAAACACAAAAGTTTCCATTAAAAAATAATAATAATATTATAATACTAGAACTGATAAACAAATTCAGCAAAGTAACAGGATACAAAATAAATATCCAGATATCAGTTGGATTTTTATACACCTCCTAGGGGCCTGGTGCACAAATTCATGCACAGGTGGGGTCCCTCGGCCTGGCCGGCGATCAGGTCAATTTGGGCTGTATTGCCCAATCTCAATCAGGGGGTCTCGCCCAGTCCCAATTGAAGCCAATTGGGGCCTGCTGGCCAGAGGGAGAGACTGTGGGAGGTTGGCTGGCCCTGGGAGGTTGGCTGTGGGAGCACATTGACCACCAGGGGGAAGCTCCTGCTTTGACCATCTGACCCTTGGTGATCAGTGTGCATTATAGCTACTGGTTGGTCATTTAGTTGTAACAATTGCTTAGGCTTTTAAATATATAGATATTGAACCATCAGAAAGGGAAACTAAAAAACAGATACTTTCACAATTGTTTCAAGAAGAATAAGTTACCCAGGAATAAATTTAACCTAGGATGTAAAAGGTCTGTACTTGGAAAATTATAAGACACTCAGAACAAATATTCCAAAAATTTATATGTACCCCTCCCAAAAAACAACAACAACAACAACAACAACACACACACACACACAAGAAAAAAAACAGAATAGCCACAGCAATCTTGAGAAAAAAGTACAAAGTTGAATAAGTCACACTACCTGATATCAAATTATACTATAAGGCCATAGTAATCACAACAGGATAGTACTGACATAAAAAACGAACATATAGATTAACTAGAAGCCCAGTGCACAAAATTTGTGTGCTCTGGTGGGGGGGGGGGGGGCGGGGTTTTCACAGACAGGCCTGTGCCCTCCCACAGTCTGGTAGCTTTCAGGGGATATCTGACTACTTAGTGCTGCTGTAGAAGCAGGAGAGGCTCCCACCACTGCCCCTGCACTTGCCAGCCATGAGCCCTGCTTCTGACTGAGCAGTGCTCCCCATGTGGGAGCACACTGGCACCAGGGGGCAGCTCTTGTATTGAGCAACTGCCCCCTGGTGGCCATTGTGTGTCATAGTAACTGGTCATTCTGCTGTTGGACCAAAACCAGTTCTCTGACATCCCCAGAGGGGACCCAGATTGCAAGAGGGTGCAGGGCAGGCTGAGGGACCCCACTTGTGCATGATTGGGGCTGCAGAAGAATGCAGAAGAATCCAGGGAGGGACTACAGAAGGGCTCTGGGGTATGTCCGGCCCATCTTGCTCAGTACTGAGCAGCTGGACCCCAGCAGCAAGCTAACCTACTGGTCAGAACGTCTGCCCCCCTGGTGGTCAGTGCATGTCATAGTGACTAGTCAACCAATCGACTGTCTGCCCCTAGTGGCCAGTGCACATCATAGTGAGCAATTGAGCAGCCTTAGCATATCATTAGCATATTATGCTATGATTAGTTGAACCACTGATTGGACGACCTGACACTTAGCATATTAGGCTTTTATTATATAGGATGGAATAGAACACAGCCCAGAAATAAACCCACACCTTTATGGTCAAATAATATTTGACAAAAGATGCAGGAACATACAATGGAGTAAAATAGTATCTTCAATAAATGGTATTGGAAAAATTGGGCAGATACATGCAAACAAATGAAACTAGACTACCTTATTACACCATAAAATCAAAATGGATTGAAAACTTAGATGTGAGGATCCAAGATAGCTGCTCGGGTAGACACCTAACCGCAGCAGCACACAACAATTTCAATGGAATACAACTAAAATGTAGAGTGGACATCGCCCAGAGCTACAGGTAGTCGACTGACTGAAAATTCTACAACAAGAAGGAAAGAGAAAACCAGAAGAAAAATCAGAGGAGCTGAAAAAGCCTAAGGTACGGAGACATGCTGCGCGCCCGCACGCACGCGCACGTGCGGAGAGGTCACAGCCAGAGAGGAGGAGAGGGCTGGGTGCTGCCTGGCATTCCCTAGCAGGAAGGAAATAAAACCTCCAGCCTGGGCTGAACCCCTGAACCAGCAGCGCTGAGCCCCAGATATGAGCCAGTCCCTGGGGACCCAGGCTCCGGCCGGGGAGATGGGGCTGTGAGGTGGAACCCCAAGCGAGCAGCGAAAAGCAGGGCCCCCGGAATCGAGCGCACATTGCGTGCAGAGGACTGAATGTTGACTCTGATGCTGGATTACCCTAGCGGGAAGAAACAAAGCCTCCAGCAGCGCTGAGCCTCAGTCCGGACTGCTCTGAACCCCAGTACTGGACCAGACCCTGGGGACCCAGGCTCGGGCAGGGGGAGACGGGGCTGTGAGGCGGAATCCCAGGGGAGTGGCGAAAAGCGGAGCCCCCAGAGTTGCACGCACTCCGCGCAGAGGACAGTCTGTTGACTCTGATCCTAGACTCCCCTAGTGGGAAGGAGAAAAAAAAAAAGCTCCAGACTGGAGGAATGTGACAGGGAGCAGGAGCCCCTGCCAGACACCAGCCAGCCGGGTGCTGGCAGGGAGCCAGGTGACGGGGCCCCCTGTGGGGGGGGGGGGTGCCCCTGAGCCTTCGACCTCTGAGCGCGGGCAATGGAGGCAAGGCTGGGGGCTGCTTCCTGGGCGGCGCCGACCCCGGCAACAGGCTGAAGCAGCGCAGGAGTCCGCGGAGAACAAAGGGGTGCCACAGGCCAACCTGCTGAGCTCCCAGGACAAGGAGGAAGTAACCAAAGTTCTCAATGTGAAAAAATCAAGTGAGAGCAAAAGATAGTAAAATTACTTAAGAAAGAATACAAAGAAGATCTTGAAAAATCAAAGACTAAGTCAGAACTCAACTCACCAGCCAACATTGCAACATAAATGCATTAAAAAAAAAAAAAAAAAAAAAAAGGACAGAATGTTGGAACAGCGGCGGCCAGGCCTAGAGTGCCCAGGCACAAAGCAATGGCAACCGGGCCCAGAGCAGCAATGGCCAGGCCCCAGAGCAGCAGCAGCCAGAACCAGAGCAACAACAGCCAGCACTGGAGCAGCCAGACCTGGGGCAGTGGCAGCCAGGCCTGAGGTGGAGGCAGCCAAGCCCAGGGTGGCCAGTCCAGGAACACCCAGACCCGGAGTGGCCAGGCCCGGAGAAGCCGGACCCAGAGCAGCCAGGTTGGGAGCAGCCAGGCCCAGAACAGCAGTAGCTAAGCCCGGAGCATCCAGGCTGGGAGCGGCCAGTCTCGGAGCGGCCAGGCCCGGGGCAGCTGGGCCCAGAGCAGCCGGATCTGGTGCGGCCAGGCCCGGAGCAGCAGCTGCCAGGCTGGGAGCGGCCAGGCCCGGAGCAGCCGGGTCGGGTGCAGCCAGGCCCGGAGCAGCGGCTGTCAGACTGGGAGCGGCCAGGCCCGGAGCAGTCGGGCCTGGAGCAGCCGGGTCGGGTGCGGCCAGGCCCGGAGCAGCAGCAGCCAGGTCCAGAGCAACTAGGTCAGGAGCGGCGGTGACCAGACCCGGAGCAGCTGGTTGTGGAACGAACCAGAGCAACAGAGGCCAGGCCCGGAGCAGCCAGGCCCGGAACAGGTCGCTCCTTGCCTGCCCCTGCCCCACGGCTGCCTCTCAGACATGGCTGGAAACTTTTGTGGGAACTTGAGGGTCTGCTGAATCAAGTGATGAAGGCTTAGATCTGGATGTGTTGAGTTAGTATAAGGCTGGGGTGTTGATCTATGTTGATCTGTGAGTGCCTTGGGTGGGGCCTGGATGATGCTGGTTGACCTATTTGGAAATGTCTTTTGTGTGAAATGTATCATTGGGCATGTGGTGGTATTATTGATATGAGAAAATGCTAAGTAACTGATTTACTATCTGAAAAGGGATTTACTATCAGGGAAAGGGAGGGAGGAAGAGACTGAACATAAACTGTGCATCTATGGATGAGGACAATGGGGGATGGAGAGGGGGCAGATGGGGGTGGGAATCTGGTGGAGGGGGGAAGAAATGAGGAACCTTTGTAACAAAATGAACAATAAAGATTGATTAAAAAAAAAGAAAAGAAAACTTAGATGTTAGACTCAAAACCCTAAAATGTATAGAAGAAAACAGGTAGTAAAATCTCAGACATTTCTTGTAGCAATATTCTTTTCTAATATATGTCCTCATGCAAGGGAAGTCAAAGAAAAACTAAACTAATGAGAATGCATGAAACTAAAAAGTTTTTGCACAGAGTAGGAAACTATCAACAAAATGAAATGACAACCCACTGAATGGCTTACAAATACATCTGCTAAGGGGTTAACATCCACAATTTATAAAGAACTTATAAAACTCAACACACACACACACACACACACACACAAAAGCAAAAGACCTGAATAGACACTTCTCCAAAGAAGACATACAGATGGCCAATAGACATATGAAAGATGCTCAAAGTCCCTAATCATCAGATAAATCCAAATTAAAACAAAATCAAATATTTCCCATCTGTGAGAATGTCTAAAATTAATAATTCACTAAATAACAAGTGCTGGGGAGGATGTGGAGAAAAGGGAACATTTGTGCACAGTGCTGGTGGGAATGCAGAATGGTACAACCATGTGTAAAGCAATATAGAGTTATCTCAAAAACTTAACAATGGAACTGGCTTATGATCCAGCAATTCCACTTCTGGGACTATAGATCATACAAAGAAATCCAAAACACTAATTTAAAAAAATACATGTAAAAAACCAAGGGTCTACAATCAAGGCTACTTTACCCAGCAAGGCTATCATTTAAAATTGAATGAGAAATAAAGAACTTCCCAGACAAAAAAAAATTTAAAAAATAAAATAAAATAAATAAAGGAGTTTGTTACCACCAAATATTACAAGAAATATTAAAGGGCTTGCTTTAAGAAGCAAAAGAAGTGGGGAGTAAACCAAACAAACAGAGGGACATAGTTAAGAAATAAAATGGCAATAGATACATAACTTATCAATAATCACTTTAAATGTAAATGGCTTAAGTGCTCCATTAAGAAAATATAAGGCAACCAGGACTGGTTTGGCTCAGTGGATAGAGCGTCGGCTTGGGGACTGAAGGGTCCCGGGTTCGATTCCGGTCAAGGGCATGTACCTTGGTTGCGGGCATATCCCCAGTGGGGGGTGTGCAAGAGGCAGCTGATCAATGACTCTCTCTCATCGATGTTTCTAACTCTCTATCTCTCTCCCTTCCTCTCTGTATAAAATCAATAAAATATATTAAAAAAAAGAGAAAAAAAAAAGAAAACATAAGGCAGCTGAATGGATAAGAACACAAGACATGTATATGCTGTCTTCAAGAGACCCACCTCAGAATGAAAGATACACATAGAATAAAAGTAAAGAGATGGAAAAAGATGTAAATGAAATGAAAATAAAGGTTGGGGTAGTAATACTTATATTTGATAAAATATAACCAATGCTAAAATAAGAGACAAAAAAAGCACACTACAAAATGATAAAGAAAGCAATCTCACAAGAAGATATAACCCTTGTAAACATTTATGCACACAATATAGGAGCACCTAAATATGTAAAGCAAATTTTTATGGACATAAAGGGAGAGATTCACAGTAATTCAGTCATAGTAGGATATTTTAATACCCCATTGACATCAGTGGATAGATTTTCCAGACAGAAAACCAACAAGGAGACAGTAGCTTAAATGACATACTAGATCAAATGGATTTAATTGATATCTTCAGGGTATTCCACCCAAAACAATAGAATATTCATTCATTTCAAGTGCACATATAACATTTTCTAGGATAGACCATATGTTATGACACAACACTAGTGTCAATAAATTTTAAAAAATTTAAATCATTTTAAGCATCTTCTCTGACCATACTGTTATGAAGCTTGAAACCAATCACAAGAAGAAAATGGAAAAAACTCACAAAGACATATATGTGAAATAACATGTTAAGTAATGAATGGGTTAACAATGAAATTAAAAAAGAAATCAAAAGATACCTTGAAACAAATTGAAATGAGAACACAACAACCCCAAATCCGTGTGACACAGGGAAAACAATCCTAAGAGGGAAATTCACAGTATTACAGACCTATCTCAGGAAACAAGAAAAATCTCTAATAAACAATCTAACCTTACACTTAAATAAACTTAAATATGAACAACAAAGTCCAGAGTGAGTATAAAAAAAAATGAAATAATAAAGATCAGAGCAGGAATAGGTGAAATAGTCTAAAAAAAACCCAATACAAATGATTAATGAAATCAGAAGCTAATCTGTTAAAAAGATAAATAAGATTGACAAACCTTTAAATAGACTTATCAGGAAAAAAATAGAGAGGACCCCAATAAATATAATAAAAAATGAAAACGGAGAAGTAACAATGGATACTAAAGAAATATAAAGATTTGTAAGAAAATATTATGAACATCTATATGACAATAAGTTGGACAATCTGGAGAAAATGAATAGATTTCTAGAAGCAATACAACTTTCTAAAACCAAAACAGGAAGAATCAGAGAATCTGAATAGACAGAGTACTACCAATGAAATTGAAGCAGTAATCAAAATACTCCCAACAAAGTAAAGCCTTGGACCAGATGGCTTTAAAGGTAAATTTTCCCAAACATTCAAAGAACTAACACTTACCCTTTACAAAAGATTCCAAAAAAATTCAAGAGGAGGTAAAACTCCCAAGCCTTCTTTATGATGCCAGCATGAGCCTAATTCCAAAACCAGATAAAGACACTACAAAGAAAGAAAATTACAGGCCAATCTCCCTGATGAACATAGACGCTAAAATCCTCAACAAAATATTAGCAAATTGCCTGACCAGCATGGCTCAGTGGTTGAGCATCAAACTATGAACCAGAAGGTCATGGTTTTGATTCCTGGTCAGGGCACATGTCCAGGGTGTGGGCTCAGGGGACCTGGGGTGGGTGTGCATATGTGTAGGAGGCAGCCAATGAATATTCGCTCTCTTTATTGATGTGTCTATCTCTCCCTCTCTCTTCCTCTCTAAAATCAATAAAAATAAATTTTTAAAAGATTAGCAAATTGACGCCAAGACCAGTTTGGCTCAATGGATAGAGCGTTGGCTTGGGGACTGAAGGGTCTCGGGTTCGATTCCGGTCAAGGGCATGTACCTTGGTTGTGGGCATATGCCCAGTGGGGGGTGTGCAAGAGGCAGCTGATCAATGACTCTCTCTCATTGATGTTTCTAACTCTCTATCTCTCTCCCTTCCTCTCTGTACAAAATCAATAAAATATATTTAAAAAAAAAAGATTAGCAAATTGAATACAACAATATATTAAAATGATCATACATCATGACCATTATTCCAGGGATGCAAGAATGGTACAATATTAGCAAATCAATAAGCATGATACATCACATAAATAAAAGTGTGAAAGACAAAAATAACATGACCATATCCATAGATGCAGAAAAAGCATTTGACAAAATCCAACACCCTTTTCTGATAAGAACTTTAAGCAAAGTGAGAATTGAGGGATCATACCTTAACATAGTAAAAGCCTTATATGACAAACCAACAGCCAACATCATACTCAATGGGCAAAAACTAAAAACATTTCACCTAAGAACAGGAACAAGACAGGGATGCCCACTTTCACCACTCCTATTCAACATAGTTCTGGAAGTGCTAGCCATAGCAATTATACAAGAAGAAGAAATAAAAGGCATTCACATTGGAAAAGAAAATGTAAAACTGTCATTATTTGTAGATGACATGATACTGTACATAGAAAACCCTAAATACTCCATTAAAAATTATTAGACTCAATAAATTAATTCAGCAATGTAGCAGGATACAAAATTAATGCCAAGAAATCTATGGCATTTCTATACACCAATAGTGCAATTTCAAGAAAGAGAGACTAAAAAAGCAATCCCATTAACTATCACACCAAAAAAAAAAAAAAAAAAAAGATACCTAGGAATAAACTTAACTAAGGAGATAAAAGAACTATACTCAGAAAACTACAGGTCACTGAAAAAAGAGATAGAGGAAGACAGACAGATGGAAGAATATACATTGTTCACGGATTGGTAGAATCAACATCATTAAAATGTCCATACTACCCAGGCAATCAATAGATTCAATACACTCCCATTAAAATACCAATGGCATATTGCACAGACCTAGAAATTAATCTGGAATTTAAAAAGACCCCTAATAGCTACAGCAACCCCGAAAAAGAAAAACAAAGTAGGTGGGATCTTAATACCAGATATTAAGCTGTATTACAAAGCCACTGTTCTCAAAACAGCCTGGTACTGGCACAAGAACAGACATATAGATCAATGGAACAGAATAGAGAACCCAGAAACCAACACAAACCACTATGCTCAATTAATATTTGACAAAGGAGACAAGAACATACAGTGCAGTCAAGATAGTCTCTTCAATAAATGGTGTTGGAAAAATTGAACAGATACATGCAAAAAAATTTGAAACTAGACCACCAATTTACACCATACACAAAAATAAACTTAAAATGGATAAAGGATTTAAACATAAGAAGGGAAACCATAAAAATATTAGAGAAATACACAGGCAGAAAAATCTCAGACATATGCCAAAGTAATTTATTCACCAATACAGCTCCTAGGGCATTGGAAATGAAAGAGAAAATAAACAAATGGGACTACATCAAAATAGAAAGCTTTTGCACAGTAAAAGAAACCATCAACAAAACAAGAAAGGCTACTGCATGGGAGAACATATGTGTCAATGTTATCATCAATATGGGTTTTATCTCCAACATTTACAGGGAACTCAGACAATTTAACAAAAGGAAGATAAATAACCCAATTTTAAAAAAAAAAATGGGCAAGGAACCTAAATAGATACTTTTTGAAAGAAGACATAAGGAAAGCCAAGAAACATTAAAACATGCTCAAAGTCACTAATCATCAGAGAATTGCAAATCAAAATGATAATGGCATACTATCTCACACTTGTCAGAATTGCAATCATCAACAAATCAACAAAGGACAAGTGTTGGCTAGGATGCAGAGAAAAAGGAACCTTCATGCATTGTTGGTGGGATTAGACTTGTGCAGCCACTGTGGAGAACAGTATGGAGTTTTCTCAAAAAACTAAAAATGGAACTTCCATTTGATCCAGTAATCCCACTTATAGGAATATATCCCAAGAAAACAGAAACACCAATCAGAAAGGATATATGAATCCGTATGTTCATAGTAGCATAATTTAACATAGCTAAGATTTGGAAACAGCCTAAGTGCTCATCAGCAGATGAGTGGATTAAAAATCTGTGAATACAAAGAAACAAAAAACACTCCTCCAGAAAAGCAGAAAGAAAAAGAATCCAAAGAGTTGAAGATAGTGTAAGGAGCCTCTGGGACTTCAAGCATATCAATATCAGAATTATGGGGGTCCCAGAAGAAAAGACAGAGATAAGATATTGAAAATCTATTTGAAAAAATAGTGACGGAAAACTTCTCCCATCTGGTGAAAGAAATAGACTTACAAGTCCAGGAAGCACACAGAAACCCAAACAAAAGGAATCTAAAGAGGACCACACCATGACACATCAAAATTAAAATGCCCAGGCAAAAGACAAAGAGAGAGTTTTAAAAGCAGCAAGAGAAAAACAGTTCATTACCTACAAGGGAACACCCATATGACTGTCACAGGATTTCTCAACAGAAACTATGCAGGCCAGGAAGGAGTGGCAAGAAAAATTCAAAGTGATGAATAGCAAGAAACTACAACCAAGATTATTCTACCCAGCAAAGCTATCATTCAGAATTGAAGGTCAGATAAGGAGCTTCACAGATAAGAAAAAGCTAAAGGAGTTCATCACCACCAAATCACTATTATATTAAATGCTAAAAGGTATTCTTTAAGAAGAGGAAGAAGAAGAAAAAGACAAAAATTATGAACAAAAAATACATATCTATCAACAAGTGAATCTAAAATCCAAGGGAATAAAAAATCTGAGGAACAGATTAAACTGGTGAATATAATGGAATCGGGCATAGAAAGGGAGTGGACTGACATTTCTTGGGGGAAAAGGAAAATGTGGAGTGTGGAAAGAGACTGGACAAAAATCATACATCTATGGATGAGGAGAGTTGGGGGAGGTAAGGGCAGGGGGTGGGTTAGGAACCTGGTGGAGAGGAGATATGGAGGGGAGAGGAGGAGAGGAACACCTGTAATAATCTGAACATTAAAGATTTATTAAATTAAAAAAAGAAATTCATTTTAAATTCTGAGACCACAATCAATTTTACATAGAGGCTCCCAGTTCAACCAAATGTCCTCACCCACAGCCTCCAGGATCAATCAAGATGTTTTTTTGTTTGTTTGTTTGTTTTGTTGTTTTTTTAATAGAGAAGAAGGGAGAGGGAGAGAGAGTTAGAAACATCGATGAGAACAAAACATCGACCAGCTGCCTCCGGTACACCCACCACTGAGGATGTTCCAGCAACCAAGGCACATGCCCTTGATTGGAATTGAACCTGGGACTCCTGAGTCTGCAGGCTGATGCTCTATCCACTGAGCCAAACCGGTTAGGGCAAGATGTGTTTTAATTGACTGCTTTTGTCTTTAAGAAATTCTTGGATAAAAAACAACATCTGTTATTAGTTTTATCCTTATAAAAAGCACTTGGGTGCTTATATACTTTAAAATGTTTTTAAAGTTTCTAATTTTGTTTTAAATGTATTAAAAGTTTTCTTTTTAAAAAAAAAAATAAATCTTAGGTTTGAAACCATAAAAATCCTAGAAGAAAATATAGATAGTAAGATCTCAAACATTTCTCATAGCAATTTTTTTCCTGATGTATCTCCTCAGGCAGTGGAAACAAAACAAAACAAAACAATATATATATATATATATATAAACAAATGGGACTACATCAAAGTAAAGAATTTTTGCACAGCAAAGGAAACCATCAACAAAATGAAATGATAAACCACTGAATGGGAGAATATATTTATGAATGTATATCTGATAAAGGGTTAATATCCAAAATCTATAAAGAGCTTATAAAACTCAACACCAACCTTTCCACAATCCAATTAAAAATTGGCTAAAGTGCCGAAATAGGTTTGGTTCAGTGGATAGAGCGTCAGCCTGTGGACTGAAGGGTCCCGGGTTCGATTCCGGTCAAGGGCATGTACCTTGGTTGTGGGCAAATTCCCAATAGGGGTTGTGCAAGAGGCATCTGATCAATGATTCTCTCTCAACGATGTTTCTAACCTTCTATCCCTCTCTCTTCCTCTCTGTAAAAAATCAATAAAATATATTAAAAAAAATAAAAAATATCAATAAAAAAAATTGGCAAAAGACCTGAAAAAATTCTCAAGAGAGAACATACAGATGGCCAACAGACATATGAAAAAATGTTCAATGTCACTATTTATCAGATAAATGCCAATTAAAACCACAACCAGATATCACTTGGCACCTGTCACCATGGCTATCATCAATAAATCAACAAAGAAGTACTTGTGAGGAGGTGGAGAAAAGGGAACTCTTGTGCACTGTTGGTGGGAATGAAGATTAGTGCAGCCACTATGGAAAGCAGTATGGAGTTACCTCAAGAAATTAATAATGGAACTGCCTTGTGACCCAACTATTTCACTCTGGGAATTTATCCAAAGAAACCTAAAACACTAATTTGAAAGAATATATGCACCTTTATGTCAATTGCCACATTATTTACAATAGCCAAGATTTGCAAACAGCCCAAGTGTCCAACAGTAGGTGAGTGGATAAAAAAGGTGTGGTACATTTACACAATTTACTCTCCATAAAAAGGAAGAAAAATTTTTACTTTGTGTAACAGCATGGACGGACCTGGAGAACATTATGCTAAGTGAAATAAGCTAGCCAGAAAAAGATGAGTCCATATGACTTTCCTCATATGTGGACTTTTAATGAATAAACTGAACTACTAAGCAAAATAGAGACAGACTCATAGCATGCAGACAGCTCACGTGTATGGGGTGTTGTGTGTGTGTGTGTGTGTGTGTGTGTGTGTGTGTGTATGGATTGAGCAAAAAAGAAAAAAAGAGAACACGTGCACATGGACAACAATCTGGTGATGACAAGGAACGGAGGGGGGTTGGTTGAGGTGGAAGAGAGCATAGAGGGAATAAATGGTGATGGGAAAAAATATATACCCCTATGTTCAATGCAGCATTATTTACAATAACCAAGACTTGGAAGCAGCCCAAGTGCCCGTAAATAGATGAGGAGATTAAAAAAACAAACAAACCCACAAATAAATAAAAGATACATTTACACAATGGGATAGTACTTGGTTTAACAACAACAAAAAAGTAAAATAAAAATAAAAGAAAGAAAGAAAAAGAAAGAGAAAAAAGTAATCTTACTTTTTGGGATAGCAAGGATGGACCTGGAGAGTATTATCATGAGTGAAATAAACCAGTTAGAAAAGACAAGTGCCATATGATTTTACTTACATGTGGAATCTAATGAACAAAATAAACTAACAAACAAAATAGAAACTGACTCATAGATACAAAAAACAGACTGACAGAAGTCAGAGGGGATGGACATTGTGGTGCTGGGTGAAAAAGCAAAGCAAAGCAAAACAAAATAAAACAAAACAAAAAACTCATAGACACAGACAACAGTATGGTGATTACCAGAGGGAACGTGGGTATGGGGAGGTAGGAGAGGGAAAAGTAGTTTAGGTTAAAGGGAGGATAAATGGTGATGGAAGGAGACTTGACTTTGGGTGGTGAACACACAATACTATATACAGAGGATGTATTATACACAGAAAAACCTATATAAATTTATTAATCATTGTCCACAGTAAAGTCAATAAAAAAGAAAAGTTTATAATTTTTAGTGTACTTGAATCCTTTATTGAATAAAGCAGAATCTAAATGAGGATGGAGTAATCACTTTTGTTATTGTGATCAGAAAGTCTTGGAAGGTATATTCTTGGTGTGTTCTGAGGAGACTTATGAGTTTAAATAGCAGTGGTCCTATAATCTATTTGAGTAGGTGGTTCCCACTATATAGAGGGCTACATGTCAAAAAGTTTTAGAGCCTAGTTTTAAAAGAATTTGAATAAATAGTTTTGGACAATTTTGAGCAGGAATAAGGTAGAATATTTCATTATTATTTGGTATCAAGAAAAATTTAAGCTGTTAAGTTTTCTCCAACATTTTAACTTTTGCTTTATTTGTTCTTGCATTTCAAACTAATGAATGTATTTAACATTTTTCCAGTTTAATGTCATAATTTGTTCTGTGCATTTAATTGCCCACAGAAAGGCCAGCCAATAAACTCAAAATATTCAGAGCATTTAGTTTATTTTCTACAGCAGTGCTACACACCTACTAATTTCATTTTTAACAAAATATTAAAAGATAAATCAACAAAAATAGTAGCTAACATTTTCATGGTTCATATTATGTGCCACACACTAGATGCTATACAAATTCACTTAACCCTCACCACAACCTTATGAGATATATTTTATTATCTCCATTTTACAGTAGAAACAGAACAGAGATGTTAAATAATAGACACAAAGCATATAATCAGTGACCGGGTTAGAATTTGAACCCAGGCAACCTGGCTTTAGATTGCCATCCTCTTACTTCTCTCTTTGGGCATAAATTTCAGTAGTTTAGGACTGATGATAATAGATATAAATCAGTGGTAGAGTGGTCGTATCTTATGACTCATCTCGAAAATGCAATTCCTTTATCTTTTTGCCCTAGTGAAAAATGTGAGTCCTGAATCAGGTCTTCTGGCATTTCCATAAGATCTCTAGGAACAGAGTTTGCTTTCTTTGAAAGCAGAAAGAAAGCATAGAGGAGTCCAGAAACCACGAGAGTTGGAGAAGCAGATGAAGAAACAAACCAGAGTCAACTGACAAGTGTTATTTGTTGGCAGAGAGCAAAGCTAACCTCACCAAAGACATCACCACTGAATGTTATCCCCAAACTATGAGTGTGTATTGTGTCATAGAACAGAAGGAAGATTGGACTTGCCTCACCCAAATCATAAAGTAGATTTATACTTTAAGGCTAGAAAGTTCCTTTGCATTCCACACTGAGGAGCGTCCGCCACCTATTGTTCATGTAGAAGACTGCAGGAGTTGGAAATCCAGTCCTGCCCCTCCACAAGTTAGCTCATTCACCAAGTATTCGCAGAGGACCTATCCCAATGGCCCTCCACGTTCCTCTCAAGTCTCTTCCCTCTTATTAAAAATAAAAAATATTTGAGATAATGAATCTTTGTGAATTGCTTTAACTATAATAAACATGTTTCTAAATGTGATGTGTTAAAAGGGGTTAGGCTCTGTAGAGGCAATAGCGCGGACAGTTGCCCTTAAAATCACAAACTGGACCATCTTTCCTCCCCAAACCTCTTTGCCGGAATGCTAGGCAGCAACTGTGGAGGGCTTATTTTGAGGACTTTAACACGGATGTCTGCTGACCTCCTCTGTACTCTCAAAGCCTCAGGTGCTTACCCTGCCACAGTCCCTCACTTCATACATTCATTGACTGACGCGTCTTTCCCTTTTTCTAGATGTGTACACCTTCAGGGCTGAAATCATATCTAGTTCAACTAGCAAACAGTAGATAGTAAATAGGTATTAAGTGAATGCTACAGAGAAAGTATGTCTGAAACTAATTTGTCCTAGCTTGCAGCTCCCAAATCAAGCTTAGCTTGCTTGGGTAAAGATTTTCCTAGCAATTTCCTCTAAGTCTTAAGCATGGGGCTTCTTGACCTGAGCCCAGGACAGCTCTCCTGTTACCTGACATCTTCTCTACTCATTTCTTTTCCTTCTGTTCTAAAATTCTTATATGTTGAATGTACAGGTACTTATTGTTTCCTTCCCTTCTCTTCACAAACTCCCTCACATAGTTTTAACCTACTCTATGTTTAAAGCAAGCTAATCATGCTCATTATATTTTATTTTATTGATTTTTTAGAGAGAGAGAGGAAGGGAAGGGAAGAGATGCCCATCTGTTGTTCCACCCATTCATGCATTCATTGATTTCTTCCTGTTTGTGCCCCAACCAAGGAATTGAACCACAATCTTGCCACATTGGGACCACCTTCCAACCAACTGAGCTACTTAGCCAGGACCTTAAACTTCCGTTACTTCTTTATTATGTTAACAGGAAACACAAAGTCTATTTCATTGTATCTTTCTGGGGACAATGTATACCACAGGGTCTTCCCAACTCTGGCAACTGGCATACTAGTTTTGAGATGTAGGTAGAGTAGGGGTGTCGAACTCAATCAGAGAAGGGGCCAAAATCTAAAATCCAGCCTAAATCGCGGGCCGAATGGTTTACTGAACAGTCATAAACTGTCATTGTGATGGAAACGCAGTGGAGTGCAGTGATGACAGCGCGGTGCGGGCCACATTGCAAGGCCTGGCAAGACGGATTTGGCCCGCGGGCCTTGTGTTTGACACATGTGAGGTAGAGGAACATAAAGGAATGATATAATTCATAAAATAAAATAACAAGTTCGTGAAGGTTTGAGAAGAGAAAGCTTCTGAAGGGAAGTGTCTGAACAGGTGGCCACAGCAGTTTTCTTCAGTCTCACTTCCCTCTCCAAGTTGTCTCATGCTGATTATTTCCATTACCACTGTACCAGACCCCAGGAGTATGCATTTTTTATTTCAAATCCCTAACTCCTTGATTCTTGGTCCTCTTCAGTACTAGGCAGCTATGCTGGATGTTTCGAAAAGGCTGGAATTTACCAGTATGAACTAATTATTTTCAGTGGGTGGAGAAATCATGGATGATCATTTTTTTCTTTATACTTTTTTGGACTTATTGATTTTTAAAAATCAATTGATATTTTATTTTTATAATTATATTAAAAAGTAACACTACAGCCCAGTTGGAGCGGCTCAGTTGGTTGAGTATTGTTTTGTGCACCCAAAGACTGCCAGTTCGATTCCTGGTCCATGCACATACATGGGTTGAGGTTTTGATCCCCACTTGGGGAGTGTACAGGAAGCAACTGATCCATCTCTCTCTCTCTCTCTCTCTCTCTCTCTCTCTCTCTCTCTCTCTCTCTCTCTCCCTCCCTCCCTCCCTCCCTCCCTCCCTCCCTCTCTCTCTCTCTCTCTCTCTCTCTCTCTCTCTCTCTCTCTCCTCTCTTCTCTCCCCCCTTCCCCCTCTCCCTCTTTCTAAGTCCTCAAGCTAGGATTAAAAAAAAGGCTGCCCTAACTGCTTTGGCTCAGTGGATAGAGTGTTAGCCTGCGGACTGAAAGGTCCCAGGTTTGATTCTGGTCAAGAGCATCATGTACCTTGGTTGCTGGCACATCCCCAGTAGGAGGTGTACAGGAGGCAGCTGATGGATGTTTTTCTCTTATTGATGTTTCTAACTCTATCCCTCTCCCTTCCTCACTGTAAAAAAAAAAAAAAAATCAATAACATATTTTAAAAGAAAGAGGAAAACAAAAAGCCTGGCCAAAGCAGTTTAGTGGTTCACCATCCACCTATGCACCAAGAAGTCCTTGGTTCGATTCCAGGTCAGGGCACATGTTCGAATTGTAGGCTCAATCTCCAATAGGGGCATGATCAATGTTTCTCTCTCATTGAGGTTTCTTCTTTCCTATTTTTTAAATAAATCTTTATTGTTCATATTGTTACAAATGTTCCTCATTTTTCCCCTCCACCAGGTTCTCACCCCACCCTCTGCCCTTTCCCCACCCCCCATTGTCCTCATCCATAGGTGCACAGTTTATGTTCAGCCTCTTCCCGCACCACCCACTCCTCTTTTCCCTGAGAATCATCAGTCCATTCCCCTTCCATGCCTCTGATTCTATTATATTCACCAGTTAATATTGTTCATCAGATTTTTTTTAAATTCCCTTGGTTTTTAGATTCACTTCTTGATAGCTACGTATTTGTTGTTCTTAATTTTTATCTTTATTTTCTTCCTCTTCCTAAAGAACCCCCTTCAGCAATTCATATAATTCTGGTTTGGCAGTGATGAACTCCTTTAGCTTTTTTTTTTTTTTTTTTTTTTTTTTTTTTTTTTTTTTTTTGTGAAGCTCTTTATCTGGCCTTCGATTCTAAGTGATAGCTTTGCTGGGTAGAGTATTTTTGGCTGTAGGTTCTTACTATTCATCACCTTGAATATTTGCCATTCCCATCTGGCCTGCATGGTTCCTGTTGGGAAATCAGCTGATAATCATATGGGTGCTCCTTTATAGGTAACTACCTTCTTTGCTCTTGCTGCTTTTAATATTCTCTCTGTCTTTTGCTCTTGGGATTTTAATTATGATGTGTCTTGGTGTGGTCCTCTTTGGATTCCTTTTGTTTGGGGTTCTGTGTGCTTCCTGGACTTTTAAGTCTATTTCTTTCACCAAGTGGGGGAAGTTCTCTTTCACTATTTCTTTCAATATGTTTTCAGTATCTTGCTCTCTCTCATTTTCTGGGCCCCCATAATTCTGATGTTGGTTTGCTTGAAGTTGTCCCAGAGGTTTCTTACACTATCTTCAACTTTCTGGATTCTCCTGTCTTCTTGCTTCTGTGAAGTGTCTTCTGGCTCTTTGTGTTCCAAATCTTTGACTTGATTCTTGCAATCTTCCATTCTGTTTTTAGGACTCTGTATAATATTTTTTATTTCAGACAATGTATTCTTTATTTCTAGTTGATCCCTTTTCATATCCTCATAGGTCTCATTTATTTTATCGGCTTTTTTCTAGGAAATTCTTGAAAAACCTTATAAGTGTGGTTTTGAACTCTATATCCAGTAGCTTTTGGTCCTCCATTTCTTTCATTTGTGATCTGTTTTCTTGTCTCGGCATTTTCGCTGCTTCTCTTAGTAGGGTGGCTTTGTGTGTTAAGATGTCCTATATGGTTCAGTGGGTCAGCCTCCCAGTTATCTGAGGTGGACACTCTTGGTGCACCCCTTTGTGGACTGTGTGTACAATCTTTTGTATTTAAGTCTTAATTATTGTTGGTATCACTGGGAGGAACTGACCTTCAGGCCAATTGGCTGTGAGGATCAGCTGTGTCTATGCCTGGAAACAGCCTTATTCAAAAGCCTCTGTGCTCAGCTTGGATGGGGTGGAGTTTCAGGGTGGAGCCTACAGCCTTGGCTTCCTGTCAGCCCCACCCTATGAGGTTCCTGAGTGTCAGTGTTCCTCAGTGTCCTTTGGTACTTGCTGCAAGCACCTCTGAGAGAAAGGCGCCCTTGAGTTTTGCCGACTACCGGACAGTCTAGTCTCTCCCCCAATGAGCCAGAACTGGGGTTCAGCACAGTCTGGAGCTTTTATCTCCTTCCTGCTAGGGAATGCCAACCAGGCACTCAGGCGCACCTCCTCTCTGGCTCCGTCCTCTCCCCACCCGTGCCCTGTGTCTCCGTACCTTAGGCTTTTACAGCTCCTCTGATTTTTCTTCTTGTTTTCTTTTTCCTTCTAGTTGTAGAATTTCCAGTCAGTCAACTTTCCTGTAGTTCTGGATAATGTCCACTTTATATTTTAGTTGTATTTTTTGAAATTGTTGTGTGAAGCTGCAGTTAGGCCGCCATCTTGGTTTCCTCTCTCTCATTGAGGTTTCTATCTCTGTCACTCTCCTTACCTCCCTTCATAAGGTCAATAAAAATATATTAAAAAAAATAACACTATAGAATTCAAAGAGAAAACAAGGAATAAAATTAAGAACAGATTTTTTAAATCCCTCAACTCCTTACACCCTCCCCTCCCCCCAGCCCCATACTCTCTTCTATCTCCCCTGATCCTCCTTTCTTTCTGGTAATTACCATACAGTTGTCTGTGTCTATGAATTTCTTTTTCTTAACTTCTTTACTTTTTTTACCCAGCCTCCCAACCTCTCTCTCCTCTGACAGTCTATTCTCTACTAGTCATTTTCTATTTTGTTAATTTTGTTCATTAGATTCCACGTAAGTGAAATAATTTGGTACTTACCTTTCTCTGATTGGCTTATTTTCCTTAGTATAATACTTACCAGGTCTACTCATCATTTTTTTATTTTACTAGAGGCCTGGTGCATGAAATTCATGTGGGGGAGAGGGGTACTTCAGCCCGGCCTGAACCCTCTCCAATCCAGGATCCCTCTCACAATCTGGAACCACTGGCTCCTAACTGCTCTCCTGCCTGACTGCCTGATGCCCCTAGCTGCTCCCCTGCTGGCCTGCTGGCCCTAACTGCTCTCCCCTGCTGACCTGATCACACTAACTGCTCCCCGGTGCCAGCTTGATCCCCCTAACTGCCTAACTGCTCTCTCCTCCTGGCCTGATCCCCCAACTGCCTATCTGCTCTCCCTCCCTCTCCATGCCCTTTGGACCTCATAACAGGCATGCTGAGAGCTCTCTGCCACAGCTCAGCTCCATCCTGATTGGCCGTTACATGACAGCATCCCAGTTAATTTGCATAATCCTCTATTAGTAGTACAGGTATTTTTGTACCTGAGTAGTATTCCATTGTGTACCATGGTTTTTTATCCACTGATTTCTAGAGTGGAAGCGATACAGGAGGTGGGAGTGAGAAACAGCTAGATGAGAAAGAGACATCAATTGGTTGCCTCCCACACTCACCCCGGCTGGAGAACCTGCAACCGAGCTGTGCCTCTGACCAGGAGTTGAACCTGGGATCCTTCAGTGCATGGGGCTGACACTCTAACCATTGAGCTAACTGGCCAGGGCTGCTTCCAAATCTTGGCTATTGTAAAAAATGTTGCAATGAACATAGAAGTGTATATATTCTTTCATATTAGTGTTTTGGGTTCCTTTGGATATTTCCCAGAAGTAGAATCACTGGGTCAAAAGTGATCAGGTAGATATCAGCATATAAAGAAATTATTTTGCTACAGTTCCATTTTTAATATTTTGAGGAAACTCCACACTGCTTTGCACAGTGGCTGCACCAATCTGCATTCACACCAAAGGTGCATGAGGGCTCTCTTGTCTCTATATCCTCACCAGCACTTGTTTGTTAATTCACTGATGACCTTCTGATAGGTGTGAGGTGATATGTCATTGTGGTGAACAGATTTACTTTTGTTAATCCTCACTCGAGGGTATTTTTCCATTGATTTTTAGGGAGAGTGGAAGAGAGAGAGAAAGACAGAGAGAAACATCGATGTGAGAGAAACATCAATTGGTTGCTTCCTGAATGTGCCCCCACCAGGCCCGGGCTGGAGAGGAGTCTGCAACCAAGATGTGTGCCCTTAATTGGAATTGAACCTGAGACCTTTTGGTCCATGCTAATGTTCTATCCACTGAGCCAAACCAGTTAGGATGGATTTCTTTCTTTTTATAAAAAAATATATTTGTTTTCAGAGAGGAAAGGAGGGAAATAGAAACATCAATGATGAGAATCATTGATTGGCTGCCTCCTGCACGCCCCCTACTGGGGATGGAGCCTGCAACCCTGGCGTGTGCCATGACCAGGAATTGAACTGTGACCTCCTGGTTCATAGGTTGATACTCAACCACTGAGCCACTCAGCTGCTGGTTGGGCGGAACAGATTCCTAATTCTACCATAGCTAACTTGACTGCACAGATCATTTGCTCCCAAGCTCCTGTTCCAGTCCATCACTTTTAAAGGCCCCAAAGAGCTGCTCACTTTTTCATTTTCAAGATAATTCCTCTTGATAGCTTCCAGCAGACCTCATTGAGGAAAGAATGGAGGTCTATAGAACTGATTGCTCATTGAGGGAAAATAACCCAATATACCCCTCAGGTAGATATCAGCATATAAAGAAATTATTTTGCTACAGAGACTCCCCACTAACTTCTTTCTCAATTTCTCAGAGATAGAATAAAAGTTTATGTTTTCCCTGGAATCAAATTTAAATTGGAAGTTAAAGGCTGTCCAGGTGACCCTAGTGAACCTGGGTCACTAGGTGGGTTGGAACCTATTAGTAGGGCATCATTAAGATGCACGTCAAAAGCTTTGTGAGTTTAGCTTTTAATGCAGAAACACTTGATGCTGATTTTAAATGTTGGAGAACAAAGGATGATGAGAATACGGGGTGAGGAAAGTAGGTTTATAGTTGTGAGTAGGCAAGACAGAGTTTATTCTTGTATTATTTCCCATACAAACAACTGTAAACCTACTTTTGCCTCTTTGAGTATACATGCTTGCTTTGGCTATAGTTTAATATTTGTTGCAGTCATTTTTATGCAAACTGCTTATTATTTCTTCGTATAGTGTATTACAATTATTTTCAAATAATTGTCATAAATTCATTTAATTATAAAATTAAACTGTTGATATGCTTAACAAGTACAGCTTTTTGTTTATGTCATAGTAGTTATCTGGCTTATATAGCTTAGTTGTTTGCTGCTCATGAACTGAAAATGTAATAGATATAGAATTTACCGTAGCAAGCATGCAAAGCTTGCCTGTAATCAGTTATCTTTAGTTTCTTTTTCCTCTTTGATAGGATCAGATGGAGTGAGAAGGCCTCAGATATTAAATAAAGTCTAATAATTAGCAATTAAAAGTCACCTTGAAGAATACATCTAAATAAGATCATCTGTTAAATTGGGAGGGAAAAGGTTTCTTTTTATGAAGAGAAATTGGAAAGTCCTCCTTAAATTTGCTGTATTTATTCTTTATACCTCTCTGAGGCCAGGGTTTAAAAACCATTTTTACCTTCCCCATAGGTATACGATTTGTGGCATCAAAAATATATTCTGATTATCCCCTCAGATCTTTGCCTCCTCTCCCCAATTTCTCTAAGGGTGTTTAAGGTTATAAAGAATGTTCCATGCCCTCACCTTAACATCTGCCAATAATCTAATTTATTCTTTTTCACCCCTTTTCTACTATTTGATCACCAGGGAGTAATTTTTTATTTCTACCAATCAATCAACCATAAAAATAAACTACCTATTATCTGAAAAACCCAGCCATCTGGGGCCCAGAAGACATACTTAAATTCCATTATACATTAAATCCATTACTCAAGGAGCTACTGTTTAAATAATAAAAGTTCTGAAAAGTTCATTAGTCTACGGCCATACCACCCTGAATGCGCCCCATCTTGTCTGAAAAGTTCATTAGTAAGAATCTGGGAGACGTTCCTGTACATGAAAGAGGTAGAAAAAATATGTTTATTAGCATGTTCAAGGTAGTCAAGTTTTTAACAAATGTCTAATTCCTCACAACAACCCTGTGAGGTAGGTAAGTCACTGTTTTGTGATAAACTAACATCATTCCAAATAAAGTGCAATTCCTAAAAAAATAAATCTACAGTAGGAATAATTTTGTTAATGATTTCATTTATGAATATGTTAGAATTTGTGTTTCAGTATACTTTGATTCATGCAATAAGCTGTCTCCAGAAAAGTTTACTGCAAATCAAATTCTATTTAAATACACATGGGGAACTATTTAAACAAACTCTGCGGTGAAGTTTTTTTGTAAAATAAATCAGTATTTTTAATCTTATGTAAAAAAGGAATTTTCATAGTATTTGCTCAAAATGAGGCATTCTCAGCAAAGTTTCACTCACATTTATCCATTCTTCGGCAAATTCTCTACATGGCACTATGCCAATTTAAGACTTAATTTACAAAATTAAAACTTAGCAATTTGGTATATGGCAGTGACCTGGGTTATCATATAGAAATCTCCAATATGTTGCGCTCAATCTCAACTCAAAGCCTAAGGTAGAAATGAAATGTAAACACAAAAAAATTATTAATTTCAAAAAGTAATTTTTCTTAAGAAAATTACTTATTTTTTTCCTTTACATCACAAAAGAAGGAGAGATCTTAGGGTCTTTGAAGAGAAAGACAATATTCTGTTATCTATACAATTCTAGTTATTTCTATTGCAAATCAAAGCCTGATCTTCCCAATTTACTATTTATAAGGGAGCTAGTGGATATTACTACAAAAATTTGTTTTTTTTTCCTGTGCCAATATGACTTACTAGAAAAAGAAATATTCCCAAGCACCCATTTTTTTTTCCTAAGTATATATTTAAAGTACATTTCTACTATCAATCCAACATTAGTAAACATCCAGTTGCCTAATTTTTTTTATGGTTGTCTTATCTGCAAAATACATTTCTACTGGAGAATTTCCATTACATTTAATTATGAAATAAATGTTTAGATTAGTTATATAATTTATTTTGAAAAGTAACTCCAATTACTCTCAGGAACTTAGTTAACATTTAAAATCCACTGGCAGATTTATAATACTTTAGCAAGTGGTTAAAGGAATTTGCCATTGTAAGGAAATTATTCCAGAAAAATCATTCTCACCAAAAATTTTAAAAATTAGGCAAAACAACAGGTATAATAGACTAAGCCATCTATAACTTGTACATTCAAATACATACTAATCCTATAGTGCACTTTGGCTTATAATGAGGTAGGGCAAAGAAATAAAGTCAGATGTATCTTGAACTGTGAAATTTATAAAAACTTAAACAGTGACGTGTACCCAGGTTTTAGTTGAATATAAACAAAAACTTTGATAATTCAATGACAAATATTTTCTTAGATTCACAGACAGAATTGTAAAAAAACCTTTGAGGTAAATATAAATAAAAAATACAAAGATATATTTTCTCTCAACATAAAATATGCTTGTATAAAAATAACCCATGATATAGAAAAAAGAAATACAAACATTTTTGCATAGATTCTTCATATAAAATATTTACCTGGGACTATACACTGGAAAATACACCTCTGAAACTAATATAGTTGAACTATTTTTCTTGGATACCAAGTACATACAAAATAAAAGCCCTTCATCTTAGGGAGCAATGGGCATGAGGGAAAACAATTAAATTTAGCATCAGTCTATATTTATTTCTCTGCTGCTCGAATATAAACCAATGATGACAAGAGGAGAAACTCTGGGGGTTTATTTAACAAAATTAAATTCACATTTCTGAGGCCATCATAATGCATCCAATGTCCATCAATTTGGAAAGCTGCAGAATAATGATGTTCCTCTTTGTTAAATAATGTGGCACCTTCCAACAAATACCTGTAAATTCAATGACAAAGTGTAGCAGAAAGTTGAAATGCTTTGTTCTTAAGAGAAACATTCCTTAAATTCTTAACTAAGAAAAAAAATTGAGATATCCATCTATAAAACTGATGTACTATAATAGGAAATTTGGAATAAAACATTTAGGAATTTAAAAAATTGATGTAATTTAAGAATTTAAAAAAAAATCTTAATTCATAACCTATATGGTTCTACTAAGTAAGAGAAAACACACAAAAAACTTTTAAAGAAAAAAGTTAAAGGAACCCTGTATGTCCCAATTTGTATGCAGTTATTTTGTATTTTTTTATTTTTTAAACTTATTTTATTATTTTTAAATATATTTTATTTATTTTTTTTTATAAAGAGGAAGGAACAGAGAGCTAGAAACGTTGATAAGAGAGAAACATCGAGCAGCTGCCTCCTGCACACCCCTACCGGGGATGTGCCTGCAACCAATGTACATGCCCCTGACCGGAATCGACCCTGGGACCTTTCAGTCCACAGGCCAATGGTCTATTCACTGGGCCAAACCAGTTAGGGCAATGTATGCAGTTATTTTTATCTATAATAATGATAGTAACATTTTATTTAAAAAAAATTTAAAGTTGCTTTGATTGGGTATTGAATCCTGCAAACTTGGAGCATTTAAACAATGCTCCAACCAACTGAGGTTCCCGGCTAGAGAGTAGTAACCTTTTATTTTTAAATGATGACTTCATACTATACACTACTTTGACTTGAAATACCACTAATAATCAGAATTTACTGTTTACTGAATACACTGAGTGGCCAGATTATGATGATCTCTGAATGCATAATAATCTGGCCACTCAGTGTACATCCTATATAGTAAAAGGCTAATATGCAAATTTTTCCCTTGACCAAGAGTTTGACCAGCAGGCAGGCCAACCGCCCATGTCCCCTCCCCCTGGCCAGGCTGAACGGACCCCACCCATGCATGAATTCATGCACCAGGCTTCTAATATAAATATATATACACTGAGTGGCCAGATTTTTATGTGTTCAGAGATCAAAATAATCTGGCCACTCAGTGTATAGATACTATCCCATACATTTTCGTGTGCTATGTAAATTAAATCCTCACAGTAAGGCACCCCAGATAGATGTTGTCATCTCTGCTTTATAGGTAAGAAATCTGACAAGTAAACTGTTTTTATAAGCTTTGTGACCTTTCTGGTCCATGGTCACATAGCTTATAAATGGCGGGGCTGGGTTTGAATCCAATTCTTTCTATTCCATAATTCAAGCACCTAACCAATATGCACCCTGTCAGCAACTAAGTTCCTGTAGTAGATGCTGATCCTATTCAGTATTCACAAATTTAAATAATATTTCCTTTCGGGCTACAAAAAGTCATACCAGAATAGCAGAAAAACATAAAATAAATTTATTTTTCACTAATTTTATAAAACAAACAAAAAAAACCCACTTACTTGTGATCAGATAAATCCAAATAATAGGGTACATATGCCAGATCTTCAGATTTCCAATGCTGCATATTTAAGACAACAAAAGGAGGTGCCCCATGGCAGAAAACTCGTTGGGAGAATTCTCTTAAGCCACCACACCTAAAATTGAAAGTACGCATGAACTTTATTAAACTTGGAATAAAGCTGCCTTTTATCACTTTTGTCTTGTCTTTATTACTTCATGTCATAATAAGCATAAATACCTATTTTGGAATGGGTAATAATAATGTAACCATATTAATAGCTTATACAAGGTAGGCAAAAGTAGATTTATAGTTGTAAGTACACAAACACAGTTTATTCTTCTATTATTATTTAGTGCTAGAGCTCTGGTGCACGAAATCCATGCCCTGAGGGGGTAGGGTCCCCTCAGCTCGGTCTGTGCCCTCTCATAGTCTGGGAGCCCTCACTCCTTACCACCTGCCACTGTGCTCACCAGCCATGAGCCCAGCTTCTGGCTGAGGGCACTGACTATCAGGCGGCAGCTCCTGTGTTATCTGCCCTCTGGCAGTCAGTGTGCATTATACTGACCAGTCATTCTGGTCATTCTACTGTAATGGCTGCTTAGGCTTTTAGTATACAGATTAAAGACCTGGTGCATGAAAATTCATGCACTAGAGGGGGGGCGTCCCTCAGCCCTGCCTACCCCTCTCATAGTCCGGGAGCCCTCTGGGGTGCGGTGATCAGGGGAAGGCAACAACCCATCATACCTCTGCTGCTGCCACTGCCAGCAGCGCAAGCCTTGGCTGGCCCTGGTTACCTGAGCCTTAGGTGGCCCTGCTTACCTGAGCCTTGGGTGGCCCTGGATGGCTGGGCAGTCAATATTCGAGGCTTGCCTGCACCTCGGGCCAGCCTTGGGTGGCTGGGCAGCTGTCACATGAGGCTTGCCTGCACCTCAGACTGGACATCTTAGGCTTGCCTGCACCTCGGGTGTCGGCTGGGCAGCCACCATCCAAGGTTTGCCTGAGCCCTGGGCGGCTGAGGAGACTGGGCACAGCCATCTTGTGGCTGTGGGTGCTGCCATCTTTGAGGGCATGGCCATTCAATTAGCATATTCCCTCCTTATTGGCTGTGGGTGCTGCCAACTTTGTGATGGTATGAAGGTCAATTAGCATATTCCCTTTTTATTAGATAGGATTATATTATTTATTTGCATTCAAACTGTAAATTTACTTTTGCACATCTTTGTATATCTATTTCCAAAGGTTCACAAGTTCTGATACTTTTAAAATTCAAGGAAAAGCTAGCTGCTTTATCTAGGCTTATAAAAGTGAGTAGCTTTGATTTTTAGATACATTTTTCTTTAAGATGGTTTCAAAGGGAAATAATGACAGAGATGGGAAAATAGGATTACAGGCCTCTTTAGACTGCATATAATCCTCTAATTGCTTCCTTTTGCTATTGAATGAAGCAAATTCTGTTTTCTTAGCAACATCAGGTATTAAGCATATGGATTAGAATACAACAAATACAGTTATACAGTAAAATCTCGATTAACCGGAATGTTCAGGGTATAATATTTTGGTTAACAAACATCACTGACTAAACTAAATTAACAGGAAAACCATTTTGCTGTAGTATTGGTTGCTAAAATGCATGAGTTCACTCTCTGAACTTAAGTACAATTAATTGAAAATATTTTATTCTTTCCTTCTTCAGTGATTAATTAGCTGTAAGATCATAATTCTCAATATTTATTCTCATTGTACAATAATGTAGATATAGAAATAAAGAGGTTGGGATGAATATATTCTTTCTGCCCCTTTGGATTTCTATTTTTTAAACATTTTATTGTGTTAAATTTTGTGGTTACAATTTACCTTTCTCCTAAATGAGGAGTGCAGAAAAAATCCAGTTAATTGAGGGTGCCGACTATCTGGGTTCCGGTTAAGCAAGGTTTTATTGTACCTACTCAGCAGTGGGGAAAAAAAGAAAAGGCATTTGCTTTGTATTCATCAATTAACTATCCTATATAACAAAAGGCCAGTGATCATAATGGCATAAGGACCAATTGACAGTTGCCATGAGGTGCACTGACCACCTCTTGGTCCTCCCCCCATCCCACAGGCTCTGATCGCCGGATGGTGAATGGGGAACCACAGGTGAGTGTTGGCAGTGGGGCCGGACCGGGGATTGGTGAGTGGGAGGAAAGGCTGACCTCTTGGTCCCGCCCACAGGCTCTGATCATGGCAATAGGAAACCACGGGGAACTGGGGTGGGTGGTGGTAGGGCAGAACTGGAGATTGACAAGCAGATAGAAGGCAGACTTCCTGGTCTCTCCCCCCAGGCTGCAGGCTCCGATCGCTGGATGGTAAACGGGGAACCGGGGTGGGTGGCAGCGGGGATGGCCCTGATTACAGGCTAGGCCTAGGGACCCTACCTGTGCATGATTTTGTATGCTGGGCCTCTGGTAGTATTATATTTTACTTGGTAATGACAATGCAGAAGAAGTATAGGAAACTAGAAGTGTTAAGATTTTAAAAATGTTAGACTTCCTAAATACTTATGAGTAACTATTTCATATAGTATTAACATAAAAAAAATATCAGTCCAGGTTTCTTTATAAAAAACACAGAATACTTTCATCTTAAATGTCTATCATATACTCACCCCTGCTCTTCACACAGTTCAATCCTAGAACAGAATAACTCATCCACAGCCAGTCGTATCAAGTTTCCATGTGGAATTTCTTGGGGAGGACTACAAAAATTGCAAAATGCATGTAAGAACTGCTTCAACATTTTACAGGCAAATACATTATTAGGGTTACAAAATTTACAGGTCAATTCATTATTAACATACCCAATAAAAGAATAACCTCTGTTACTCATCTTTGTACTTCTTGTAAATAGTAGAGAAACCAGTTAAATTTAATAAATGTCAATGCATGAAGCTTGCCAAGAAATATTAAATCTTTCTGTAAACTAATGCTGAAATATGCAGTTGTTATTACTTTAAAAAAAATTTCCAGCTGAGACAGGTTTGGTGCAGTGGATGGAGTGTCGGCCTGCAGACTGAGGGGTCTTGGGTTTGATTTCGGACAAGGGCATGTACCTTGGTTGCAGGCACATCCCCACAGGAGGCAGCTGGTTGATGATTCTCTCATGGATGTTTCTCGCTATCTCTCTCCCTTCCTCTCTGTAAAAAATCAATAAAATATATTTTAAAAAAAATTTCCAGAGGATTCAACAGAAGAGAGAAATTAGGACCCAGAATCAGGAAAGCAGCTGATTTGTTACTAAAATTGCCAGCCTAAGTTGCAGCCACTGTTGGCTTCACTTACCTGATTTGTTAAAAAACTTTTTCCTACATATTTCAAAAGTTGTTTTAAATATAGGATTAAATAAAATGTGCAAAAGCTTGAAAAAGTAGAGTATGATAAAAATATTTTATTGAGAAACATAAAATATTAGCATTAATATGCTACCATAAATATTTCATTATAGTTCCAAAACATATGCAGATTAAAATATTAGTTAAAAAAAAGACAAATTCCTGAAATGCTTTAAAATGTGGTTTAAAGTAATAAAACTTTCTTGCCAGATAAGATTTGAAAATCAACATCCTTATATCAATCAGCAATACAGGAAAATGGACAAAGCATTTTTCAGAAAAATAGAGACATTGACTCTAAAAAGAATAAAGTATCTTCAGTGTTCCATGATCTATACCACATGTGTCAAACACAAGGCCCGTGGGCCAAATCCGTCCCGCCAGGCCTTGCAATGTGGCCCGCACCACGCTGTCATCACTGCACTCCGCTGCGTTTCCATCACAATGACAGTTTATAACTGTTCAGTAAACCATTCGGCCCGCGATTTAGGCTGGATTTTAGATTTTGGCCCCTTCTCTGATTGAGTTCGACACCCCTAATCTATACTAATAAAAGCCTAGGTGGCCCTTAGACCACTACAAGATGGCTGCCCTCACATCATCACAGGATGGCCACAAGATGGCCGGCAGGGGAGAACAGTTGTGGGCAATCAGGCCAACAGGGGAGAACAGTTGTGGGCAATCAGGCTGGCAGGGGAGAGCAGTTACGAGTGATAGGGCCGGCAGGGGAAGGCATTTGGGGGCATTGGGCCATCAGGGGAGGGTAGTTGGGTTGATCAGGCTGGCAGGGGAGTGGTTAGGGATCAGGCAGGCAGGCAGAAGGGTGGTTATGAGCCAGCAGTCCAGGATTGTGAGAGGGATGTCTGCCGATTTAGGCCCGATCCCATAGGATCCCATGTTGGAGAGGGTGCAGGCTGGACTGAGGGACACCCCTCAAGTGCACAAATTTTGTGCACCGGGCTTCTGGTATAATATTAAAGTAAATGTGCAATAAAGAAATATGAACTGTATGTGAGATACATCCTTCAAAGAGAACAATCTATTAGGCTGTTTTTCTGGACCATAGGGCCAAATACAATTTCTGACAACAATGTGTTTGGGTTTGTTTTTCGGTCATGTTTTTTTCCACTGACAATTATCCCTGTTCCAGCTCATGCCCCTTGGGGGTGTTAATGTTTCCTAACACTCTACTAGGGCTTGCCAGTTTGGCCTTCCTCCCTGACATTTACTAGCCTGGAGGTCTGCCTTCGTTCTGAAAGCCAAAAATAGGCTACCAGAACCTTTCCTAATCAGTGAAAATGCTCCTTACAGCCACATCTCCAGGTGTTAAGGTTCCAAGTTTGTGATTTCTGTCTATAATTATTCAAAGTACATTGAGTATGTTCAATCTTTTTTTTTAAATTGATTTTAGAGGAAGAAAGGGAGGGAGGGAGAGAGGGAGTGAGGGAGAGATCAGTTGCTCCTATAGGTGAACCTATGGGGAATTGGACCCACAACCTGGATATATGCCCTGACCTGGAATCAATCTGCCACCAACCAACTGAGCCACACTGGCCATGGCTCAATCCTCCTGTTCATGTAGAACTAGCCCACTCAGCAAAGATCTATTTAAAAGTGAATGATCTTGGAAACATATATTGGATAATGTTCTTCAAGAGGTTACATTTGTGATGCAGAAATTTACTATCTATAAAATCACATTAGTAATTCAGAGCAAGGGCAATATATTTTGCACTCTGAATAATTCATTACTTTGCAAGCAAAATGGTTATCAGTTGGTTTTCTAAAGTAAATTCTAAAATGTTTGGATATTTCTGTCATTGGACTAAAAAACCTTGAATTTGTGTGGTTGATTTATGTGTAATTACAGTGTTGTACTTTAAGAAGTACTTTGACTATATATTTACATTTATAGCACTTCATTAAAAAAGTTGTATACTGTTTCTAAAAGTGACAAAATATCCTTGGTAGGTTTGGCTCAGTGGCCTGCTCTTTATAATGACATATAATAACACCAAAGGGTCCCAAGTTTGATTCTGGTCAAGGGCATGAACTTTGGTTGCAGGCTCCTCCCCGGCCTGGGACCTAGGCGGGAAGCAACCAATTGATGTGTTTCTCTCACATCGATGTTTCTCTGTCTTCCTCTCTCTCTTCCCCTCTCTCTGAAAGATCAATGGAAAATTATCCTCAAGTGAGGATTAACAACAAAATAAAATCATTTTTTTTAAAAAAGTGACAAAAACAAACTGTAGAGCAGATAAAGACTTTTAGAAAAACTTACTTTATATTAATTGTACGCTGCTGATCTTCCTGCACTCGAATTGGGCATCGCCAATTGGAACAGTAACTCTCTTGTATGGTAGACATGAGATTTTCGAGATTTTTTGTAAAATTATCATGTTCATTTCCAAACAAATCAATTATTAATGAAGCTTTATGAACTTCAGATTTATATTGCTGTTTTTCCATCTTGTCCCAAATCCAAAGTAGCTTCACAGTTGTAAAACTGTAGGTGTCCATTAAATAAAGAAAACAGTCTACAAACTCTCTACCTAAATGAAGAGAGAGTTCCCTGGGAAAATTTTCATTTTCATGAAGAATGACATATAATAACATCAAGAATCCATCTATGGTGCAGGTATTTTTCAGTCTTATTTCAACATAGAGTGGTGTACAGGATACTGCTTTGCGGCCAGCTTTGATAGTAAAAACACCTCCCCAAGGAAGAACAGGCCTCCAAAATGAGCGATCTTGATTATAGTTATTTTTAATTGATGCTTTGATCTCTTCAAACAGTGTCTTCATCCTGCATTTTAAAAATTAAAAGAACATATATATGATTAGATATATAAACTAAAGATTTAATTTGGTTAGATGGCCTCTCAATGCAACAAAAAGACAATTCCAGCTATGTCATTTTGGGAGCAATATACATATTCTTTGAAAAGACCACTTATGAGGCTGTCATCTTTTTTTTGAGGTACTGAATGCTATTTGATAGGGTTTTATATTAATTATACTGAAAATTTTTATCTGTGATGTAGGAAAACTCAACTTCTAGGAATATATTTTAAGAATCTCAAAAAAGAATATATGCACCCCTATGGTTCATAGCAGCATAATTTATAATAGCTAATATGTGGAAACAGCCTAAGTGCCCAACAGTAGGTAAGTGGATAAAAAAGGATCTCGTACCCTTTGAGACAGCATGGAAGGACCTGGAGACTATTAGTCTAAGTGAAATAGGCCAGTCAGAAAGATATTACATAATCTCACTTATATGTGGAATCTAATGAACTGATGAATAAAATAAAGCCAAAGGCATGAAAACATGGAACAAACTGGCAAATCTCAGAGGTAATCTTAGAGGTAAGGAGTCTGGGGGAGTGGGCAGGAACAGACTAACCAAAGAATTTATTATATGCATGTATGCATTGCCCATGGACACAGACAACAGAGTGGTGAAGCCCTAGGGCGGGTGGAAACCAGGCAGAGGGGGGCAATGGGGGAAAAATCGGGGGGGCAGGGGGGAAAACGTCTGCAATACTCTCAACAATAAAGATGGGGGGGAAAAGAAACTGCAATCTTTTTTTTTTGAGAGGCTTTATATTATACCACAGATTTTTTCCAATGATATAGGAAAACCCTGTATTAAATTTTAAATGAAGGTAAAACTATTTAATGATACAATCTAAATTTGGTTTTGTGTATTCCTAATGTAAACTTCTTTCACCCTCCAAAATACAAGCTGTGCTTCATTTAATTAATATGTGTGATTTTACTTATAAAGAGAACTGTAATGGAACCCTTATTTAGGCTACAGAATGATGACCAATTAGCTATGAAAGATAACGTAGGAAGAGTAATTGTGAGAACTGAATTGAATAGTAGCACAGCTAACACAAATATTATTTGTATGTACTTTGGGATTTTTATTTACAATCTAGGACATGCTATATATCCTTACAATTTGAGGCCATGCTGTGAAGACCACACCCCCTCCTTTTTTTTTTTTTCATGCTGTGAAGATTTGATTCAGAACTTGGTAAGTATCCTGATTCCCTTCTCTGCACAATTTGGGAATGAAATGAGGTGTCCTCTCTGTTTGAATTGGTACATATCCTTCCCCCAACTTTGAGGGTAGCTCTAAGTATTCTGTTTTTAAAGTCACTGACTATTCTAACAAAAATGGTCATGTCATATATATGGTATGCAGGACAAAATTTTTTAAAAAATTAAAGAACAATGTCTTAATAAAACAATATAAAACTGCTTTATTTGGGATAAAAATGTCATCTAAAAACATCATAGTACTTTCTAATATATTACTTTCATGGAAAAGTATATTTTTCGTGAAAAAAAGGAATCATTTGGGAATAGGAAAAGAGAAGTGAGTGACTGCGGTCAGTGTCTTATTTTGACCATTTTTTTCAAGTGCCACACCCTCCCAAGCATAACATGAATTCAACACTCAATACTTTGGGCCTGTATATCTTATTTGTGCGAAAAATTTAGCTGAAGTTGATTTTACAACAGTATTAGACTAAAATTTTCAGTTATGATATATAAACACACGGTATTTTTGGCTTGAAAAAAGATATCCTCCACTCTAAAGTATTCAATACTATATTTAGTCTGAAATGTAGATGTTTATATATAGTCAGTAACAGGTTGGCTCTAGTCAACCAATTAGGAATAAGAGGGTGTGGTAAACCTGGAACCTAGGAAAACACAAACTCAGTTTCTTCTTCTTAAGAACTAACATATCCAGAACAGATTTGAAAAAAAAATCATAAGGCATTCAAATACTTTAAAAATGAAAATAAATTTCATGGTTTGATTTATTTCTGTTGAATTTTAAAGAACTTTGTAGCAAAGTCATAGGATCAAGAGCTTGAGTTCACACTCCTACATACCACACTGAAAAGGAATGGTAAATCTCTAGTACTATTTTCCAAATTATCTTTTGGGTATGACCAAATGAAGAGTAACTAACTACAGCTCTACAAAGCAACATTTATACTTAAGAGGATTACACTACAATTATATATATATATATACACACACACACACACACACACACACACACACACAATGAAACTTCTTTAGCCTTTTTCAGGGAAAAAAAAAAAAGAGGGGGTAGAGAGGACTGGAGGAACAAGACGGCACTTACTCTAGTATCAACACTATTGTGTGATGTGTCCCAAGGAACTAAAAATTACTTAAAAAGATGAAGAAACGCCTGCAAAGCCCTGACTTGTTTTCGCCACACCTAAGATTGTTCCTTAGGCATTGTGCTAGAAACCCTGGAGGAGTTACCCTGCTGTCTTTATTTTCCTGCCTCAACAGGCCCTCCAGTTTGAACAAACATGCTGAACTGCTCAGATCTCTTACGGGATTTCCTTGGCACAGCACCGCCTTTTTTTTTGCGGTCATTTCCAAGAGTGACAATCTGTACTCCACACTGGTGTGGAAACCAGACCATTTCCCTAAGGAACTGCAGGCCGCACTCCCTAAAAGCTCGGAGTCCTGCAGGTCCCGCCTGGAAGCCGCGCTCTGAAACAATGTGAAAACAGCCGCGCGCCCCGCCGCGGGCTCGGGGAGGGGAGCGCGGGGCCCAGCTCGGCCCGGCCGCGCCCACCCCGCCCCGGCCCGGCCCCCGCCCGCCCGCCGCCCCTGGAGGCCCGGCGCCGGCACCGGCTCCGCAATGCGGGCGGGTCCCCGGACAGAAGCCGCCGGGAAAGGCTGGGCGCCAGGGTCCGCGGCCCGGCGGCGGCCCGCAGGGCGCCCGGGGCGGCTGGCAGCGGGCTGGAGGCTTCCACCCGCGACAGCCTCCGTCCGCCAGGAAGCCGAGTCCTCGTACCTCCTCGGGGACCGAAAACCGCCGGTGCCACCGCACCCGTCGCCGCCGCCGCTCGCTCATGGAGAGCCCGGGCTGCCGCCGCTGCCGCCGCCGCCGCATGGACTAGAACCGCCGGCTGCCTCGGCCGCCCGCGGCGAGAGCGGTGGGCTCCGGCACGGCCCCCATCGCACCCGCCGCGGCGGGAGCCACGGCAGCTCCGGCGCCCAGGCCCGACCCGACGGGATCCACCGAGCCAGGACCGCGGGCCGCGTTGCTTATTACGGAGGAAGATTCGGCCTGACCTCCGCCTCCCTTCCCCCAGCCCCCAGTTCCCAGACGCCCGGCGGTGCGACTGCGCAGGCGCAGAGACGCCCCCGTCAGATGTTCGTGTGTCGGGGGTGTACACCGCATTCAGCTTTACCCAATGGGAGCGAAGATCAGGTGCGGGGGGCGGGACCTCGTAGAGCGGGGCGTGGTCCCAGTGTCGGAGGAAAAGTGGAGCTGTCCAAGTGGGCGGGGTTTGCACGGAGGTGGAGCTGAGTGCCAAGCCCCTTAGGCTTTTTGAGGTCTGTACCATTTTTGGACCTTCCTTGATTTGTTTGATTCTAGCTAGATCTTGCCTTCTCAAATTCTTAATTTGGAGGGGGAAAGCTTTGTTTTCTCAGTTTGTTTTTAATTATTCAAGTTTTTTTTTTATATAAGTTTAGGAAAATTTTGAATTAGTGTATTAAATGCTGTCTGCAGTGTTGAAGGTAATGCTCGGTCAAAATGCTGTAATTTATAATAGAAGTTAACACCATCTAAATAAATTAGATAGCTTTAATTCCTGATGAAAATGTTTTGGTTTGGGTATGATAAGACTCTACACACGAAGTGACAGCCAAAAATTTAACCTCGAGTTGCTTAATGCTGTAGTCTGTGGGCTCAACCATAATAGCTGTTCAGTAGGTCTTGGTTCTTGTATTCTTCTTTAAGAGTCAAAGCCCACATGGCTTTGCTTCTGTAGAGCACAGTCCACCTTGGAAAACTACTCCACCTACAATTAGAAATGGGATAATGTTGAGATTTTCCCTATCTAGTCATTCAACAGATGATTGTCTGGAAAGTGAAGTGCAATGGTTAGAACACACAATTCAGAGAGCTCATTGTCAGCCCAGCACATCATTGTGGTCCTTAGTCACAGTGGAAGAGGAATGCCATCTTGACCAATGTGATGGTCAGCCAGACTGTGGACCTCAGACCTCTCTCAAGGAGTCTTGTGATGGAAGGATGAAGGCTGGGAGAGAAGCTTGACTTATGAAGTTAATTACTGCTGGTGGAGGTGGGAATAAATGGATATCTCTCAGAGCAGAAGGGGAAGAAAGATGGCTCTGCCTCAACCAAAGGAATTAATAATTGTGTCAAAGTCTGCTCTTTTCTGCCTTTTCTTATTATGGTATTTCACAAATGAGGAAACTTAGGCTCATTAAATAACTAGTGTGTATTGGAATTCACGTGCAAAAAAGTTCACTCTCAATATTAAAACCATTCTGCAAGTAAAAATTTATTTAAAATGTTTATAAGTTGGATTATATGTTTAATTGACAATCTCTCATGAGACATGGAATTCATTTTATACTTTTTGGGTCATTCTCTTCCAGTAAACAGATCCAATAATGGTGGTTGTTACCATTTCTGGAGAATATGAGATATAGCAAGGCCCATTAAATTGGACTGAAGGTTGGCTAGGGAGGGAAATCATGAATTCCTTGCATACTTGGATAACTCACAAACCTCACTGAAGCCTTTAACCCAGATTTTCATTCTGCTTCTTTTCTGCTCCCCTTAAAGTCTGATACCTGAGTTGCAGTTTTTTAAAAGACAACTTTATCCAGGTATAATTGACAAATATATAGAACATACTTAAAGTATATAATTTGATAAGTTTTGACATATGTATACTCTCTTGAAACCATCATGTGAATAGATCCATCATCCTCAAGTTTTCTCATTCCCTTTAAACTTTTCCCCTATCCCTCTTTGCCTCCACACCTAAGCATCAACTGATCCATTTTCTATCATGATAGCTTCATTTGCATTTTCTAAAGTTTTATATAAGTAGAATCAGACAGTATGTATTTTTTTTTAGGGGGTGGTGTCTGGTTTCTTATACTTAGCATCATTATCTTGACATTTATCCACGTTGTTCTGTGTATCAATAGTTCATTCCTTTTAGTTTTTTTGCTACATTATTATGTGGATGTACTGTAATTTATTTATTCACTTACCTGATGATGGACATTTGTATTGCATCTACTTTTGGGCTGTTACCAATAAAGCTACTATGAACAGTGTATACAACTGTTTATATGGACATACAGGAATGAGCAAAAATAGAGTTACAGTTGTTTATATGTAAAAAAAAATGCAGGTTATGATTATTGGAGTAGCTTTATTGGAATATTACAATGCAACTGTAAGCCTACTTTGGCCAACCCTGTTTATTTCTATTTTTTTCTGGGGTAAAAATCTAGAGGTGGAATGATTAGATCTCATGGAAGATGTATGTTTAACTTTGTAAGAAACTGCTGAATTGTTTTCCAGAGTGGTTGTACTATTTTACATTCCCATTAGGAGGGTATTCAAGTTTCATTTCCTCCATAACCTCACCAGCACTTGGTATGTCAATCATTTTTAATTTAAGCTGTTCTAATAGGTATATAGTCATATCTTGTGGATTGAGTTTTCCTAGTGATTAATGAAGTTGAGCATTATTTTATGAGCTTATTTGCCATCTGTATATCTTTTTTTGGTGATGTATCTGTTCAGATCTTTGTTCCATTAAAAAAATTGGGTTGTGCCTGGCCAGAGTGGCTCAGCTGGTTGAGTATCTACCTGTGTACCAAAGGGCTGCTGGTTTCATACCCAGTCAGGGCACATACCTGAGTTGTGGGTTCGATCCCTGGTTGAGGCACATACATAAGGCAACTAATCAATGTTTGTTTCTTTCTCTCCCTTCCTACTTTCCTCCCTCCCTCCCTTCCTCTCTCTAAGCATGTCCTAGGATAAGGATAAAAAAAAAAGCTGGGTTGTTTGCTTTCAGAGTTCTATATATATTTCTGGAAACAAGTTCTTTATCAGATATAGGCTTTACAAAGATTTTCTTCCAGTATGTGGCTTCCCCCAACACCATTCTCTTAACAGTACATTTTTTAAGAACATAAGTTTTAAATTTTAATAAAGTTCAAACTATTTTTTTAATGGTTGTGCTTTTAGTATAATTTCTAAGAAATCTTTACCTACTCTAGGCTCACAAAGACCTTTACCTGTGTTCTTCTAGAATTTTTCTTATTTAGGCTGTATATTTAGGTCTATGATATATTTTGAGTTAATTTTTTAAAAATTTACCATAGCCACAATTTAAAATTTAAAAAAATTTATTGGTGAGAAAGAAAAAAGAGAGAGAGAGAGAGTGAGAGAGAAGAGAGAAGAGAGAAGAGAGAAGAGAGAAGAGAGAAGAGAGAGAGAATCAATTTGTTGTTCCACTTATTTATGCATTCATTGGTTGATTCTTATATGAGCTCTGACATGGTATCAAATCCTCAACATTGGCATATCAGGATGATACTCTACACAACTAAGCTAGCTGGCCAAGGCTTGAATTTATTTTTTTTAAATATATATTTTTATTTATTTTTATTTTTTTTAAATATATTTTTATTGATTTTTTACAGAGAGGAAGAGAGAGGGATAGAGAGCTAGAAACATCGATGAGAGAGAATCATTGATCAGCTGCCTCTTGCACACCCGCTACTGGGGATGTACCCGCAACCAAGGTACATGCCCTTGAGCAGAATTGAACCTGGGACCTTTCAATCTGTAGGCCAACGCTCTATCCACTGAGTCAAACCGGTTTCAGCAAGGGGAAGGAATTTGACTTCACCTTCTGATGGGAGAAGTGTCTAAGGATCTGTGGACATGTTTTTAAACTACCACACTCATGTAACCAGCTCTCTTTTCAAGAAACAGAACATTACCAATACTTCAAGCTCACACTCCTGTCATTACCTGCTGCCCCAAGTGTAACCATTTCCCTTATTTCTATTAGCACAGGCTGCCTATTTTTGTACTTTATTGAAATGAATCATGCAATATGTACCTTTTGTGTCTAGCTTTTTCCCCCTCTCAGCATTGGTTGTGAGATTGATCTATGTTGTTCCATGTAGATTGTTCTTATTACTGTTTAGTATTCTATTTTGTAAATAGCACATAATGTTTTTTGTCCTATTTACTGTTGACAGGCATTTGGGCAGTTTCTAGTTTTTGGCTAATATGAGAGGTTTTAATTTGAAATTCTAGTCCATGTGTTATAGTACGTATGTGTGTTGAGAATATGTGTAGGAGTGAAATTACTGGGTTTAGGGTATGCATATATTAAATTTTATAATTTAATTGTTGAACAGTTTTCCAAACTCTGCCACCTGGTAATTTTGAACATGGTTTCTTAATACTAGGTTTTATGCTTGAAAAGGGTACACAAAATCCTCTTCAAGATGTATTAATAATGTGCTCCTCAGATTGTGGATAGTTATTATTGACAGACAAGGCTGGGCTCAGTTATCTCTGTTGACCAGAATGTGGCTTCTCTAGCATGGTGTCTTCTCACATGGGGACTCAGGTTTGTAACAGCAAGTGTTACAAAGCAAAATCTGCATGGCCTTGTTGAACTAAACTCAGAAGTCTAGCCCAGTTTTTGCATGAGAAATGAATTCTCGATTGCATTTCTTCAATTCACAGCATTGTCATTAATCAGAATTTAGATAATTTGATTTTTTAAAAATTGTATTCTAAATCTAGTAACTGTTTCACTAACAAGGTAAGGTTGAAATTCTTTGTAATAATGAGAATGGGTTTACAATCAATTCAAATTTTTCATATAAGTACTTAATAGTAATGTTTTTCTTTAAACATACACAGATATTGATCTATTTAATAGGTAATTTTGGGACTCATATTATTATTAGTAGACTATTTTTAATATTATGTTTCCAACATTTTATTTGTGCTTTGAATCTATAAACTTTGTTGGTAAGTGTTAAAAGAGGTCCATCAGCCTTCTGACAGATTTCTCACATTTATTATGTTATCTACTGTCCTTATCCTCCAGCAAAAACTTACCAGGCTGGTGAGGCCACATTCTGGTCAACAGAAGCCAAGCAGCCTAGACACTCTTGCCATGGCATCAGATATGTGAGTGAAGCTGTCTTGAACCCCACTAAGCCTCTCATTTACTAGGAGTGGAAAGATAACCTAGCCAAAACCTGCCTAAATTCCTGATTCTTTTAATTGTGAGATATAATGAAATCATTGGTTTAAGAAATTATTTTTGAAGTAGTTAAACAACATTAGATAAGTAGGACAAAATTTGGGGTGCTGTTGTAAAAAACCCAAAATGTGGCCTTGTCTTTGTGACAAGATGTCAGAGAGAAGTTGAAAGGACTTTGAGAAGACTGTTAGTAGAATCCTCATGGACATGGAGGAAGGTGTCAATGAGGACTTAAAGAAAAGTAAGAAAAATTTTACTGGAAGATAATGGAGGACCTTGTTGTGTCATGGCACATGCTTTAGAAAATTTTATAATGTGGATAATTATGTATTTAATGAACTGATGAATCCTGCTTAGGAGATTTGGAGATAGAATGTTGAATGGGTCAACTGTTTTTTGTTTGCTTTTAACTGTGAATCATAAAGTATGGGTAGACAAAGCTATACTAGAGAAGGAACTATTCAATTTCAAACAGAATTTAGAGGAACAAGATCTGAAAATGAAACTATTTCTCATCCTTAGTTTCTCCCAGCAGAACATACTCAAAGTAAAGTACAACCTCAGGACAAAGATCAAATCTAAGGCCCTGTTAGAAAAGCAAGGATTCAAGGTAGAGATGAAGCCAAGGCTATGTTCATAAAATTTTCTGTTAAGAGTTCAGAAACAGAAGATGGCTGCTCAGGTAAACACCTAACCGCAGCCGCACACAACAATTTCAGTGGAATACAACTAAAATATAAAATGGACATTGCCCAGAGCTACAGGTAGTCGACTGACTGAAAATTCTACAAGAAGGAAAGAGAGAACCAGAAGGAAAATCAGAGAAGCTGAAAAAGCCTAAGGTACAGAGACATGCTGCGCGTGTGCGCGGAGAGGACGGAGCTGGAGAGGAGGAGAGGGCTGGGTGCCTGCCTGGCGTTCCCTAGCGGGAAGGAAATAAAAGCCCCGACTGGGCTGAACCCCAGAACCAACAGCACTGACCCCAGTTCTGGGCCAGACCCTGGGGACCCAGGTTCAGGCAGGGGGAGACGGGGCTGTGAGGTGGAATCCCAGGGGAGCGGCGAAAAGCGGAGCCCCGGGAGCTGCACACATTGCGTGCAGAGGACAGAATGTTGACTCTGATGCTGGATTGCCCTGGCGGGAAGGAAACAAGAGCTCCGGCCATGCTGGGCCCCAGTTCTGACTGCTCTGAACCCCAGTTCTAGGGCAGATCCTGGGGACCCAGGCTCAAACAGAGGGAGATGGGGCTGTGAGGCGGAGTCCCAGGGGAACGGCGAGGGGCAGAGGCTCCGGGGTTGCACACATTGCGTGCAGAGGACAGTCTGTTGACTCTGATGCTAGACTCCCCTAGCGGGAAGGAGAAAAAAAGCTCCAGACTGGGAGGAATGTGATGAGGAGCAGGAGCCACTGCTGGACACCGACCAGCAGGGTGCCGGCAAGGAGTCGGGAGACGGGGACCCCAGGGGGGCGGTGCTGCTGGGCCCTCGACCGCTGAGCGCGGGCCACGGAGCCGAGGCTGGGGGCTGCTTCCTGGGCGGCGCTGACCCCTGCAACAGGCTGAAGCAGCACAGGAGCCCGCGGAGAACAAAGGGGTGCCACAGGCCAGCCTGCTGAGCTTCCAGGACAAGGAGGAAGAAACCGAAGAAGTTTTCAATGTGAAGAAATCAAGTGAGAGCAAAAGATAGTAAAATTACTTAAGAAAGAATACAAAGAAGATCTTGAAAATTCGAAGACTAAGTCAGAACTCAACTCAGCAGCCAACATTGCAACATAAATGCATTTTTTTTTAAAAAAAGGACAGAATGTTGGAACGGCGGTGGCCAGGCCCAGAGTGGCCAGGCACAAGGCAGTGGCAGCCAAAACCAGAGCAGCAGCAGCCAGGCCCTGAGCAGCCAAACCTGGGGCAGTGGCAGCCAGGCCTGGGGTGGAGGTAGCCAAGCCCAGGGTGGCCAGGCCAGGAGTACCCAGGCCAGGAGTGGCTGGGCCTGGAGCAGCCGGGCCCAGAGCAGCCGGGTTGGGAGCATCCAGGCCCAGAGCAGCCGGGTTGGGAGCAGCCAGGCCCAGAGCAGCCAGGTCGGGAGTGGCCAGGCCCGGAGCGGCCGGTCCCGGAGCTGCCAGGCCCAGAGCAGCTGGGTTGGGAGCAGCCAGGCCCGGAGCAGCAGCTGCCAGGCCAGGAACAGCCAGGTCGGGAGCGTCCAGGCCTGGAGCAGCTCGCTCCTCACCTGCCCCCGCCCTAGGGCTGCCTCGCAGACATGGCTGGAAACTTTTGGGGGAACTTGAGGGTCTGCTGAATCAAGCGATGAAGACTTAGATCTGGATGTGTTGAGTTAGTATAGCGCTGGCGTGTTGATCTGTGAGTGCCTTGTGCGGGGCCTGGATGAGGTTGGTTGATCTATTTGGAAATGTCTTTTGTGTGAAGTGTATCCTTGGGCATGTGGAGGTATTATTGATTTGAGAAAATGCTAAGTAACTGATTTACTATCTGAAAAATTTAAAGTTCTGAAAGTTTAAGGTCTCTTGCCAAAAAGAAGTTTTAAACCTAACACCTTAATTTTAATGGAGAAAGGGGAGGACAAGCCCTTCCCACCCAGAACAGGTAATCCAATTCCAACCAGCAGCTATCTTTAAACAATGTGTCCATTTACAGTTGAATGGCTACACCTTTTGATAGCCTAAGGGCAAGTTTACATGTAAACAAGTTTGCTTCTCAATTCCCAGGGCAGAAAAAAACAAGGTTTAAATTTATTAGATTTTAAAACTTATTAATTAATTAAACAACAACAACAACAACAATAAAAAAAGGAGATTGAAAAACCTGATATTAGCTGTTGATTGTAGTAGAGTCGGCGATACGGGAGGGGAGTGGACTGACAGTTATTGGGGAAAGGGGGAGTGGTGGATGCGGGAAGAGACTGAACATAAACTGTGCACCTATGGATGAGGACAATGGGGGGTGGGGAGGGTGCAGAGGGTGGGGTGGGAACCTGGTGGAGGGGGGAAGAAATGAGGAACCTTTGTAATAATATGAACAATAAAGATTGATTTGAAAAAAAAGACTTCAGAAACAAATAAAAGGGCTTGTAAGATGCTTAAAGACTTATAGTATAAACTTTCTCTTAAACATTACAGTTTCTTTTTTAAAAAATATATATAATATTTTATTGATTTTTTACAGAGAGGAAGAGAGAGGGATAGAGAGTTAGAAACATCGATGAGAGAGATTCATTGATCAGCTGCCTCTTGCACACCCCCTAGTGGGGATGTGCCTGCAACCAAGGTACATGCCTTTGACCAGAATCGAACCTGGGACCTTTCAGTCTGCAGACCGACGCTCTATCCACTGAGCCAAACCGGTTTTGGCAAACATTACAGTTTCTAAGAATCTTTGGGACATTGCCCCACAGCAACCTCATACGGGTAGCCCAAGGTAGAAAAGGACTTATTTAGAAGGAATTTGTGGATGTGACTTTTATCTATGAATTAGGATATAAGTTGATACACACACAAAAAAAAATCCATGAAATTTGTACAGTAATTATATCAGCTTGGACTTAAACCCCCCACACCACCCCTAAAACCAAAACAGAGACTTGATGAAATGAAGAGAGAATTTTGGACTTTCAACCATCTATGGGCAGGAAGCAGGCTGAGTGGGCTACCCAGCTTCAGAAATGGCATAGTTCTGACTGACAGAGGAATGGTGGCATGAGAGATCCCCTTGAGCTCTTTCCTTGAAATGTTAACAAGTTAACCAACTATAATTCAATGAAGAATTCCCTGCTCAATACAGAGGCACATCTGAGAGACATGCACATTGAAACATCTAAAGGCAGGTAACCAGGAATAAATGTGCAAACAAGAAGGGTGCAAAGCTCAGATGGCCCACAGATGCAGCTCTGCAGCCAAGAGCTTGTGGCTCAGCCTGGAGAGGGGAGGGAGCTGGTGGTAGCTGGCGCTTCCCTCAGGAAGGACAGAGATCTGCAGGGGGCAGTCCAGCAGGGCAAGTGGATGGAACAGGGACTAAACAAAGAGACACCCGACAGAGCATTGGGTTTTGCCATGAGGCTCTCCACTGTAGGACTGGGTAGTGGGGTTTCAGACAAAGAAACAGAGCTCTGCTATCCTAAAACTCACTGTTCCCTTTGTTATTGGATCAAGGAGTACATTACCTGCAAACCAAGAACTATTTCAGTAGAACTGCCGTTTCCCTCAGTGACTGATCCACAGGTGGGGTGCATGTGGTGGGTCCCCACAGAGGTCAGGGGTCACCATTATAGTGAGAGCAAAATAAACTCCATTTCTAAACAGTGCGGCTGTACTATCTTAAGGATGCCATGGAGGGCAAATCTGAGAGGCCATGGGCATAAAAAACCTTGTTATTCAGTGCCATCTACGGGAAATAGTAGAAAGACCTCTTCAGAGAAAGATGATATAGGACAGTAATATAAATAGATATACATGCCTAGACTAAGAAGAACAGAAAATACCATGAATGACCACAGTAATGAGGATTATTAAAAAGAAAATGAAGCCCTGACTTGTTTAGCTCAGTGGATAGAGTGTCAGCCTGCAGATTGAAAGGTTTCAGGTTCGATTCTGGTCAAGGGCATGTACCTTGGTTGTAGGCACAAACCCAGTAGGGTGTGTGCAGGATGCAGCTGACTCATATTTCTCTCTCATTGATGTTTCCAACTCTCTATTCCTCTCCTTACCTCTCTGTAAAAAATCAATAAAATATATATTTTTAAAAATGAAAAATTCCCATAAAGCAAACTGGAAGACATGTAAATATGTGATAAAAATGACAGATTTCAAGTTCGCAGTTCTGAAAATACTCAATGAGATGTGAGAAAATTCTGACAGGCAATGCTATGCACTGAGAAAGAAATCAATGAGCAAAACAGGTAGTTTATTAAAAAGATTGAAACTTTTAAAAAGAACCAATCAGAAATCCTGGAAATGACACATGCAATTAAGGAGATTAAGAGTGAACTACTGAGCATAGAAAGCAGAGCCAACATGATGGAGAAAAAAATTAGTGATATTGAAAACAGGAATCTAGAAATGTTGCAGAGGGAAGAAGGGAAGAAGGCGTAAGAATAAAGAAAAATGGAAGAGCTCTGTGAGAACTATCTGACTACACCAGAAAAAGCAGTTTTAGAACAATAAAAATTCTGGAAGAGGAAGAGAGGGAGAAAGGAACAGTGTCTGAACTTCTCACACATATGGAAAACACTAAATCCTCGAATCCAAAAAGCAAACAGAACACCTAGTTATTAATATTTCAATTCAAAGAGGCCCTCTCTAAAGCATTTTGTATTAAAACTGTCAAAAATTAATGACAAAGAAAAAATTCTCAAAGCAGCCAAAGAAAATAAGGAAGTTACCTACAAAATAAAATTTCATTAGAATTTCATCTGACTTCTTAGCAGAAACTCTACAAGCCAGAAGAGAGTGGAATCAAATATTCAAACATGTGAAAAAAAGAAATTACCAGTTATAAATAATATATCCAGAAATATTATACTTTAAATATGAAGGAGAAATAAAGACATTTTGAGATGTAGAGAAGCAGAGGAATTTTATCATCAGATATTCTCCATTGCAGGAAATACTTTAGGGAATTATTCTACTTGAAACAAAGAAGACAAGGCCACAACACTACATATAAGATCACCAAAAACCATATAGCATAAGCAGGGATAATTTGTGACAACAAAAACATAAAAGGGGAGGGGACATAGATATGAACTGGAAAAGGAGGATGAAGATTAGATGCACTCAAAAGAAAAATAAACACCTGTATATATGCAACGTTATTTTTTATAAACATAATGGTAACCACACAAAACATCCATAAACCAGGACACATAGCTTAAAAAATGAATTATGGAATATCACCAAAACAACAAACAAACAAATAACAAAGACAACAAAACCCAACATATAGAAACACAAAGGAAAGAACCAATGGAGGTACAGAGCTACCAGACAACAAAAGATAAAATGACTTTAGGAAATGTCACAACTTTATGTTCATTCATACAACAATAATTACCCTAAGTATAAATGGTCTGAATTCACCAAAAAAGAGGCACCGAGTACCAGAGTGGATTAAAAAAAAAAAACACACCTCAATTATATGCTGCCTATAAAAGACAGATTTAAAGAGTAAAGAAAAGATTGATTCAAAGTAAAATGGTGTGGCTCAGTGGCTCAGTGTGGGCCTATGAACCAGGAGATCACAGTTTGGTGCACATGTCTGGGGCACATGCCCAGAATGTGGGCTCCATTCTCAGGAGGGGGCAAAAAGGAGACAGCTGATTAATGATTCTCTCTCATTATTGATACCTCTATCTCTTTCACCCTCTTCCTTCCTCTCTGAAATCAATAAAAAATATTAAAAACCAAGAAACAAAAAGACCAAAGTAAAATGGCGGATAATGATTCTCTAAGCAAATATCCATACTTATACCTCGCAAAATAGATTTCAAAATAACAAATATAATAAGAGGTAATGAGGGAAACTTTATAATGAAAAGGGGACACTATATAAAACACACACACACATAACACTTCTTTTTAAAAAAAAAATATATTTTATTGATTTTTTACAGAGAGGAAGGGAGAGAGATAGAGAGCTAGAAATGTCGATGAAAGAGTAACATCGACCAGCTGCCTCTTGCACACCCCCTACCGGGGATGTGCCTGCAACCAAAGTACATGCCCTTGACTGGAATCGAACCTGGGACCCTTCAGTCCGCAGACCGATGCTCTACCACTGAGCCAAACCGGTTTTGGCACATAACCCTTCTTAATATATTACACCCAAAGAGTAAGCACTGAAATATATAAAAACAACTATTCACCGAACTAAAGGGAGAAACAGATAAAAAACACAATAATAGGTGGGGACCTTAATACTTCATTGACAGCTCTAGATAGAAAACCAATAAAGAAATATCACTCTTAAATGAAACACTAGGCCAAATGGACATAATTGACATGTACAGAAGATTTTATATTTTTTCCAGTGCACATGAAACATTCTCAAAGATACACCATATGTTGGGTTACGAAGCTAGCATCAACAAATACAAGAAAACTGAAATTATACCAAGTATATTTTTTGGCCATGATGCCTTAAAATTAGAAATCAACTGTAAAAAGGAAATAAAGAAACCCACAAATATGTAGAGATTAAACAATATACTTCTAGCAAATGCTTGAGTCAAAGAAGAAACAAAAGATGAGTGCTGGAAGCTATGCATTGTCTACACTATCATGAAAGTGCAAACAGGAAACCCAGAGGGCTGATGGACCTTGAGCTTTGGCAAGGGCTAAAAGCTATGCACCAATTGGTCTGTTGAGACAATGGTGGCTCATGCAATTTCCTGACCTAATAGTATCAAAGTGAATCTTTACTAATATTTACTGACCGTTAAGATAATCTATCTGCTACCAGAATTGCCTGCTGACTATGGGCAAAAGGTGTACTCTAAAAGTGAATAAAAAGCTAACTGGGTCTGGGATCCAGTGAAGCCTTTCTGCTAGAGGAATACTCTCCGCCTGGCCCCCTGTAATTTCCAAATTCATATTTCTTGTCTAGTATCTCCATTTGTGTGCAGCCCTTCTTCAGATCCTAAACCCTAGCTGTGCAGGTTGTGGCTTTCACAGATGAGGTCAACGGATATATGGAGACAAATGAGAATGTTAATACAAAATATCAAATTTTCTGGGATGAAGTGAAAGCAGTAAAAAGTGGGAAGTTTTATCAATACAGGGCTATCTCAAGAAATAAGAGAAATCCCAAGTAATCAAGCTAACATCACATGTGAAAGAAATAGAGAAAAGAACAAAAGCAACCCAAAGTCAGTAGAAGAAAGAAATAATAAAAATTTGAGCAGAATTGTATAAAATGGAGAACAAAATGACTACACACACACACACACACACACACACACACACACACACACACAAACCCCCCAAAAAACACAAACCCCCAAAAAACAAAGAACTGGTTCTTTGAAATGATTAAGAAAATTGACAAACCCCTGACTAGATTCACTAAGGAAAAAAGGGAAAAAGCTCCATAGAAACAAAATCAGAAATCAGAGAGGAGAGGTTATCACAGACATCAAAGATACACAAAAGATCATACTAGAATATTATGAAAGACACCAAATTCAATATTATGAAAGACACCAATTCAAAAGATCATACTAGAATATTATGAAAGACACCAAATTCAATAACTTAGAAGAAATGGGGAAGTTCTTAGAAATATATAACCTTCCTAGACTAAATCATGAAGAACTGGAAAATTGAAATAGACCAACCAGCAGTAAGGAAATTAAAACAACTATAAAAAAAACCTCCACCTCACTCAAAGAAATCCCATGTATAACATAAAAGATGGAAATAAAGTGTCAGATGAAATACAAAACAAAAACAAAAACAAAAACCTCCCAAAAAATAGAAGTCGAGGAACAAATGGCTTCAGTGAATTCTATTAAATGTTCAAAGATTTAAAACCAATCCTCAAACTCTTCCCAAAAATTGAAGAAGAAATAATACTTCCTAACACATTCTAAGAGGCCAATATAACCTTGGTATCAAAATCTGGCAAGGATAACACAAAAAAAGAAAAATGAAAAACCAGTATCTGACGGATACAGATATAAAAATCCTAAACAAAACACTAGCAAATTTAATACAAGAGTACATAAAAAAATAATACATGATGATAAAGTGGGGTTCATTCCAGGGGCACAGGATGGTTCAAAATACTCAAATCAATCAATGTAATACACCACATTAAAAAAGAAAAAGGATAAAAATAATATGATCTTATCAATAGATGCAGAAAAAGTATTTGATAAGATATAACATGAATTTATGATGAAAATGCTCAATAATATAGGAATAGAAGGAAAGTACCTCGACATAATAAAGGCCATCTATGATAAAATCTTAGCTTATGTCAATCTTGATGGTGAAAAATTGAAAGCTTTTTCTCTAAGATCAGGAACAAGACAATGATGTCCACTCTCAACACTCTTATTTAACACAGTGCTGGGAGTTCTATCCAGAGCAATGAGGCAAGAGAAAGAAATAAAAGGCATCCAAATAGGCAAGAAAGAAATAAAACTGTCACTTTTTGCCAACAAAGTGATTCTATATATAGAAAACCTAAAGACTTCACCAAAAACCTTATTAGAAACAATAAACAAAGACAGTCAAGTTCCAGGATACGAAATCAATGTGCAAAAATCCATTGCCTTGCCTGGCTGTATGGCTCAGTTGTTGAACATTGATCTATGACCCAGGAAGTCAGTTTTATTCCAGCTTAGGGCTTGCCAGAAGGGAGTCAGCCGAGCAATGATTCTCTCTCATTATTGATATTTCTATCTTTCGCTTCCTCTTCCTTCCTCTCTGAAATCAATAAAACATATATTTAAAAAAAATCCATTGCCTTCCTTACATTAACAACAAAACTTCAGAAAAGAAAAAACAAACAAAAAACAAACAGTTCCTTTTGCAATTGCAACCAAAAGAATAAAATACTTAGGAATAAATTTAACAAAGAACATGAAAGACCCATATACTGAAAATTACAAAGCGTTAGTAAAAGAGGTTGGCTCAGCCAGTGCTACTCATTGTTTGAGCATTGACCTATGAACAAGGAGGTCATGGTTCGATTCCTGGTTGGGGCACATGCTTGAGTTGTGGGTTCGATCGACCCCCAGTGTGTGGCATGCAGGAGGCAATTGATTAATGAGTCTCTCTTATCATTGATGTTTCTATCTCTCTCTCCCTCTCTTTTCCTCTCTGAAATAAATAAAAATATGTTTTAAAAAATAAAAGAGGTTGAAAAAGACACAACAAAAAGGAAAAGTATCCCATCTTCATGGATTGGAAGAATCAACACAGTTAAAATGGACATATTATCCAAAGCAATATACATATTTAATGCAATCTCCATCAACATGTCATTGTCATATTTTCAAGAAATAGAATGAGGAAATCATCAAATTTGTATAAAATTACAAAACCCCCCAAATAATCAAAGCGATCCTGAGAAAAAAGAATGAAGCTGGAGGTATCATGTTATAAGACAACTTTTGAAACAAAAAAAAGTCAACCAAAAATCGGGGGCAAAAGACCAAAATTGCACAAAAATTACCTGCAGATCTTGATGGCAAAGTAAGTCTTTTCTTTGATGTGGGGAGTAGTCTTATACAGCGAATATAGGCCTAAACCTATGTTTTAACTGTAAAATTAGGGGGGTCATCTTATATGCTGGAAAATATGGTAACTGACTTCAAATTATACTACAGAACAATGATAACCAAAAACAACATGTTAGCTGAAACTGGTTTGGCTCAGTGGATAGAGCGTCAGCCTGTGGACTGAAAGGTCCCAGCTTCAAGTCAAGGGCATGTACCTTGGTTGTGAGCACATCCCCAGTAGGGGTGTGCAAGAGGCAGCTGATCAATGATTCTCTCTCATTGATGTTTCTAACTCTTTATCCCTCTCTCTTCCTCTCTGCAAAAAATCAATAATATATATATTGTTATTAGTAGAGAAAGAGATACACAGATTAATGAAACAGAGCAGAGAGCCCAGCTATAAAACCATGTATATATGGACAGATAATTTTTGACAAAGGAGCCAGAAACACATTGGAGTAAAGATAGTCTCCTCAATAAATAATGCTGGGCTGGGAAAACTAGAAAGGCACCTGCAAAATAATGACACTGGATTACACTTTGATCCCCATATACAAAAATTAGTTCAACATGTGCCAAAGCCCTAAATATAAGACCTGAGACAATAAGTTACATAGAAGAAAATATAGGAACCAAACTTATGGGCCTTGGTTGTAGTGAACATTTTAGGAACTTGACCCAAAGGCAAGGGAAGTAAAGGCAAAAAATAAATGAATGTAATTATGTCCAACTAAAAACCTTCTGCACAGCAAAAGAAACTAACAAAACAAAGAGACAGTCAACCAGATGGGAGATAATATTTGCAAACAGTAGCTCTGACAGAGGTTTAATTTCCAAAATACATAAAAAAGAAACTCAACACCAAACACAAACAACCCAATCAAAAAGTGGGCAGAGGGAGGGCTACAAATATGGCAGAAGATCATGTGGAAGCTACATTGAGGGATCACAGTACCAAATTATAAGAACACTAGTGGCCTGGTGCATGGAATTTGTGCACTGGTAGTGTTCCTAGGCCTGGCTGGCAATCAGGGTCATTCAGGCCTTCCATTTCTGTGTGCTAATTTTGTAGCCTGTTACATTGCCTCCCGATCTCCCCACCTCCTCCTTCTCTTGCTCCCTCAGTGCTCCACTGCCACAGCTGGTCAACTGCTATGCTCTGTACTGCCCCTGGTGGTCAGCTCATATCATAGCAAGCGATTGAGCTCCCAGTTGAACTCCTGAGGAGACACTTTGCATATTAACCTTTTATATATATATATAGATACCATGATGGACAATGTAGATGAAATGGAAAAATTCCTAGAAAAATACAATGTTTCAAAATGGAATTAGGGAGAATCAGAAACCTGAATAGGTCAATAATAAATTATGAAATTTAAGCAGTGATAAAAAACAAAATGAAACAAAAACACCGCCAATCAAACAAAAGCCCTGGTCTAGATGTCTTCACAGGGGAGTTTTACCAAACATTCAAAGAATTAACATTCATCCTCCTCAAACTATTCTAAGAAATCCAAGAGGAAGGAACACTTCTAAGCTCTTTTTATGAGGCTAGCATTACCTTAATCCAAAACCAGATAAAGACACTACAAAGGAAGAGAATTACAGGCCAATATCCCTAATGAACATGGATGCCAGCATTCTCAACAAAATATTAGCAAATTGGATCTAGCCATATAGTTAAAAAAATCATGCATCATGACCAAGTGTGATTTATTTCAGGGATGCACATCTGGCACAGTATTTGTAAGTCAATAAATATGATATATAAACAAACTGAAAGACAAAAACCACAGTCATAAAAATAGATGCAGAATAAGCATTAGATAAAATCCAACACCCATTTTTGATAAAAACTGTCAGCAAAGTGGAAATAGAGGGATCATACCTCAACATAATAAAGACCATATATGACTTACCTACAGCCAAAATCATACTCAATGAGCAAACCTAAAACCATTACCTCTAAGAACAGGAACAAGACAGGGGTGTCCATTTTCATAACTCTTACTCAAGATAGTACTGGAAGTCTTAGTCATAGTGATTAGACAAGAAGAAAACATAATAGGCATCCAAATTGGAAAGGAGGAAGTAAAACTGTCTTTATTTGCAGATGATATTATATTGTACATATAAAACCTTAAAGACTCCACCAAAAAAAACAACTATTGGATTTAATAAATGAATTCAGCAATGTAGCAGGCTACAAAATTAGCACACAGAATTTGAAGGCATTTTTATACACCAATAATGAGTTCTCAGAAAGAGAAACTAAATAACAATTCCATTTACCATTGCAACGAAAAAGTTAAGATACTTAGGAATAAACTTAATCAAGGAGGTAAAAGACTTGTACTCAGAAAATGACAGGACATTGAAAAAGAGATAAGGGAAGATATAAACTAGTGAAAGAATATCCAGTATTTATGGCTTGGTAAAATTAACATAATTAAATTGTCTATACTATCCAAAACAATCTATAGATTCAATGCAATCCCTATTAAAATACCAGCAGCATATTTCACAGATCTAGAACAAATACTACAAAAATTTATATGGAACCATAAAGGACCCTGAATAGCTGCAGCAATTTCAAGAAAGAAGAACAAAGTTGGAGTAATCACAATACCAAATATCAAGTTATAGTACAAAGCCACTGTAATCAAAATAGCCTGGTACTGGCACAAGAACTAGTATATAGGTCAATGGAACAGAATAGAGACCCCAGAAATCCACTCAAGCTACTATGCTCAATTAATATTTGACAGAGGAGGCATAAGCATACAATGGAGACAAGACAGTCTCTTCAACAAATGGTGTTGGGAAAACTGAACAGACACTTGCAAAAAGATGAAACTAGACCACCAACTTACACCATATGCTAGAATAAACTAAAAATGGATAAAAAACTTAAATGTAAATTGTGAAACTATAAAAACCTTAGAATAAACCATAGGCATCAAAGTCTTAGACATCTCTCATAGCAATATGTTTGCTGATATATCTCCTAGGGCAGTGTTTCCCAAACTTCTCTCATGATGAGAATCACCTGGTGGAGTTGTTAAAATACAGATTCCTGAATTCCAACTAAGAAGTGCTAAACTAGATTTTTTGGGAACATATAGGTAAAATTGTATACTTAACTAGTGCTCTGAAATAAATCACATTGGTCATGATGCATGATTTTTTAAAATATATTGCTAGAGCACTAAGTTAAATATTCAATTTTACCTATATGTTCCCAAAAATTCTAGTTTAGCACTTTTTAGTTGGGATTCAGGAATTTGTATTTTAACAACTCCACCAGTTGATTCTCATCATGAGAGAAGTTTGGGAAACACTGTCCTAGGGCAAGGGACTCTATGGAGAAAATAAACAAATGGGACTCTCCTATATAGTAAAAGCCTAATATGCTAAGTGTCCAGTTGTCTGTTCAATCAATCAAAGTATAATATGCTAATGATATGCTAAGGCTGCTCAACTGTTTGCTATTATGTGCACTGACCATCAAGGGACAGATGCTCTGATCAATAGAATAGCTTGCTGCTGGGGTCCGACCAATCAGGACTGAGTGAGAGGGCCAGACATGCCCTGGAGCCCTCCCTGGCTGGCCAACCTTCCATGTTTCTTCCCAGCTCTGATCATGCACTGGTGGGGTCCCTCAGCCTAGCCTGTGCCCTCTCTCAATCTGGGACCCCTCAAGGGATTTTGGAGAGCTGATTTTGGCCCAATCCCACAGGCCAGGCTGAGGGACCCAGTGGTGCACAAATTTGTGCATCGAGCCTCTAATATCAAAAGAAAAAGCTTCTGCACAGCAAATGAAATCATCAAACAAAATAAAAAGGGAGCCCATTGTATAGGAAATATATTTGCCAACTAGTGGCCTGGTGCATGGATTCATGCACATTGAAAGGAAATTAATTAGAAGATCCTTGTGGTAATTATGTTACTGCAAAAAATTACATGTCAAAGTAGTATATATAATATAGCATAAAATTAAAATACAAAATATTTTAATATTGCTATCACCCTTTCTCTATAATAGAAGTGTCAGAGGTGGAATAAAATTAGTAAAATGTATATGAAAATAATATATAAGTTTATTAAATAAATAAACAATAACAACATGATATAAAAACAACAAAGACATGATATAAAAATAACAAAAACAAGACAAAAACAACATTGATAAAAATAATGATTGATAAAGTGATTAATGAATAAATAACAACAAAAAAAATAACAACAGCATGATATAACAATAACAAAGTGCCAGTACTTGGTCTTTTGATACATTCTGTTATCGTGTGCGATTGGCACCAGTGAGAACTTTATATGTATTGTGAACTTGCTTGTCAATGTTTATTTTTAAATTGCCAGTTTGTGTCATATGTACTAGATGGTCAAAGGGACAGACAGTTGGTTATTTAGCCTTTTATATAGATAGATAATACATCTAATAAGGGTTAATATCCAAAATGTATAAGGAACTCATACTACTTAATAAAAAGAAGTCAAACAATCCAATTAAAAAAATGGGCAAAGAACCTAAATAGACGCTTCTCCAAAATGGACATACAGATGGCCTACAGCCGTGGCCAGCAAATTACAGCTCGCGAGCCACATGCAGCTCTTTGGCCCTTTGAGTGTGGCCACAAAATACCATGGCCTGGGTGAATCTATTTTGAAGAAATGGTGTTAGATGAAGTTTAAGTTTAAAAAATTTGGCTCTCAAAAAAAATTTCAATCATTGTACTGTTGATATTTGGCTCTGTTGACTAATGAGTTTGCTGACCACTGGCCTAGAGACATAAGAAAAAAAGCTCAAAGTCATTAATCATCTGAGAGATGCAAATCAAAATGATAATCACCTATTTATTATTTCACACCTGTCATAATTGCTACAACAAATGCTAAGTGCTGGCCAGGATGTGGAGAAAAGAGAACCCAAGCACATAGTTGGTGGGAATGATACTGGTGCAGTCATTGTAGAATACAGGAGTTTCTTCAAAAAATGAAACATGGATCTGCCATTTGACCCAATGATCCCACTTCTAGAAACATATCCTAAGAAACCAAACACCAATCAGATAGAATATATCTATCCCTGTGTTCATAGCAGCACAATTTACAATAGCTAAGATCTGGAAACAGCCCAGGTGTCCATCAGTAGATGACTGGATAAAAAAGCTGTGGAACATTTACACCATGGAATACTATGCGTCAGTAAAGAAGAAGGATCTCTTACCCTTTGAGACAGCATGGAGGGATTTAGAGAGTATTATGCTAAGTGACATAAGCCAGTCAGAGAAAGACAAGTATCTTGTGATCTTGCTCATTTGTGGAATCTAATGAACAAAATAAATTGATGAACAAAATAAATTCACAGGCATAGAAACATGGCACCAACTGTCAAATCTCAGAGAAAAGGTGGGGATGGATGGGTGTTAGAGACTGACCAAAGAACTTGTATTATATATGTATATCCCATGGACATGGACAATAGTGTGGTGAAGGCCTTGGCAGGGGTGGATTTGTTATAGATGGGATCAAGGGGGATAAAAGGAGACATCTATAATACTTTCAACAATAAAGATATAAAGAATAATAAAAAATATCCATAATAATAAAGGTATAATATGTTAATTAAACTAGATGTCCTTCCCGACAATCTCTGGATGAAGCTGGGGCTGTGAGGGAAGTCTGGGTTTCGGGGCCAGAGGGAAGCCAGTGCTGACAAGGGGAAGGAAGGCCTACTCTTGCATGAATTTTGTGCACCGGGTCGCTAGTTAAAATATAAAATAGTCAAAAAACAAAACAAAACCAAAAGTGAGCAGAGGACCTGAAAATATACCTCTCCCAAGAACAGCAAATAGATAGATGAAAATATGTTCAATATCACTAGCATTTAAGGAAATTCAAATCAAAACTACAATGAGATACTACCTCACTCCTGCTAGAGTGGTTATTATCAACAAGACAAGCAATAATAAGTATTGGAGAGGTTTGGGGACAAAGGGAACCCTCATTCACTGCTGGTGGGAATGTAGACTGGTACAACCACTATGGGAAGGAGTCTGGTGATTCCTCAAAAAAGTAAAAATAGAGCTACAATATGACCCAGTAATCCCTCTCCTGGATACATATCTGAAAATATAAAAATACTGTATTCTGAAAGATATGTGCACCCCTGTGTTCATTACAGCATTATTCATGGCCAAGACATGGAAACAATCTAAGTGCCCTGCGATGGAGGACTGGGAAAAGAAGCTGTGATACATGTACACAGTGGAATACTACTTAGCTAGAAGAAAGGATGAAATACTGCCTTTTGCAACAACCTTGAGAACATTATGCTAAGTGAAACAAGTCAATCAGAAAAAGCTAATACCATATGATTTTCACTCATCTGTGGGATATAAAACTGCAATTCATGAACACAAACAGCAGTGTGGTGGTTGCCAGAGAGAAGGGTGTGGAGGGTGACAGGGGTCCTAATGTACTGTGATGAGAGAACTTGGGTAGTGGGCACACAGTGCAATAATCCGATCCTGTAACATAGAAACCCACACCTGAAACCTGTATGATCATATTAACCAATCTTAACCCAATTAAAAAAAAAAGAAGAAGAAATGGTATAGTTTTAAGGAAAAGGAAGAATGACTTGGAGGGCAAAACCAAAATCTCAAAGGGAATAACCAAAAATGGAAAATCATTTTCTATTAAGCAGGATTAGGCCCCAATCATGAACTGAAAGTCTATGCTCAACTGTATTTTATAATTTCAATGACTTAGTGACCTCCTATTTTCTTCCTTTATTAATGGCTATTTATTTATTGAAGTTACTCTGGGTCACACATGTCAAACACAAGGCCCGCGGGCCAAATCCGTCTTGCCAGGCCTTGCAATGTGGCCCGCACCGCGCTGTCATCACTGCACTCCGCTGCGTTCCATCACAATGACGCGCGGTGACATAGGAGGCTTGTGATCTCGCCGGCCGCCTCGCTGGCCACCGTACTTGCTATCTATTACGCATGTGCATAGATAACAAGTCACGCGAGATTCAGGAGGCGTGACCTATAGTCCGGCATCCGATGTGGTTGTGCGGGTGGCAGAGCAGAGGAGAGAGTGAGTGTGCGGGCATAAAAAATACACAGCAGAAGATGCCAGTTCCTGGCATAAAGTGCAGGCATAAAAATCACAACAGAATCTGGTATCTGTACCCAAACAGGCATTTATTGACTGACTTTTTTTTTCTCCACTCCATCTGCCAAATCAAGCTATCCCTGTGCAGTTTTCAACTTTTTCCTTCTAACGCAGATTTCCAATAAACTACATCTTTTACTGCCAATATTGATCCCAAAATGTCCAGGAAAAGAAAAGTTGACGGTGAAGGCAGACAATTTAATGACAAGTGGGAAAATGAATACATGTTTGTGCTTAGAGAGGGCAAACCAGTGTGTATATTGTGTTATGAGACAGTGTCGGTGATGAAAGAGTACAATATACGTCGTCATTTTGACACCAAACATAATGTTAAGTATGGCAAATATACTTTGGAAGAAAAGCATAAAATTGTTAAAGAACTAAAAGGCAAACTACAATCACAGCAGCAAATGTTTACAAAGGCTACAGCGAAAAATGATGCTGCAGTGAAAGCAAGCTTTATAGTGGCTGAAGAAATTGCCCGTACTTCAAGATGTTTTTCAGAGGGTGCCTTTTTGAAGTAATGCATGCTAAAAGTGTGTGAGCAAGTATGCCCAGACCAGATACAGAGTTTTCAAAATGTCAGTTTGTCAAGAAACACCATTGCAGATAGAGTTCAAGAACTCTCAGGAAATCTATCATCACAGCTGGCCGAACAGGCATGCAGTTATCTCGCTTTTTCACTTGCTATCGATGAAAGCACAGACAACACTGATACAGCGCAGCTGTCCATCTTTATACGTGCTACGAAGACCAACCTCTCTGTCACTGAGGAACTTTTGGATGTAGCTGCCATGCATGGGACGACGACTGGTAGAGATATATTTGAGGCTGTGGAGAAATCTATAAATAATTTTAAATTACTCTGGGAAAAGTTGGTGGGGCTAACTACCGATGGCGCACCTTCAATGTGCGGAGAAAAGAAAGGCTTGGTTGGACTAATGAAGGAAAGAATGCAAAAAAGTCACTGCCACACACCCTTGATTACTTATCATTGCATTATCCACCAAGAGGCTATGTGTGGAAAAGTTCTGGACATGAATGACATAATGACCACAGTCATTAAAACTATTAACTTTATACAGGCACGTGGCTTGAATCATTGCCAGTTCCAGCAGTTTTTACAGGAGGTGGGTGCAGAGCATGGAGACATGCCATACCACACAGAAGTAAGATGGCTGAGCAAGAGCGCAGTCCTCAAAAGATTTTTTGAGCTCAGAGAACAAATTGCTCTTTTCATGGAAAGTAAAGGAAAGCCCTTGCCTGAACTGTCGGATCCCGCCTGGCTATGTGATTTTGCTATGATGTGTGACATATGCAAGCATCTTGCCCAACTGAATCTGAAGCTGCAGGGACGCAAACAAGTTATCACGAAGATGTCTGACATGATCACAGCATTCCAGCGTAAACTTCAACTATGGAAGTCCCAACTGGAACAGGACAATCTTGCCCACTTTCCCATTTGTTTGAGTATCTCAACCACTATTTCTGGTACTTTTCCTTGCAGTCGGCTGGCTACCAAAGTTAGCAGTTTACTAAGTGAATTTGAGCGGCGCTTCTCTGACTTTAGAACACAGCACTCAGGCTTTGACATCTTTGCCAATCCTTTTACAGTTGATATCAACAATGTGCCCCATCACCTTCAGATGGAGATAATCGAGCTTCAGTCTGACAGTGGCCTGAAATCAAGGTTTCAGGATGTTGAAATTGAGGACTTCTACCCTCTACTGCCCCCTGACTCAATGCCAGAGCTCCGACTTCTTGCTGCCCGTATTCTTTCCATGTTTGGGAGCACTTATCTTTGTGAACAGATATTTTCAATAATGAATCTGAACAAAAACAAGCACAGATCACGCATTACCGATGACAACCTCCATGCTGTTTTGCGGGTTGCTACAGCCCAAGAAATAAAACCGAACATTGACTCATTGATCCGGGGAAAACGGTGTCAGACATCTAGCCAGAAAACAAAACAATGAGCATTTTAGGTACATTCCAATATTACTGTTTTGCTTGATACCAATATTACTGTTTTGCTTGATAGCATGTGAGTTGGTTAACAGCACTGTTAAGGAAAAGATTGTTCCACTCATTTTAAATTCACATTTCTGGTTAACATTGTCAGTTTATGACTGTTCAGTAAACCATTCAGCCCGCGATTTAGGCTGGATTTTAGATTTTGGCCCCTTCTCTGATTGAGTTTGACACCCCTGGGTCTTTCACACAATCATATTTTGGGTCTGTGTGGAATAGATAACTTCTCTTTTTAGTTATTTATTTTTATTTTATTATTTAAAAAACTAGAGGCCCAGTGCACGAATTTGTGCATGGGTGGGGTTCCTCGGGGTGGCCTATGGGAACTGGGCCTCAGCTCACACTCCCCCAGCCTTGCAACCCTGCAACCCCAGCTGGCACCCTATTGTGGCCTGGCACTGCCCCCTCACCTGCTCCACCATCCCACCACAATCCCACTCTAGTCAGGGGCCCATTGGGGATAGCAGTACCTCCACTGCCACCTTTGCCAGTGCCACGTCACCGGTGCCCACCATGTCCTGCACTGCCCCCTGGAGGGTCAGCCCATGTCATAGTGAGCTGTCGAACTCCCAGTGGAACAACACCAGAGGGGAAATTTGCATATTAGGCTTTTATTATATAGGATTATTTTTCCCCCATCACCCTTTATCCCCTCTATGCCCTCTTATTTCCCACCACCCCCAAAATCACCACACTGTTTTCCATGTTCATGAGTTCTCTCTCTTTTTTTTCTTTTTTGCTCGATCCCTCCATCACCTTTACCCCAGAGCTGTCAATCTGCTCTCTGTGAGTTTGTTTACATTTTTCTTGGTACTTAATTTTGTACATTAAATTCCATATATGAGTGAAGTCATATGGTACTTGTCCTCTCTGACTGGCTTATTTCACTCATCATAAAGTTTCTCAGGTCCATCCATGCTGTCTTAAAAGATAAAACTTTCTTCCTTTTTTTACAGCAGAATAGAATTCCACTGTGTAAAACCACAATTTTTTTTTTAATCCATTCATCTACTGAAGGACACTTGGGCTGCTTCCAAATCTTGGAATGGACATAGTGATGCATATATTCTTTTGAATGAGTGTTTCTGGTTTCTTCAGATAAATTCCCAGAAGAGGAATCAATGGGTTATAAGGCAATTCAATTTTTAATTTTTGAGGTAACTGGTTTGGCTTAATGGATAGAGTGTCAGCTTGCAGACACTCAAGAAGTTCCAGATTCAATTCTGTCAAGGACACATGCCCAGGTTATGGGCTTGATCCCCAGTAGGGGTTGTGTAGGAGGCAGCCAATCAATGATACTCTCTCATCATTGATGTTTCTATCTCTTTTCCCCTCTCCCTTCCTCTCTGAAAGCAAATTATATATATATGGTATGTATATATAAAAGTGTCAATACCTATGAGTGGTGTCCTGTTTGTTTATCCTACCCTGATGTGGTATACACTCCCAAGTAGGCCCTGTCTTTTTAGAAGAGGCCAGGCATTTTACATGTCTTTTGCATCTTGAGTTGTCATGTTGAACTGCCTAGACAAGATTGTCTATCTTTTTCTTTCATTTCATGTCTGCAACTGGGTGGTTACATAATGGCAGAGTCTGTTTTCTCTGTGAGTCTTGCCATTTTTGATTTGTAAACCTCTAGGACTAAGTCACATTCTTCAAACCAGCTTCTGTCATACCTCAGCATTGGGAGTTATTGGGTGCTGGCTTGGCTGCTAATAAAGGAGTAATTTCCCCACGATTGGAAAATGTGCAGACAGGAGAGGTGAGGATAGGGCAGGATCTGAGTTTAATACCAGCTTAATGTCATTCAAACCTCACTTTGCATGCCTAAATGTTGCTGTTCACTGTGGGGCTGAGTGAGTATAAACAGAGCCTGGAGTTTAGAGTCACAGTGCTTTTTGTGTGGTATGCAGCAGCAGGCTTCAATTGTGGCAGCCCAGCTGCAGCAGATGGTATTGCTGGCATGAGGCCATGGCTGGGGTTGGCAAAAAAAGAAAAAAAAAAGGGTTCATTTTGGGGTCAGAACAGATTTGGTTGAGCAAGCAGGGATCTGGTCTTGCTAAGGGGAGAGAAGTATTTTCTCAGGGCGAGAACCTCTTTAGGAGCTTGTAGTCTTGCAGAGACAGCGCCAGATGTTATGAACAGAATACATAGGGAGAGGGCAAACTCTCTCTGGAATCAGAGAAAACCAATGTCAAAACGGCACATCTTCGATGCTCAGGCTTTGTGAGAATGTACTTTACAATTAGGTAGCAGAAGCCCATTCTCCTCCTCCCCTGTGTCTCTGGTCTTTCAGCAAAGGCAAGTTTTGTTCTCTAAGGAAGATCAGATTCTTTTGCAATGGGAAACTAGACAGTAGCAAGGGATTAGGATTTTTTATTTTATTTTTACCCCTGGACTAGTGAAGATTAACTAAGGCCTTGGGAATGAAAAATCTAAGGAAAATCAAGTTTTGGTGAGAGATTCTTGCTTCTCCTTGGACCCCAGGGAAAAAGAAGATAACAGCAACTTCACAAATTACCAACATCTTGAGTTTCTATAAGCCTTGGATTTCATTGAATTCAGTTGCATTCATTTTGTGAGCTGAGTATCCAAATGTTTAGGATGGACTGACCAGCATCTTGGCAAGACAGAAACCACAGAGAGTCTTGTGTTTTCTTGATTGCTTGTTTTGGTCTGCCCTTCTTTCTCAGATAATACCAGTTCTCTGCCATGGTCATGGTAGGTGACACAATGTGGGAACTTGGATTTGTCTGGAAAATGCCACTGGGGCAGTTATCACATTTGGTTCTAAATTTTAAAATAGATAGGTGATGACATTGTTGTTCATGTGTGTTTTACTGACATGTTGAAGGACAGAACTCAGATACCTGCAGGTTGATATTGGGATTAATTTAATTTAGGGTGGTGCCGAAGGAATAACACTCATTTCAGGGGAAGAGTACTAGGCGACAGCTGAAGAAGGCAGCCAGTCCTCTGAGGCTACCCTTCTATGGACACTGAGCAAAATTAAAGATTGAAGGGGAGAACTAGGGGCTCCAGTTTCCTTGCCACTTTTATTTCTTTGCTAGTGGCCTGGTGCATGAATGCGTGCACCTTGAAAGGAAATTAATTAGAAGAAACATTTTAATATCACTATTTGCCCTTTCTTTATAATAGAAGTGTCAACCCAATTCACAATCGACAATGCCAGATCGAAATACACACGTGCGTTTGGCACCAGCAAGAGCTTTATATTATCATGAATGTGTGAGTCAACTTAACCATATATTTTTTTATAATAAATTTGTATATATACTCGAGGCCTGGTGCATGAAATTCGTGCACGGGGGCAGGGGAGTGTCCCTCAGCTCAGCCTGTACCCTCTCCAATCTGGGACCTCTCGAGGGATGTCCGACTGCCTGTTTAGACCTGATCCCAGTGCATCGGGCCTAAATGGGCAGTTGAACATCCCTCTCACAATCCAGGACTGCTGGCTCCCAACTGCTCACCTGCCTGCCTTCCTGATTTTCTCTAACCGCTTCTGCCTGCCAGTCTGATCACCCCCTAACCACTCCCATGCCAACCTGATTGATGTCTAACTGCTCCCCTGCCAGTCTGTTTACCCTCAACTTCCCTCCTCTGCTGGCCTGGTCACCCCTAACTGCCCTCCCCTGCAGGGTTGATTGCCTCAAACTGCCCTCCCTTGCAGGCCTGGCCCCTCTCAATTGCCCTCCCCTGCTGGCCATCTTGTGTCCACATAGGGGCAGCCATTTTGTGTGTTGGAGTGATGGTCAATCTGCATATTACTATTTTATTAGATAGGATAGAAGCCTAGTGCACGGGTGAGGGCCAGCTGGTTTGCCCTGAGGGTATCCCAGATCAGGGTGGGGGTTCCCTTGGGGCGTGGGGCAGCCTGGGCAAGGGGCCTGTGGTGGTTTGCAGGTCAGCTATGCCCCCTGGCGACCCAAGCAGAGGTCCTGGTATCTGAAATTTATTTACCTTCTGCAATTGAAACTTTGAAGCCTGGAGTAGAGGCCTGGGCTGGCCAGGGTGTGTTGAAAGCTTTGCTTCCTCCATTGCTGAGGTGCAACCCTAGTCTCCTGCTCTTTCCAGCTCCGTGGCTGCTGCCATTTCTATTTGAATTTGTTTAACTGCTATAGTTGAAACTTTGTAGCCTTGAGTGGAGGCTTAGGCCAGCAAGGGCAGGTGGAAAGCTTGCCTTCCTCCATTGCTTGGGAAACCCAAGCCTCCCTCATGCTCTCTGTGGCTGTAGCCATCTTGGTTGGGTTTATTTGCATACTCGCTCAGATTGGCTAGTGGCGTGGCTTGTGGGTGTAGTGGAGTGATAGTTAATTTGTATATTACTCTTTTATTAGGTAGGATACACTATATATATATATATATATATATATATATATATATATATATATATACATATACATACATATATATATGTATGTGTATATATATATATATATATATATATATATATATATATATATATATATATATAAATGTAAATAATACATTTACTTGATTAGACCTGCTTTCTGATATAGCTAAACTTTTTCCAGCCCAGTGAAGCATGCTAACTTATTTTTCAGGCAATTGTCAGCAATATAGCAGTAAATATCAACATGAAGCAGATTATTGTAGATCACACAGGGAGAACAAAGAGTAAAATATTTAACTGTAGTAGTGTTTGACTATCGGGTCTAGTAATAATTAATGTCGTTTTTAAACATTCGTTTAAAATCTTGCTTGGCGTTGACTTGTATTGACATAACCTTCAAACATGTGGTATCTACAGAACGTGTGAAATGCAATTAACAAGTTTTGCTTGAAAAAGTTTGTGTTTGGTTTGGTTTTTGTTGCAAAACTAGGGCTAAGAAGATGGCAGATGAAGAGCATATTCGGCACTGCATGCTTTACGAGTTCCATTTAGAAAGAAAAGCAAGTGAGGCTGCAAAAAACATCTGTAGTGCTCTTGGTCAAGATGCAGTTAGCGCCAGAAAATGCCAGCGTTGGTTTGAGAAATTTCGCGAGGGAAATTTTTCGTTAGATGACAAGAGTGGTCGAGGCTGTGTGTCCAATTTTGATCAAGAAGCTCTTCAAGCTCTTTTGGTGCAAAATCCTCAAATTACCCAACAAGAGCTTGCGACAACTTTAAATTGTTCACAAAAAACAATTTCCAATCAATTGCGTGCACTTGGCAAAGTCCAAAAGTTTGGAAAATGGGTTCCTCATGAGTTGACCGACAACAACCGTAATCAAAGAGTCATAATTTGCAGTTCGCTCCTCTCTCGTCAAAACCGTTTGCCGTTTTTAGAGCAAATTGTTACCGGAGATGAACAATGGGTGCTGTATGTTAATTTGAAAAGGCGGCCTCAATGGTTGGACAAAAATGAGGCTCAAGTTTCTAAATCTGACTTGCATGCGAAAAAAGTGATGTTGTGTGTTTGGTGGAATTTTAAAGGAATTCTTCATTATGAACTTTTACCATCTAACCAAACCGTCACAAGTGCAGTGTCTAGGGCCCAATTGGAAAGGTTAGCCCAAGCTTTAAGAGAAAAAGAACCCGCACTGATTAATCGGAAGGGCGTAATTCTTCACCACGATAATGCACGACCGCATACTGCAAGAATCACTGCTGAAAAACTGCGCCAGTTGGAATGGGAAGTTCTCCCTCAACCTGCATATTCTCCTGATATTGCCCCTTCCGATTACCATTTGTTTCGTTCTTTGCAAAACTTTCTTCTTGGAAAAAAATTTAATAATGAAGAATGTCTCAAAAATGCATTGACCGAATTTTTTGCATCAAAATCACAAGAATTTTACAACAGAGGGATTAAAATGCTTCCTGAGCGTTGGGCACAAGTAGTAGAAAACAACGGCAACTATATTGTTGATTAAATTTTGTTGTATTGTTTAAATAAATTCGATTTTAAAAAAAGTATTAGAAAACGACATTAATTATTACTAGACCTAATATATTCTGCACAGTGAGAAAAACTGAAGTAATTTTCAAGGTCCACTATTTCTTTTCAGTCAAGTTTCTAAATCTCTCTTTTATGGCTAATGAAAAGAATATAGGATTCCACTGTGTCTCCTATCTACCTACTCCAGGACTTCTGTGAGGATCAAATGAGATGAGGCACAGGAAAAGCTTCACAGACATAAAGTATAAAATGTTTGCCCCTGGCAATAAAGCAAGTTGTGTTCCTGGGCTGAAGAAACTCCAAGGAGACTAGTCACTAGGGAGAGAAAGCCAGGTGTTGCTACATGATGTCATTACCTGTGCCCATAGCCACTGTTTGCTGAGCTGGGCTGTGGGCCACATTTTGCTCCATGGTATCTTGGTAGCATCGGCTATGATTTGGTGGGCTGTCACTTTAGGGTGGTAGTGGGCCTGTGTCCCACATGGGAGCAAGCTGAGTATTGCTTTGCCAGCATCAGGTCTATGGTGCCATTTCTCTGTAAATGGCAAGTGCGCATCACAGCAGCTTTTGCATTGAGCGTCTGCCACTCGGGTAATCAGTGATGTCATAGCAGAGGAATACTTAACATATTAGCCTTTTGTATATTAGATACTTTTGGACTTCGATTTCTCCATGGAAACTTAACAATGAAAAGTAGGAGCTAGGGGATATAGAAATTTAGATTGTTTTAACTTATCAATGAAGTGAACCTTTTTAAGATGATAAAGTAACCTTCTATATCTCTATAATACTTTTTGCTTTAAAGTCTATTTTTTTATATCAATATAGTAATATGTCAGCTTTCTGTTAGTTTTTGCATGGTATAGCTTTTTGTGTTCTGTTGTGCTTTTGACTTTTCTGTATGTTGCATTTTAGATGTATAATTTATAAACAGCACATGTTGGGTTTTGTTTCTTTAATCCAATATAATTAATATTGTCTTTTAATAGGAATATTTACTTTATATTTAATTATTGCATATCTTTATTATGTCTTTCTACTTTTCCCACCTATTCTATGTCCTTTTTCTCTGCTTTCATGTTTTGGACTTATTATGTTATTATTCCAGTTTTTCCTTTGATTGACTGAAAGGTAGATATTCTTTTACTATTCTTTTAGCAGTTACCCTAGAAATTATAACATGCATTTTTGACTCAACAGAGTTTAATGTTAATTTATACATTTGCTTTTCTCCTAAGTGATGTTAGGGCCTTTGAACACTTTAACTCTCTCTTTACTTACATGCTATTAGTATTGTATTTTAATTTTATATTCATTTGAAACCCCATAAAATATTAATATTTTGTTATTGTTGCTCAGTATAGTCAATATTCATTTATATTCACCCACATACTTACATTTTAATTGCTTTTTATCCCTTCAAACTCTTTGTCTTTCCATCTAGGATCCATTCCTTCTGCCCAAGAAATACTATAAAGTGCACGAGCTAACGTTGCTGTTCACTCAGTTGATCCCAAGGGGTCTTCCAGGTAGCTAAGGAATCTGGGAGGGGTTTGAGCATCAGCATCATAACATCTGGCAAAAAAAAAAAAAAATGAGGTTAAGAAAAGCCACCCACTCCTGCAGGTGGAATATGCCTGAGGGTTCAGGTTTGGCTCCATTCAGTAGCAAGTGGGGTGCTGCAGAGCTTGTGGGGAGCTGTTTCCATGGCCTAAGGAATGATGAACAGCTGAGTCTAGTTTGTGAACTCAGAGCCTGTGAGAACTTTTGTTCCAGGAGAGACAAGAAAGTGGTTAACAATTGCTGCTCTAATGGTATATAGCATAGGCTGAGGAGAGCAGTTTTTGCTAAAGAAACATATGGACAGCCCTGGTCAATGTTGCTAAGTGGTTAGAACATTGATCCTTATACCAAAATGTCATGGGTTTGATTCTTGGTTAAGGGGTTGCAGGTTTGAATCCTCATACAAGGTTGGGTGAGTGTGGGAGATAATCAATTGATGTGTCCCTTTCACATTGATGTTTCTCCCTTTCTCAAAAAAAAAAAAAAAAAAAAAGGTTAATGGGAAAAATATTTTTGGGTGGGGATTAAAACACACACATATTGACAACTTGTGACCCTTACAGGTGGGTCCAGAGACTCCAGGAGGCTTGAGATGAGGTTGTTGAAACTTCTATGGAGGAGTCTCTAGGGCACTAATGAGAATGCATGTTATGTTGCAATTTGGGTAGATTCTAGTCTTTTGTTGGAGGGGGACCATTTAAGGTAGACTGATTTGCAAGTAATAGTATAAATGGGTTTAAGTAAAATTTGTAAATGAAGAATATGTTGTCTTCAGAACCCCAAAAGGATAAAAAGATATTGTGGGTGCGCGGATGGTCAGTAGTTGTTTCTTGACAATGCCTGGGATAAAATAGCCCTTGGTTTATGAAATACTTTTTAGGAATTAACTGAACCAGTGGGGCTTTGTATTATGTGTGGGATGATGGCCCATCTCTTTTCTGAGTTCCTTTGTGAGTAATTGAATGCCCCAAATAAGTATTTCCAATGAATCTCACCAATGTAATGTCATACCTGTAATCCTAAGAAAAATTGGAGAGTTAAGCTCTTGCTTGCAAAGATTGTGTATGATATTAAGGTTGTTGAAGTGTCCCATTATCAGCTGAGTAAAGTTATATTCTTCCCTTTTGGAGGTGAAGGCAAACTGCAGCTGAGAAATAGTCACTCAGAATGTATTAGTCAAATCTATAATGGCAAAATGTTCATCAGTTGTTGATTGGATAGCCTGTAATTTCAACAACATTGGGTATAGGAGCCCTGATGAATCAGCCCACAGGATTTAAGGTTGTGGTAATTCAACATGATGCACCTTTCATTCTTTCCAAGTTAAGATAAAGACAGTGAGGACAATCACCCCTTCTGTAAATGGTCTTATATAATGAATTTCAATAATTGAATATTTTAATTTATATTGGGACATATTAACTATTTTAGCAGGGGGAGAAGGTTCATAGTATACCATTTTGTCAAGTGCTAGCAACTTAATTTAATTTTAACTTATTATTCATTGGGTTAGAGTGTCCATGTCCACCATGATATATTCAAGGTAGTGCTGTATCTGTGGACAAAGTAGTAGGACCAAAGGTTAAGATGAAGTGTATTTATTTGTTGCCTATTTTATACTTCACTCTCCTAGGAGTAGAGGATGTACCTTGTTTAAATGCAGTGGAAATCCCTAGTATTTATTAAGTCCATGAACATTTGCCAATTGGTACATTTCATCATATGAGATTAAAGTTAATTATTACAATATCTATAATAATAAAAGGGTAATATGCTAATTAGAATGGATGTCTTCTGGACATCATTCTGGACATTCTTCCTGACAAAGCCGTGGCCAGAGGAAAGCAGCCCAGCCCTGGGTGCCTGTGGGCGGCTGGAGGGAAGCTACCCTGGGTCCCGGGACCTGAGGAAAACTAGCCCAGGTCCCAGGTGCTGGAGGGAAGCCAGTGCTGGCAGCTGGGGAAAGGAAGGCCTACTCTTGCACGAATTTTTGTGCATCAGGCCTCTAGTGTTGTATAAGCTCCCAAAGCCAAACAATGTTCTTTTATCTTTTGTTGTATAAATTCTTTTAGTAAACTTTGGATTTCCATTTGGATAAAATTGTGGGGCTTTGTGTGTGTGTGTGTGTGTGTGTGTGTGTGTGTGTGTGTGTGTTACTGCTGGATATACTTCAAGGATGAGGAGAGTCTTTGAATCTTTTAAATGATTATTTATTGATTAATGATTATCTGGTATTGACAGAAAAAAGAACAGTTTTTGAGGTGGTGACAGTCATTGTACTAAATATTCTATACTAGAAAATGTAGGCAGACTGGAGAGCCTTCATATAATGTATTTAAAAAGAATCTCAACTAAGTGATTCATTTGTGGAGGTCTGGTACCTGAGCACAGGCCTTTGAAGGACAGAACTGCTGGTTTCCTGAGGCTTTCTTTTGGGGCAGGGGTGATGGGAAATCGGAGAAGTGGTGGAGGACATTAATGGCAGCAGGATTGGGGTGGTTGAAGTAAAATCAGCAATAGCCATACAAAGGCAGTGAGGATGGAAGAAGAGAAATGCTTGCTACAAGTTGGGTTTCCCCAAGAAGCAGAACCAGAGATTAGGAGCTGGATGTAGATAGTTTATTTGAGAAGTGAATCATGGGAGCAGGAGAAAGAAGTGTGGTGTTGCTTTTAACGCAAGAGGCTGGAGTAAGTCTGGGGTCACATGGAGCTGTCTGCCACCATTATGGCTGAAATTAGAGGTGGGCATTGAGGATGAGATGTAGACATAGGAGGCATTTACTGTTGTCCATCCATCACATAGCTCATATTCACATGTACCGCATGTTAAGTCCACTTTTTCACTGAGTCTTTAGGAGTTGGCAGGCCTCACACTATGTAAGACTTACTATAGAGGGCTAGAAGAACAAGGTTTAGTCCCTGCTGTGGCAGTGGGTCATAAGGCATGACTGATATATATATTTTTTTCCATTTTAGGTTTCTCTTAATCAGCTCTTGGGGCGTAGTTTGCTTATCTGGCAGGGTGATCCAGACAGGCTCATCTCTGAGGTGTCTGAACTCTTGGCTGTCTTGCTCTTATCAGGTGTTAGTTGTTGCAATTAACTGTTTGCTGTGGTAACTGGACATGAAAGCACCAGAAGATGCAAGTGAACATCCCAGGTACTTACATACCTCTCCATGCTCCCATTACATGGCAGCAACCTTGGCTCCTCATGATAATCAGAGTTCATTGCCTCTGCAACATAATACATTTTTAAAAATTTGTTTTTATTGATTTTTTTTAGAGAGAAAGAAAGAGGGAGAAGTAGAAACATCATCAATTGGCTGTCTCCTGCATGGTGCTCCCCACTGGGGATTGAGCCTGCAATCTGGACATGTGAACTGACGGGGAATCAAACCAGTGATCTCTTGTTTTCTGGGTTGAAACTCAACCACTGAACCACATCTGCCGGGCAACATAGTAACTTCTTGTGTCGTCTGCTGGGCCACTGGCATAAGGATGCCAAAATGATCAGGTCTTTATTTGTAGCTTCAGATTCAGCACAGTCCTCCTATGCCTCCTGGTAGAAATGCCGTCCTCCCCCCCTCACCCTGAGAACCAGGGTGGAAGATTGGAGAGCCCAGGATGGTGAAGAGGACATGGAGTCACTGGAGTGATGGAGAGAGGTGACAATACTATATCATCCTCTTGGTTCTGTACTTATATATTCAGCTACTGAGTCACAGATCTCAATATCAGCCATTGGTTGAATTCATGTACTGCATCCTGGAGAACAGAGTACCTATCTTGCAAAGTAGCATCCCCGAATTGGTGCCTCAGCTGACCTTTAATATCGATAGAATATTCAAGCATTCTGTTAATACAGTTACTTCTGGGTTAGTCTAAGCTCACTGAGACTGTCCTCCAAAGTTGCTGCTGGAATCAGGAGTAGGATGAGGGAATGTGACTCAAGCTTCAGAGGCATCTGCTATAGGGGAGAAATCTTGGCATTATTTAAAATGAGCAGAGATATGCTCTTGGGCCAGTGTGGCTCAGTGGTAGACAGCCCACACACCAAAAGGAAACAGGTTCGATTCCCTCTTAAGGGCACTTACTTGGCTTGCAGGTTTGTTTTTGACTCTAGTTGGGGCACATGTGGGAGGTTACAAATCGATGTGTGTCTTAACAGATGTGTCTTAATTGATGTTTCTTCCTCTTTCTCCCCCTCTTTCTATTCCACTCTCTAAAAACCAATAGAAAAAATATCCTCAGGTGAGGATTAACACTCCATTCCCTCCAAAATGACCAAAGACGTTGTGAAGGCTGTCCTTTTTTTTTTTGGGGGGGGGGTGTCTTAATTTTTGCCCAGGGAAGGGAATTTATCTAGCCTCACAGCCCATATATTATTTTCTAGTTTTATTGAAGTAGGATTAACAAATAAAAACTATATATTTAAAAAATATAATGTGATGTTTTGATATATTACATATTGTGAAATGATTACCACAACCAAGGTAATTAACATATCTATCACCTAGCAAATTTATCATTTCTTTTGGCATGTGTGTGGTGAGAACTATAGTCTACTCGCTTACCAAATTTCAAGTACACAATGCATTATTATCAACTGTAGGCACCATGCTGTACTTTAGGTATCAGAACCTACTTCTTATAACTGAAACTCCTCATTTTCTTCCACCCCCCATCTTTTGAACTATCTTTTGCTATTCAAGTTATTAATGGTGCTTGCCTTCCCAGAAAACTTTTCCTTTTATTGTCTCCTACTTCAATTTCTTTTTGCCCACGTTTATATTGATCTTCATACTACTTCAAGTTCCGTTGTTAAATCTCTTGCCCTTACATTTCAAAATTTCTGGGAAAATGCACATCCTGTACTTCAAAACACCCTTACCTTTATTTTTGATTCAGATGCCAATTTTATTTCCTGTTGAAGCAGAAGATCTTGGAAAAAATTATACTAGAATTTCACATCTTTTCTGGTTTGCCTTAATTATATTTGCTAGATTTTCATTTCTAAGTTTTAACCATGCTGCAAGTGATAGGTATGTTGCTGCGCCTCCAGAGGGCAGTACAGTACCATCCAAGAAGCTCTTCTATTTTTCTGCTATACATCACAATTGGTATTCCTGCTTCTATAAAGATGACCTTTATTTTGCCAATGATAACGTCTTCTCCTTTCATCACTTCCCCTTTGACCTAATCTTGAAACATTTGATTACTAATTATATCTGGCATCAAAGTGAAATTTGTAGGACATCAAGATAGCTACAGGGTGTTTAGGGTGCTTTAAAGTCAAAGCATCCATTAAACTTGTTGTTTTAATGATAATAAAAATGAAGGCTGCCTACAACATGAATTCCTGGTCACATTGACATGTTATTAGGGCACCTAGTACAGAAATTGAGTGCTATATAGCACTTTAAATCAGCACCACATGTCTAAATATTCACAATCCATAGGTAACATTTATTGTTATTTCTTAATTAGCAGAGATCATTACTTACCATCATCATTTCATGTTTTGCTATTATGGAAAATTTTATTAGGGAGGCAGGTTCAAGAAGATGTTAGTACATTTGCCATCCATTTCCTCTGTTCTGTAATTTAAGCTTGTAGACTTGTGCCTGTGGCTCTGTCTCTGTTGGTGAGTTCTGTTTGTTGTCACTTATAATGTTTTGCTTTTGTCACTTTTATGGCATTTGTAATACTTTTTAAAAAGACGTTTTTTTTGTTTGTTTGATTCTTATATGAACTAGTTAACTTTGTGTCTTTCCATGACTGTTCACACTAGACAGCCTCTTTGAAAATGCATTACCCTGGCCTTAAGAGGGATAGAAGGTGGGAATTTGTATTCTCAGTGCAAATCCTTCATTACTGGTGGACAGTGAAGCCAGTCTCTCCAGCGAGGCTTTACTGCTCTTATCAGGGAGATTGATGGGCTTGAAAGGTTATGGATTGCCACCTGAACCAGTGTGCGTCCCTTTGCATTCCCCCGTCACCATTCTAGTTCAGGCAGGGATTATTGCCTATGCTTCCATGATTCTTTCTTGCCTTAAGGCTTTCCTTGCACAGCGTGTTATCTCTTTGTAATTCATAATTCTTCAGTGACTCTCTCCTGCCAAATGAACAGTTTAAGTTCTCTAGCTATCTCTTGTGACATAGGCCCAAGACATTGTCGCAGTAACTCCACAATACTGTATTCCCCAGAAAACTAGACTACTCAGTATTCCCTGAAGAAAAGTCATGCTTTTTAGTTTCTGCCCTTTTGTTCATGAAGTTCCTGTTTCTGGAATATGTGTTTTCCCACCTCCATTTTTACTGAGATTTACCAATTCTTCAGAATCTGGCTGAAATTTAAGCTCTCCTGAGAAATGGTCCTCTATACTCAGCACCGGAAACAATGTTCTGTTTGTGTATCACTTATAATGCTTTGCTTTTGTCACTTTTATGGCATTTGTAATACTTTTTAAAAATATGTGTTTTGTTAATTGATTTTATTAGAGAGAGAGGAAGGTTGAGTAATAGATGCAAACATAGATGAGAGAGAAACATCATTGATCAACTGCCTCTTGCACACCCCCTACTGGGGATTGAGCCTGCAACCCAGGCATGTGTCCTTATTGGGAATTGAACCTGAGACCTGTTGGTTCCTGGGTCAATGCTCAAACGCTGAGCCACAGTGGCTGGGCTTTTAATGCTTTTTATCACAGTTATTTATTCTATGTCTTATCTTCCCTGGTGGATTACAAGCTTTCTAAAAGGACCGAGACTTTATCATATTCATATTTTTATTTCTCTTAATACCAAGGACATAATAGGCCAAAACATTTTGGGACATATGGTTATTAATATATAAATATATATAAAATCCCATATTTATAAAAGTATATGTACATAACTGATGGAATGACAATTTTTCTGTTGCCATGGAATTCTGGCTTGATCCTCAAAGGTGAGGATCAAGTACCACCACATTTTCAAAAGAGGTGCTAGGTGATGTGCCAGGAGACTTGTTTTGAGGTATTGGACCAGCCCAGCCCAGCCCAGAATACATTATCAGCAGCAGCCTGCTTACATACAGCCTGTACATTATTGGGAGATTCTTTGAAAGTAGTTTGTAGTAGATGGGTCTTTGAATCTTCTCCATGAGCCAAGTGAGAAATCTGTAAGAGCACTCCTCAGTGAGGTTGGAGGAGTATTTGTAAGAAGGGGAGATGGCATTTTGCTCCTCTGCTGAATGTCTGTTGAACAGCACAAATTCATAGATGTGGCATTTGGAGATTAAAAAAAAAATTTAAATTGATTTCAGAGAGAAAGAGAAAGATAGAAGCATCAATGATGAGAAAGAATAGTTGATCGGCTGCTTCCTGCACCCCCCTACTGGGAATTGAGCTCACCTCTTGCACCCCCTACTGGGGATTGAGCCCACAATCCCAGGATGTGCCCTTGACCAGAACTGAACTTGGGACCCTTCAGTTTGTAGGCCAATGTTCTATCCATTGAACCAAACTGGCTAGGGTCACTTGAGAGATTTGATGAGAATTGGATACCAGTGCCCAGGCATTTGGGACAAAAAAAAAGGCATATTAAAACTGGTGACTGCCTCTAACTTGGACAGTCCTGATTTTGGGAGACTGCCTGAGACAGGGCAAAAATGGGAATAGGAGGGGACAAAGATTTGTGAGTTCTGTGAGCCAAGTAGACACTGAGGAGGGTCTTAATGCCTTTCTAAAGTGTCTCACCCAAGAGGGCTGCTTGCTCTGGGGAGAGACTTCAGTAGAAAGAAGCTGTAGGTGAACACCAAAAGATAGATAATAAGGGTAGTGTTTTTATCCTTGAGAACATCATTGGTGTCAAGATGGTGCCCATGGAGGTACACAGGTATCTCTAAATAACTATGAAAATAATGTTCTTTACCCCATGAGAGAGAACTAAATTTTGGTTGCTTGTCATGATAGCTGGTGATTGACACAAGGTCATCAGTTGAGGAAAAAAGCCTCCCCCACCCCACATCTCTCTTGCTAGTTGAACTTAATCTCCTGTCTCAGTCAGAAGAAGGAGGGAGGAGGAAAGCAAGAAAGAACAAAAGTCTCTTCCCTCAGACTCCTGGCCCCTGTAGATCTCTAATCCTTGGATCAGTTCTGAAGTAGGGGAGAGGATGAATGGTTGCTATAGCTGAAAGTGACTTGGCAAAAAACGATGTGATCCACTTATCAGAGGGAGTGAGGGGGGAAGGGAGGGTTGACAGATCCAATCTGAAGAAGGTGGTAAAAAGAGGTTTTTTGTTTGTACTCTACTGGGTTTAACCCATTAAATAAAACTTACATATCTGTCTATGTATCTACACACCTATCTATTGTGGGATTATGTTTAATCTACAGGCCAGGTGCACAAATTCATGCACAGATGGGGTCCCTCGGCCTGGCCAGTGATTAGGGCTGATCCAGTCCTGATTTGGGCTGGCTGACCATGGGGGAGGGACCGTGGGAGGTTGGCTGTGGTCAGTGTGTGTCATAGCTACCAGCTGTTTGTCCGGTCATAACAGTTGCTTAGGCTGTCATATATATAGATTTTTTAAATTTTTATTTCTCTGAACTTTCTAATTTGTAAAAAAATGAATGTGTAGTGTATAAAAATATTTATAAAAACAATTATCCACAATTTACCTATCCACACATAGCTACTATTGATATTTTTATTTATAGTATGTTTTCTATCCATTGGTTATTTTTAAATACACAACTGTAGTAATATTATGTATGTAATTTTGTGTCTACTTGTTTAATGTAGCATCCTTCCATGACTTTATTTATTTATTTATTTATTTATTTATTTATTTATTTTAAAAATACATTTTATTGATTTTTTACAGAGAGAAAGGAAGAGGGAGAGAGAGTTAGAAACATTGATAAGAGAGAAACATCAATCAGCTGTCTCCTGCACACTCCTTACTGGGGATGTGCCCACAACCAGGTTCGATTCCCTTGATGGGAATCGAACCTGGGACTCTTGAGTCCGCAGGCCGACGCTCTATCCACTGGGCCAAACTGGCTAGGGCTCCATGACTTTAAATATCTTGGAAATCACAGGAGACAAATTATGGAGGAAATAGAATGCATTTACCATGTCCCTATTGCTGGACATCTTGTTCCAATTTGTGATATGGTTGCCCCCATATAACATATCTTTGTATGTTTGTAAACTTCTCTAATGGTTTTACTTATCTAATTTTTAGTATTTCCTTTATCCCTAGGAACACTTATTTGTACCAGTTACTATGTATGAGGCTGTATTGTAATTCTTAGGAAGAGGTGGCCCTGGCTCTTAAAAGGTCACAGTGTAATGGGGAGAGAGATACATAAAAGAGAATTTTGTATGTGATAATTGTGATGTGAATAGTATTTTATGGGGAAATAGAGGAAGTATTCCTAATCCAGTTGGGAGGACATGAAGAGAAGTGGGCAAGTGGTAAGGCAAAGGATATGTGTGGGATAAAGCTGTGAGGGTTAGTGGAGGAGAGCGTGTGAGCAAAATCAGGGAGGTAGGAAATGACACTGTATAGGGATGGGAAAAAAGATCATAAAAACCTCACAGTTAAGTGGTGATTATAATAAGTATACTTTATAGGGTTGTTGTAGGGATTAAATATTATATAAGTCTCCCAGCAAGGTGCCTTACACATAGTAAGCATTCAAGTTTAGCTAATACTTTCATTGCCATCTTATTGTCATTGCCCTTACTCTCTGTTTATGTTCATAGAATCAGGTTTAACTCTCTCTTAGACTCCTTTTTGCATGGCCACATGGAAACCCTCAGCAAAGTCAACACTTTCATAGCTTGTGCTGTTCTTAGTACTTTACATACACTGAGAGTTTAAGGAGTTGGCCAGGCAGCCAGGTTCCAGAGGCTGTGCCCAGCTCAGATGTTATAGTTTCTTATCACACATTTTGCTGTATCTTTTCAATCCTGGAGACAAAACGGTCCAATTTCCCCCTTCGAGAGGGAGATTGATTTGAAGTGAAACAGGTCTCCAATTTGACATTGGAAATAACCGACACGATAAATTGATTCAAAGTTGGTAACCAGGCCTCTGACTCAGGTCCTGTGGATTCTAAAGTATGAGCTCTCATCTACTGTGGTCTTGTAGTAAGTCTCCCTGGATCTTTATAGTATTCCTCACTTAGTAGTTTTTAAATTAACTCCTCCATAGTGATTAGCAGTATAAACCTTTAAAGTGAAAGGTGTCTGTATCTACTTTTCCTGGGAGAAATATAGTGGAGATCTAGGCAGACAGGCTTATAATTTGCAGCTGAACTTGAGATAGCCTCAAAAAATACAGTAGATAGACAAAGTGGAGGGGGCAGAATACGGCCTCTGAAGAAAGAGATTTGACAATGCTATGTTGCTAGCTTTAAATATAGAAGATGGGGCCATGAGCCAAGAAATACAGATGGAAAAACAAGTAAATAGAGCTTCCAGAAGTAACAGCCCTGCTGACCACTTAGTACACTCAGTAAGATCATTCAGAACTTTCAGAATGGTAAGAGAATACATTTGTGTTATTTTAAGCCACTTGCCACAGCATCAATAGGCAGCTAGTACAGTGAATGGGAAGAAGATGTAACAGCAGAACTCTGGGCCCAAGGTTGGTCACAAGCTTGGGATGGAGAGTGCTTCAGGGGCTTGACCAGTATGAGGGTCCTGTGCATCCTGATTCTTCCTAGTTCCTGCACCAGAGTTTTCTTAGCATTAGCATCAGGTGTGTCAAAGGCCAGAAGGGCCCAAAGATCTCTGAACTTGGCAGACACATTGGTGAAAAGGCTTTGTTTGGTACAATAGAATATAAGAGGGAAAGAAGGTGGGTAGAAATATTCTGTAAAGTAAAACTTTTTTTTTTAATAAGGAAAATTATTTATGCTATTAAATAAGGTAGAGTTGGAAAATAATCCTATATAATAAAAGCCTAATATGCTAAATGTCCGACCGTTCAACCAGTTACTAAACATGCACTGACCACAAAGGGGCAGACACTCTGATAAATAGGTTAGCTTGATGCTGGGGTCTGGTGGATTGGGACTGGGTAAGAAGGGCCAGACACACCCTGGAGCCCTCCTGAAGTCCCTTCCCAGCCCTGATCATGCCCTGGTGGGTCCCTCAGCCTTGCTTGTGCCCTCTTGCAATCTGGTACCTCTTGGGGGTTGTTGGAGAGCTGGTTTTGGCCTGCAGGCCAGGCTTAGGGTCCCCACTGGTACATGAATCCATGCATGGGCCTCCAGAATATTATGTTTTATAGCAATTTCAGGTAGAATTTTCATAAATAACTTATTTTATTTAAAAATTATTGATTTCAGAGAGGAAGGGAGAGGGAGAGAGATAGAAACACCAATGATGAGAGAGAATCATTGATCAGCTGTCTCCTGCATGCCCCCCCACCCCCCCTGGGAATTGAGCCTATAACCTGGGCATGTGACCTTGACTGGAGATTCTTCGGTGCGCAAGTCAATACTCTATCCACTGAATCAGGTAGGGCAATTTATCTCACTTTAAAAACATCATTTCAGAAAATGGTTCATGGTAGAAATTATTTTTTAAAATAGTAAAGGAGTTCATTACCACCAAACCAGTATTATATGAAATGCTGAAAGATATCCTTTAAGAAGAGGAAGAATAAGAAAAAGGTAAAGATAAAAATTATGAACAACAAATACGTATCTATCAACAAGTGAATCTAAAAATCTAGTGAAGAAAAAAATCTTAAGAACAGAATAAACTGGTGAATATAATAGAATCAGGGGCATAGAAAGGAACTGAACTGACAATACTCAAGAGGAAAAGGGTTTGGGGCATGCAGGAAGAGACTAGACAAAATTGTACACCTATGTATGAGGACAGTGGCGGGTTGGGTAAAGGCAGAGGGTGGGGTGGGAACGGAATGGAGAGGAACTATGGGGGGAAAATTGTAATAATCTGAACAATAAAGTTTTATTTTAAAAATAAAATAAATAAAAACAATGATTTAAACTACTGATCTTTAAAATACTATTTAAACATATAACTATTATTGAAGGGTGTGTTTTTTTTTTCATTCAATAAAAATTTATTGATTCCTGTTTACTGGGTATTGTTCTAAAATTGAATTAGGCTTAGTCAACACAAAGTCCCTGGGTCTCAGTGTCCTGTGGTAATCGCTGCAAGCACCTCTGAGAGAAAGCTGCCCTTGAGTTTCGCCTGCTGCCAGACAGTCCAGTTTCTCTCCGTATGAGTCTAGGTCCCCAGAGTCTTGCCCAGAACTGGAATTCAGAGCAGTTGGGAGCTTTTGTCTCCCTCCTGATTGAGAAAGCCAGCCATGTACTCAGTTGCCAGCCCTCACCACAAGTGTACCTCTGTACCTTTGCCTTCTACAGCTCCTGTAAATTCCAATGTGCTTTTTTCTTTCCTTCTAGTTGTAGAATTTCCACTCATCCAGCCTTCCAGTGGTTCTGGATGTTGTCCATTTTGTCATTTAGTTGTAGTTTTGAAATTGTTGTGTGAGACAGCAGTGTAGGTGTTTACCTATGCTGCCATTTTGGTTTCTCTTTAAATAATCTTATATAATGTATCATAATAAAGTATAAGGATAATGCTATTTATGTAATAAATATAATATAATATAATATAATATATGTATATATCATAATTTTTCTGCCAAAGATTTTTCCCATTTAAATGCTTTATTTGCAAGGCTAATATTGAACATGATTTAAAGAACTGAAGACATTTATTTTTTAAAAGGGAATTGATAAATCTCACTTTTGCAACATGAATTTTTAAGGTCTTAAGTATTATTTAAAAATTCCTTCATTACCATTGAAAATATTTGCATGTGAGAGATGAAGTATAAGTGTAAGACTCCTTGTTAAGTGTGGATGACAGGGGCCACTTGCTAATCAACAAACTCAGGGAAGGCCTGCCTGGTGGCCTTGCAAACTCAGAGACCTAAAATAACCACAAAGGATGGCCTGAAACTTTTCAACTAAAAATAGTTTATAATGGGTAGTCATGTCCTAAGCCAGTATCTTCACTAACAAAGGTCAGTCTTTACCTTAACTGAACCTATTGTCTTTTTGGAATGTCAATGTACTTTTCCTTTTTTTGGACAACCTCAAAACAAAGGTACTGCTCTGTGGAGACCACAAATCCCCTCATTATTATTGAGTTAGTTGTTAACTGTTAATTATACTGCACTGACCTAAGTATAAGAAGTATGTGTCAATCCCAGAGGTTTCCCTGCTTTGCTTTCTCCCACCTTCTAATCTATCACCAATGGCTTTCAAATGACCCACTTATGGCTCCTCTTTGGATTATCCTATCTAATAAAAGAATAATATGCAAATTGACCATCACCCCAACACACAAGATGGCTGCCCCAATATGATCAAAGATGGCCACCCCCATGTGGACACAAGATGGCCATCACAAGATGGCCAGCAGGGGAGGGCAGTTGAGAAGGACCAGACCTGCAAGGGAGGGCAGTTAGGGGTGACCAGGCTGGCAGAGCAGGGCAGTTCTTTAATTCAATAGGCTGCATGAGCATCTTCATGACATGTGACTGGCATTTTTCATGGCTGGAAATCCAAGGCAGAACAAGGCTGAAGCTGGAATGACTTTTATTTCTGCAGTATTTGTCACATAGGCTAGCCATGATTCAGAGTGGGAGAAGACTATCTAATGGCATGAATATGAGACTATGATTATTATGACAATCTTGGAAAGCTGGCTATCACAATATCGATGTCACAATATTGCAAACATCATATTTTTTTAAATTGATTTCAGAGAGAAAGGAAGAGGGAGAGATAGATAGAAACATCAATGATGAGAGAGAAACATTGATTGGCTGCCTTCTGCACGCCCCCCAATGGGGATCGAGCCTATAACCCAGGCATGAGCCCTTGACCAGCATGGGACCCTTCAGTCTGCAGGCCAACACTCTATCCGCGAAGCCAAAATGTCTACGGCACAAACACCATATTTATTACTTTATATTTATGTAATTATGCTTCTTTAAATTAAAATCATATACTTTCTCCAGCACCATCTTGTAAGTAAGAATGCCATTTGCTTTTAGTTTCCTCATATCCTTTGGAAATGGATACCAGATGAGCAGTTTTTGGCATAAGAAAAATAATTTCTCCCTTATTTAAAAATATTTTATGGTGATATGCTACATTTAGGTTTGGTCTAAAGTTTCTGGTTGTGTGGCTTTGCAACTTTCACTTTTCCTTTTATTTTTTGGTTAGCATATGATTCCATGGATTTAAATATTACAAGGAATATTTTTCAAGACTTCATGTAGTGTAAACTTTAAACCTATTAATACAGTTTATGTTTATGCATGTCTTCTCAAGTTATTCAAGTAAGAATATTTATGTAGTGTTATTACTATACTTTCATAAATGTTTTATAGAAATTATCACTAAAGAATTTATTGTTTTTTTTCTGACAGTACATCTTTGCTGCATCATTCTTAGAGGAAATTTTCTTGACAAGAGTTTTGTATTCTGTGTCTGGAAATAGCTATGAAATATATTCAATTTCCTGAAAATTTCAAAGGAATAGTTGCTGTGATAAATTTTTTGACATGAATATTTCACATTTTCAGCTTTGGAAGCAGCTCAGCAATTCTAAGGGGAAACATTGAAATAATAATAATAAAAAAGAATAAAATACTTTGAATGTATAGGTGATAACTTCTATTTCAAGAAGATGAAAGGAAGGATCTGTATCCTAATTTGTATTTTCTAGCTTTATAAACACTTTCTCCCCCCGTATGTGTGATAAAAAGTAACTCTTTCACTGACCATTTACAGGTAACAAAGAATTACGATCCGTTAACTATCTATGCTAGTAAAAGGATAATATATGAATTAGACCGGGAGACCTTCCAGGAGGCCTTCCGGACGTCCTTCCAGAAAAAGCCATGGTGGCGGGGCTGAAGCAGAGGCAGCTAGGGGAGATCAGGCAAGGAGGGGAGGGCAGTTGGGGGTGGTCAGGCTGGCGGGGGGGAGGGCAGTTGAGGGTGAGCAGGTTGGCCGGGGGGGGGGGCACTTGGGGGCAATAAGGCCAGCGGGGGTGGGGGGCAGATGGGAGTGAGCAGGCCAGCAGGGTGGCAGCTGGGAGTAGTCAGGCTGGCGAGGGGGGGGGGCAGTTGGGAGCAAACAGGATGACAGGGGGTGAGCAGTCTGGCAGTGGGGGACAGTTGGGGGTGATCAGGTTGGCAGGAAGAGCAGTTGGGGGCAAGCAGGCTGGCAGTGAGGGAAAAACTGCACAAAACTAACTTTTTATTTTACTTATTTATATGTGCACATTTTACCAACACTCTCTACTTTCAATTCCTAGAAGGAAAGACTGAAATGAAGCCAAGAGAGATGCCCCATCTCTCCCCCTCTCCCCACCCCATGTCATCATTTTCAGCGTTAGTGGTGCTGGGAAGTAACAGGATAAAAAAAGGATGTGGCAGGATTCCTAGGTTCTTCATGTTTCTTAGAGTGCCATTAGCTTATTTTTTTTTTTTTTTTGTTCCAAGCAAGTCCTGATTCAAAAGGGTAAATCATGGACTCTGATCTGTCCGTGACCCGGCTTACTCAGTCACAGGTGTACTCTATGGAATATGACCACAGAATTCTGGTGGACCAACTATATTTTGGGTTTTAGTGAGACCCAAATAAGCATGTTATAGAAGCTTATTTGGGTAACTTGAAATGGCAAGTTACAGCTGGCACATGCATATACCTACTTTGCTGTTATACATGCTCCATTGTCCCATTCAACTTCACTTATAAAACACATGCTGAAAAAAACACACCAAACAAAAAACCATGATCCAAGATAAAATTCTTAAAAATTTCAAGATGGTAACAGCAGAGCTTTTAAACCCACGCAAGGCCCTCTGAGTGCAGGGCTCTTTGTGATTGTACTTGTCACATGTTCATGTAGCTGGCCCTGTACCTACTTTAAATGTTGTAAGTCCCCTAGTAAAGCATATAGTAGGTTCCCAATAAATGTCCTTCCATTGTCTTATAGAAAACACTGGTTTCCTTCAGAATGGGCATTTATGAAAGCAGGACTCAGAATCTTGATGCCCAATGAGTGATAAAAATTACTCATATTGGAACTATATTTTTCTAAAAGTAATACAGCATACTAGAGGCCTGGTGCACAAAATTCATGCATGGGGGGAGGAGAGAGTTCCCTCAGCCCAGCCTGTACCCTCTCCAGCCAGGACCCCTTGGACATCCCTCTCACAATCCTGGACCACTGGCTCTTAACTGTTCACCTTCCTGCTTGCCTGATTGTCCCTAACTGCCCCACCTGCCAGCCTGATCACCCCCAATTCTCCCCCACCCCCTGCTGGCCTGGTTGCCCCCAACTACTTCCCCTACAAGCTTGGTTTCCCCATGCAGTCTGTTGCTCAGTCATTTGGTCACCCCTCACTAATCTCCCTGGTGGCCTGGTTGCCTCATGCAGCTTGTTCAGTTGTTCGTTCTGTTGCGATGGTTGCTTAGGCTTTTATATAAATAGATTTTTCAGGTTCTTTGGAAACTAATTGAAATCCTTCTGCAGTTTTGTCCTGATTCAGCCATTGTTGTCTTGGTCTGTAGATGAAATAAGGGGATAGCTATTTGCTGTGATTTGCCAGGTCTTATAAAGCTTCCTCTCCCTCTTAAATCTCTATCCACTATTTACTTGACATATTATTTCCAAGTTTACCATTAGAAATTCATCCTTCTGTGTTAAAGTGGTGTTCTATTTTAAAATACTAGGTAAAACTACTGTATAACTGAGCATAAAGTGGTTTTGTTTAAATCATGTGAAGTGCTTAGAAAAAGAAAAGGACAATTTTCTGTGGGAAGTGTTTTGTCTTTGATAGTCATATTTAGTCAGAATTTAGTGAAATAAATAGATTCCTTTAAGAATGGACCTGAATGAATCAGTGATAATTCTAACATAGTGCCTCTATGTTCCTAGGGTATAGTAAAGCTTCCTTCAAAGGTCAACTTTGAAGAGTTGTAAATCATACCAGAGGCTTTGTTGGAGGCAAATGCTTAGTGCCAGGAAGAACTTATCAAGGTTTATCTTGGTTGTGTATTAGAGAAGGGAGGAGTAATTTGCTGTCCAAAAGACAGATTTGCTGTTAGCTTGTCAAGTACACATGAAATTATATTTGGAGCCCTTTAGCTCAGGCTAAAGCAATATATCCCACACCATACATAGGTTAGAGTGTGGAAGAGAAGGTGTAGCTTCTTTATTTAATGCGACTTGTTCAAGGGCCTGAGGCCAACCCTGAAATTTGACAGGGATTCTTTATCTTATCTTTAAAAGACAGTTCTCCTCACTTGGCAGTACTATTCCAGAATCAGTGACCCAGCTTTACCTTGGGACTCGGAGTTAGCTCCAGTATTCGAATGCTGCTGCTGCACTGGGTTATAATGTGCTCAAGAGTACTTGTGATCTATTTATATATAGAGATGGTAGAGTTCCCTCATAGACCTGATCTCCCCTATCAAAGGGTCTCCTGTTCTTCTGACACCTTTCCTCTTTACTTTTTATCCCTGTGTGTCTCTTTCAATCATGTTTAGAATTTCACTGATCAATCTCATATTGAGTGTTGTGAGAAAGTGGACTTTGTGCCACAATCTGGAACTTTGGTGGGCCTTGGAAGTTGTGTATGTGTTTTTACTTTGTCACTTCATTTTAACTTATTTTAGTATCCTTTGCTAAGTAAATGGAGAACCCAGTCTTATGAAGTAGAGCCATTTATATCAGTTCCACAAAGGTTTGAAGAGTTTTGCAAAGTATCACATTGACAGCTCTGACCACATCTTTGGCTGTGCTTTGGAAATGGAAAATAGTATTCTAATGGATGAACCTCCAAATATCAAGATCCCATTCAACAATCTCACCATTATATCTAATCCTGTGGCAAGACCTAATGTCTTATCTGTAGCTCCTGGTTCTGCTCTTAGGAGCTGCCCCAATAGATGTCTCATAAGTTGCTTGGGGAGACTGCACTCTTCTAGACCTTTATCAGAAGAGTGTTTCCCTAAAACAGAGGTCATTGAGAATGACATTAGGATGTAGTAAGTGAAACCAGTGGCTTCATTCTTATTGGCAGTTTGTGTATGATGGCAACATATTTGAGGATATTAATCCATGTTTCCAAGAGGTCATCTAATTAAATTATTTCTCTCATGACCTAAAGACCTTTCCCCTATCCTGGTTCAATCAGATAGACATGGTCACCTAGAAACCCAGGTTCTATTAGACTACAAAAATGATGGATTAAGGGGGAATGATTTAAAAGCATACTTGAAAAATTTTAAAGTTTTAGTTAAATGTTGTCATGAATGGGGAAGAATAAGAGAGGAGACATAGGAACCATACAGATATGAGTATACAGAGAGGTGATGTTTCTATGGCATGACCAAATGATTTAATAGTCCATTCATTAGGTTGTTTTTAAAATACGTAATGACCCATTAATATTTGACATAGAGGCAAGAACATACAATGGGGTAAAGATAGTTTATTTAATAAATGGTGTTGGGAAAATTGGACAGATACATAAAAAAAGAGAAACTAGGCCACCAACTAATACCACACACAAGAATAAACTTGAAATGGATTAAAGACTTAAATGTAAGTCACAAAACCATAAAACTATAGAAAAAAGCATGGTAAAATTTAAGAAATTTCTCATAACAATATTTTTGTCTATATATTTCATTGGGCAAGGGAAATAAAGGAAAAATAAACAAATGGGACTACATAAAAGTAAAAAAGACAGATTTGCTGTTATATTTCTTTTTATTGTATAGCAAAAGAAACCATCGACAAAATGAAAAGGGAGCCCACTGTATGGGTGAACATATTTTCCAATGATACATATGAAAGGGATTAATTTCCAAAATATATAGAGAACAAATACAACACAACACAAAAACAAACAAACAAAACCCAAACCCAAACAATACAATTAAAAAATGGGCAAAGGACCTGAATAGACAATTCTCCAAAGAGGACATAAAGATGGCCAATAGACATAGGAAAAAATGCTCAAAGTCACTAATCATCAGAAAGATGCAAATTAAGAAATCAAGATGGCAGCATAGGTAAACACCTAACTTCAGCCTCACACAACAATTTCAATAAAATACAACTAAAATACAAAATGGACATTACCCAGCACTACAGGAAAGTCGACTGACTGGAAATTCTACAATGAGAAGGAAAGAGAAAACCAGAAGGAAAATCAGAGGAGCTGTAAAGGCCTAAGGTATGGAGACACATTGCGCACACACAGAGAGGATGGAGCCAGAGAGGAGGGGGAGGCTGAGTGCCTGGCTGGCATTCCCTAGTGGGAAGGAGATAAAAGTTCCAGACTGTGCTGAACCCCAGTTCTGATAGCACTGAACCCCAGTTCTGGACTAGACCCTGAGGACCCAGACACATAAGGAAGGAGTCTGGGCTGTAAGGTGGAACCTCAGGGGAGCAGTGAAAGGCAGTCCCAGAAGCACGCACATTACGCACAGAGGACAGACTGTTGACTCTGCTGCTAGATTGCCCTAGCGGGAAGGAAACAAAAGCTCCGGACTGTGCTGAGCCCTAGTTCCAATTGCACTGAACCCCAGTTCTAGACCAGACCCTGGGGACCCAGGCTCATACAGAGAAAGCCTGGGCTATAAGGCGGAAACTCAGGGGAGCGGCGAAAGGAAGTCCCGGAAGTGCGCACATTGCGTGTAGAGAACGGACGGTTGACTGTGCCCCTGGATTGCTCTAGCCAGAAGGAGATAAAAGCTCCAGACTGCTCTAAACCCCACTTCCAACCCCACTTCCAATTGAACTGAACCCCAGTTTCAGGATCATTGGGGGAGAGCCTAGACTGTTTGGTAGTGGGCGAAACTCGAGGGCACTCTCAGAGGTGCTTGCAGCGAGTACCAAAGGACACTGAGGAACACAGACTCAGGAGCCTCATAGGGTGGGCTGATGGAAGCCAAGGTTGTAGGCTCCACCCTGAAACTCCTCCCCATCCAAGCTGAACACAGAGACTTTTAAGCCTACCAACTCAGGGAAGCTGCGAAAATGCTGAGATAATGAAACAGAACACAAACAAAAGAAATGGAGTACAAAAAGCGACTGGATATTGAGTTCAAAACCACACATAAGGTTTTTGAAGAATTTCCTAGAAAAGGCCGATATAATAAACGAGATCTATGAGGATATGAAAAGGGATCAACTAGAAATAAAGAATACATTGTCTGAAATAAAAAATATTATACAGAGTCCTAAAAACAGAATGGAAGATCGCAAGAACCAAGTAAAAGATTTGGAACATAAAGAGCCAGAAGACACTCCTCCACAGAAGCAAGAAGACAAGAGAATCCAGAAAGTTGAAGATAATGGAAGAAACCTCTGGGACAACTTCAAGCGAACCAACATCAGAATTATGGGGGTCCCAGAAGAAGAGAGAGAGCAAGATACCAAAAACATACTGGAAGAAATAGTGACAGAAGCCGAAACCGGTTTGGCTCAGTGGATAGAGTGTCAGCCTGCAGACTAAAGGGTCCCGGGTTCGATTCCAGTCAGGGGCATGTGCCTTGGTTGCAGGCACATTCCCAGTGGGGGTGTGTGCAAGAGGCAGCTGATCGATGATTCTCTCTCATTGGTGTTTCTAACTCTCCAACACTCTCTCTTCCTTTCTGTAAAAAAATCAATAAAAAATATATATATTAAAAAAAAAATAGTGACAGAAAACTTCACCCACCTGGTGAAAGAATTAGACTTACAAGTCCAGGAAGCACGCAGAACCCCAAACAAAAGGAATCCAAAGAGGACCATACCAAGACACATCATAATTAAAATCCCAAGAGCAAAAGACAGAGAATATTAATAGCAGCAAGAGGAGAGCAGGTAGTTACCTATAAAGAACCACCAATACGATTGTTAGCTGATTTCTCAACAGAAACCATGCAGGCCAGACAGGAATGGCAAGAAATATTCAAGGTGATGAATAGCAAGAACCTGCAGCCAAAAATAATCTACTCAGCAAAGCTATCAGTCAGAATCGAAGGCCAGATAGAGTTTCACTAATAAAAAAAGGCTAAAGAAGTTCATCACTGCCAAACCAGAATTATATGAATTGCTGAAGGGGGTTCTTTAGGAAGAGGAAGAAAATAAAGATAAAAATTATGAACAACAAATACGTAACTATCAACAAGTGAATCTAAAAACCAAGGGAATTAAAACTTCTGATGAACAATATTAACTAGTGAATATTATAGAATCAGAGGTAGGGAAGGGAATGAACTGACGATTCTCAGGGAAATGGGGAGTGGAGAGGGTGGGAAGAGACTGAACATAAACTGTGCACCTAGGATGAGGACAATGGGGGGTGGGGAAAAGGCAGAGGGTGGGGTGGGAACCTGGTGGAGGGGAGCAATGGAGGGGGAAAAATGAGGAACATTTGTAATAATATGAACAATAAAGATTTATTAAAAAAAAAGAAAGATGCAAATTAAAACCACAATGAGATATCACCACACTCCTGTCATAATGGCTATCACCAATAAATCAACAAAAAAACAAGTGTTGATGAGGCTGTGGAGAAAAAGGAGCCCTTGAGTACTGTTGGTGAGAATGCAGACTGGCACAACCACTGTAGAAAACAGTATGGAGTTACTTCAAAAAATTAAAAATTGAACTTCCTTTTGACCCAGCGATCCTAGTTCTGGGAATATATCTTAAGAAACCCGAAACACTAATTTGAAAAAATATACACCCCTATGTTCATTGCAATGTTATTTACAACTAGAGGCCCAATGCACAAAATTCATGCAAGAGTAGGCCTTCCTTCTCTTGGATGGTGGCACTGGCTTCCCTCTGGCGCCCAGGACCCGGGCTTACCTCTGGCTTTCAGCACCCAGGTCCTGGGACTTCTCTTGGGCTGCCAGCAGGCATCAGGACCCAGGCTTCCCTTGCAGCCCTGGCTTCATCTGGAAGGATGTCCAGACTAATTAGCATATTATACTTTTATTATTAAAGATAGCCAAGATGTGAAAACAGCCCAAGTACCCATCAGTAGATGAGTGGATAAAAAAGCAGTGGTACATTTACACAATGGATTACTGCTCAACTGTTCCAAAGAAGGAAATCTTGCCTGGCTGGTGTGGCTCAGTGGTTGAGCATTGACCCATGAATCAGGAGGTTACAGTTTGATTCCCAGGTTGGAATGCAGGAGGCAGCCAGTCAATAATTCTCTCTCGTCATTGATGCTTCTATCTCTCTCTCCCTCTCTCTGAAGTCATTAAAAACTTTTTTTTTTTTTAAAGTAGGAAATCTTACCTATTGTGACAGCATGAATGGGCTAGAAAGTATTATGCTAAGTGAAATAAGCCAGTCAGGGAAAGACAAATACCATATGTTCTTATATGTGGATTCTAATGAACAAAGTAAACTGATGAATCAAATAGAAACAGAGTCATGGGTACATGGAACGGACTGACAGCTGACAGAGGGAAGTGGGGTTGTGGGCTGGATGAAAGAAGGTAAAAGGATTAAGCAAAGTTGTATATATATATATATATATATATATATATATATATATATATATATATACACACAGACAACCACATGAAAAGGGGGTTGGAGGGAGGTGGAAGTGGGCAAAGGGAGGTATATGGGGATGGAAAGAAACTGCTTTGGGGCAATGGGCACACAATGTAGTATGCAGATGATATTTTATTCTGTTGTATACTTGAGACCTGTATGGTTTTATGAACCAGTGTCATCCCAATAAATTCAATTAAAAATAGTGACCCATTCCATTCATTCGTGATAATTTTTACTATTTATGGAGCTGAACTTAAATGACTGTCAACCAATAGGGCTATATCTTTTCAGTGTGCTTTCCTCCATCCACCTCTGAGGCAAGGGTGACTATTTTGGGCTTATACACTTCCTACGTGCTGAGGACAGAGCTCGGGAGAATAGTAGTCCCAGCCTGTTAGTCATACTGCTTACTTTTAGGTCTCATCAATCTGAGCATTTCAAAGTGTTCTTACTTTCTTGCTGGTTATGGTATAAATTACCAGAGGTTGGAGGTGGTAAAACAGAGCATTTGTATCTCTACTGCTATATCATGTAATAACAAATTATGCCATATTTTTTTATTCTTTATTAGTTTAAGGTAACACATTTCTCAGTTAATCCATCATAGTTCTTTTACTGCAATAATAATGAGTCTAGGGATAATTATTACCATAACTCTATAACTCAGCTCTCCCAAGCTATTGTTAGTGCAACCAATTTAAAGATTGGTATAAATATATGTTACATTAGCCTTTACCCATGATGAGTTTTTAAAACAATATATAAATAAAGGAAACTGTCCTTGTATTGTAAGTTGAAGCTACAGATGTTCTTGGGATATAATAGTGACTGTAATTACAAACTCAAAGGAAATAAGCCTAGGTTATAAGGTTGAATGCATCTTTTATCAGCTATTGGATTCTTTTATCTGTGTGTAAATCAGGCTTTTTAATACCAAGTAAGTGGTTGGTAATACCAACTAAGTAATTGGCTAATTGTTCTAAGGAGCTATTAGTTAGATAATTTCTATCGAATGACTCCCCTATAGCTTCAATAGACTATATCTTCTAAAAAATGTCTAAAGTGATAAAACTTTTACTAGTTGTAGGAGTAATAACTCTCCAAAGAGTCTTGTGGGACATACTTATTCCATTCATAGTAGAATTATCCAGATGGTCTCAAATTTTGTCCCCAACCTTGTAGATAATACAGTGAGAGGAATAAAGATTTACATTATTTAGCTCAAATTATTACATATGAAGTAATAGGCTATCTTTTCTTCTGGCCAGCCAGCAGGGACTCTGGCTGGCCATTAGTAACACTTTATTTTGTACCTGGATTAACACCAGGGCTGGGAATTGTGAAACAATCTACTTTTTTTAGTTTTGTTGTTGTTGTTAACCCTCACCTGACAATATTTTTTTCCATTGATTTTTAGACAGAATAGAAGGAGAGGAGGGACAGAGAGAATCATCGATGTGAGAGACACATTGATTGGTTGCCTTCCACATGTGCCCTGACCAGGGTTAGGGATTGAGCCTGCAACCGAGCTATGTGCTCTTGACTGAAATTGAACCTTCAGTCTGTGGGTCAATGCTCCAACTGCTGAACAAAACTGGCCAGGGCAACAATCTACATATTAAAGAGTTGTTGAGACTTGTTTTCTTGGTCCAGTGTGTGAAATCACAGGCCATGGTTCCAGAGTGCCTTCCTATAGTATCTTAGTTATTCTTGTTTTCTTTACAGTTATGTCATATTTATTATCCAGCATCTTGAATGCTTCTATATACCACTCTCCTAAGAGATGATCCAAAACTAATAGAGGTAAAATCATGTTGAGAAACAAACTGAAAATTAGAGTTCACAAATTAAACATTAATTATCAAGAGAATCTGTAACAATGATGAAGATGTGGACACTCTTGGTGATTTTTCCTGCAGCTTTGGCTGAGAGAGGATCAGAAGATTGAGAGTAAAAAATAAAATAAAATAAACAACACAAAAAACAAGATATATAAATATCCCCCCCCCCCAACCAACCAACCAACCAAACAAACAAACAAACAAACAAAAAACACTTCTCCACACTTCTAGAAAATAATTGACAATTCTACAGTTATGGTAGGATTAGATCTGGTTTTAAACCTGTCATTGATTTGTGATAATGATTACTAATAGGTAGTGGCTTCACTCCAGTGAACACACTTTTAAAGCTGACATAAAATTGCTGCCTTTGTAACATAAATACGCTTTTAAGGTTGATGTCAACTCACTCTCACTTCTTTAATCAATAAGTATTTCCCAAGAATTCTTTATAAGAGAAGAAGTTTGTTCTGCCCAGCCAGCATAGCTTTTTAGTACTTAAAATAAGCATTAATTTTATCTTTGTGCTCTCAGTTTTAGATTTTAAATAGTGGTCTCAATCTTTGACAGGGGATATGAGACAAATATTTATTCATGGCAGTAACTTCAAATATTAAAATACAAAGCTTGTTTTTCCCCCTTTTTAGTATAATTTTCTACTCCGGATCTCTGAGAACCAAAGTAATGTCTAGACAGGATGTTGACCTTGTCAGGTGAGAGAAAATTTTATTGTTCACTTTCAAAGAGGATGTTTAAGGTAAGTGGATAGAGGTTGGTAATTTCTGTGTCATGAAGAGTTTATGGAACATTATTATTATTATTTTTTTAAATCAATCTTTATTGTTCATATTGTTACAAAGGTTCCTAATTTCTTCCCTCCTCCACCAGGTTCCCACCCCACCCTCCGCCCCCTCCCCATCCCCCATTGTCCTCATTTATAGGTGCAGTTTATGTTCAGTCTCTTCCTCCCACCCTTTCCCCGATAGTAAATCCCTTTTCAGATAGTAAATCAGTTACTTAGCATTTTCTCATATCAATAATACCACCACATGCCCAATGATACATTTCACACAAAAGACATTTCCAAATAGGTCAACCAGCCTCATCCAGGCCCCACCCAAGGCACTCACAGGTCAACACCCAAGCCCTATACTAACTCAACACATTCAGATCTAAGCCTTCATCACTTGATTCAGCAGACCCTCAAGTTCCCACAAAAGTTTCCAGCCATGTCTGAGAGGCAGCCGTGGGGCAGGGGCAGGAGAAGAGCGAGCTGTTCTGGGCCTGGCTGTTCTGGGCCTGGCCTCTGTTGCTCTGGTTTGTTCCACAACCAGCTGCTCCGGGTCTGGTCTCCACAGCTCCCGACCTAGTTGCTCTGGACCTGGCTGCTGCTGCTCCGGGCCTGGCCGCACCCGACCCAGCTGCTCCGGGCCTGGCCGCACCCGACCTGGCTGCTCTGGGCCCGGCTGCCCCGGGCCCGGCTGCTCCAAGTCTGGCCGCTCTCAGCCTGGATGCTCCGGGCTTGGCTACTGCTCTTCTGGGCCTGGCTGCTCCCAACCCGGCTGCTCTGGGCCTGGCTTCTCCGGGCCTGGCCACTCCGGGTCTGGGTGTTCCTGGATTGGCCACCCTGGGCTTGGCTGCCTCCGCCTCAGGCCTGGCTGCCACTGCCCCAGGTCTGGCTGCTCCAGTGCTGGCTGTTGTTGCTCTGGTTCTGGCTGCTGCTGCTCTGGGGCCTGGCCGTTGCTGCTCCGGGCCTGGTTGCCATTGCTTTGTGCCTGGGCACTCTAGGCCTGGCCGCCACTGTTCCAACATTCTGTCCTTTTTTTTTTTTTTTTTTTTTTTAAACGCATTTATGTTGCAATGTTGGCTGGTGAGTTGAGTTCTGACTTAGTCTTTGAATTTTCAAGATCTTCTTTGTATTCTTTCTTAAGTAATTTTACTATCTTTTGCTCTCACTTGATGTCTTCACATTGAGAACTTTGGTTTCTTCCTCCTGTCCTGGGAGCTCAGCAGGTTAGCCTGTGGCACCCCTTTGTTCTCCGCGGGCTCCCGTGCTGCTCCAGCCTGTTGCCGGGGTCGGTGCCGCCCAGGAAGCAGCCCCCGGCCTTGGCTCCGTTGCCCGCGCTCAGAGGTCGATGGCTCAGGGGCACCCCCCCCCCCCCCCCCCCCCCCCGGCTCCCTGCCGGCGCCCGGCTGGCTGGTGTCCGGCAGGGGCTCCTGCTCCCTGTCGCATTCCTCCAGTCTGGAGCTTTTTTTTTTTATCCTTCCCGCTAGGGGAGTCCAGGATTAGAGTCAACAGACTGTCCTCTGCGCGCAGTGCTTGCGACTCTGGGGGCTCCGCTTTTCGCCACTCCCCTGGGATTCTGCCTCACAGCCCGGTCTCCCCCTGCCCGAGCCTGGGTCCCCAGGGTCCGGTCCAGGACTGGGGTTCAGAGTAGTCCGGACTGAGGCACAGCGCCGCCGGAGGCTTTGTTTCTTCCAGCTAGGGTAATCCAGCATCAGAGTCAACATTCAGTCCTCTGCGCACAATGTGTGCGCGACTCCGGGGGCCCTGCTTTTCGCTGCTTGCTTGGGATTCCGCCTCACAGTCCTGTCTCCCCCTGCCGGAGCCTGGGTCCCCAGGGTCTGGCTCATAACTGGGGGTCAGCGCTGCAGGTTCGGGGGTTTAGCCCAGGCTGGGGGTTTTATTTCCTTCCTGCTAGGGAACGCCAGGCAGCACCCAGCCCTCTCCTCTCCGGCTGCGACCTCTCTGCACGCGTGTGCGTGCGAGCGCGCAGCATGTCTCCGTACCTTAGGCTTTTTTTCAGCTCCTCTGATTTTCCTTCTGGTTTTCTCTTTCCTTCTTGTTTTAGAATTTTCAGTCAGTCAGCTACCTGTAGCTCTGGGCGATGTCCACTCTACATTTTAGTTGTATTCCATTGAAATTGTTGTGTGCTGCTGCGGTTAGGTGTCTACCCGAGCAGCCATCTTGGATCCTCCTCTAGAACATTATTGTCAGGTGTTTTGTGTCTTCCTGCCACCTCACGCAAGGAGAGGAGAATGTTCTACCTATTCTACTATGTCCTGAAATTAGGTTCCCAAAGAAATTCTCTTTTAAGATTAGACGTACTTTTAATACAGGCACTGTGGTAGCTTCTTGAATAGATCTCTCTGAGAAATAGAAAACATAGGCATAACCAATTTCTGGAACTGGGAGGACAGCAGAAAACTGGCAGAGTGCATAGCCTGGCTAAAGAAGGCAAAGAGCCCCTAGGTTTTTGTGGAGCTGAGTTTGGACTAGTTGATATTAATACTTTTACTAGAGATATAGAGCAGGCCAAAGAAAATATGTGGGGCTGTAGACTGGTCTTATAGAGAGATTGTGGAGTACTCAACCAACTGGGAGCGGAAGTGGCAAATTGCAGCCTTTCTCCTGAAAATAAGCAGTATAAGAGATACTGGATGTTCAATGACCATCAAACCTGCCATAAGATGGAGCCAGCAGTGGAGCCACCAGCAGCAGAAGACATGTCCATGGGGATGCTAGGAGCCAGGGCCGGATGAAAAGGGGCTGTGAGCCAGCTGTGCTAACTGGCTCTTATAAGCAGACTCTCCCTTCTTTACTGACTTTCTGCCAGGAAGCAGAGAACTGGCTCATCTGAGAGTTTACTAGTAGAGTGAAGAGGGTACAGGGGAAGAAAGCTAAAAGCAAACCCTTGAACTGTGAATTGTGACTGAGATAATACTTGAATTTTACTGAAAGGGAAGAATTTTTAAACCAAAAGTGACTTGAAATCTATACTAATAAAAAGGTAATATGCAAATTGGTCATGACTCTCACAGTAACAACTGAACAGCAGGCTGCATAGGGTGATCAGGCTTGCAAGGGGGTTAGTAAGGGATGACCAAACGACTCATCAGCAGGCTGCATGGGGCAACCAGGCTGGCAGGGGGGTCAGCGAGGGACAACCAAATGACTGACCAGCAGGTTTCGTGCCGCAACCAGGCCAGCAGGGGGCGGGGGGGCAGTGAGGGGCAACCAGGCAGGTGGAAGGGGGGCAGTTAGGGGCGATCAGCAGGCAGGCAGGTGAGCATTTAAGAGCCAGCAGTCCTGGATTGTGAGAGGGATGTCGACTGCTGGTTTGGGTCCAATTCCCAGGCTTAAACTGGCAGTCAGACTTCCCCCGAGGGGTCCTGGATTAGAGAGGGTGCAGGCTGGGCTGAGGGGATCCTTTTCCCTTATACATGAATTTCATGCACCAAGCCTCTAGTTTATTATACTTGACTGTTTTTATAACAATGGTATAGACTAAGTAGTCTTTTTACAAGCTAAGTAAGAGTTTAGAACCAAGAAAATTATGTACAGTTGTTTATATAATAAAGATAGACTCATTTTTTGGGTTACTGTCTTGCTGATGACTTTTTAATTCATATGTGCTAAACCACTCACTGACACACATCTCCTAGCAGAGCTCTTCCTTCTCTATTTACTCCTGTGCTGGAAGTCCCACTAATCCTAACATAAGGGCTATGGAATGGCAGGGTATAGTCTGAGAGTGTTGATAGACTTGAGCTCAATGATGTTTTAGGGCTGGCTGTGGAGCTAGCCATGTGGAGAGTCATGTGAAGAGTGAAAGGAAGAACAAACAGGAGTTATCCTTGAATCTCCCCTTTCTCTCATCTCCTTCAACCCATCTCCAAAATAAATCTGGAATCTCTCCACATCTGTAATGTATACAAAGTTCCTGAGGTAGAAAGAGCTTAATGATTTACAGGAGGAGTGACCAGAGGCTTCAGAGAAAGGTGGAGAGGGATGGAAACATAGATGGGGGTTGATACTATAAGCCATTGTGGAAAGGTTAAGGAGTTTAGATTTTATTCTATGTGAAACAGGAAGTTACAGAAAGATTTTAAGAACTGCCTGGCTGTTAAGGCTCAGTGGTTAAGCATCGACTTATGAATTAGGAGATAATGGTTTGATTCCTGGTAGAGATACATGCCCGGGTTGTGGACTTGATCCCCAGTAAGGGATGTGCAGGAAGTAGCCGATTGATGATTCTCTCTCTCTCTCTCTCTCTCTCTCTCTCTCTCTCTCTCTCTCTCTCTCTCTCTCTCTCTTCCTTCCTTCCCTCCCTCTCTGAAATAAATAAAAATATTTTTTTTAAAAAAAGAAAAGCAATGGCTTGTTCAAAACATGTGTTAGGATTATTTTTGAATCCATATATCTAGTGGGTTGGAGTAGGGCAGTGGAAATGAGATCAGGGATGAGACAGTTATAGTAATCTAGGTAAGAGATAATGTACACCTATCATGCAACTGGTGCAGAGGGACAAAAGGGATTTGGGTAGATTCAAGATGTTTTTGGAGATGGGTTGAGGGGCACAAGAGAAAGGGGGAATGCAAGGATGACTTAGGATCAATTGATAAATAAGATATAGAGAATCATCTTGGATATGTTAAAAATGATATGTTTGTAAGATTTTTAAGTAAAACTTTTCAATAGCTATTGTCTGAGTCTGGGGCTCAGAGGAAAAAGTCTGAGGTAGAGATCCAAATTTGGGGATCATTAGCATACAACTAGTCTCTATTTCTGTGAAAATTGATGAAGAGACTTACAGAATGAAGACAGAGGAGAGGGGAGCACCCAGGAATAAACACTGGGGCACTTCAAAATTTTGAGGTAGAGGAAGAAGAGCCATGAAGTAGATGGAGAAGAAATGACCAGTAAGAAAACCTAGAGATAATGGAGTCCTGGAAACCAAGGAAAGAGAAGGTTTGAGATTGGGAAATAATACTGGAAGGTTAAATAAAATCAGAATGGAGAAAAATCCATTGGATTTTGCAGCCCTGGTTTTGGTACTTAAATATAAATGATTGGTTAATATTTTTACTCACATAGTTTTAAAAATTGTTTACTGATAAGGTAATCCAATGAGATACAGTTTGTTATGGTATCTTTATATAATAAAATAGAAAATTTTAGGTACTTCATTGTACATAAGGAATCTCTCTCTCTATAAAACCCTAATATGCAAATAGACTGAATGGTGGAACAAATGAACAACTGGTTGCTATGATGTGTATTGACCACTAGGGGGCATGCGGAACATGGCAGGCATTGGCAGCAGGTAGCAGAGTGCAGAATATGGCAGGTGTTGGGCACAGTGGGATAGTGGAGCAGGTAAGCAGGAGTGCCAGACCAAGATAGGGCAATGGTCACTGTTATTGGGGCGAGCCTCTGGTGGTTACTGAAAATTCTTTGCTCCTGTGCACCATGGTTCCGCCTGGCACTCACACCTAGTGCCAGTGCCAGCCCTGCTTGCACCTGCTGCCTGTGCTGGGAGCAGCCGCTCGCACCTGCTGCTGGTGCCCAGCACTGGCCCTGATCGCTTGGTGCTGTCAGTGGGTGCAAGTGATGGCTGCCAGTCCTGATCATCCCTCAGGGTTTTTCTACCTCCCACTGCTCCTGAGGGGCAATTGGGGCAGGCAGTCACCTCTTGCCAATGCCTGGAATCGGTCTCAATCATTTCACACCATCAGTGGGTGTGAGCAGGGTCAATGCCTTCAGCATGTGGGAGCAGGGTGGTGGCAGGAGCAGGGCTGCCAGGAGAGAGGGGACTGGGGGCTGTGGTGGGAGGGGCTGGGCAGGGGGCTGGAGGATGGACTGAGACCTGCCCCTGAGCCCACTGCAGCCTCAGTTCTTTTCAAGTTGCACAAATTCGCACACTGGGCCCCTAGTTATTGTATTTTTATAAATGACTGGCTTTATATTGTTTAATGATTAATGCTTGGGAATTAACTATTAACTAATTATAATACTCTATAAGTGTATCCAAAGAGTCTCTTGGATTCAGCAAATTATTTTTTCAAATTTAAAAATTATTTTTTTGTAATTTTAAGTTATTTTCCCTTATCTTTATTATATTTTCAAATCTTTATTGTTAAAAGTATTACATATGTCCTCCTTTTCTCCCATTAAACTCTCCCAGCTCACCCCTACCCCCTACCCCAGGCCTTCACCAATAGTAGGTTTTCAATTGTCTGTATGTGTTCCCGGGTTGTGCATATATGCACACAAGTTCATTGGTTGATCTCTTCCCACCCACCCATCCAACCACCCCATCCTATGCCTTCCCTCTAGGGTTTGACATTCTGTTTGATGCTTCTATATCTTTGGATCTATTTTTGTTCATCAGTTTATGTTGGTCATTAGATTCCACATATGAATGAGAGCATGTGATACTTATCTTTCTCTGACTTGCTTATTTTGCTTAGCATAAAGCTCTTCAGGTCAATCGATACTATTGCAAATTGTAAGAGTTATTTATTTTTTTTACAGCTGCATAGTATTCTGTTATATAGGTGTACCACAGTTTAAAAAAAATCCATTCATTTGCTGATGTGCACTTAAGCTGTTTCCAAATCTTAGCTATTGTAAATTGCACTGCTGTGAATATAGAGGCACATATATTCTTTATGACTGGTGTTTCTGATTTCTTAGGATATGTTACTAGAAATGAGATGACTGGAACAGATGGGAATTCTATTTTTAAATTTTTTGAGGAAACTCCATACTGTTTTCCACAGTGGCTGCATTCCTACCAGTAGTGTACTAGGGTTTCCTTTTCTCCACATCTTCACCAACACTTGTCCTTTGTTGATGATAGTCATTCTGACAGGTGTGAGGTGGTACCTCCTTGTTTTGATTTGCATCTCACAGATGATTAATGACTTGGAGCATTTTTTAATTTGCCTTTTGTCCTTCTGTTTACAGTCCACATTGGAGAATTGTCTATTTAGGTCCTTTGCCCATTTTTAAAATTGGATTGTTTATCTTCCTTTTGTTAAGTTGTATTAGTACACTATAGATTTTGGCGATTAACCCCTTGTCAGACTAACATTGGGAAATATGTTCTCTAACGCAGTGGGCTCTTTTGTTGTTTTGTTGATGGTTTCTTTTGCTGTTCAGAAGCATTTTGTTTTGATGTAATCTGTTTATTTTCTTTTTAGTTTCCATTGCTCTAGGAGATGCATCAGTAAACATACTGCTACAAGAGATGTCTGCGATTTTGTGCCTATGGTTTCTTCTAAGATTTTTATGGTGTCTCATCTTACATTTAAATCTTTTATCCATTTTGAGTTTATTTTTGTGTATGGTGTAAGTTGATGGTCTAGTTTCATTTTTTTTGCATGTATCTGTCCAATTTTTCCAACACCATTTATTGAGGAGACTGTCTTGACTCCATTGCATGCTTTTGTCTCCTTTGTCAAGTATTAATTGAGCTTAATGGCTTGGGTTGATTTCTGGGTTCTCTATTCTGTTCCATTGATTACTCGTATATGCCTGCTCTTGTGCCAGAATCAGGCTGTTTTGAGCAGTGTCTTTGTAGTATAACTTGATATCTAATATTGTGATCCCTCCAACTTTGTTCTTATTTCTCAGATTGTCTATTCAGTCTATTTTTTTATTCCATATAAATTTTTGGAGAGTTTGTTCTAGGTCTGTGAAATATGCCACTGGTATTTTAATGGGGATTAAATTGAATCTATAGATTGCTTAGTATAGTATAGACATTTTAATGATGTTTACCCTAACAATTCATAAATACAGTATATTCTTTCACTTGTGTATATCTTCCTTTATCTCTTTTTCAATGTCCTGTAGTTTTATGAGTACAGGTCTTTTACCTCCTTGGTTAAGTTTATTCCTAAGTATCTTAATTTTTTTGTTGCAATGATAAATGGGATTTTTTTGTTTCTCGTTCTAAGAGTTTATTATTGGTGTATAAAAATGTCATACAGTGCTGGCAGGTTAGGCTCAGTGGATAGAGCATCGGCCCACAGACTGAAGGGTTCCTGGTTTGATTTTGGCCAAAAGCATGTATGTGGGATTTCTTTGTTGAATTATAGTTGGTTAACCCATTGAAAGGTCCAAGGGGGAGGAAAAGTTGCACCCTTATGCCTCCATTCCTCTGACACTACTTCATACTAGATATGATTTCAATCTTCTTGAATTTGTAATCTTAGCCTCTGTCCCAATATGTGGTTTATTTTTTAAAATGATCCATGTGCACTTGAAAAGAAAGTATATTCTGTGGCTTTGGGGTGAAATGTTCTGAAGATACCAATTAGTTCCTTCTGATTTAGTGTGTCATTTATAATTGCTGTTTCTTTGTTGATTTTTTGTTTAGAAGATTTATACGGCAATGCCAATGGGGTATTAAAGTCCCTTACTATGACTGTATTGCTGTCTATCCCTCCCTTGATATCTTCCAGAAGTTTTTAAAAAAATGTATTTGGATGCTTCTGCATTAGGTACATATATGTTTACTTGAGTTACATCCTCTTGCCTGAAAAATGTTTTTCCATCCCTTCTCTCACAGTCTGTGTGAATCCTTTGCTCTAAGGTGGGTCTCTTGTATACAGAAAATATATGGGTCATGTTTTCTTATCCATTCAGCTACCCTATATCTTTTGATTAGTGCATTTAATCTATTTGCATTTAATGTTATTATTGACAAGTACCTGTTTGTTGTCATATTTTCCTCAGTGTTTGTGTTTCTTCTTGCCTTTCTCTTCTTTTTATAATACAGTAGTCCCTTTAGCATTTCTTGCATTGCTGTCTTGGTACTGATAAACTCTCTTAACCCTTTTTTGTCTGTGAAGCTTCTGATTCCACCTCAATTTTGAATGATAGCTTTGCTGGGTATAGTATTCTTGGATTCATTCCTTTCCTTTACATCACTTTGTATATTTCATTCAATTCCCATCTGGCCTGGTGTGTTTCTGTTGAGAAATCAGTTGATATTCTAGTAGGAGATTCCTTGTAAGTAACTTTCTGTCTCTCTCTTGCAGCCTTTAAGATTCTTACTTTGTCGCTGATGTTCGCCAATTTAATTATGATGTGTCTTGGTGTCAGTCTTTTGGGGTTCAACTTGTTGGGACTCTATGTACTTCTTGGACTTGGATAGTTTTTTCTTGCCAACATCAGGGAAGTTTTCTATCATTATTTCTTCAAACAGGTTTTCTATTCCTTGTTTTTCTTTCTCTCCTTCTAGTATCCCTATAAAGCTAATGTTATTTCTTTTTGTATTGTCCCAAAGCTCCCTTAGGATCTCCTCTTGCTTTTTTAAAAAAAATATATTTTATTGATTTTATACAGAAAGGAAGAGAGAGAGATAGAGAGTTAGAAACATCGATGAGAGAGAGTCATCAATCAGCTGCCTCTTGCACACCCCCTAGTGGGGATATGCCCGCAACCAAGGTACATGCCCCTGACCAGAATCGAACCCGGGATCCTTCAGTCCCCAAGCCGACGCTCTATCCGTTGAGCCAAACTGGTCCCGGCTCCTCTTGCTTTTTAAGTCTTCTTTCTAGTTGCTGCTGTGTTTGTATATTTTTTATACCTTGTCTTTTAATTCACCGATTCAGTTCTCAGCCTTTTATAGTCTACTGTTTAAGCCTTCCATTGTGTTCTTTATTGCAGCTATGTCATTATTCATTTACTCTTGGTTTCTTTTCATGTTGGTGACATTCTCATTTAGCTCCTTATAGTTCTCATTGAGTTGTATTTGCCCTTGAGTTGTGTGTATTTGTCATCCAGCCATTTAAACATTCTTATAACCATTACTGTGAATTCTATCTCTGATAAGCTGCTAACCTCAAATTTAACTCCCTTTCTGGTTATTTCTCTTTTTCTCTCCTTTGGGGATTACTTTTTTATCTTTCCATGTTTTCCTGTAATGTTTTAATTGTAGATCCAATTGCTTTGCTGCCCAGGTTCTTTTGGAGATGGTGCTACTGGTGTAATCTCTCAGTTCTCCTGGGCTTGTTAATCTAGTGTAGCTTCCTACTCAAGCTATTTGGTTTCTTTTGATGTAGGCCTGAAAGCTTGAGAAGCACAACTGTGGTGTCTAGAAGTCAGCCGCTGTGGAGGGGAGTGTCCCAATTTTTGCTGTCTTGCACTCTTAATTGTAATCACACGTGCCCAGCAGGGACTCACAGTAGCCCCTAGGAACCATCTGTTGGGGTGTTAGGGCTCAGGGAACCTGCTCTTTGGAAAGGGGTGACTGTGGTGGCTAGAGTTCTGCAGTCATGGGGTGGGCAGACCCAGCTTTTGCTGTTGCACTTGTGGTGGATAGGCACTTATTTCCAGAAGCGGCTCACAGGAGCACCCGTGGTACGTTTGCCAGCAAGGCACACTGAAGGACTCTTAAGGGCTCTGGCAGTGTAGCTGTGCAATTGAGGTGCCTGTGGGCCAGTATCCAGGCTACATGAATTCAAAGCTTCTACTGCTGGAGGGGAGTGTACCCCCTGCTTGTTCAAGATCACACCCAAGGAGAGCTCACAGTGGCTCCTGCTAGTACCCTGTGGGTAGTTGGGCTCAGTGTGCCCAATTGCCGGATCCTCGAATCTGTGGAGGTGCGCTCTCTGGGCATAGAGCTCTGATGTACTCTGAGGGGTCCCGGCACTGTGGTTGAGCAGCTGGGGTGAATGTGGACAGCTCTCCAGGAAGAGGGAATTCATAATTTCCACTGTGAGGCTGCGGCCTCTTTCTGCACAGACCACACCCTCAGGTGCTCTTGGCAGCTCCCAAGCACTGCCCAAGATGCACAGTGTCCTGGCTGTTTATGCAGCCAGAGATGCACGCAAATCTGGAGTAAAGTATCCTGCCTATGGGGCTGGAAATGCGCACGCGCGAGTCTCGGGTTCTGCTGTTGGGGAGGGGGAGTTGCATTTACAGCTGCTGAGTGGTGTATCTTTGGTGGTGGAGGCTCCAGGGTCCACGGGTCTGCAGCTGGGGTAGCAAGATATTGGCTGGACTGGGTTGAGGGCAGTTCCAAGGTCTGTCTTGTTGTTGGTGTTGATGAGTTTCTAATAAAGGTCGTTCTCCCCTTTAAGATGGTGTTGGCTCCACGCTGCAGTCCGCCAGTCTGGGGAATGCCCGCAGAGGTGGTAGTCTCTCCTTGTCAAGGAGAGCCTGTCTGCTAGCCCCTGCTGCTCCTGCGAGATTTAACTTTCCCTCACACACACACACACACACACACACACACACACACACCATGTACATCCACACACTCTCCTTTCGTACCCTCACTCACTCACTTCCTCTCTCTCAGCTCTGTCCTGCCAGCCGTCATCTTCTGTCCCCCTATTTTCATTTTTAACGTTCTCAAAAATATTTGTGGTTATACACAGGGTGAGCAATAGTAGGTTTTCAATTGTTAAAAAATAATACAAAAATATCAATAAATTATAATACAGGAGTAAATTCTTTATTTCACAAACTTGCAACTGTAAACCTACTTTGTCCACTCCTCTATACTTGATTTACAGTAAATTTTGTTCATTGGTTTATTTGCTTCCCAAGGGCTATCGTTTGTCTTAGTACTTATAGCTATGAGTTTGGCATGACTAAATAAACTGATCTATCTCTAGGTACATAAGAATCATTGGTATGTAGAATTAAATTTGCTCCTTTATGATTTTGATCACTTGAAAATATAAATGATGCACTCATTGCTTTTCTTATTAAGTGCTTTTTATCTTATCCATGGAATTATAGGTGGAAAGATGTCAAATGCATAAGTATAGTTCACTTCAATTTTAGGTTAGAAGGGAAAACATGGTCATTTTAGACTACAAATTAAAATGAGCTCAGTTTTGAGGACAGAGAACAAAAGAATATTAATATGAGCACTTATGGTCTAATGAAATTGAAAAGAAATGGCTGTCTCAGAAAATAATTCAATTAAACTGTGAGATATGATATAAGCTCTTTAGAGGCTGACAGTTATTACAATTCTAGACAATTCAATTTTAGTGAGGAATAAGTAGTGGACCTGTTGGTTTTGTCATGTAAAATGCAAGTGGGAAAAATATTCTACCCTGCTCTGCCAGGACGAATCTCCAATCACAGTAAAATTTCTCAAGAATTATGATATAAAATTGGATATTAAAATTCATGCTCTTTTTGAGTGTGTATCTGTATTCCAATAATTTAGCTAATTTATATTAGAATGTAATAACTTGAGTCAACAAATCTGATGAATACATTATAAGTGCAATCACACAGTGATAAAAAAGATACCTGCCATTTTTTTGAAGTGAATTTCTACTTTTTTCTTTTAGAGTCTAGATAAAAGTAAACTAATGAGTATATAATTTTTAATAGACATCCTTCTCTCAAGGATTTATTTTCCATTTACCAATTACAATTCTTATTTAATTTCTATGTATTTTCTTCCTTTAATTATCTAGTTTTCACTGTTCTTGAATAAGAAGATTTCTATACAGTTTCCCAGAACCCCATGACATAGTTTAATTATTGAAAATATAATAGATGTAGAGCATGCACAGCAAGATCAGGAGTCCCTTATGCCCTCCTCTTCTCAAGTTTCACAAATTTTTCTCATTGCATGGCAGGGGGAAAAAAGTACATGTCCTCATTCCTGGAACAAATTAGCTTTAGCACAATATAGGCAATTCACAACAACCTGTTGCTGCATAATAATCATTTAACTTGAAAACATATGTGGCAATATAAGAACATTCAGAATATTAAAAAAATATATTTATTTATTTACTAACTTACTAGTGGCATAGTGCACAAATTCAAGCACATTGAAAGGGAATTAGGTTAGGAGAAATATTTTAATATTGCTATTTGCCCTTTCTGTATACAGTGGTGCCTTGCATAAAGAACGCCTCGCACAGTGAACGCTGCACACAACGAACTTCATATCATGATTCATACAACGAACTTGGTTTCACACAACGAAGTCGCCCGAGCTTCCACGACCGCTTTGCCCGAGCTTCCACGACTGCTTCGCCCGAGCTTCCACGATCGCTGCCGATGTATTGCATCCTTCCGCGCAGGCACTGCAGGCAGTCGTTAGTCACTGCGCTTAACTTAAGCACGTATCGCGGCAATCGTTCTTCATTATGAATTAAATCACGCACGTATCACGGCAGTCGTCCTTTTAAGTTAAACTCAATATTTTTTTTATATCATGGCTTCTAAAAAAAGCAGGAAGGTGATTTCTGTTGAAATGAAACAGGACAATGCTCAAAGGGAAGCGTCATCTGATAACGAGGAGCAACAATCAAACAATCAACCAATCCCAACTGCTGACATCAAGAACATCCTGGTCACATGGAAAGCAGTTCAGGAGTTTACCAATGCCCACTATCCGGATTCAGCTGAAGCAAACAGGATCAACGATCTTTACTCCGATACTCTTGTCTGTTATTTCCGGCAGATGTTGGAGAAAAGAGAAAAACAAATGACTTTGGACAGGTTTTTCATGAAACCATCGGCCAAAAAGCAGAAAATGGATGAAGATGTGCAAGATTCGGTAGACTCTACTTAGTCTGTCTTAAAATTAAAAAAATGTGTTTTTTTTTTTTTTTTTAATTATGTTTTTAGATGTATCTAAATAAAAATAATAACAAAAAATTTATCTTTTTTTATGTCATCTTAGCATATTTTATGCTACAGAACGAATTATTTTTTTTAACATGTATTGTTATGGGAAAACATGTTTCACATAACGAACTTTTCGCATAACAAACTTGCTCCTGGAACGAATTAAGTTCGTTGTGTGAGGCACCACTGTAATAGAGTGTCAGAGATGAAAGGAAATTAGTAAAATGTATATGAAAATCCTATATAATAAAGAGCTAATGTGCAGACTATTACTCCAACACACAAAATGGCCGCCCTCATATGGTCAAAGATGGCTGCTCCCATGTGGACACAAGAAGGCCACCACAAGATGGCCGGCAGGGGAGGGAAGTTGGGAGTGACCAGGCTGGAAGGAGAGGGAAGTTAAGGGTAATTGGGCTGTCAGGGGAGCAGTTAGGCATGGATTAGGCTGGCAGGGGACTGGTTAAGGGGTGATCAGGCTAGCAGGCAGAAACAATTAGGGGCAATCAAGCAGGCAGGTGAGCGGTTGGGAGCTAGCAGTCCTGGATTGTGAGAGGGATGTCCAACTGCCCAGTGGGATGGCCTAAATGGGCAGTTGGACATTCCTTGAGGGGTCCCAGATTGGAGAGCGTGCAGGCTGGGCTGAGGAACACCCCCCTCCCAGTGCACAAATTTCATGTACCAGGCCTCTAATAATAAAAGCATAATATGCTAATTAGACTTGATGTCTGACCTGATGCTCTTCTAGAGGTCCTTCTGAATGTCGTTCCAGATGAAGTTGTGGCAGCAGAAACTGAGGAAGAGGCCCCCAACCACTGTGGGATGGGGGCCAAGGCAGGGGCAGCTGCTGTGGTGGAGGGGACCGAGTCCCTTGCATGAATTTTGTGTATCAGGCCTCTAGTGTTGAATAAGAGTGGTGAAAGTGGACATCCTTGTCTTGTTCCAAAGGAAAATGCTTTAACTTTTCCCATTGAGTATTATGTTGGCTGTAAGTTTATTATAAATGGCCTTTATTTTGTTGAGGTATGAACCATCTATTACTACTTTACTGAGAGCTTTTATCAAAAAAGGGTGCTGGATTTTATTGAGTGTTTTTTTTTTTTCATCAATTGATATGATCATGTGTTTTTTTTATTTTTCAATTTGTGTATGTGATATATCACCTTTATTGATTTGAGAATATTTACCAGCCTTACAACCCTGGAATAAATCCCACTGGATCATGGTGTAAGATCTTTCTAATGTATTGCTGGATCTGATTTGCTAGAATTTTGTTGAGAATATTAGCATCTATGTTCATCAGGGACATTGGCCTGTAATTCTATTTATTTGTAATGTCTTTGTCTGGTTTTGATATTAGGATAATGTTGGCCTCATATGAAGAGTTAAGAAGTGTTCCTTCCTCTTGAACTTTTTAGAATAGTTTAAGGAGGATGGGTATTCATTCATTCTTCTTTGAATGCTTGGTAAAATTCACCTGTAAATCCGTCCATTCCAGGATTTTGTTTGCTGGAAGTTTTTAAATTACTGCTTTAATTTCATCACTTTTTATTTGCCTACTCTGATTTTCTGATTATTCTTGATTGAATTTTGGAAGATTGTATGTTTCTAGGAATCTGTCCATTTCTCTCAGATTGTCCAGTTTGTTAGCAAACAGGTAGCTGTTCATAGTATTTGCTTACAATCCTTTGTATTTCTATGGTGTCCATTGTTATATTGCCTCTTTCATTTCTGATTTTATGTATTTAAGCTCTCTCTCTTTTTTCCTTGATGAGTCTGGCTAGGGATTCATTAATATTGTTTATCTTAACAAAAACAACAACCACTTATTGATTTATTTATCTTTTGTACTTTTTTTTTTTTGTCTCTGTGTCATTTACCTCTGCTCTGATCTTTATTATTTCCTTCCTTTTACTTCCTGGCTTTTTCTTATTGTTCTCTTTCTAATTAATTTGCTTGTAGGGTTATATATTTTATTGTCCATTTTATTATTTCTTGAGGTAGGCTTGTAGTGCTATGAACTTCCCTCTCAGGACTGCTTTTGCCATGTCCCATAGGTTTTAGTTGGCTTTGTTCATTTTAATTTGTTTCCAGGAAGGTTTTAATTTCTTGCTTGATCTTATTGTTAACTGATTAATTATTTAATAACATGCTATTTGGCCTCCATGTATTTGAGTGTTTTTGAGTTTGTTTGTTTTTTATTATAGTTGATTTCTAACCTCATGCCATTATGACCTGCAAAAGTGCTTGGTGTTCTATCAATCTTCTTGAATTTGTAGACTTGTTTTGTGTACATTTAATGCATGGTCTATCTTTGAGAATGTCATATGTGTGCTTGAACAGACTGTATATTCTGTTGCTTTGGGGTGAAATGTTCTAAAAATATTAGTTAGATCTATATGATCTATTGTCTCATTTAAGGCCTCTGTTTCCTTGTTAATTTTATGTCTGGACGATCTATCCAACAATGTCAGTGGGGTGTTAGAGTCTCCTACTATGACTGTATTGCTGTCAATCTCTCCTTTAAAGTCCGTTAAGAGTTTTTATGTATGTGGGTGCTCCTATATGTTTATATGTTTACAAGGGTTATATTTTCTTATTGAGTCATTCCCTCTAGTATTATGAAGCGACCTTACTTGTCACTTGTTATGGCTTTTGTTTTGAAGTCTGTTTTGTCTTATATGAGTATTGCTATCCCAATGTCCCCTTTCCCTACCCTCCTCCCCCCTCCCCCACGTTTCCATTTGCATGGAATATATTTTTCCATCCATTCACTCTCAGTATGTGTATATCTTTTGTTCTGAGGTGGGTCTCTTGTAGAGTCATGTTTAGACTCATATGTATGAGCCATGTTTTCTTATCCATTTAGTCACCCTATATCTTTTGACTAGAGCATTTAATCCATTTACACTTATGGTTATTATTGACAGGAATTTACTTACTGCCATTTTTATTTCTTTGTGTCTATGATTCTCTCTCCTTTTCTTGTTAAAGGAGTTACTTTAGCATTTCTTGCATTGCTGATTTGGTAGTAATTTACTCTTTCAACTTTTTTTTTTTTTGCCTTGATATCTTTTTATTTCACCTTCAATTTTAAATAGTAGCCTCACTGGATACTGTAGTATTGGATTTAGGCCCTTGATTTTCATTAATATGAGTACTTCATATCACTCCCTTCTGACCTGAAGTGTTCTCTTGAGAAGTCAGTTGAAATTTTAATGAGAACTCCTTTATAGGAAATTTTCTCTCTCTCTCTCTCTCTCTCTCTCTCTCTCTCTCTCTCTCTCTCTCTCTCTCTTCTCTCTCTCTCTCTCTCTCTCTCTCCCCCTTTAATATTATTTCTTTGTTTTTACTGTTTGCCATTTTTATTATGATGTGTTTAGGTGTGGGTCTCTTTGGATTCCTCTTGATTGGAACTTTCTGTGCCTCCTGAATTTGTATGTTATTTTCTTTCACCAGTTTGGGACGTTTTCTGTCATTATTTCTTTAAACAGGTTCTGTGTTTCTTGCTCTTCCTCTTCTCCTTCTGGAATTCTTATAACGTGGGTGTTGTTATGTTTCATGTTGTCACAGAGCTCCCTTAAGCTATCTTCCTGCTTTTTAATTCTTTTTCCATTTTCCACTTTAATTGGCTATTTAGTTCTAACTTGTCTTCCAAATCACTGATTCAGTCCTCTGCTTCATCCAATTTACTTTGAATCCCTTCCAGTGTGTTCCTAATGTCAGATATATTGTTCTTCATTTCTGTTTGGTTATTGCTCATGGCCTTTATTTTCCTTTCATGATGCTGTAATTTGCACTAAGTTCCTTAAGTATCTTTATAAACATTGCTTTGAACTCTAATTTTGATAGGTTGCTTGCCTCTATTTCATTTAGTTCTTTTTCTGGAGATCCCTTCTTTTTTTCTCATTTGAGGATTGCTTCTTTGTCTCCACACTTTAGTAGTCTCTTTGTATTTGTTTCTATGTATTAGATAAACTGTTGTGCCTCCCAATATTTGTGGGTTAGCCTAATGTAGAAAGAGTCTTGAGGGGTCCAGTGGTATAGTTTCTTTGTACACCTGAGCTAGATGCTCTAGGAGTGCTCCTTGTATACGTTATTTGGGCTCTTCTGTTGTAATTGGGACTTGACTGTTGATGTCCTATTGTGGGAGTGATCTCCTTTTAGACATCCTGACAATGAGGTTGTGACTTACTGGATTTTGCTCTGATGTTATTGAATCTGGTCCCTTGGTGTATCTATTCTGGGTCTCCTGGAAGCTGCTCTAGTGCAGGTGAATGTGTTGTGCTGTTTTTTTTCTGGCACTGGACAACCTGATTGAGGTCTGAGAGGTTGAAGCCCGTGCTAGCCCTTTGGTCAGAGTCTCCTTAGCCCAAAGAGAGGGTCTGCCTGGAGTCTCACCCCTTAATAGTGTCTGCTCTGAGTTATACTCCCTTTATCCATGGATCCGGTCCCACAGGTATCATCTGCAGGCACTTGGGGTCACTAGGGTGTGCAATGCCATCACTCTGCTGTGCACTTCCTTGTTAGGTTCCTGAGCCTGCTGGCGGGAAATGAGCCAAGGTGTGATTGCTTGCAAAGTCCTCTGGTGTGTGACTCACCTTGTGGTCCGTGGCTTCCATCTTCCTGGAGCCTGTAGCAGCATCATGGGCAAAGTACCTTTGGTGCACGACTCACTTTGCAGTGCCAGTGGCGGAGGCTCACTGTTTGGGTCTGGAGTGATGTCCAAGGCTAGTCTAGGTGGTGGTGAGGCTGTGCTCCCCACTTCAAGATGGTATTGTTTCCCACGGCTGTCCTAGAGCCGTGCCTGCCCGTCAGCCTGAGGAGTGCCTGTGGAGGTAGCAGGGGCTCTTGGTCCAGTATAGCCTCATCTTCTAGCCTTGGATACTCCTGAGAGAGCTGTAACGCGCGCGCGCGCGCGCACACACACACACACACACACACACACACACACCATGCACGTCTGCACACTCTCCTCACATTCCTTTATTCACTCAACTCTCTCCCTCATTCCTGTCCTGCTGGCTGCCATGTTCACTCTTCCTATTTTGGATATTAACCCTTTATCAGATGTATCATTGTCAAATCTGTTCTCCCCTACACTGGGATCCCTTTTCATTTTGTTTTGCATTGCAGATGTTTTTGTTTTTGTTTTTGTTTTTTTGTTTTTTTTTTTGCATTGCATTGCATTGCATTGCAGAAGTCTTTTATTTTGTTGTAATCCCATGTTTACTAATTTTTAAAGAAAGGAAGGGACAGAGAAACGTTGATTAGTTGCTTCCCATGCGCACCTTAACTGGGGATCAAACACACAAGCCTAGGTATGTGCCCTAACAGGGAAAGGAACCTACAACCCTGTGTGTGTGTGTGTGTGTGTGTGTGTGTGTGTGCGCTCCAACTAACTAAGCCACCCATCAGGACCATTCACACTATTTTAATATATTTTATTGATTTTTTTACAGAGAGGAAGGGAAAGAGATAGAGAGCTAGAAACGTCAATGAGAGAGAAACATCGACCAGCTGCCTCCTGCACACCCCCCACCGAGGATGTGCCCGCAACCAACGTACATGCCCCTGACCGGAATTGAACCTGGGACCCTTCAGCCCGCAGACCAACGCTCCACCGCTGAGCCAATCCGGTTTTGGCCATTCACACTATTTTAAACTTGAAAATATAACTTTTTGTTTTTCTTTCCTTTATTAAGTATACTAAATGGATAGAAAATAAATATTTTCCTTTGGTTTGATGATTAAACCATCCCTGCTCATGTGTACAGGAAAACTATTGTTTGGTGGCTAAATTAGTGTGTTCAACACTTATTCAACAACTTTTGAAACACTTATTTTTCATAGTTTTGGAGGCTGGAAAGTCCAAGATCATGACTCTGTAGGATTCAGTGTCTGGTGAAAGTCCACTTTCTAGCGTGCTGTCTTTTTGTTGTAACCTCAAGTTATAATGGCTAGGGATTCTCTGAGGTATCTTTTATTAAAGCACGAATCCCATTCATGAGGACTCACTTCACAACTTAATCACATCCCAAAGGCCCCACCTCTTACCATTGGGTATTAAGTTTCAACATATGAGTTTTTGGGGGATAAAGCAGTAAGACCATAGCAGCCTACTAAGGTGTTTTGTTAAAAAAGTAGGGATGATAGGGCTTGAAGAAAGAGTCAAGGTACACTGGAGAAACTGAAGGGAACTTGAGAATACCATCCAAGACTAAAAGGGGAAACTGCTTGTATACTATCGTTGGCTGTATTCCAAAGGTGTAGCCAGAATACAGAGGGGAGTTTGTGTAAGCAGAAGACAGCATGAAGTGCTGTGTTTCCAATATCAGCAGATTCTTGTGTACCATTTGTAGCAAGAAAGCAGTAGAGGATTAGAAGTAAACCACTGAGACCCGCTCACAGGCATGAGCTGTTTGAGCATATGACCCAATGATCTTCTGTTTGCAATGGTGTTAGGTAAGATCATGGAACCTTGGCTAAATCCTAGGAGTGTACATGGGAGCATCAAGATGCCTCATATTTTTTTTTTTTCTGGAAAAAAATTATATTGACTTGTAGTAAATACAAGTGGTTTTTCTTTCACATGTGAGTTTTTCCCCCCCTGATATTAATATTGGCTATATTGAAATGACTTTTCCAAGCTGCATTTCATCTTCCATCTACTCTAGTCTCATCCTGCTCAAATGGTAAGCACATTATTTTTTGCCTCTCAAATATTTCAACCTGAACATTATTTGAACAGTCTTGCTCTATAGAGTTTACCAAGGATTGATCTTTTATGGCAATATTTCAGAAGGTTAAGAAAAGTTCACTAAGGGAAAAGTTAATTTTGTGGCTGAACTTTATGATCTGATTTATATGTTAAACTGCGACTTGTCTTTAAGGAAACCTAAATGTGTCCTAATTTTTAAGTAATACCTACTGTTTTTGATACAATTTGAAAATATATTGCTTTTGATGTCATTTATTTTTATTCTAGGAGGTTGTTATATACATTTTTGGCTGCTTTGAAATTTGAGAAAGGTTTAAATGACAATTCTTTTCTCCCTTCAGAAAAATGGATGTGAAGAGGTTTCTGTGCTAACCTTTAATATTTTACAAAAAATGATTATGGGTTATGATTCATTAAATTATAGTGTTTAAAAACCTATGACAGAAATACTGTATAAAAAAACAAGATTGATATTTTATTGAACTGCTGTGATAATTATCTCCTTCCTCTTTCCTTGCAAGGAGCTGCTGAAGTATTCCAGTTTGTTTGAAACAGGAATTGGAGTAGACTCAGATAATGCTGTGCCCATTTCTCATTCTAACAGTTACTATGTGGACATAGGAATGGATAGTCAGATTTTCTATTTGGAAAAATCTCCCTTCTCTAAGAATAGAATCTCCTGGGTGATACATTTTCCAACTTTCCCCAGCTACCTTTATCACTCTACCTTTAGTACTTTCTCCAGTCTCCTTCCATACTCCACCTGGGATAAATTGCCAAATAACCTTTCTTCTCCAATCTTACCATCAAAGAGAGACTCTTAATTTGAAAGGATGAAACCTGAGATGGGGCTATTACCTGGAAGGCATTGTGCAGCTGTGTGACTATGTTTGGTCTCAGTGCAGTTGAACAGAACCACAGTTTTTCCTGAAAGAAATGAGTTACCTTAAAGAAATGAATTGCCATTTGTTTCTTGATGGCAAACCAAAGATCTACTATTGGACAAATGTTTTCTTTTTTCTACATGAAGACTTAGTTGTCTTCAGGGAAAGCTAATGTTTGTCACTAAGAAGAGTTTATATAACTGGTACCCTAGTGAGGGAATCAGCCAGCTTGCCACTGTCACAGAAGGGAAACTGGAACTAGAATTGGGGGACACAAGCTCACTTTGGTTGAAGAACTGAAATAGGATGTGGGTAATATCATTGTTCACCACCTGGTCTGAGGAGGAAATTGGGAATAGGCTCATTTTATGTATAATGTAGGGAGTGGTAGGCGGCAGTATTAGTCAGGGCAGCAGGGCACTATGAGTGTTATGTAACAGGGAATTATTAGAGGCATTAGACTGTATATGATTGAGGAGCTGGAGAAGTGAAGATATGGAAGGAAAATTGCAAGATCAGAAAAGAAATGACTCACTGGTCCATCTGAGAAGCCAACCCTGTCCAGCCACCAAAGTGGGGCTGAGAAGGGAAAGATCTATGGTAAGCTCTTGCCTTGATGTGGTAACTGTGTCTGGTGGATCTGCAGCCAGTTGTCTGATGGTGGGCTTGGGATCAATGAGGTCAGCATTTGGGAAGAAGGGTTGGGCACAAAAAATAGGAGAACAAGGACGAAATGGAATCTTCTAATTATTTCTGCACCTATTCTGCTCTGTATCTGTCAGCAGTGACCTTCAGAGTGTAATGGTCACTGCTTTACTTCTGCCTTTTAAATCTTGTGCAAGTTCTGTCCAACATCTCTCAGAAACATACAAGGAAGGAGATCCTGGGAAATATCTTTCCTTAGTTTAACAGGGCAAACCTTCTGAACATAAGGTAGAAATAGTATCTGAGCAATTATTTGTCCTAGAGTAACTTGCATAACATGATTACATTCTAAGTATAACTTTAATTTCTCCTTCATACACTGAATCAATGACTCCAGGCAGAACAGTTAGTCCTTTTAGAGTGTTTCTACTCCTCCCTAAGATTAATCCTGAAGTTCCCTGTGGCACAGGTCCCCAAATTCCTGTAGGAATAGCTTGCCGAGCAATATCAGGGTCAAAGTGACCGCCATAGTGCTGTTAAGATCCAGGCCTGTGCTTCCTGGAGTTGCTCGGAAGAGGGAATCCACTGTAGGCCTTGCAGGGCAGATTTCCCCTATTGATAACGGGGCTGGGAGGTGCCCCTCTGACCTTTTCCCAGTGGTTGACCATGCCCTCTATCTTGATCTAGAGGCTGCCCGTTTCTATGAAATTTTGATCTACACAGACTGGCCCAATGGTTCCCTTTCTGACATCTAGCACACCGAGAGACGGAATCTCTGAGGCTGAGTGTTTACGCCTCTCCCTAGAGTACTTCCTTGTGTTCTTCTCAGTTGCCTACATTCCTTTTGGAAATGTCCTGCCTTTCCACACTTATAACACCTTTTATTTCCCACTGTTACTGCAGCAGCGAGTAAATTCACTTGAAAAGTGCCTGATCCCACATCCGGACATGCTCGAATCATTTCTGTAATAGTACTATTTCTTCTCAGAGGCGTCAGGCGTTTCTTATAATCAGCATTGGCATTTTCATAAGCTAATTGCTGAATTAAGGTATCTCCTGCTGTCTCATGTTGAATCTGTCGTTTCACAAAATCAGAAAATGACTCTGTAGGCTCCTGCATACATTTACTAAAAGCTCCCTGAGGGTCCCCTTTTGCTGGTAAAGCCCACCAAGCTTTCCTTCCACAAAGTTTAATTTGCTCAGAAGAGGGAATCCACTGTAGGCCTTGCAGGGCAGATATCCCCTATTGATAACGGGGCTGGGAGGTGCCCCTCTGGCCATTTGCCTGTTGCACATAATGTAACTGATTTTGTACATCCATATACTGTCCCAGTCCTGTCAGAATTTCATAAGTTATTTGAGCATTCGGCTCTCTGTTTGCACGGGATTGCTCTTGACATTTCTCCCTTCCATAGTAAATAATCTCCTCCATCCAGAGTTGCATGGGCCAGGGAATACCAATCATAAGGAGCTAAGAATGCTTCAGAAATATTATTCATAATTTCTCTTATAAAAGGAGCTGTTGGACTATTTTTTAAAATATATTTTATTGATTTTTCACAGAGAGGAAGGGAGAGAGATAGAGAGCTAGAAATGTCGATGAGAGAGAAACATCGACCAGTTGCCTCATGCACACCCCCTATCGGGATGTGCCTGCAACCAAGGTACATGCCCTTGACCGGAATCGAACCCGGGACCTTTCAGTCTGCAGACCGACACTCTACCACTGAGCCAAACCAGTTTTGGCCTGTTGGACTATTTTGAACAACACTTTCTCGCAAAGCTTTTATCATTTTAAAATCAATTTTTTCATGGCGTCTTATTATCTGGTTTGGGAGCTGTGAGCCAGCTACTTGTATAACAGAAAAAGCAAGCCTTTCTTCCATCGACATGTCCTTCATTCCTTCTCTGATGGCTCTCTGTATAGATGATTCTATTGGCGGTGAATTAAATGTTTCAGGATTAGGACATGGAGGTGGAGGGGGCCATAAAGGCCATTCCTTCAATTTTTCTTCCTGCTCCTCTCTAGGAGCAGAGGGAATCAGGGGAGGAGGCTCCTCCTCAGCCTCTCTAAAAGGCTCTAGCAAATGCAATATTATGTTCCCCATGGAGAAACAGTTTTTTGGGGTGAGTTTTTTTCCTGCCGCTGGGCTTTTTCTTTTTTTCTTTCTGGAGAAGAATGAAAAAAAACAGGTATGTCTATGGGATTCTTGAGGTTTTATTTCTTATTAGAATTCAAGCAGTAGTTAGGGATTATATCCCTAACAAAGACAGTGTGTTCCATTGTAAATATATTTTAACCACTTCTGTGTTAACCTATTAAAAATCTTTATAAGGAAGATATGTGGGTTAGAAATGAGATGAGAAGATACCATCAGAGCTACAGGTGTATTATGATATTATACAAATTAGAAATCCCATTGCTTTCTCCATGGATCTCAAAGTATGGTATAACCATAACCGAGGTTCAGACCATGCCTTTGTTCCCTTTTTCCTGCTTTTTATACTCCATTTCTTCATCTCTTCCCCCAACTCCTGCTCAGAATTCTAGGCAGTTCTAAGTTTTCATGTTTAACTTAATTGGTGATTCTAAGGCAAGAAAGGGTCTCCCTGGTATCTACTAGAGAACAGCTTTTGTTTCTAAGGAGGGTCATTATCATATTGTATACTGAAAATGTCTCCAACCCTAGTTAGATATGAATTATGTCATTTGGTCTTGCATGTAGTTGGTGCACAATAGATATTTATTGAGAGATGACAGCATGGCAAAGTGGAATCAGATAGACCTAGGTTTGGGACCCAATTCAATCACTAAAAAAATTAAATTCTTTATTATTTAAAATACTCCATACATCTCTTTTCCCAATCATTGACCTCTCCTTGGCCACGGCCACCTTCCAGCACATGCCTTCACCCCCTTATTGTCTGTGTCCATTCGTTATGCTTATATGCATGCCTACAAGTTTTTTGGTTGATCTCTTACCCCCTCCTCCCACTCTCTCCTGTTTTCCCTCTGAGGTTTGATAGTATGTTTGATGCTTCTGTGACTCTGGATCTATTTTTGTTCATCAGTTTATGTTGTTCATTCTATTCCACAAATAGGTAAGATCATGTGATATTTATCTTTTCTGACTTCAATCACTTTTCCCCCCATTTTTAATTAAGGTATTATATGTGTACATATCTTACCATTGATCCTCTCCACCCAACTCCCATACATGCCCTCAACTCCCAGTGTTTTGCGTCCATTGGTTATGCTTATATGTATGCATACAGGTCCTATGGTTGATCTCTTATCTCCCCCACATCTCCCTAACCTTCCAGCTATAATTTGACAGTCTATTTGATGCTTTACTAACTCTATATCTATTTTTTTGTTAATCAGTTTATAATGTTCTTTATTATCCACAAATGAGTGAGATCATGTGGAATTTTTCCTTCATTGACTGGCTTATTCCACTTAGCATAATGTTCTTCAGTTCCATCCAGGGTGTTGCAAATGGTAAGAATTCCTTATTTTTTTATGGAGGCATAGTATTCCATTGTGTAGATGTACCATGGTTTTCTGATCCATTCATTTGCTGTTTCCAAATCTTAGCTAGGATGAATTGTGCTGCTAAGAACATAGGGATACATATATCCTTTCTGATTGGTGCTTCTAGTTTCTTAGGATATATTCCTAAGAGTGGGATTACTGGGTCAAATGGGAGTTCTATTTTTAGTTTTTTGAGAAAACTCCATATTACTCTGCATAGTGGCTACACCAGTCTGCATTCCCACCAGCAGTGCACGAGGGTTCCTTTTTCTCTAAATCCTCAACACTTGTCATTTGCTGATTTGTTAGCCATTCTGACAGGTGTGAGATGGTACTGTATTGTCATTTTGATTTGCATCTCACAGATAATTAGTGACTTTGAGCATGTTTTCATGTGTCTCTTGGCCTTCCTTCTGTCTTCTTTAGAAAATATTCTATTTAGGTCCATTGCCTATTTTTTTTATTGGATCATTTCTCTTCCTTTTATTAAGTTGTATAAGCTGCCTGTAGATGTCAGAGATTAAACCTTTATCAGTGATAACATTTGCAAATATGTTCTCCCATACAGTGGGCTTTCTTGTTGTTTTATTCATGGTTTCTTTTGCTGTGCAAAAGCTTTTTGTTTTGATGTATTTCCATTTGTTTATTTTCTCTTTAGCTTCCATTGCCCTAGGGCAATGGAAGTTCTTTTGGCATATGTCTGAGATTTTCCTTCTTACGGATTCCTCTAGTATTTTTATGGTTTACCGTCTTATGTTTAAGTCCTGTATCTATTTTGAGTTTATTTTTGTGTATGGTGGGAGTGGGCTGCCAAAGAACTGGCTCTCCGATGGTCACTCCCTGCTCCGATCTACAGGTTCCAGAAAAAACACTTCCTCCTGCAGTCTCCCAGGGTGTCCCCAACTGGGTGATCCTATGTATTGGGCTTAGTAACCAGAAGCAAGGATTTGATAAAGAAAAAGCCCAAGTGTGGGAACAATGGGGGTGCAGGCAAGTCTGTGCAGTCCCCCTTTCCCCCTTGGGTCTAAGCAGCTGTCACACTTTAAAAATTTTTAGGCTGTCCTTTTGCATCAGAACAAAATGGGTTGCTTTTTAGAGATCCCTTCTGTTAGTAGCTCTGAGGACCTCCTTACACATTCATGGATCATGCCAGCCGCAACAGCCATGGATTTTTCTAGGCAGACTTCCCTGGTCCTCCAGCTACCGCAGTGCGCGCATTTCTCTCTCCCTCCAGGACCAGAGGCCTCACCTTATCCCAGGCGAAACCTGACCTTTCCGTGGTGGAGGGTAGCGCTCCTCTGAATCCGCGTGTTTCGCCAGCTGGGAACCGGTGTTCTGGGGCTCGCAGCTGTTCATGGGTTGTCGTAGTTGTAGATTTTGAATCTTCCCAAAACATCCACTTTCCCCTTCAAGATGGTGCAGTCTCCACATCCGAGCCTGTAACTCTGGGAGGGGGCCCAGCAGCAGTGGGGGCTGCCGGGTCAGGGGAACCCCGTCCAGCAGCTCCCCACATCTCCTGGAATATAGCTGTCCTTTAACTCACCAACAAATACTCCCTTAGCTGTGTTTTCTTTCTGCTCCGGGATAAGGCTCGGGACTGTCTATTCCGCAGCCATTTTTATCTGTATTATTTAAGTCTAATTATTTAATCTTTATGATCCTTGGGTTCCTGATCTAAACATGTGAACTAAAATATCTTCCTTTCAAGGTAGGGGAGGGTGTGCGCCTGGCTTCCGGCTGAGTGACGCTGCCCCTGGGAAGAACACTTACCACCAGTGGGAAGCTCCTGGATTGAGTGTCTGCCCTCTGGTGGTCAGCGTGCACCACAGTGAGCGGTCCTGCTGCTGGATGTTCCTCCATTTGGTCAATTTGCATATTAGGATTTTATTATATAAGATATTCAGTTTGGTGATTATTATTGTCTTCTCCAGTAGCTATGGCCTCATTGAAGACAGGGATTGTTTTTGTGGTGAATCATCATTGTTATTACGTGGTCTGGCAGCAATTTACATGAGTCCGTTTGTTGAATACTAGTAAGTGAACAATTATGAATGTCTAGCAGAGTGTGAGAAATAATAAATGCTCTATAGGCAATAGATGCTATTAACAATGGTGATAATGAACCAAATGGTTCTGCTGACTCAGGGGATCATTCTTAGTTTGTTCTTATAATCTAGTTGTTGCCCCTATTAGCATTTTTAATGAGCATTTCTGAGGTCCTGCTACTGAACTAAATCTTTAGGCTTCTTTGCAAGAGTTTAACCAAGTGACTATAACACAAGGCAAATGGTGCTAGCATAGCTTCAGTAACTATGAATCTATTGATAATGATGGATTTCTTGTGACTAATCTAAACTTCTTGTAAGAGATTATCTTAGAGCTCATAAATGTATTTTGTGACTGCTATATTATCTTTGGATTAATTTTTGATGGACTTTTTATAGGCTTTAAAAGAATAATGAACATATATTAATATTTTTCTTAAATATATGTTTATTTTTTGGGATTGAAAGGTAAATTGATTAAAACAAAAGAGCAATGGTTGATGTGATGGGTAATGTTGATTTTACTTCTTCAAGACTTTGTATGCAAAAAAAGCACAGGATATAGCTAACATAAAGAGGATATGAACAATCTACATAGAACTTAACTTATTTCCCCTAAAATAATAGGAAAGCTCCTTATGCCAAGACCACGTGCTTTTACATTTGCTATATGCCCAACATGTAATTCACCTTTCTAATCAGTAGATGTCAGTGTTGTTTCATTGCAAACTCACAGGCTGAGGTGAAGTAAGAGCCGAGGAGGATTCTATCAGACTGTTAACACTCTGCACCTTTGCTGGCCTCTAAGGGTCATGGACTTTTAGCATCACAGAGACAAAAGACCTTATTTCCTCACGGGCTGCACAGAATGAACATTCTTTAAGAGGCAGATGAAGAATGAAGGCAACAAGTTTTTAAAGAGCAAAAGGCCATTTTTGCTTAATAATAACTACCAAGAGATATCAAATGCTTATTCTGTCCTAGGCATGGTATTAAGCATTTTACACAGATTTCTCTTATTTAATGTTTTCTTAGAGCAACTTCAGGAGGAATTTCACTCTTATTACAATCAAATTTTACATGCAAAGAAAATGGAGCACAGAGAGGTTATGTAATTTGCTCAGAGCCACAGGACCAGGAAATAGCAGAAAAAGAATCCAAACATAGGGAGACCAATTGCTGAATTTTGTCTTTAACTGGTTACTATGTTGACTCACCAAGAAGAATCTTTGTGAAAAACAGTACCAAACACTTCTTTTGAAAGAAACCCATTTAGGAATTACTCTAAATTGGGTATTGTGACTTAGTATAGAATTCACTGAAATAGAAAATCCTCATTTCTGAAATATTTTAAGAAAATGTAGCATTTTTTTTCTTTTTCAATGCCACTCAATCACGAAGCGATGATGTTTCTACAACCCTGTTGGGAAGGTGTGTGCTGATGTTAGAGGACCTTACATAGACATTTATTGTTGGTGGCATATCTGAGCCATAGGCTGGGATGGTGGGGCAATGACACATGAGCTCTAATTGATGTTTCTTTGGTTGTACTGAAAGTCAGCATTGTGAAAGCATTTTATTGAGCCACAGGAAAAGTCTAAGTAACTATGATTTTCATTAATCTAGCTAGAAGCTTGGTTAATTAAGTAAAACATGGAACATAAAAGAAAAAGCCTACCAGAATTGGTCAATATATATCAAAACATTAAAAATACATATCATTTAACATAACAATTCCTTCACAGGAATGTTTCCTAGGAAAACAGTTTTTGATGAATCTGCTTGGATAATCAAAGCATTATTTATATAATCTGAAAGTGAGACTAGTTAAATACAATTTAGTTACTAAAATAAGTAGAAGAATATTTATGATGTTGATATTTATAATATATTATTAAACTTGTAAAACTATATTCAGTGAAATTCCAATATTATAAAAACTTAAAACATATATGGAATGAAGAGTGATGTAAACACTGAAACATTAGTATTTACTTTTCAGGTAATGGAATAATAGATGACTTTTGCTTTTTTTCATTTTTGTTTCTGTTTTCTTTTTAAAAATGCATAAGCAGTGTGTTACTTATGAATTAGAAAAAATTTCACAAGCTATTTATATTTTAATAACTGGGTTCAAAACTTAGTTTTGTTATTTAGAAAAGCTGATTATTTCTAGTTGTTTTCTAATATCTTCATTGTTAATAATTCATGGTGTGTGTGTGAGTGTGTGTGCGTGCGCGCGTGCGTTCAAGAGAACAAAAAGGAGCTCAAAACAGTTAGTTTTATCTATTTCCAAAAGAAAGGTCAGATGATTAAAAAAAACAAAACAAACCTTGGGTACTTGATTATGCAACTTGAAGATAATCAGTGAGGCTTTGGTCAACTGTTTCTCAGAAAATTTCCAACCTAGTGTTTCTGTGAAGGGCCATCAGGCTTAGTGTAGGTCAACATATTTGAAGGCACTGTTGAAAGGGCATTTCACATTTAGGTCACATTTGGTCTGTTTTCTTGTCAACATGAAAGCAACGTCATGTATGGGGTATTTTAAAATCTGTTGCTGCCTTTAATTTGGCTTTTTTTTTTTTTTAAACCACACTGATTGACCTTTTAGATTTGTTGTTTTTTCTTTCAATGCCAGGTTGCATAGTACAGATATTCTGGTTTATTTTATAAATGTTGAACATTATCAAAATAACAATTCTAATTAGACAGTGAGTGCTCAATTAAACAGTTCTGATATGGTTTCAAACTTTTCTTTTGGGGATTTTACTTAGTAATTTTTTTCACAAACATATTCATCTGCTTCTAAAATCACTTTTAAGTTTTGAAATGAAGGCTTTTACCATGAATTTTTAAAATTAGAATTATATTAATCAATGCATCTTTAATATGATGAGTTTTATGAAGCATCTGTATCAAGTGTCAAGGCTCTAAATGGATATCCCTTCATTGATCACAGCTCAAACAAGAGCAGAGGATGAACAAAACCATGACTTACTAAAAAGTCAATCTTGGTGGCAAACGTTGGGGACCTTCTGGTCTGTCACCAATAACAACTATGGCTAAATTGATTAGTTACTCTTTTGAGGCTTGGTACTCTGTCTCTAAACTCATATTGGGTTGAACATTTTAAATACCTGTTTCCAGGAGTCTTTCATATTTTTCATATTAATAATTCCCCCCCCCCCCACTCCTCCCTTGAGTGCTTGCTCTACACTTCCTTACTGGCCTGACTTTAGTCTGAATATGTATGAGATTTTGGCCATTGGCATGTTTTGGTCCACAATATGGTAATTAGGAATTACACTAGGTGATGTGAGTCTTCCTGGTGGAAATCAGGATTCAAAAGAGTTTTACTGCTGAGAAAAGTCTGAAGTTCATGATACAATGCATTGCGTAGCCAGTATTGATTTTGGTTAAAGCAAATTACACTGAGTCATGGCTATAGCCTATAATACAGTGCTGCTCAAACTGGCCTTAGCTTCTATTTTCTTTCATTAAAATACCATCCAAAATTGGAAGTATCACAACGAAATGCATTTAAGGTGGCTATTTTGATGGAAAATGGCATCTTTAGCTGTGTCTTTTTGTACTGGCTTATAGAGTTCAGTAACTGAAGCTGTTTTTGCATCCCTTCCCCCCACTTAGTTGTGTTCATGCTTGGAAGCACAGCCTGCATGTGAAAAAAAGAAAAAAAAAGGAAAATAAACCTAAACTATATAGTTTTCCCTGTGTCATTCAGAACAGAGGAGTGTGCTTCTAAGAACCATTGTGTGGTTCAGTAGTTGGCACTGACCTGTGGACCAGGAGGTCGGAGTTTGATTTGCAGTGAGGGGGATGGAATAGGAGATGGGGTGGAAGTATAGGCAGGGGGGTGGGAGGGGGGAAGGGTTGCAGCCATTGATTCTCTCTCATCATTGATATTTCTGTCTCTTCCTCTCCGTTCCTCTCTGAAACCAATAAAAAAAGAAAAAAAAAGTCAACTTTTCCAATAATCCATTCAAGTTTAAGCTCTTTTGTTAAGTACTGTTAAGGGGTGAAAAAAGAAACAAAATGCTTATCTAAGAAATACAATTTTGAGGTTTTTTAAAATTTAATAAATCTTTATTGTTCAGATAATTGCAAATGTTCCTCTTTTTTCCTCCATAGCTCCCCTCCACATGGTTCCCACCTCACCCTCTGCCCTTACCCCTCTCCACTGTCCTCATCCATAGGTGTACATTTGTCCAGTCTCTTCCCACATCCCCCACACCCTTCTTCCCCCCCCCCCCCCCCCGGAGAATTGTCAGTCTACTTCCTTTCTATGCCCCTGATTCTATTATATTAACCAGATTTTTTTATTCACTTGATCTTTAGGTTCACTTGTTGATTGATATGTATTTGTTGTTGATAATTTTTATCTTTACCTTTTCCTTCTTCTTCCTCTTCTTAAAGAATACTTTTCAGCATTTCATATAATACTGATTTGGTGGTGATAAACTCCTTTAGCTTTTTCTTATCTATGAAGCTTTTTATCTGACCTTCAATTCTGAATGATAGCTTTGCTAGGTAGAACAATCTTGGTTATAGGTTCTTGCTATTCATCACTTTGAATATTTCTTGCCACTGCCTTCTGGCCTGCATAGTTTCTGTTGAGAAATCCGCTGACAGTCATATGGGTACTCCCATGTAGGTAACTAACTGTTTTGCTCTTGCTGTTTTTAATATTCTCTCTTTGTCTTTTGCTCTTGGCATTTTAATTATGATGTAGTCCTCTTTGGATTCCTTTTGTTTGGGGTTCTGTGTGCTTTCTGGACTTGGACTTGTAAGTCTATTTCTTTTATCAGAGTTGTGGGGGGGAGTTTTCAGTCAATATTTCTTCAAATAGGTTTTCAGTACCTTGCGCTTTCTTTTCTTCTTACAGCCCCATAATTCAGATGTTGGTATGCTTGAAGTTGTCCCAGAGACTCCTTACACTATCTTCATATTTTTGGATTCTTTTTTCTTTTCCACTTGAGTGTTTTTTGCTTCTTTGTATTTAAAATCTTTGACTTGATTCTCTAGTCTGCTGTTAGATCTCTGTATAATATTTTTTATTTCAGTTAGTGTAGGCTTAATTTCTAGTTGGGCCTTTTTCATAACCCTGAGGGTCTCACTAAATTTATTGGCAGTTTCTAGAAGATTTTTGAAAAACATAACTGTGGTTTTGAACTCTATATCCAGTCATTTGCTTTCCTCCATTCTTTTCATTTGTGACTTGTTTTTTTGTCTCCACATTTTGGCTGCTTCCCTGAGTTGATAGAGTGGCTTTGTGTGCTAGATGTCCTAGAGGGCCCAGTGGCTCAGCCTCCTTAGTTACCTGAGGTGGACACCCTTGGTGCACCCCTTTTTGGGTTGTGTGCACAGTCTTGTTGTAGTTAAGCCTTGATTGTTGTTGGTATTATTAGGGGGAATTGACCTCCAGGCCAATTGGTGGTGAGGATCAGTTATGTCTATGCTGGGAGAACTTCTGTGCTGGAGACATGCTTATGGGAGAAGACTTGCAAAAGCCTCTGTGCTCAGCTTGGATGGGGCAAAGTATCAGGGCAGAGCAGACATCCTTAGCTTCCCATAAGCCCTGCCCTATGAGGCCCCTGTGTCTCAGTTTCCAGAGGTAATCCTGTAAGCACCTCTGAGAGAAAGCCATCCTTGAGTTCTGCCTACTGCCAGACAGTCCATTTTCTTCCCAAATGAGTTTGGGTTCCTAGAGTCTCACCTAGAACTTGAGTTCAGTGCAGTTGGGATCTTTTGTCTTCCTCCTGATTGAGAAAGCCAGCCACATACTCAGTTGCCTGCCCTCTCTGCACGTACCTTGGTACCTCTGCCTTCCGTAGTTCCTCTGAGTCTCAGTGTGCTTTTCTCTTTCCTTCCAGTTGTAGAATTTCCACTCAGCCAACCTTCCTGTGATGTCTGTTTTGCCTTTTAGTTGTTGTGCAAGGCAGCAGTTTAGGTGTTGACCTATGTCGCCATCTTGGTTTCTCCTCCCAGAACAATGAGTTTTATTTGATGTTGTATACAGTAGAATAATGTACTAGTAGTAGCCCAAAGGGCTCTAATGTGAAGAATCTAAGAAATTAAAAAGTAAGGAACAAAGGTGACTGATTATACTTCAATGACATATGGAGGTAATAAATAGATTACAATCTAAATTTAAAGATTAATTTGTTATAACAAACCTAGTATTTACTTTGACAAGCTATTTAACATAGCTTAAAAATCAGGCACTATAAATATTGGTTCTATAATTATCAGCTACCCCATTTTACAGATTATAGTGTTTTAGAAAAGGGAAACTTTGGCTCCTGAGATTGTTTTAAATTTAAGCCAGGATACAGGTATCAAATAAAATGTTGAAGCAATGTAATTTTAAAATTTTAATTTTGCACATTCAAAATTCCTTAATTTTTTGCATGGAGGAGTCAATAATAATCAGTGCATTTAGTCTCTGCACTTGTTGTTTTTCTTTGAATTATTATGTGGTAAATAAAGCTCAAAACACCATTTTTCTTTCTCCTCAGCTTAAAAATTTGGCTTTAGGTGAAATAGACTGCTGTGCTGACCCTAGGCTTTTTTTAAAACACTTTTGTATAAGCTATAAATGGTTTATTAACATGCCTCTCACACCTCATATATCTTTGTCCACAAGGACTCTAGAATAGCAAAATGTGCATCTGAGACTTTGTCACACACAATCAAAATGAAAAGAGGAGACAGGAATTCACTTCTTTGTTAGGATGGCTTACATGAGGGATAGGAAGAGGTAAATGGATGAGTGGATAACCTTATTAGTCTATTAAATAATTGGGATGCTTCTTTTTCTGGTCTCAAGGATTCAATTGTACAAGCTGTGGATGAAGACATATCCAAAATGCAAAGTAGTGTTTAAGGGATTCTTTTCTTATATGTGCCCTTTGTCCTCCTAGTTCTTATTTCACACAGTCCCTTTCTTCTGAGTATTTTTTGTTTGATTTTATAAGAGAAAAAAGGAAATACATTTCCTCTGCTGAGAGGCAATGGTAAGGAGAAGGGAAAAATAGGAAAAAATCTGGAAACAAATGGGTAGAGGAGAGCAATTAGTGCAGGGTATTCATCCTGGGAAGTAATTTGTCTCAGGCCCCAGTGGGATCAATTTTAGAGTTGTAGCTTGTAGTCTGTGTGGAGAGAGAGAGAGGCATAAAATAACTTGCCTGAACTTATGACTGAGTTTCAAGTCTTCTCTGTCTGATTCCAATTCTACATGTAAAATATGAACTTAGTCTGTATTGAAATCTTGCTTCAGTGTATCTCAGTGGCTTATTGGGCTACAGAGGAAAACAGAATTCCAAAAGTCTGTAGCTGTTAAAACATATCTTAGTACAAGAGACCCTTGACACACCAGTCTTGATCTCACAGATTCTATTAGTGAGAGCCCTAGCAAATTGATTAGAGTTACTTGTGTAAGGTCTGAGGCTATGACCCTGGGCTCCTGTGGAGCTGAAAACTTTCAATCCCGGTTTCCAGACGTACCTTTTAGCATCAACAGCAGCAATAGAACAAACCACCAACTGTAATATGTAGTATAATCAGAAAAAATAAATCTCAGCAAAACATGATTCTGTGGAGTGCTGCTTATTTGGCTTTACCGCCCTCGGCAGCCTCTTTCCCCTAAGTCGTGAGTATGATCAGGTAAGATCAACACAATCAAGGCCTGAAATGGGTATTTTATCCTGGATTTTAATGAAAATACAAAAGGATATTTGAGAATTATAAAAACAATAGCATGAGAAAAATATACATTTATTAGGTATGCATATATCTATACACAAATCTTAAGTTCAATGAAGAGAGTTATGGAGTAGGGTTCATTGTTGAACATTTAATTTCTAGTATAGTACCCAACACCAGAATCACAATATACGTTTGTTTAATAGATGAAAGAAATAGTGAAGTATGATAATTTCTGTGAGTATACCATTGAAGTATGATAATTTCTGTGAGTATACCATTGATAACCTTTACTTAGGGACACTAAAAGAATAGTTAGGAACGTTCTGTTCCTTTTGGATTTCTCTTCTCTTTCCTTTCCTTTCATCAAATTTCCTTCCTCTTCTTCCAAACATCCCGTATCCATACTTTCTTTTTCTTTTAATTTAAATTCTTTAGTGTCTATTGTTCTAGGAGCTGTATTGGTAAAGATATTGCTTCGACATATGTATAATATTTTGCTGCCTATGGATTCCTCTAAGATTTATATGGTTTCCCATTTTACATTTAAGTCCTTTATTCATTTTGAGTTTATTTTTGTGTATGGTGTAAGTTAGTGGTTTAGTTTCATTTTTTTTTGCATGCATCTGATCAAATTTCCCAGTACCGTTTATTGAAGAGACTGTTTTGACTCCATTCTATGCTCTCTTCATACTTTCTTACCTTTATTCTTTCATTTGTCCTAGGGATATACTCCTACATTTCTCATGCCATCAGTTCTGGATTGTCATCTTGTTTTCAGACCCCAATCAGAATCACAAAAATATCATAGTGTTTGTCTAGTAGTTGCTCTTTCAGTAATGAGCCTCTATCACTTGATATTTAGAGAGAGTTGGCTTTCTTCTAATATACTCTTCAAAATGCTGGTGCCCCACTTGATTTCTTTACTCCTATTGGGTCTTCATTATGCAGTTCACTGATAGCTTCTTGTAGCACCAGAGGTAGCAACACACATGAATTAATTATGCTTTTATGTAGGTTACACAGTTATTTATTGAATACTTAACCATATGTTAAGGGCTTTTGCAGTTATAATGAAGGATAAATTATAATCCTTGGACTCTCCTACAAATTTTGGAGGCAATAAAAATACTTGGAAGATAAATAAAAGGTTCAAATAATTTGAAAAAACAACAACAAACAAACATTAAGTTATCAGTATTTCCTGGTTCAGAAATGCCAAAGTTTTTCTTTTCATATTTGAAGAGACATTTTGTATCCTCTAGAGTTCAGTGTAGTATTGACTTAAAGAAGGTCAAAATGAGAAAGGCAATTTTAGAGGAAATATAGTATCAGAAGTAGGTAAATTATTTTCCAATTTTGTCAAAAGACCTCTTTTAATTTTTTGAAATGAATCATTTTATACTTTGTGTGCATTTCTCTCTTTTTAAATTAGAAATTTTCATGGAAAATTCTTTTTCAAGTTTATTAGGAAAATTGAAAATGAAAGAATAGTTAAGAACAAGTGTTGCCGAAACCGGTTTGGCTCAATGGATAGAGCGTCAGCTTGCCGACTGAAAGGTCCCAGGTTCGATTCTGGTCAAGGGCATGTACCTTGGTTGCGGGCACATCCCCGGTAGCGGGTGTGCAAGAGGCAGCTGATGGATGTTTCTCTCTCATCGATGTTTCTAACTCTCTATCCCTCTCTGTAAAAAATGAATTATACATATATATATGAATATATATATATGAACAAGTGTTGAAGAATGAGCATAAAATACTTGCATTATCACACAGCAAAATATATCACAAATCTATAGCAACTACAATGATATGATGCTGGAAGAAGAGTTATAACCCAAAACCACGCATAAATGAGGATTTGGTATGTTATAAAAATGACATTTTAAATTTGTTGGAGGAAAAACAATTATTAAAGACATGGCTTTTGGGAAATTAGTTAATTATATTTGGAATAAAATAATTTATCTCAGACTGCATACAAAAACACAAGACTGATTAAACATTTAAATGTAATATATAAAGTTCTAAAAATTGAAAACAATTCAAGAGAATTTTGAAGGAAAGCAAATGACAGATTTGAGTACCTAGATAGTTAAAAGATAAATGACAGATTGGGATAAAATATTCCTAATACATGCCTAACAGAATCTTAATATCTGGTACCCAATATGAAAGTATCACTGCTTTGCTTTACTCGTTGGTCTATGTAGACCAACGAGTAAAACAAAGCAGTCCAGTCAGAAATGGAGCAAATTATATGACGAGTTATTCAGAGACGGAGAAATACAAGTGGTTAATAAATATGAAAAAAATACTCAAGCTCAGAGTGAATCAGAGAAAATGAAAGTTACAATTTTTTTTTTCAGATACCGTTTTATATCTTTCAGGTTGGGAAAATTGTGCTGGTAAAGATGAGGGAAAATATAGGCTCTGTTAGTAAGAATACAATTTAATACAGTATGAAAGTATTTTTTGGGAGAGCAATTTCACATTGCTTAGTTCAACAAAAAAATGCATAAATTCTTTGTACTAGAAATTTTATAGAGATTTCTACTCCAGGGAAATATAGATATACTTTGATAATGACAGTTCTACTCTTTGTAGCATAAGTTTAATTTATTTTGAATTAATTTTTATATATGGTGTAAAGTAAGGGTCCAAATTCAGTCTTTTACATGTGGATATCCAGTTTCTCCAGCATCACTTATTGAAAAGACTGTCCTTTCACCAATGAATAGTCTTGGTACCTTTGTCAGAAATCAATTGACTAGATATGTGAGCATCTAGTTTCTGTATTCTATACTAATGATCTATATACCCATCCTTATGAAAGTATCACATTGTTTTATTTACTGTAGTTAAAAAAAAAAATCCTCACCTGAGCATTTTTTTTAATACATTTTATTGATTTTACACAGAGAGGAATTGAGAGGGACAGAGAGTTAGAAACGTCGATGAGAGAGAAACATCGACCAGCTGCCTCTTGCACACCCCCTACCGGGGATGTGCCCGCAACCAAGGTACGTGCCCTTGACCGGAATCGAACCCGGGACCTTTCTATCCACTGAGCCAAACCGGTCCCGGCTCACCTGAGCATTTTTAGAGAAAGTGGAAGGGAGGGGGAAAGACACACAGAGAGAAACATGGGTGTGAGAGAGCCACACCAATTGGTTGCCTTCTGTATGCACCCCAAATGGAGTCATGACATGCAATTTTGGTACGTGCCCTTTATGAGAATTGAATTGGGACCCTTCAGGCCACATTGTTTTATCCATTTAGCCATACTGGCTAGGGCTATTTTTATTAATTTCTTTTTTTTTTAGTGTGAGAGGAAGAAGGGAAAGAGAAAGAGAGAGAGAAAGAGAGAGAGAGAGAGAGAGAGAGAGAGAGAGAGAGAGAGAGAGAGAGAGAGAGAGACATGAAAGTAAAAGAGAAACATTGATTTGTTGCTTCTTGTACATGCCCTGATTGAGAATTGAACCTGCAGTCTTTTGGTATATAGCCACCTGATCAGGGCCGTTTACTCTAGTTTTGTAATAAGTTTTGATATCAGGAAGTGTGAGTCGTCTATGTTCTTTTTCAAGACTGTTTTGGCTTGTAATAGGTTTTTATAAATGCCTATTATTGGGTTGAGGATAATAAGATTTTGTCAAAAGCATTTCCTGCATCTATTGAGCTGATCTCTTGGTGAATTATACTTAGCTTTGAATGTTAAACCAATCTTGAATTCCTGGGATAAACACCACTTACTTATAACATATTATCCTTTTTTTATGTTGTGGAATCTATTTGCAAAAACTTGGCTAAGAATTTTTGCTTCTATGTTCATGGGGATCTTGGTCTTACTTTTCTTTTAATGTCTGTCTTTTTCTGGTTTTATCAGGGTAATGCTGGGTTTATGAATGCAAAAGTTCGTTCTTCTTCAATTTTCTTGAAGAGTTTGTGTAGGATTGGTGTTACTTTTTATTTTCTAATTTCTTAAAATGAAGCTTAGATTGATTTTAAATTGTTCTTTTCTAAGATAAGCAATTAATGTCATAAACTTCACTTTAACCACTGCTTTAGTTGTATCCCATAAATTTTGATGTTCCACTTTAATTTTTGTTCAGTTCAAAATAGTTCTGTTTTCCCTTGAGATTTCTTCTTTGACCAATCTAGAAGTATGCTTTTTAATTTTTTCAAGTGTTTGAAAGTTGTTGTAGTTATTTTTTAAAATTGATTTTCTATTTAATTCTATTATAATCAGAGAATATACTTCTGTTATAAATTCCTTAAGATTTGTTTTATGCCCACAGGTTCAGTGGTACTAAAAGTTCTGATATCTTTCTTTGATTGTCCTACTATCAGATGTACCAAGTATTCTGACCAGGATTTTGCTTATATTCAGGAGGGAGCTTTTGAACACCCCAACCAGCTTCATATGCAGAGTCCTCATCCTAAGTCCTCACATCCACCCAGCTGTGTCACCCTGGATTACCCGAGGCTCTGTGAATCCCACCAACAAGGCTGGGTTTTTCAGAAGCTAAATTACAATAAATTATCTTTATTGTTGAAGTTATTACAGATGTTCCCCTTTTGCCCCCATTGACCCCTCCAATCTCCCCCCCTCCCCCACAGGCCTTCACCATACTATTTGCTATGTCCATGAGTTATGCATATATGCACATAAATTCTTTGGTTAACCTCTTCCTACCCTCCTCATAACCCTCACCTTCACTCTGAGATTCATCAGTCTATTCCATGCTTCTCTGTCTCTGCATATATTTTGTTCATTATTTTATTTTATTTATTATTTTATTTTGTTCATTAGATTCCACATATGAATGAGATCATGTGATACTTGTCTTTCTCTGACTGGCTTATTTTCCTTAGCATAATACTCTCCAGGTCCTTCCATGCTGTTTCAAAGAGCAAGAGATCCTTCTTTTTTACAGCTGCATAGTATTCCATGGTGTAAATGCACCACATATTTTTTATCCACTCATATACTAATGGACACTTAGGCTGTGCCCTGATCTTAGCTATTGTAAATTGTGCTGCTATGAATACAGGGGTGCATATGTTCTTTCTGATTGGTATTTCAGGATTCTTGAGTATATTCCCAGAAGTGGGATCACTGGGTCAAATGGCAGTTCCATTTTTAATTTTTTTTTTGAGGAAACTGCATGTTTTCCATAGTGGCTATACTAGTCTGTTTGATTATTGATTAGAAATTAGTTTCTGTTGCTGCCATCCTTATGTGGGCTATATTTCTGGGTTCTATGTATTCCTTTATTATTGTTGTTTTATAAAAAGAAAGAATCTTCAGTAGATGCTTAAGAAAATATGTTTGAGAAATAAAGTTTTACATGTCCAAAAATACCTATCTCATCCTCATATTTGATTACTACTTTTGTTTGATATAGCTTTGTGAATTAAAAATGTATCTTCCTTAATAAACTGATAGTAACCAATTGAAAGAGGGTTGGGGATCTGTGTGAAAAAGGTGAAAGGATTAGAAAGTGGTAGCTACATAATGGTCATGGGGATATAAAGTACAGCATAGGGAATACAGTCCATAATATTGTAATAGCTATGTATGGTGCCAGATACTTATCTGGGAAATCAGTTAAATTATATAAATGTCTAACCACTATGTTGAACACTTGAAATGAACATAAATAATATTAAATGTCAACTGTAATGCAAAAAATGTTTCTCATTCAAAAGAATGAAAACATTTATTTCTTATCCTATATAATAAAAGCCTAATATGCTAAGTGTCTGGTTGACTGGTCGGCTGTTCAACTAATCAAAGTGTAATAGGCTAATGACATGCTAAGGCCACTCAACTGCTCGCTATGACATCCACTAACCACCAGGGGCATACAATTGATCAGTTGACCAGTTGTTATTATGTGCACTGATCACCAAGGGGAAGATGCTCTGACCAGTAGGTTAGCTTGCTGCTGGAGTCTGGTGATCAGGACTAGGTGAGACAGGCCAGACATGCCCTGGAGCCCTCCTGTGGTACCTCCCTGGCTGGTCAAACTCCCGTGTTTCTCTCTGGCCCTGATCATGCACTGGGGAGGTCCCTCTGCCTGGCATGTACCCTCTTGCAATCCAAGACCCCTCAGGGGATTTCAGAGAGTTGGTTTTAGCCTGATCCCACAGGCCAGGCCAAGGGACCCCACTGATGCATGAAATGTGCACTGGGCCTCTAGTATTCTATATTCTAGTATTGGTGCTGAGACTTGCTATTCCTGTTTCTTATGGCTTGTACATGTGTGTGTGTATATATATATATATATATATACACACACACACACAATATATATATAAACAATATATATAAACAATATATAAACAATATATATAAACAATATATATAAACAATACAAACAATATATAAACAATATATATAAACAATATATATAAACAATATATAAACAATATATTTATAAACAATATATATAAACAATATATATAAACAATATATATAAACAATATATATATAAACAATATATATAAACAATATATATAAACAATATATATAAACAATATATATAAACAATATATATATATATATAAAGTCAGTGACTATGATGATAGAAACAACCAATTGTCCAGATGCTCAACACAGGAACTGCCCCCTGGTGGTCAGTGTGTAACCCTCCTATAGTGGTAACAGTTGCTCAGAGGGCGGTTCCATAGCCATTGGGCTGACCAGGATGAGCGACGCTCCAACAGCAGGCTGATCCCCATAGGCTGCACCCCACCAGTGCACAAATCACAACACTAAAATATGGCGGTTGTTGACTCAGATAAATGGCCTCCCACAACAGGCTGATCCCCACAGGCCACCAACCAATAGTGCATGAATCACAGCACTAAAAGCTGGTGGTTATAAAGCACCGTCCTTGTGGCAGTCAAAAACTGAGTACTCTCCACAGAATCTTAGGTAATCTCAGAACCTACCTCACATATTATTAAACAATGAATAAGTTGCCAATGAGATCAAGCAAGAAATTAGAAACTTCCTAGAAACAAATGAAAATGAACGCACAACCAACCAAAACCCATGGGTCATGCAAAAGCAGTTCTGAGAGTGAAGTCCTTAGTAATATAAGCCTACCTCAAGAAACAAGGAAAAGGAATAATAAACTATCTAACACTACAACTAAGTGAATTATAAAGAGAACAACAATAAAATCCGAGAGGAAGTAGAAGGAGGGAAATAATAGAGTTCAGAGCAGAAATAAATGACATTGAGACTAAGAAAACAGTATAAAAGATCAATAAATCCAAGAGCTGATTCTTTGAAAAGATAAACAAGATTGATGAACCTATAAACAGACTCATCAAGAAACAAAGAGGATCCAAAAAATAAAATCAGAAATGAAAGAGGCAATATGACAACAGACACCAAAGAAATACAAAGGATTATACTAGTAAGCAAATACCATGAAAAACTACATGCCAACAAAGTAGACAACCCATATGAAATGGACAAATTCCTAGAAACATACAATCTTCCAAACTCAATGAGGGAGAATCAGAAAACCTGAGTAGGCTAATAACAAGTGATGAAATTGAGACAGTAATTAAAAAACTTCCAGCAAACAAAGTCCTAGACTGGGTGGATTTACTGTGAATTTTACCAAACATTCAAAGAACTAACACCTATTCTCCTCAAACTATTTCAAAATATTAAGAGGAAGGAACATTTCAAAGATCTTTTTATCTTAATTCCAAAAACAGATAAAGACACTATAAAGAAAGAAAATTACAGGCTAATATCTCTGATGAACACAGATGCTAAAATCCTCAACAAAATATTCGCGAATCAGATCTAGCAATATATTAAAAAAATGCATATACCATGATCACCTGGGAATTATTCTTGGGATGTAAAGCTTGTACAATATTCACAAATTAATAAATGTGATACATCACACAAACAAATTGAAACATATAAATAACATGATCAGATGCAGAAAAAGCATTTGACAAAATTCAGTACCCCTCCCCCCCCCCCTTTTTTTTTAATAAAGACTCACAGTAAAGTGGAAATAGAGGGATCATACCTCAACAAATAAAGGCCACATTTGGCAAACCTACAGCCAACATAATACTCAATAGGGAAAAACTAAAAGCATTTTCCTTAAGAACAGAAACAAGACAAGGATGTCCACTTTCACCACTCATATTCACCATAGTACTGGAAGTCCTGTCCACAGAGACAAGATAAGAAGAAAAGATAAAAGACATCCAAATTGGAAAAGAAGAAGTAAAACTCTCATTATGTGTGGATGACATTATATTGTACATAGAAAACCCTAAAGACTCCACCAGGAAATTACTGGAGTTTGGCAAGGTAGCAGGATACAAAATCAACATCCACATATCGATGTCATTTTTATACACCAAAAAAATAAGAATACCTAGGAACAAACTTAACCCAGGAGGTACTGTACTTGGAAAACTACATTTAAAAAAGAAATAGATGAAGATACTAACAAATGGAAGCATATACCATGTTCATGGAAGAATTAATATCATTAAAATGTCTGTACTACCTAAACCAGACTACATATTCAATGCAATCACTATAAAAATACCAATGAGCACCCTAGTTGGTTTGGCTCAGTGGGTAGAGCATTGACCTATAGAGTGAAGGGTCCCAGGTTCAATTTCATTGAAGAGCAAATGCCCAGATTATGGGCTCAATCCCCAGTAAGGGATATGCAAGAGGCAGCAGATCAATGATTCTTTCTCATCATTGATGCTTCTATCTCTCTCTCCTTCTCCCTTTCTCTCTGAAATCGATAAAAATATAAAACAAATACTCCAAACATTTATATGGACCATAAAAGATCCCAAATAGCTGCAGCAATCTTGAGAAAAAAGAACAAAGTAAGAGGGGGTCACCATATTGGATATCAAACTACTAGGGCCCAGCACACAAAATTTGTGTGCAGGAATGGTCCCTAGGCCTAGTCTGCAACCAGGGCCATCTTTCCTGGCTGCCTGCAGCTGGCTTCGCCCCCTGCTGTCACCCACCCCCAGTGGCCCATTTGCCATCAGATGATCGGAGCATTGCCGGCCAGGGAAAGGGACTGAGAGGTGGTCAGCATACCTCAAAGTGACTGGTGGAGAGGTCGTTCTGGTCGTTCCACCATATTACCCTTTTAATATATAGGATAGAGGCCTGGTGCATGGGTGGGGGCTGGCTGGCCTAACCTGATGCAGGCCCCGGATTGGGGTAGGGGTTCCTCCTAGGGGTAGGGCTGGCCAGGGTGAGGGGCCACGGTTATTCTGATCTCTGGTCATTTTGGCCATTCTGTTGTTTCAGTTGCTGGGCTTTTATTCTATAGGATACTACAAACCATTATAATCAAAACAGTCTAGTATTGACACAAGAATTGGCATATAGACCAATGGATTAGAACAGAGATGCTGGGAACTGACCCACACCATTATGGTCAATTAATATTTGATAAGGGAAGTAAGAACACACAATGGAATAAAAGTCTCTTCAACAAATGGTGTTGGAAAAACTGTACAGACACTTGCAAAAAGGTGAAACTAGACCACCAACTTACACCATGCACAAGAATAAACTCAAGGTGGATAAAATACTTAAATACAAGGCATGAAATCATAAACATCTTAGAGGAGAACATACGTAGTAAAATCTCAGACATCTCATGTAATAATATGTTTATGGATATATCGCCTAGGGCTGTGGTCAGCAAACTGTGGTTTGCGAGCCACATGCAGCTCTTTGGCCCCTTGAGTGTGGCTCTTCCACAAAATACCGTGTTTCCCCGAAAATAAGACATCCTCCGAAAATAAGACCTAGCGCAACTTTGGGAGAAAAAATTAATATAAGACACTGTCTTATTTTCGGGGAAACAGGGTACCATAGCCTCGGCGAGTCTATTTTGAAGAAGCGACATTAGAAGAAGTTTAAAAAATTTGGGTTTCAAAAGAAATTTCAGTCATTGTACTGTTGATATTTGGCTCTGTTGACTAATGAGTTTATCAACCACTATCCTAGGGCAAAGGAAACTAAGAAAAAATAAATAAATGGGACTACATAAATGTAAAAAACTTCTGCGCAGTAAAAGAAATTGGCATCAAATTGGAAAGGGAACCCACAGAATGGGAGAACATATTTGCCAATCATACATCTGATAAAAAGTTAATATTCAAAATATATAAAGTACTCTTACAACTCATCAAAAAGCAGACAATCCAATTAAAAAATGGGCAGAAGACCCGAACAGACATTTCTCCAAAGAAGACATACAAATGACTAAGAGACACATGAAAAAATTCTTGAAGTCACTAATCAACAGAGAAATGCAATTAAAACCACAATGCGATATCACCCCAGGCCTGTCAGAATGTTATCATAAAAAAAAAAAAATCAACAAACAAGTGCTGGCAAGGATGGAGAGAAAAGGGAACCCTAATGCACTGCTGGTGGAAATGCAGACTGCTGCAGCCACTATTGAAAACAGTATGCATTTCCTCAAAATTTAAAAATGGAACTTCTGTTTGACTCAGCAATCCCACCTCTGAGACTATATTCTAAAACTCCCAAAACACCAATCAGAAAGAATATATGCACTTCTATGATCATAATAGTGTTATTTACAATAGCTAATATTTGGAAACAGCCCAAGTGCCCATCAGTAGATGAATGGATAAAAAAATTGTGGGACTTTTACACTATGAAATATTATGCAGCTTTCAAAAACAGGGATCTCTTACCCTTTGGGACAGCATGGATGGACCTGGAAAATATTATGATAAGTAAAATAGCCAGACTGAGACAGACAAATATCACATGATATCACTTGCTTGTGGAATCTAATGAACAAAATAAATTGACCAACATGAAGCAAGGAGGCATGGATCAGATTGACATATCTTTATGTGGGGTTGAGGACAAAGATAAACCAAAGAATTTACTATGTACTTACTAAAGGCCCAGTGCATGAAATCTATGCACAGGGGGGCGGGTGTTCCTCAGCTCAGCCTGCACCCTCTCACAATCAGGGACCCCTAGGGGGATGTCCAACTGCTGGTTTAGGCCTGAGCCCAGTCCCTGTGTGATCGGACCTAAACCAGCAGTCAGATATCCCTCTCTCAATCTGGGACCACTGGCTTCTAACTGCTGGCCTTCTTGCCTGCCTCCCTGATAGCCACTAACCACTTTGCCTTGCCTGCCTGGTCACCCCTAACTGCCTCTGCCTACCTGATGCCTCTACCCACTCACCTGCCTGCCTGATGTCTCTAACCACTCTGCCTGCCTGCCTTATTGCTCCTAACTGCCACAGTTTTGTCCAGAAGAATGTCTGGAATGATGTCCGGAAGGTCGTTTGGCTGTTTGGTCTAATTAGCATATTGGGCAATAGGGTGTTGAAGAACCGGGAGATTGGGTAAGGGCTGGGAGGAGGGGGTGAAGGAGGTGAATATAGGAGATATATATAAAACTCTCAGCAATAAAAATACATATTTAGAAAATGAGATCTTCTGATCGGCTTTGGAAGAAATGGGGATGAGTGGGTCTTCTCAGCTCTGCCTAGTTGGGCCAGTGATGTGAGTGAGATGAATGGAGGAGGAAGGTTGGGTATCCTTATCTGAAGTGGAATGTACAGAAGAGCTAGGGATATAGAATGAGACAATGGGATTGAGGTGGTTTGTTTTTTTTTGTGTGCAAAACCAAAAATGGTAAGATTCTATTTTAGAGGACATTTGGAGTCTTTGATCAGCTGTCTTGTATAATAAGATACCAGAGTAAAACTGGATTAATATAAAGAGTTATTTTCTTCAGCTTAACTCAGTAGGCTTAGTTGGTCATTGAAGGACTGTGTTATAGCCAAAGTTATGGTTTGATTAGGTCAGCTTTGAACTGAGGAACCTTTTTCTCATTGTTAGAGACTCATGTTTCATTGTGGTTTCTGATCCCACTGACATATATTGTTCACAAGAGGGTGTGGATAAATTCTACTGTTACTAGGAGTGTGACTGAAGCCAATGTCCCATTGACAATGAGCTGTGGCATCACACTTGTACAGAAAAAAATAATTTTTTTAATTGGAATATTTTTCACATAGTTTGAATTGAAAGCATATTAGTTGACATAGTTATTGACTTGTATTATCATTACATTGGTAGGTATTGATAATCCAAGAATTAAATTTTATTTTCCAATCAACCTCAGTTTTGAAAAGCATGTGACTATGAGGAATAAGCATGTTTTCCTTATGGATGCATACTGAGCAAAACAGAGCAATACTCAAATCTGTTTTATTTTTCTTTTGATTCTTTGAGTATTGAAGATTTTCCTTTGGTTTAAATTCTATAATCTTCAAAATTCTACATGAGTAATTTCTGCCTAACAAAGGATATCTGCATTATTATTTTGGTTCTTTTTATGTATTTGAACATTAAAATGCAAGCTTATAGTTTTAATCCTTATTTTTCTCTTACAAGTGGTTATTATACAAGTGTTATTTTTAGATTGTATTAGACTAAATCTGTCAGAGTAGCTTAGGGATTATCAAAAAATATAATTATCCCTAACTTTAATTTAAAGGGAAAACTAATAAAACTAAATGAACTTAGATTGCTAACAAGTTTTTGCCTATGAAAAAATTGTGCATTCAAATGCTACAGACTGGCAATCTAGCTATTTTGTGTCAAACACTCTCTTCCTACATATGTATGGATATTTTAACCCTGAGCAAAAAATAGGAGTCATCTTAAGTGTAGATGTAAGTTTTAGATGTACTAATATCCATGCTGAGTGAGAATACTATCTGATAGATGGCATGTGGGACCCTGATGTGTGAATTGAGTAGTTGATTGACTGTAAAGGAAAGAGGAAGCTTTGAGAAAAGCTAGAAGTTTAGAAAAATAAGAATGTTAAGGTCTACCAAAGCCATTTTGTAGAAAATGTGAAAGTGGAGAAATGCTTTGGAGGCACTGGGATCCTCCAGCATGTGCTTTAAGTCACTTTTGTCTGGGCCCACCTATGCACTCTAATTAGAGAGAGACAGAATGGTATGCTAAACCATCTATTACACACAGGACTTGGAAGTCACGTAGTCCTGGTCCTGTCATCTCTTACTATGAGATTTGAGGTTATTAACTGCATTACTTCTAATTTCCTAATCTGTAATGCTGGCATGATAATACCCATGTCATAGGGTTGTTATAAGAGTTAAATGCAATGATGCATATAAAAATGTAATGAAATGCTACACAGGATGGGCTCCCTAAATGCAAGCTAGCCATTAAAAAAAATTACTGCTCTTGTTATTAAGGGGATGAAGAACCAAAGAGTATAAAAGACCATTTGGCAGATGATGGGGTTGAGAAATAAGATAGGGATGTAGAGGGTTGTTTCCTCTATGCCTGCCTATATGTATATATAGGAGGGAGCAAAATAGATTTACAATTGTGAGTACATGAAACAGAGTTTATTTTTGTACTAGAAGCCCAGTGCATGAATTCATGCATGGGTGGAGTTCGGATGGGGGTGAGGGAGGCCATGATGTGATTGGCCCTCTGGGTGGGCACTAGGACACCCTTGCTGCCCCAGGATCCGGGGCCCAGGATCTGGATCTGTCCTGCTGACATTTATGCAGGTTGTCAGGAGCCACCTGGCAGCCACTTTTATATCCTTTCTTTTTTGCGGAGTGCCTAGGGAGGGGAAGCGGCTATGGTGCCTGAAGCTGACTTCCAGAGGGCCTGTGCCACTGTCAGGTTCTTGCTGGTGGTGCCGGTCCATAGGTGCCTGGCCCATTCTCTGGAGATTGGACCTGCAGGACTACTGAGAGGTGAGTGGCTGCCGCCAGGCGGGTGAGCCACTGGGACTGGTCAGACAGCTGAGCGGAGCTCCTGTTGTGGGAGTGCACTGACCACCAGGGGCCAGGCACTCAGTGTAGGAGGAGGGGGAGGGGGACACAGTGAGGCCTGGAGGTGCATGCTATGGCCCAGGGACCCAAGGAACTGCAAGCCCAGAGCTTGCTTTTCAACAACAAAACAAACAAACAAACAAAAAAAAGCGGCCAACACTGCCACCCTGGGAAGAATGGCTCTAGGAGGGAAAGTCCTCCCCAGGCCCTGCCAGCTTGGCTGGCACACCCAAGGCTCTCTGGGACTCACTGGTGACATGCAGAAAGTGCAGCCCCTTCAACTCTAAAGCTGGTCCCACTGACAGCTGCTCCCCATCCTGCTCCATGGCAGATGCAGTGCTGCCAGGCCAGACCGCCTGAGCTCCGACTTCAAGCTTCTGGCTTCCTGCCTGCCCCTTTGAATACTGCATGCACTTGAGTGTGTGGCTTTGGCCTCCTTGGCCAGTAGTACCGCAGCACAGCCTGAGAGTGGCAGGACACAGCCACCAGGGTTGGCTGGGCATTGTTTTGGCCGCTGACTGAGGTCCATGTGCAGTTACACTGAGTGTTTACATTTGTAGGGAAGCAGAGCAGCCCATTCCTGCTGCCCGCCTCACCTTCTAGGCTAAGAAAGGCCCTCTGTTCTTGGTGTTTATCCTCCCATCTGGAACCAAAACCTCTTGGGGACGAATTATCCCAGCGATGGCCCCAACACACACCGGGTGTCACTGTCACAGAAATTCCCATTCATTACAGCTGTTCCTCAGCCCTCAGGGCCCTGCTCCACCCACTGTCACTCCTCACCTGTCACCCCCTGAGGACCACGTTTTGTTATCCTATCTGAAATGTGAGCAAGATCTCAAATGCACCCTGTCAGTAGCTCCCTTGCCCTCTGCAAACCTGGCATTTAAAAATTATCAATTTGATTGATTCAGAGAGGGAGATAGAGACAGAAACATTAATGATGGTAGAGAATCATTGATTGGCTGCCTCCTGCATGTTCCAAACTGGGGATCTAAATCTCCCCTCCCCCTCCCCCGTCACTCCCCTGGCTAGCAGGCCCCTTGTGGTGGCAGCACAGAGGGAAGGAGGAGCGGGTGGGAGGCAGGGAACTGTGGGTGGCGGGGTGCCAAGGGCAGTGTCCGTGTATGGCATCTGTTCCTTCTGCACCCAGCCCGGCTACTCTCACCTCCTCTCCCTACCCTGCTGAGGCCTTTGGGCTCCTATCAGCCTGGCCCTGATCGGCCTTGCCCTAATTGGCCCCGAACGCCCATCAGGCCTAGGGACCCCACCCATGCATGAATTTAATGCACTGGGCCTCTAGTTATTTATTAATTATGATATTATTTATTTGTGTTACAACTGTAAGCCTACTTTTGCCCACCCCTGTATATATCATTTTATGAGTCTATAATGCTTTGTTTGCATTGGCCAAGTGAGATTCAGTAAGATTTATTTGTTATTCAACTTATCTGCACTGAGTTTTTTGTTATTTTTTTAAATTGGTGACAGATTCCTTTGTTAATATTATCTGAAATATTGCCTATTTATTCACTTTATTATTCCTCTGTAGATTCTTCTGAAACAACATCATGCCTTATTATAGGGTTGGCAGGAACGGAACTGGGCTGTTCAGGGGGTGACTGTGATTTTGACGGCTCAGAGGAGGGAGTATGTGAAGTAAACTGAGGCTCATAGAGTTGGGAAATCAGTGGTCAGCTCCAGCTAAGATCAAGCAGACAGGGTGCTTCTGAGTGAGGTCAACCTTAGAGCAGAGGTTCCTTCTCTAGTGGTAGTTTCAAACATGCTCATGGTCAATGGAAAGACACTGCAAATCTCACCAGCAAGCTGAAAGCTAAAATCAAATAAAAAGTGAGAATTAGTCTCCTCCTATCTTTAAGTTGTTTGGGGATATGTAATTACACATTCTTAGCCTTTGTTTTTTTCTCCTTTCTTTTTTCCATTCATTTATATTTATTTATTTATTTATTTATTTATTTATTTATTTATTTATTTATTTATTTATGTTTAAAGTATTACATATATTGGTATGTATATCTCTCCCCCCCATTGACCTTCCCCAAGACCCCCACACCCTGTCGCATGCTCTCATTTTACCCACTCCCAATGTCATGTGTCCATTGGCCATGCTAATATGCATGCATACAAGTCCTTTGGTTGATCGCTTTCTCCTCTTCCAAACACTCCCCAGCCTTCCCACTCTGTAATTTGACAGTCTGTTCAGTGCTTTACTGCCTCTGTATCTATCTTTTTGTTCATCAGATTATAAAGTTTTTTATTTTCCATAAATGAGTGAGATCATGTGGTATTTTTCTTTCATTGCCTGGCTTATTTCACTTAACATAATGCTCTCCAGTTCCATCCATGCTGCTGCAAATGGTAAGAATTCCTTTTTTTTTTTTTTTTTATATATATATTAGCATAGTATTCCATTGTGTAGATGTACCATAGTTTTCTAATCCACTCATCTGCTGATGGGCATTTAGGCTGTTTTCAAATCTTAGCTATAGTGAATTGTGCTGCTATGAACATAGGGGTGCAAATATCCTTTCAGATTGGTGTTTCTGTTTTCTTGGGACTTACTCCTAGAAGTGGATCACTGTGTCATGTGGGAGTCCCATTTTCAATTTTTTGAGGAAACTCCATACTGTTCTCCACAGTGGCTGCACCAGTATGCATTCCCACCAGCAGTGCACGAGGGCTCCTTTTTCTCCGCATTCTCACCAGCACTTGTTTGTTGATTTGTTGATGATTTGGTGAATTCAGACTATTAACATCTAGGGTAATTATTGATATATGAGGATTTCATATAGACATTTTATCTTTTGTTTTCTGGTAGCTCTGTACCTCCACGGTTCTTTCCCTTTATGTTTCTATCTGTTTTTGTTTGTTGGTATTCCATAATATTTCCTTTGTTTCTTCTTTTTTAAAGCTATATGTCTTAGTTTGGGGATTGAATGTCAATACCATCAACCCTTTAATTGGACCCAATGGAGTGTACTGAGTAGGAGTATGTACAATATAGATGCAAACAAACCTCTAACCTGGTGGAGCTACCATCAAGGTAGCATGGATGCCAGTGAAAACTATCCCTGTCTGCGAGGGTGCCTCTCCTAGTAGGAAGGCATTGTAGACCACATTGGACCCTCCTCAAATTCATGTGTTGTAACCCTAACCAAAATGTGATGGTACTTGCAGATAGGGCCATTGTGAAATAGATTTAGATGAGGTTGTTACCCCACCAACTACACACACACACCCATGATGAAATTAATTTCTTAGAAGATGAAAAACCAGAGAGCTTTGCTTTTTTTTTATTTTTATTTTTTCTTTCACTATTGAAGACACAGTGAGAATATGGCCATCTGCAAGCTAGGAAGAGATTCCTTACCAAAAACTCATCATGTTGCACCTTGGTTTTTTACTTATAGCCTGCAGAGATGTGAAAAAGTAAATTTCTGTTGTTTAAGTCACCCCATCTGAAGTATATTTTTAGCATTACTGAGATGACCAAGACTGAAGGTCTTTGAGAAAACCCTCTTTTAAAATTTATTTATCTGTCATTTTTTATTGTAGAAAATTTTAAGCATGCCTATAAGTAAAGAGAATTATATATTGTATTAAAAACTAGCTTTGACACTTATTATCTTTTCCAATCCTGCTCTCCTGTCTCCCCAACTACCCTCCTGAATGTTTTAAAAATTCCTTCTCTTTTTAAAAAATTATTTTCTCTTTTTGTTGTTCTGATTGGCTATTTTCTTTTACCTCATTTTCCAAATCACTAATCTGGTCTACTTTATCCAGCTTGCTGTTAATTCCTTATAGTATATTCTTAATTTTTGATGTTGTATTCTTCAATTCTGATTGATTCATTTTTATGGTTACTATGTTCTTTTTCATGCTTTTGAAGTTCTTACTAAGTACCTTGAGCATCCTTATCACCATTGCTTTGAATGGTGTATCAGGTAGATTGCTTGCCTCCATTTTTTAAAATTCTTTTTTTATTTTTTATTTCTCCTGTCATTTTATTTGGGACATGTTTCTTTTTCTCCTTCTTTTGGCTGCCTCTCTATATTTGTTTCTGCTTTGCTTGGTATAATGGAATTGTGTGAGTCTGACAGTCATGTCTCTGTAGTCACATGATCTAGGTACTCTAGGAATGCCCCTTGTGTGGGTTATGTGAGTTCTGATGTTGTAATTTCAATCTTGATTGCTATTGGTCCATTCATGTGTGGGGAGAACCTTCAGGCTGGCTGACTGGGAGGATCAACCTTGACCACAGGTGCTGACCACACAAAGTGGATTTTGCCTCAGTTTGGTCTGGTGTCTGCCTCACTTGTGAGATAATTGGGTCCTGCTCTGATGTTTTCTGAAACTGGCCACTCTGTGTGTCTGTTCTGGGGTCTTTTGAGAGGGATTCTGGTACAGGTCAATGTCAGATGCTGCCTGTGACTGGCTCTGCTAACCTGTTTGGTGCTACAAAGCATTTTGACTATATTTTTCATGCCTACTTTATACTGGAACCTTCCAAAAATCCAAACTCTAAAGCAATTCTTTCTTCATGTTCATACTGCAGAGAAATATATTACTCTCTTACCAATTCTTGTAAAATTTTAATAAATACCTTTTTCTTTATTTTTGTTACAGGTATTTTAGATAGAAAATATATTGGTCATTTATCCCTTAATATAGTCTTAAATTTAGAATTGATATTCTGTGCAGAAAGTGTGCTTCCAAGTCAATAAAAAAGATAATGTCCTTAATATAAAAAACATGTGAAGAGAGTGAACAAGTGAATGACAGAAGTGACAAATTATTGACATAAAATATTAAATTAGAAAAAGATAAATTACGACAAGATATGTTTCTAACAAATTCAATTGACAAAGATTTAAAAACAGCATAATACTTAAAAATATATATTTTTAAGTATGTACATAACCTTGTACTTTCAACATTCCTAGAAGAAGTTTGCATTTTTATGCTATGACTCATCAATTCAATTTGCCTAGGTTTCTGTCTCTTCTTTTACATCTTGTAGCTGAAATTGAACTACAAAATTTTTCCAGTATTAGTTGTCACTGTGGAATCACTGTCACTATATTCAAAACATCAGAAATATCTGTCAGTGAACTGAGAACAGTTTATCGAAAAAGGCCTTGCCACAGTCACTTTCTGGGTGTAGATCCTGACAAAAGGATTCTCAAGTTGCCAAGAAGGTTAAAGGGAGTCAAAACAACACTGACAGTTATAACAGAAACAGATTTTATTGCTACTCAAGAGGATCTGGGTGCTATGACAGAACCATTGATATGCACCTGGGAATACATGAAGTGAACTGCACAATACAATGAACTATCTCCATGATGTGGTGGAAAAAGTATTTTTGCAAAACTTCACTTTATAATCTCAAGTTTCTCCAAGACAATTAAAAAAAATCTTTATTGTTGAAAGTATTACATATGTCCCTTTACCCTCCCTCCCCCATTGACCCCTTTAGTCTGCCCCACCACCCTGCCCCAGGCCTTCCCCACCTATTGTCTGTGTCCATAGGCTGTGCATATACACATACCAGTTCTTTGGATGATCTCTTCCCACCTACCTACCCTACCACCCACCCACCCACACACCCACCTATTCCTACCCTTTGATAGTCTGTTCCATGTCTCTAGATCTATTTTTTTCAACACTTAATTTTGTTTATTAGATTCCACCTGAGTGAGGTCATGTGATATTTGTCTTTCTCTTAACAGCTTATTTTGCTCAACATAATACTTTCCAAGTCCCTCCATGGTGTCTCAAAGGGTAAAAGATCTTTCTATTTTCTGCTGCATAGTATTCTATGGTGTAAATATCAGTTTTTATTTTTATTTTTTTATCCACTCATATACTGATGGATACTTGGGCTGTTTCCAGATCTTAACTACAGTAAATTGCATCTGCTGTGAACATAGGGTTGCATATTAATACATTCTTTCTGACTGGTGTTTCAGGTTTCTTAGAATATATTCCTAGAAGTGGGATCACTGAGTCAAATGGTAGTTGCATATTTAATTTTTTGAGGAAACTCCATACTGTTTTCCATAATGGCTGCACCAGTCTGCATTCCCACCAGGGTGTGCTAAGGTTGCCTTTTCTCCAACATATCAACTTGTCATTTGTTGATATGTTGAGGATAGCCCTTCTGACAGGTGTGAGGTGATTCCTCATTGTCATTTTAATTTGCATTTCTCTGATGATCAGTGATTTTGAGCATTTTTTTTTGTATGTCTCTTGGCTATCTGAATGTCCTCCTTGGAGAAGTGTCTATTTAGGTCATTTACCCATTTTTAAATTGGATTGTTTGTCTTTTGTTAAGTTGTATGAGTTCCTTATATAGTCTGGATATTAACCATTTACCCAATGTATCATTGCCAAGTATGTTCTGCCATACTGGGGGCTCCCTTTTCATGTTGTTAATGATTTCTTTTGCTGTGCAGAAGTTTTTTTTTATTTTGATGCAGTTTCATTTGTTTATTTTCTCCTTAATTTCCTTTGTCCTAGTAGATGTATTTGCAAACATTGTTATGACAGATATATAAGATTTTGCTGCCTATGGTTTCTTCTAGGATTTTTATGCTTTTATTGGTTACATTTAATTCCTTTATCTATTTTGAGTTTATTCTTGTGCATGATATAAGTTGGTGGCCTAGTTTCTTTCTTTTTTTTGCATGTATCTGTTCAATTTTCCCAACAACATTTATTGAAGAGGCAGTTTGAGTCCATTGTATGCTCTTGCTCCTTTCTCAAATATCAATTGAGCATATTAGCTTGGGACAATTTCTGGAGTTTGTGTTTTGTTCCATTTATCTATATGTCTGTTTTTGTTTTAGTATTAGGCAGTTTTGAGAACAGTGGCTTTGTAGAATAACTCAATATTTAGTATTGTGATACTTCCAAATTTGTTCTTTCTCAAGATTGCTGTGGCTATTTGGGGTCTTTTTTAGTTCCATATAAATTTTTGAAATATTGTTCTGCACTTGTAAATTACTAATACTTGGTAATTTATGCCCTTTGTAATTTGGTTGTATGAACATCTTAATGTTGCTAATTTTACCAATCCATGTGTTGTAATGTACCCAGGAAATTGCACAAAGAACACCCCAATCAAGAAGTTAAATTAAGGAGTCTTTATTCAAAAGCTAGCAGCTATGAGGGGGCATTAGCTCTCAAAATTTCTCAGCCCTGAGTAACCACATTAGCGAGCTTATAAAGGCAAAAACCACATCCTGCTAGACATTAGAATGTGGAGCTATCTTGTGAAAGCAGATTGTACAGAAGCAAAATTGAGCAAAATTATTTTAATTATGATTTGTCAGGGCATGGGCCTGTTTGGGATCTTCTTGTTGGGGGCTTTTTGTGCCTCCTGGACTTTTATACCTTTTTCCTTCACCAGGTTAGGGAAGTTTTCTGCCATTATTTCTTCAAACACATCCTCTCTCCTTTGTTCACTTTCTTTCACTTCTGCTACTTCTATGATGTGAATAGTGTTACATTTCATGTTGTACCACAGCTCCCTTAAGCTGTCCTCCTGTTTTTTTTTTTTTTTTTTTTTTTTTTTTGTGTGTGTGTGTGTGTGTGTGTGTGTGTGTGTGTGTGTGTTTTAAATTTTTTCCGTTTTGGTTCAATGATTAATTGATTTTTTTCCCTCTCCTGTCTTCTAATTCACTTATTGGATCCCCATCTCCCCCTTGTCTGCTGCGTATTCCTTGCACTGTGATCTTTACTAAATGCTATGTCAGTCTTCATACCTACTATATGTAATATTTTCTCATGCTGTTGAGCATCCTTGCCATCATTATACTGAATACTATGCCTGACAAATTTATTATTTACATTTCATTTAGCTCTTCTTCTGAAAAATTCTCTTGTTCTTTTATTTGGGGCTAATTTTTTTATCTTCCCATTTTGGCTGCCTATTTGGGTTTGTGTCTTTGTACTGTATGACTCCCAAACTCTAGTGCAAGACAGTTTCAGATGCTTTTTCTGACTGGCTCTGAGTACCTTGTTTGGAGTTATCAGCAATCCACATCTTGTGGCTCCCTCTTTTAGGGCTAGATGCCTTTGGAATGAACCTAGATGTGCACCAACGTCTGCTTTTCCTAACCATGGACCCTGAATTAGATCAGGCTAAGACTCAGAGCCTCCAGAGACCCACCTCTGTCTGCAATCTGATTCCATGTCATTTTTTTTTTTTAAGAACGCATTTTTTTTTCCCTAAGTGAAAGAAGTCTCATTGGGTCTTTGTTTTCATCTTAGAAATCAGTAGTACAATAAAATTAATTGAAGCTGTTTTTCATTTTGTAAAGGAAATGCCATTTGTTAAATGACCATTTCATTTAAAGGTATCCATTCTTTGCTATTCTATTATGCAAACAGACTTATGTATATCTTGTGATTGTTTGCCAAGTATATGACAGGAAAGACCTGGGACCAGAACCCTTTTCTCATTTGTCTTTGTGTTTAGAATATAATCCTTGATGCTGACTTAATACAGTAATTAAGTTATTTGATATTTCTGAGATTCTTTACAAGATTAGTTTGATGATTAAGAAGGGAAAGTTTGAATTTATAGTCCATGGTTCTCTTCCAATTGAAGGTTTCTACTCATTGCCATCTTTCATCAGTTAAAACAGAGGAGACTATTGATTTTCATTGTATATTGTCTGTGAAAATAAATACAGGGATTATATGAGTTTGATGCAGAAAGTTTAATAGCTATTTTTATTTTGGTTCTCAGAATCTTGATATCTAAGAGCATAATTTGACTTCTCTTGTTTCTCCAAGTTTCCTTTATTCTTTTTTAAAAAGTTGATTTCAGAGAGGAAAAAGGAGAGAGAGATAGGAACATCAATGATAAGAGAGAATCATTGATTGGCTGCCTCCTGCATGCCCTCTACTGGGGATTGAGCCTGCACCCCAGGCAAATACCCTTGACCAGAATCAACCCAGGACCCTTAAGTCTGCAGGCCTTAATCTCTATCTACTGAGCCAATATGGCTAAGGCTTTCCAAGTTTCCTTTAAAATGGAAGTGAAAATTCTACTTCCTTTCATTTCTCACAGGGGACAGATCAAAAGGCTAACACAAAATGTATAGATTCTCATATCTTTTAAGTATATGGTAAACAGTTACTCAACATGTATTTTACTCGCTGTGGGTTCTTTTTTTTCTCAAGTTTTACTTTTCATTTGTGTTTTGCATATATAATTCTATATAGTTCAATCTAATAAAGTAGTGACATATCCTCTGAAATCATTCTATTAGACTGTTTACTAATACAGGGCATTTATTTTGCTTCTACTAGTTTGGCAATTTTCTACTGACTTCCAAATTTTCAGTTAACACATGATATATGAAATTAATAACCTCTTTAATATAAAAGTCTTCATAGCTGAAAATATCTTCATTTAACAATACTAAGGTATAAATTTGCCCATATCTTATAGAAAATTCACAAACTCTCATCAGCCTCTTATTAACAATTGACTTAGCATATTCTAATTATAAAATTATTAATTTGAACATATTTCATAAATCCTTTTAAAGCAGCTTAACCTCATATGCTGCCTTCTCTTTTACATGTAGACTTCATACATTATTAAATCAGCAAAACAGGCTCAATATGTCCTTTATATTTGATCCTTACCTAATTTGAGTTTCAAGATTGTAGAGGTCAATGCACATGTCTATTTTATAGAGATGACTTAAGGGTAAGTTGTAAGCCTCCAAGTTGGCTAAATGATTGAAATAATGATAAGCTAATTAGCATTCTGTATATTTGTTTGTATAAGGTCATAGCTTTTAAAGAATGTTTGGTGTGGAAAGCCACACCTCTGTAAGTACGGAGATTATCAGTAGTCCAAATAAAGTGGCAAAAGGCCACATAGGATAGTGTAGTATTTTGAGAAGTGGCACGTTAATCAATTACAGTTTTCGGATGGGGTAAGGCTTAAAATTCTTGCAGCAGTGTGGCTGGTGTGGCTCAGCAGTTGAATATCCACTTAGGAACCAGCAGGTCATGGTTTAATTCCCTTTCTCTCTGACATTGATTAAAAAAGAAAAAAAGCACAAGTACAAAGCTTATAAAGAAGAAAAGTTGATTATTATGAATTGAATAGAGCTTCATATAGAACAAGGCAATTGAAAATTATCTTTTAAGTGGTCTATTTTTTCTTCTGCTGTTTCGTCATAGCTTATATTGTATGTTAAGGAGATAGAAAAGCATGATTTTTTATCCCGACTCTGCCATTGACTTACAGTGTGACTTTGGTTAGGACTTGTAACTTCTTCCAAGCTTCCTAATTCATGAAAAGTAGGAAGTGGTGCTAAATGATCTCTATGGTAGCAATTGGATTGAAATCCCTATGGTCATATCTCTTGTAAATGATATATTCTCTGATTTCTGATTATTGAAAATAGTACCTAATTGGAATTGAAACATAAAATAAACAAATGTGAAATTTAAAAATTTTCTGTGCCTGTTTCTTACTTATGCCTTAATCTTTGAGAAAGCTAAAGCTGGCTGTTAAAAAGTTCTAATTAGCATTAATGGTTGTAGCATTTAAAATCCTTGTCCTGCCTTTGATAATATCAAAATCAGAGTGAATAATATGCCTTGGCTGAACGTTAGTATGCAAACCAGGAAGTTTGAAAATATGTGTTTAGTCTCAGAATAAAGCAGAAGGCAGCACATTCTGACAGCTGTGAGAAACACAAAAAATAATAATGGTGGCAGTTAGAGAGTCAGACAGCGAATAGCAATGCACAGGTGCATTTTCCCTAGTGCATATATTTCTTCTTTAGTATTCATGATAAGTTTCCAATACCTTCATCTTTACACAGAAATTAGAAAACAGTTCAGACTTATTAGTTCAGCTGAGCAATAGCCTAGGACAGCTAAAAGAAAATCTCTGTAGTGGTATATATATTTGTAATAGAGAAGTCTTCTATGATTATGCTTTAAATATCACCATAGTTCCATTTTTCTTTTGTAAATAAGTCATCATCATTGCAGTTTTATCTTCTTTTAATTTTATTCTTTAAAAAAATATTTTTATTGATTTCAGAGAGGAAGGGAGAGGGAGAGAGAGATAGAAGCATCAATGATGAAAGAGGACCATTGATTGGCTACCTCCTGCATGTCCTGCACTGGGGTTTGAGCCTTCAACTTTGGCATATGTCCCAACTGGGAATTGACAATGACCTCCTGGTTCATAAGTTGATGCTCAAATACTAAGTCATGGTGGTTAGGCTTAATGCTACTCTTTAAAAAAATTTTTTTTTAATTTTTTAATTAAATTATTATCTTTGTACATATACCATTGCCCACCCCCTCCCACACATGCCCTCCCTCCCCAGAGTTTTATGTCCATTGGTTGTACTTATATGCATAATATATAAGTCCTTTGGCTGATCTATTATCTCCCCCAGATCTCCCTACCCTACCTGCTGCAATTTGACAGTCTGCTTGTTGCTTTACTGTCTCTATATCTATCTTTTGGTTCTTCAGTTTATAATGTTCTTTATAATCCATAAATAAGTGAGGCCATATGGTATTTCTCTTTCATTGACTGGCCTGTTTCACTCAGGATGATGTTCTCCAATTCCATCCAGGTTGCTGCAAATGATGAGAATTTCTTCTTTTTTATGGCAGCATAATATTCCATTGTGTAGATGTACCATAGTTTTTGGATCCAATCATCTGCTGATGGGCACCTAGGCTATTTCCAAATCCTAGCTATTGTAAATTGTGCTGCTATGAACATAGGGGTGCATATATCCTTTCTGATTGGTGTTTGTAGCTTCTTGGGATATATTCCTAGGAGTGGGATTACTGGGTCAAATGGGAGTTCCATTTTCAGTTTTTTGAGAAAGCTCCATACTGTTCTCCACAGTGGTTGCACCAGTCTACATTCCCACCAGCAATGCACGAGGGTTCCTTTTTCTCCGCAACCTTGCCAACACTTGTTGTTTGTTGATTTGTTGATGTTGGCCATTCTGACAGGTTTGAGATGGTACCGCATTGTTGTTTTGATTTGCATCTCTCGGATAATTAGTGACTTTGAGAATGTTTTCATGTGCCTCTTGGCCTTCCTATGTCTTCTTTTGAGAAGATTCTGTTTAGATCCATTGCCCATTTTTTAATTGGGTCATTTATCTTCCTTTTATTAAGTTGTATAAGCTGTCTATAGATGTTGGAGATAACACATCAGTAATAACATTTGCAAATATGTTCTCCCATACAGTGGGCTTTCTTGTTGTTTTGTTGATGGTTTTTTTCTTTTCTGTAAAAAAGCTTTTTATTTTGATGTAGTCCCATTTGTTTATTTTCTCTTTAGCTTCCATTGCCCTAGGGGCAGTATCAGTGAAGTTCTTTTGGCATATGTCTGAGATTTTGCTGCCTGTGGATACCTCTAGTATTTTTATGGTTTCCCGTCTTATGTTTAAGTCCTGTATCCATTTCAAATTTATTTTTGTATATGGTGTAAGTTGGTGATCTAGTTTCATTCATTTGCATGTATCTGTCCAATTTTCCCAACACCATTTATTGAAGAGACTGTCTTGACTCCATTGTATGTTCATGCCTCCTTTGTCAAATATTAACTGAACATAGTGATTTGGGTTGATATCTGGGTTCTCAATTCTATTCCATTGATTTATATGTCTGTTCTTGTGCCAGTACCAGGCTGTTTTCAGAACAGTGGCTTTGTAATACAACTTGAAATCTGGTATTGAGATCTCTCCTACTTTATTCTTCTTTTTCAGGATTGCTGTGGCTATTCGTAGTCTTTTGTTGTTCCAAATGAACTTTTGAAGAGTTTTTTCTAGGTCAGTGAAATATGCCGTTGGTATTTTAATGGGGAGTGCATTAAACCTAAAGATTGCTTTAGGAAGTATGGACATTTTGATGATGTTGATTCTACCAATCCATGAACATGGTACGTTTTTCCATCTCCTTACATCTTCCTCTATCTCTTTTTTAAGTGTCGTGTAGTTTTCCGCGTATAGGTCCTTTTAATGCTATTCTTAACAACTTATCCGGGTTGAGTGAAAAATTCCATTAATTACAAGCTGTTCTACATGCCTCACTGGCCACTATCTATTAATACAAATTTCCAACATCCATGTCTCAACATTTTGACTTTAAATATTAAAGTGTCACTTATGAAAATTGGCAACCTTTTTTAAAGTTCCAGTTGAAACATTCAGTTAATGTTAATGGAACAAAGATTACAAAGTCTACTAGAGATGATTGTAATGTATATAAAAGGGTTTATTCTTTACAGCCTAGGAAGTCACAGAAAGGTATTTTTTTCAGATGTTTCAGAGATACACAAAGTAATTCATGGGCAAAGGAGGGGGTGTTTTAGAATTTGGTAAAGCTGGATTGTGATGCTCTCCTTTTTTTTAATCATAAAATGTTTATAAAACTTTTGTTCTTCTCTGTGGGTACACTCATTGCCTGTAATCGAAGGGCTGTGCAATTACAAGGGAGAAATATACAAATGTACTTTTGCCGAAGCCAGTGATAAGCAAGAGTCTCCATTTTTAAAAAATTTAATAATTGTTCAGATTATTATAATAGTTTCTCCTTTCCCCCCCATAACTCCCCTCCACCTGGTTCCCACTCCATCCTCTGCCCTTACCTCCCTCCTCACTGTCCTTATGCATAGGTGTACAATTTTTGTTCAGTCTCTTCCCGCACCCCCGAAACCACTTTCCCCCTGAGAATTATCAGTCCACTCCCTTTCCATTCCTCTGATTCTATTATGTTCACCAGTTTATTCTGTTCTTCAGATTTTTAATTCATTTGACTTTTGGGTTCACTTGTTGATAGATCTGTATTTGTTGTTAATTTTTATCTTTACTTTATTCTTCTCCCTCTTCTTAAAGAATACCTTTCAGCATTTCATATAATATTGGTTTGGTGGTGATGAACTCTAGCTTTTTCTTATCTGTGAATCTCTTTATCTGACCTTCAATTCTGAATGATAACTTTGCTGGGTAGAGTAATTTTGGTTGTAGGTTCTTGCTATTCATCACTTTGAATATTTCTTGCCACTCCCTTCTGGCCTGCATGGTTTCTGTTGAGAAATGAGCTGGCAATCATATGGGTTAAGGGGGGTTGGGGATATGGGATACATCTGTAACACTGTCAACAATAAAAATAAACACATTATACAAAAAGCGAGAGAAGTGAGTATACTTCACAATTTTGCCTAGAGTTGATGCTGACATTATTTTTTAAGCTCTTGAATGAAACTTCTGGCTTTTTAAAGTGATCTAATAAATTATGACACAGTGAAAACTAGGTAAACCAAATGCAAAAATATCAGAAAAATCAGAGTTTTCTGGAAAATTAGGATTAATTGACAGAAAGGAAACTTATCTCTTGAGGCAAAAGGACACATCTCTTGAGGCAAAAGGACTCAGTTTACTGAATAGAGCGAACTGATAACTTGGAAGCATTGAAACTGAGTGGATGGCCAAAACTGGTTTGGCTCAGTGGATAGAGTATTGGCCTGCAGATTGAAAGGTCCCAGGTTTGATTCCAGTTAAAGGCATGTATCTTGTTTGCAGGCACATCCCCATTGGGGGCGTGCAGGAGGCAGCTGATCAATGTTTCTAACTCTCTATCCCTCTCTCTTCCTCTCTGTAAAAATTCAATAAAATATATTTAAAAACAAAACAAAACTGAGTGGATGATCAGAAACTGGGTCTAGGATGAAGTAGCAGAGCATTCTCCCTCACCCTTTCTTTACTGAGTGACACAGTAAACATTTGGGTTTTACAGCTTGTGACACTATAGTAAGTGTCATTAAAATAATTAGTTACTAAATGAACATGAAATTTTGAAAATTCATCTTTCTATTAATCTGTTATTTTAGAAAAAATGGAAATTACTGTAGAAGAGTTAAATCATAGTGTACTATGTTGTGGAACCTGAGACATAAATAACCATGTGTTTATTTCCTTATCATTTGCATTGGTAGTGATTTTTGTTTGTGTTTATGGACAGAAATAATATGATACTAGGGTTTCCCTCTAAATTATCCTGCAAAGTTAAATCAGAGGCCATTGTTCCATTTTGTGAAATTTAACTTGAATACTATTAATTTTTGTTTCATTAACATGAACAACTTTAGCCTGGCTGGTATGATTCAGTGGTTGAGCATTGATCTCTGAACCAGAAGGTTAAGGTTCAATTCCCAGTCAGGGTACATACCTGGGTTGTGGGCTCAATCCTCATTAGGTGTCATGCAGGAGGCAGGCAATCAATGATTCTCTATCATCATTGATGTTTCTATCTCTCTCTCTCCCTTCCTCTCTGAATCAATAAAAATAACATATGAACAACTTTGAGCAAACAAAGAACGCCATTTCTGTTGATGCCTAGTTATTTATCCTTTTAAGGTAAAAATACAATAAAATGTCTTAGAGCTAAGTCTAGCTTCAATGTGTCAACATTTTTATACCCTTTTGAGATATTTTACCTCCAAATTTTATACTGAAATTCTGTTAATCTTTGCCTATTTGATGGCATCTACTTCAATACTCATTGAGTAGGTAATTAGGGGTAGAATTCTGATGTTAATTTAAAATTTACTTTGCCTTTCTAAAATAAAAATGCAATTGCCTTTGAGTAATGAAATAATTATGCTGAAATGAAGTGTAGTCAGAAATGAAAAGAATTTGTCTAAAATAGACTAAAATTTATTTCTCATTAAACATATTTAAGAGTGATTTCACTTCACATTTAGGGGAAGATATTGGATCTCCTCAAATTAAAAGTTATGTATTTAAATCTTCCATAACCAAAAAAAGGGGAGGGGAATACTGTGATGTGCTTAGGATTTATGTATTTAACCACTTATTTGTGAAGAAATCTTTCTGATTAAAATTGGTTTTAAGATAAATTTAAGTTTCTCTATTAGTCTTTCTGATAGTCTTGTTTATACCTTTTTGTAAGAAACTAAATATTTTGTCAGTTTTTTTTTTTTTTAAAGCATGGCTGGTGTGGCTCAGTGGTTGAGCTTAAACCTATGAACCAGGAGGCCACAGTTCAATTTCTAGGTTGTGGGCTTGATCCCCATAGGGGGCATGCAGGAGGCAGCCTATCAATGATTCTCATCATTGATGTTTCTATATCTCTCTCCATCTCCCTTCCTCTCTGAAAAAAAAAGAAAAAAAGAAAAAAAGAAAAAGTAATTTTCAAAGAAAAAAGTAGAGGAGGTACATTAAGGTGCCCAGTCATTCCGATTTTGGTGGGACAGTCCCGATTTTTAACAATTTGTTCTGCATCCCAAGGTGTTTTAAAAAAGTCCCGATTTTTGGAAAGAATGCATGACAAACTAGGGAACGGCAGGAGAAAGGGAAGGGAATATACAATTTTTGGCGGCCATGTGGCTATTTAGCCAGGATATGAGTTTTATATTATTTTTGTTAATTTTATAATGTTAAACTTTAATAATAACAAATAATTGTTGAGAACTGATTATCGAGAACTGCTTATCACAGTTCGCATTGTTGATCACTTGTTAGAATTCGACCACCATTGTTGGACTTAATGAACAATAGCATTTTTTTGGGATTGGCAACGACAAAAACATTTTGTAACTGCCTCTCAGACGATACACATTATACTGCCTGCTAGTAAGCTCAACAAGTGATGTCATTACAAATCAGCTATTCAGATAATTTAAGTAATTTATTTAATAAATACATAACTTTTCTTGAATTTAGCAGACAGTACTCATATTATTTATATTTTATAGTGGCGGCAAAAAGTCTAATGCCGGCCTTGAAAGTGACACTACTTACGTTATGGCAAATTCAGAGGAAAAATAATACAAGTTAGTATTGTTATTATTTAGAAATAAATATAGGATTAAAATTTAAATAATTTAAAAATATAGTTACTTTATAACAATCAAATTAATTTAATTTATAAACTAACAAATATATGTTCATGTAATTATGTACCTACTACTTACTATGTTTTTAAGCAATATGTATATAATAATTTATAATATAATTTTAATTTTTTTTAGATTTTTAACATAATGAGTAAAAAAAGAGGATGCAAATTCAACAATGATGTAAGAAGTGAATTTTCTTTTATTAAAAAAACCAAAAGCCATTACGTGGTAAAATATGAGAAAATGTAATGGTGAATATTTCGCATGGCTGGAAGAATGATATTTTAAAGCACTTGGAGACAGAGAAACATAAAAGATATTTAAATACTGCTGCATCTTCCTCCAAAATACAGGATTTTTTTTGGAAAACAACTTATGGGGGTGAAGAAAAGAAATTAGCATTAGCGGAAGGACTTATGTCTTTTCATGCTTTTAACATACAGACCAAATTTTTAATCAAGAACTCCTCCCTGCCAATTCAATAGTGTCACGCTTTACCAATGCTAAAATCTGGTCACCTTCAGGTACATATATATAATAAAATATTATTATGTTTCAATAGAATAAAAATAAAGAACAATTATTTTATTACTATAAAAAAAAAGGATGAAATATTGCAATTTGCAACAACATGGATGGACTTAGAGGGTATTGTGCAAAGTGAAATATGTCAGACAAAAGACAATGGCATATGATTTCACTTACATATGAAATACAAAAAAAATAAATAAGTGAACAAACAAAATAGAAACAAACTCATAGAACAAACTAATGGTTGCCAGATAGAAAGGGGATGGGCACATGCCTGAAAAATGTATGGAGGTTTAAGATGTATAACTACCAGTTATAAAATGAGTCATAGGTATGTGAAGCACAACACAGGGAATATAGTCAGTAATCTATACTAATAAAAGGGTAATATGCTAATTAGATCAGACATCTTCTGGATGTCCTTCTGGACAAAGCCTGGTGGTGGGAGCTAAGGGAGAGGTGGTTAGAGGCAATCAGGTCAGCAGGGGAGAGCTGTTAGGGGGCAATCAGACTGAAAGGGAGAAGCATTTAGGGGCGATCAGACTGGCAGGCAGGCAGGTGAATGGTTAGCAGCCAGCAGTCCTGGAATCCCCCAAGGGGTCCTGTATTAGAGAGGGTGCAGGCCAGGCTAAGAGACCTCCTACCCCCATGTGCAAATTTCATGCACTGGGCCTCTAATATTGTAATAATTATGTATGGTGCCAGATGGGTACTAGATTTATTGTAGCAATCATTTTGTAAGTTACATAAATATCTAAGAACTATATTGTACACCTGAAAATAATATCATGTTGTATGTCAACTATAATTTAAAATAAATGTAAAAATAGTAAATAAAAGAAACCAAAATTAGATAATAAAACAGTACAAAATTTGACTTTGTACCAGAAAACACTTAAATTTTGAGTACATGTGTATTAAGTATTATGCATTTTTGGTACAAAATTGGATTATTTGCAATTTTGTTATGAATGTGCTTTTTAGGCATATTAATAACAGTGAACGTGTTTTCCTGACACTATGCTATCATATTGTATTAAAAAACAAAATAACTTTTTCTGTAACCTCACTGACCCCACTGTGATACACTGTTAAGACAATATAAAGAAATGTGTAGATTGTTTGTTTTTAAACAAAAGGAATCCAAAGAGGACCACACCAAGACACATCATTATTAAAATTCCAAGAGCAAAAGACAAAGAGAGAATATTAAAAGAAGCAAGAGCAAAGAAGGAAGTAACCTATAAAGGAGCACTTATACGATTGTCAGCTGACTTCTCAACAGAAACCATGCAGGCCAGAAGGGAATGGCAAGAAATATTCAAGGTGATGAATAGCAAGAACCTACAGCCAAATATAATCTACCCAGCAAAGCTATCACTCAGAATCGAAGGCCAGATAAAGAGCTTCACTAATAAAAAAAAGCTAAAGGAGTTCATCACCACCAAACCAGAATTATAAATTGCTGAAGGGGGTTCTTTCAGAAGAGAAAGTAAACAAAGAAAAAAATTATGAACAACAAATACGTAACTATCAACAAGTGAATCTAAAAACCAAGGAAATTAAAAAAATCTGATGAGCAATATTAACTGTTGAATATAATAGAATCAGAGGTATGGAAGGGGAGTGAACTGATGATTCTTGGGGAAAAGGGGAGAGGGGGGCATGGGAAGAGACTGAACATAAACTGTGCACCTATGGATGAGGACAATGGGGAGAGGGGAAAGGGCAGAGGGTGGGGTGGGAACCTGGTAGAGGAGAGCAATGGTTGGGGGGTGGGGGAGGAACATTTGTAATAATATGAACAATAAAAACTTATTAAAAAAAAAAGAAATGTGTAGATTGTACTGAAGTCTTTTCCTTTAAGACATATGATGTGAGCACAAGTATACATTATGGAGCTGCTATAGCCAGAAAGTGCCTCTGACAGCCCAGCAGGTGGTTGACTTCCTGGGTTTCTCAGGAGCCATAAGAATCAAATCTTTTTCTCTGTTTTGATTTTACCACAGCTGGATTTCATTATCTTCATTTGTTCTTTATCTGCACAAATAAAATCAGTTTCATTTCTCAGTCCCAAATGATTTCCCAGAATATAAATATTCTCACTTTTTTGATAGAACATAGAAGCCATGGCTTCTTGCTTGACTTAAGGAAACTGCCCCTACAAGCATTCTCTTTCCTACCTTAAACTCTGTAAATTCTTATTTAAAAAAAAAAATCAGATGCTGAGGACTGATTTATGCATTATGAAGTTCATCATTTAAGTTTATTCAACTTTGTTTCCTTATTCCTCAATGCAAGTCTACATTCCTCATACATCTCTATCTACTCTTACAATATTCTTGAGATGTGATTAAAGATAAGAAAAAAATGAGAACAAAATTAATAGCAGTTTTACAGGTAATCTTTGGGTGAAAGTATGTCTGATAGGGGATAGAAGGCTGGATAGGAGTGAGAAGAGAAAACTAAAGGCTTATGGATACAAAGTGACTCTTTAATGGGGAATGCTGGGGAAAATGTAGAAGGCTGTGATTTATTTAATGGGGACATAATGGACAAAAATCTGACCACAATGAGATATCACCTATTAGAATAGCTACAGTAAAAAGTGAAAATTCTAAATGCTGGCAATAATATGGAAAGACTATCTCTCATGTATTGCTGATGGGAATGTAGAATGGTACAACCATTCCAGAAAATAATATGAAAGTTTCTTATAAAGCTACTAGAGGTCTGATGCATAAAATTCATGCAAGAGTAGGCCTTCCTTCCCCCAGCTGCCAGCACTGGCTTCCCTCTGGCACCCGGGACCCGGGCTTCCCTTGCAGCCCCAGCTTCATCCAAAAGGTCATCCGAAAGGACGTCTGGTCTAATTAGCATATTATGTTTTTATTATTATAGATATGTGCCTTTATAATAAGATCCAGCAATTGAACTCTTGGGAATTTATCACAGAGAAATGAAAACATATGTTTATACCAAGACATGAATGAGTATTCATAGCAGCTTTAATTGTAATAGAAAAACCTCATTGTCTTTTAAAGACTGAATAGTTAAACTCTGGAACGTCCATATAAGGGAATACTACTCAGCAATAAGAAGAACAAACTATTGATTCATGTAACAACCTGGATGGATCTCATGAGTATTATTCTTAGTGAAAAAGATATCAAAAGGCTGCATACTGTATGATTGCATTTATATAGCCTTCGTGAAACAACCAAACTACAGAGATGAACAGATTAGTGGTTGCCAGGGGACATGGACAAGGTGGGGATGAAGTGAGTGTGGTGCAAATATAAATGGTAGCCTGAAGGCATTCCTTTGTGGCAATGGAACAGATTCATATCTTGATTGTGGTGGTGGTTTCACAAATATATTCATGGGATAAAATTGGATAGATCTACACACACATCCTTACTAATAAAAGCCTAAGTAGTCATGCCGTGATGCCCTCATGCTGTCACAAGATGGCTGTGCCCATAGCAGGTGAATGCAGGTGGGTGGGGCTGGGCTTGATGCTGCGTGCATGGCACGGAGCCTGCCTGGGGTCCCACCTCCTCCTGGCTCCATGCAGCAAGGCCTGCCTGGGGATCCCCCAGCTCTGAGAGGCAAGGCCTGCCCGGGGGTCCAGCAAAGCCTTCCTGGAAATCCCCCGGCTGTGCGTAGTGAGGCCTGCCTGGGTGTCCTGCCTCCTCTTAGCTCTGTGCAGCATGGTGTGGAGGCGGGACGCCTGGCTCCGGCCTCTTTGAGGCAATCCATCAAGGGGTCTGGATGGGTGGGAGGGACCTACCTCTTTGGGGTAATGGATTGTAGGGCTCTTGCACTATGACAGGGCACAGGCCAGGCTGGGGAACCTCCCCCCAAAGTGCACAAATTTTGTGTACTAGGCCTCTAGTCCTATATAACAAAAGAGTAATATGCAAATTGACTGTCACTCTAGTACACAAGATGGCTGTCCCTATGTGGTCAAAGTGGCTGCCCCATGTGAACATAAGATGGCCACCACAAGATGGCCAGCAGGGGAGGGTAGTTGGTAGGGACAAGGCCTGCAAGGGAGGGCAGTTAGAAATGGACAGGTTGGCAGGGGAGGGAAGTTGGGTGTGACCAAGCCTGTAGGGGAGGGAAGTTGGGGGGGACCCAGGTCTGTAGGGGAGAGCAGTTGGGGGGACAAAGCCTGCAGGGGAGGGCAGTTAGGGGTGACCAGGCTAGCAGTGGAGGGAAGTTGGGGGCAACCAGGCCTGCAGGAAAAGGCAGTTGGGGGTGACCAGGCCTGTAGGGGAGAGCAGTTGGGAGGGACTAGGCCTTCAGGGGAGGGCAGTTGAGGGGGACCAGGTCTTCAGGGGAGGAAGTTAGGGACAAACAGGCTGGCAGAGGAGGAGTTAGGTATCAATCAGACTGGCAGGGGAGTGGTTAGGGGGAGATCAGCTGCAAATCAGAAGCGGTTAGGGGCAATCAGGAAGGCAGGCAGGTGCACAGTTGGGAGCCAGCAACTTGGGTTGTGAGAGGGATCTCAGATTGGAGAGGGTGCAGGCTGGGTTGAAGGACCCCCCCCCCCCCATGCATGAATTTCATGCACCGGGCTTCTAGTCTATATATAAAAGCCTAAGCGACCAGAATGACTGGAACATCAGCCAACCTTCCCTGGTAGGCCAACCTCCTGCAGCTTCTCCCTCCAGCTGGCAGGCCCTGGATTGTCTGTCAGGGCCAGCCCCCAGGCTAGCACGGGGATCCGGGGGGGTGTGGTGGTGGACACGGCCTCTTTCCCAGGGTGGCTGAGGGCTGGCTACCTCCTCAGGGCTGGCGATCAACCTCCCATGCCCTGTCCTTCCTCTCTCCCCTGTATCTCTCCCCCCCACCAGCAGGCCCCAATTGGCCCACTGCCTACTCACCATGGTGGTGGTGTGGCAGTGAGAGAAGGAAGGGAGCGGAGGAGACAGGAGACCATGTGGTGGGGGCACTGATGATGGCAGCATCCAGTGTTCGTTCCTTCTGTGTCCAGCCCGGTGACCTTCGCCTCCTCTCCCGACCCCATCAAGGCCTGTGGGCCCCTGGGCTGGGATGGGGATTTGGGAGTGAGTGGGTGGTGGCAGATATGGCACCTTTTCCAGGGGTGCCAAGGACTGGCTCTCTTCTCAGAGCCGGCGGCCAACTACCTGTGTCCTGTTCTTCCCCACTGGCCAGCAGGCCCTGAGCGGCCTGCCTGCCCACCCGCTGCAGTGGTGCGTGGTGGCGAGGAAGGAGGAGGGGGAAGGAGGGGAATTGCATGATGGCGGGGCACCAACGATGGCAGCGTCGGCGTCCAGTTCTTCAACATCCAGCCCAGCGACTATCGCTTCCTCTCTGGCCTGGCCCTGATTGGCCTGACCCTGATCAGGCTGGCCTCGATCGGCTCTGATTGCCAGCCAGGCCTAAGCACCCCACCCATGCATGGATTTTGTGCACTGGGCTCTATTACAGATATAAGCACATGCATGTAAAATGATGAAAATGGAATAAATTCTGTAGTTAATATTTGAGTTAACAATATTTTATCAATTTTAATTTCCTGTTTTTGATATTATATTACAGTTGTATAAGATGTCACTTAAGGGGGAAACTATAATAAGTTAATTGTACAAAGGATTCTATGTAATAATTCTACAACTCTCTGTGAGTCTATAATCATTTAAAACTATAAACAGTTAAAAAACCCATTAAGCCTATTTTTTTTTTTTTAATGATGACACACAGGTCTCTGTTTTTTATAGTGTAAATACTTATTATGTTTTGGCCATTCACAATGCATCTTGTACTAAATTGGAAGATTACATTCATTTTTAATTACATGAGAAAAAGACACTGGCTTATAATGCCAAATTGAGATGTCAAAGGGTATTGAAATGAAATATAAGATAACTAGAGGTCTGATGCATGAAATTTATGCAAGAGCTTGCCTTCCTTCCTCTGGCTGCCAGCACTGGCTTCCCTCTGGCACTTGGGACCTGGGCTTCCCTCTGGCTGCTGGCAGAATTTATTCCATTTTGAACCTTTTTTCATGTTTCTTGGTGATCTGTATGTCCACTTTGCACTTCGGTTGATGTTCTTTGCCCAAATTGGATTGTTTGTCTTCCTTTGGTTAAGTTGTATGAGTTCCATATATTTTTGATATTAACCTTTTATCAGATGTATCATTGCTAAATATGTTCTCCCATGCAGTGAATTCTCTTTTCAATTTGTTTATGGTTCTTCTAACCACTTAAAAAAAAAACTGGGTTGTTTGGTGTTGAGTTTTATGAGTTCTTTATTTTGTATATTAACCTCTTGTTAGAACTGTTGTTTGTACATATCATCTCTCGTTAAGTTGGTTGCCTTTTTGTTTTGTAGGTGTTTTGTTTTTGTTTTTGTTTTTTTGCTCTGCACAAACTTTTTAATTTGATATAGTCCTAGTCATTTATTTTTGCTTTTACTTCCCTTACCTTTGGGGTCAAATTTATAAAGTCTTCTCTAGGACCAAGGTCCATAGTTTTAGTTTCTATGTTTTCCTCTATGCAATTTATTGTTTCAGATCTTCTATTTTAGTCTTTGATACATTTTGAATTAATTTTTATGCATGGGGATAGATTGTAGTTTAGTTTCATTCTTTTGCATGTGGCTCTCCAATTTTCCCAGCACCATTTATTAAATAGGCTTTCTTTTTTCCATTGTGTGTTTCTGGTTCCTTTGTAAAAAATTATTTGTTGCTCAGTAGTTAGAGCATCAGTCCATGGACTGAAGGGTGGTGGGTTTGGTTCCTGGTCAAGCCATGTATCTGTGCTGTAGTTTTAACCCCTGGTCCCAATTGGGGTGTGTGAGGGAATGCAACCAATAGATGTTTCTTTTTTTCTTCCTCCCTCTCCCTCCCTCCTACACTTTCTAAATGTCAATGGAAAAAAATGTGAGAATTAACAAAAAAATACCCTCCAAAAAACAACAATCCATATACTTGTAGTTTTATTTCTGGGCTCTCAATTCTGTTCCATTGGTCCATGTGTCTGTTTTTCTGCAAATATGCTCTTTTGATTATGGTAGCTCTGTAGTATAATTTGAGTGAGGTAGTGTGATACTTCTGGCTTCATTCTTTTCCCCTCAGGATTGTTTTGGCTATTCAGGGCCTTTTGTGGCTACATAAAAATCTGATGTTTTTTGTTCTATTTTTTTTATTTTTTATTTTTTTATTATTTTAAAAATATATATTTTATTGATTTTTTACAGAGAGGAAGGGAGAGAGATAGAGAGCTAGAAATGTCGATGAGAGAGAAATATCGACCAGCTGCCTCTTGCACACCCCCTACCGGAAATGTGCCCGCAACCAATGTACATGCCCTTGACAGGAATCAAACCTGGGAACTTTCAGTCCGTAGACTGACGCTCTACCACTGAGCCAAACTGGTTTTGGCTTTTGTTCTATTTTTAAAAATGACTTTGGAATTTTGATGGGATTGGAGTGCATACTCTTTTGCTCTAAGTGTAAATCATGGGACATAGAATTAATTTTCTTTATAGAACATTGATGCTCTGTGCATATAAATGAATAAGAGCCTCATCAACAACCCACAATGAAGGGGCAAGATCTGTGCAAAAAATATTGTAAGAGTAAAACTAGCCAAGAAAAACAAGCAGATCTTTAATAACCACTATCAAAGTTTATTTGGGGGTAGATTATCCTGACAGCAGTAGGATAAAATAGGCAGATAAGCTTAAGACATTCTGATAGTCATGAATAAATAGATGCCAAATAACAAAATGAACTAGGATTCAGTGCTTTTATTCCCTGTTTATGTAGTAACCACCTTAACAAGCTGGAAGTCCCCTCAGAAATATTGGTTTTAATTAACAATGGTCTCCTAATTGTTTTGGCTCTGAGTATGTCTCTCGGGTTTTCGAACGGTTAAAACTGCAATAATTCCCTCCAGGGGCTGCAGACCTGATACTCCCACACTGATTCTTTTTGCCTGAGCAATCATGCGTTCCATTAACTAAGACAGGCATTGGTTATATATGATGAATTATGGCTAATTTCTTTTTTACAAGGAAATAAATAATTTTGTGGCTCATTAGGCTGATCATTTCTGTTTTTTTTTTCTTTCAACCTTTGCTGTGCATTTTTATCACCTGGTTTTCTTAGACCTGTTTTCCTCTGCAAAGCTTCAGTAATCAAATGAATTGCTAGACCCATCAATCTGATGCCATGACTTATTAAAATGGGGTTCATCAAAAGAATTTCGTTATGTTTTTGTTATAACAGTTGTCAGAAACATTTCATTCCTGCTCTCTGGTCCCATTCAGTGACAAGTGACTGATACACACATGAAGGAAGTTTTAAGTTGAGATGCAGACTGAGCCAGATCTTCCCTCAGATAGTCTCCTTTTCAGAAAAGATTTTCCTGTAGTCATGAATGAAAAATTAAACTGGGATCTCCTCTTCTTAAAAGATTAACCTATGTGGGCAAGTACTTTTGGTTTAAATACCAAATGTGTGTTTGGGTAGTAGCAAGTCCCCAAGGAGGATTTAAGTTGAAGTAGAAAATAGCATTTGCAAAGAGGGTTTTAGAGTGGTTGTTGTTTGCCTTAAGAATAATTATTCATTGAAGCAATTAACCTGCAAAATAGAATCATGAATTGCACCAGGGAAAAAGAGATCTTTATTGAACCAGATGCAAATCAGTTTCATCACGACAATTTCAATGTTGAAAATAGTGACCAAGACTCTAACTTCCCTTTAGCCTGATTAAACTTTAGGCTATCTTCCTCTTTCCCCCCCATTATTTAAAAAACAAACAAACAAAACATTTTAAAATTGATTTCAGAGAGGAAGGGAGATGGAGAAGAGAGAAACATCAGTGATGATAGAGAATCATCTATTGGCTGCCTCTGGAATGCCTTCCACTGGGGATTTTAGGCTACAACCCAGGCATATGCCCTGACTGGGAATTGAACTTTGACCACGTGGTTCATAGGTCAACCCTGACCTCCTTTAGAAACATTTATTTTTGGCAATTTGCCATTGTAAATTATTTCTCTGTCTCTTTGAACTACAAATCTTACACAAATCTGAGGTATTTTTCTCTTCCCTTTGAAATGTAATAATAGGACCCTAGTCTCCCAGTGTCTGTGGGAGGGTAGAAACCTAACTTTAATAAGCCCCAAATAGCGAATGCAGGTGGCCTAATTACATTGACCAATCTTTTCCTAATGCCCTCTAGTTCACTCCAGTTTTTAAAAATTCTCCTGCTTTTTGTTTCTGTGGAGTTGAGTTCTATCTCAACTCCCCTTTGGCAATAATCATTTTTCCCTTTTGCAAGAATTTTGAATAAAGTCTTCCTTAAATATTTAACTTGTCTGGGGCAAATAGTCTTTTACCATAGACCCTGATAATTTCTTTGACTTTCTTTTTAATCACTACAAATCTGTTTGGATATATTTTAAGAATATTTTTGCATTTGGTTTACCTAGTTTTCACTGTGTCATAATTTATTAGATCACTTTAAAAAGCCAGAAGTTTCATTCAAAGAGCTTAAAAAATAATGTCAGCATCAACTCTAGGCAAAATTGTGAAGTATACTCACTTCTCTCGCTTTTTGTATAATGTATTTATTTTTATTGTTGACAGTGTTACAGATGTATCCCATTTCCCCAACCTGCCTTAACCTTACTCTGCCCAGTCCATAACCTCTCACCCCTAGGTCTTCACTACCCTATTGCCCGTGTCCATGGGTTATGCAATTAAGTATATAAGTTGTTTGGTTTAGCTTTTCTTGTCCACTTACCCCTGAGATATGTCAATCTGTCCCATGCCTTCATGTTTCAGATCTTATTTTATTGGTAAATTCATTTTTTTCATTAAATTCCACAAACAAGTGAGATTATGTGATATTTGTCTTTCTCAGATTGCTTATTTCATTAGCATAATAGTGTCCAGGTCCATCCATGCTGTCCCAAAGAGTAACAGATCCCTGCATTTTTTACCCTGCATAGTATTCCATTGTGTGAATGTCCCACACTTACTTTATCCATTTATCCACTGACTGACATCAGGATCAGCTATGATGGCTAATGACCCCCTGCCCTGGAATCAACTAATTAGTAGAGACCATGACTCTGAAAGGGCAAATCTGAAAATCTGATGAATATTCCATTGAGATCCTGCCCTTCTACCTCACCTAAGATCCTCACCTTACAGAAAGCACATGGTGACCCTCAGGACAAAAGACACAGCTGGTGCTCTTCCTCTCTCTTGAGCACACCCACTTCATTCCCCAGGGTTCTCAAGCACACTCCCCCTGGAGCATGCCTGCTCCTATCCCCCTCTCTTTTCCCCAGGAGAATTCTCTGCCTTTGTTTTTCCTATGCTCTAAGGGGCCTCCTTTTCCCTCTGTAACTTGTTTACTGAGCCCATTCAGCCTAGTTGGCTCACCTTTCCTACCTTTGTGACTCTCTAAATAAACTTTTGCTTATGATTTAAATTCTTTACTCTGAATTTTTTTCTTTACCAAACTCAAGTTTTAAGATCTGGTACCATTCTGTGCCATTTCACCACTAAGCTTCATGTTTTAAGCTGGCTCACCATTAGAATATCTGGGTTTCAATCTTTGGAAAGGGAAAATGAAGTGGCTGTCATATTACTTTAGATTACCTTGATATGGGAATGAAGTTTGTGTGTTCAAAAGAAAAAAAAAAAAGCCAATATCCAAAATGTCAGAGTTTGAAGTAAGGAAAGGTTTATTGATTGGAAAACCCCAGTTCGATAAGATGTGGGGTACCCTTTAGCTTCTGCAAATACATCTTAAAAGAGGTCAGAATTCAGGAATCTTTTTTGTAATCTTTATTGTTGAAAGCAATACATATGTTCTCCTTTTACACCCCATTGACCTCTCCCTGGCTGCTCCCACCCCTGGCACATACCTTCACCCCCCTAGTGTCTGTGTTCATTGGTTATGCTTATATGCATGCATATAAGTCCTTTGATTTCTTACCACCACCCACCCCCCTCAACTTCCCTTGTCTTCCCTCTGAGGTCTGTTCAATATTTCTATGTCTCTGGATCTATTTTCATCATTTTATGCTGTTCATTATATTCCACAAATGAGGTAGATATATGATACTTATCTTTCTCTGACTGGCTTATTTCACTTAGCATAATGCTCTCCAGCTCCATCCATGCTATTGCAAATGATAGGAGTTCCTTTCTTTTTTACAGGCAACATAGTATTACATTGTGTAGATGTATCACTCTTTTTTAATCCACTCATCTGCTGATGGGTACAAAGGCTGTTTCCAAATTTTAGCTATTGTAAATTATGCTGCTATAAACATAGGGGTGCATAGGGATATATATTCCTGTCCATGTGATTACTGGGTGAAATGGGAGTTCCATTTTGAATTTTTTGAGGAAATCCCATACTGTTTTCCACAGAGCCTGCACCAGTCTGCACCAGCAGTGCACCAGAGTTCCTTTTTCTCCACATCCTGGCCAGCACTTATTTATTGGTTTGTTGATGATAGCCATTCTGCCAAGTGTGAGATGGCACATCATTGTTGTATCTCTCAGATGATTAGTAACTGAGCATTTTTTCATGTCTCTTGGTCTTCTGTATGTCTACTTTTGAGAAGTGTCTATTTAGGCCCTCTGTCCATTTTTTTTTATTGGATTATTTATCTTCCTTTTGTTAAGTTTGTTAATGAAAAAAAAACATTGAAACCTGTAAAGAATTTTTTTGTGAGTTTATTTGAGCCTTACTGTCGACAAATGCCGGGAAGCAGTACCTCAACGGATTGAGATAATGCTCCAAAGAATGGTGGGTTACATCAAAGTAGGGACATAGTTGGGTTACATGAAATTCATTGGTGATGGAGTAAGGAGGCAGGAGAAAGCAAAGCAGTGGGAAACTCCTGGGATTGGATAAAAAGTAAAATGATGGACGTGTACTCAGGTGAGTGCAGGAACAATTAACATGATAATGAAGGAATTTGAGGCATCTGTCTTAGCGCTCAACACATTTGGTTACAAGTTACCCAGACATCTCATAGATATGTTATCTTAGAGGCAAAAAGGCAAATGGGCTCAGTAAAAAAATCAAAGTTAATCTTTGTCTGGGAAAATATCTGGGACATGACTACCTACTATAACCTGTTAGATATTTAATTTTCAAACCATCTTTTGTGGTTATCTTAGGTCTCTGGATTTGCAAGACTGCCATGCAGGCCTTCCCTGAGCTTGTCAGGTTAGCATGTGGCTCTTTTCTTTCACACTTTCATAAGTTGTATGAGTTTCCTATAAATTTTGGAAATTAAACCCATCTCACATGTCACATTGGCAAATGTATACTCCTATGCAGTGAGTGGGCTTTTTTGTTATTTTGTTGATGGTTTCTTTTGCTGTGCATAAGCTTTTTATTTTGATGTAGTCAAAATAAAACAAGTGCTAGAGTATACCATGTTCATGGATTGGTAGAATAACCTGGTAGAATAACCATCATTAAAATGTCCACTCAAAGCAATCTATAGATTCAATGCAATCCCCATTAAAATACCAATGGCATATTTCAAGACCTAGAAAAAACTCGCCAAAAATTTATAAAGGATAAAAAGTATCCCAAATAGCCACAACAATCTGAGAAAAAAGAACAAAGTTGGAGGGATCACAATACCAGATATCAAGCTATATTACTGTAAGGTTTGAAGCGCAGGAAACTGATCACCAAGGAGTTTTAAAATAAAGTTTATTCCCCAGTAATGAACGGGACTCATTTCGGAGGTAGAGAAATCAGAATTGAAGGAGTTGGGAGGGGGGATGGACCCAGATGGGCTGCCACCTGGACATGGAGGATCAGCAGCACGTGACTGGTCTGGGGGTCTTTTTAAGGGGAGGAACAGAAGAGGATTGGACCCAGGGCAATACAGGAAAGAGTGAGCTCCAGGACACTTTGGCAGGCGCTGATTGATGGCTCAATGTCTTGGAGATGTCTCTGTGACAGGTGCCAGTAATGTCATAACTCCTCCCGCCAGTTGGGAGGAGGGAGAACCTTATAATTACAAAACCACTGTTCTCAAAAGAGGCCTGGTACTGGCACAAGAAAAGTCATATAGACCAATGAAACAGAACAGAGAATCCAGAAATTGACCCAAGCCATTATGCTCAATTAATATTTGACAAAGGAGGCAAGAACATACAATGAAGTTAAGACAGCTTCTTTAATAAATGGTGTTGGAAAAATTGAACAGACATGCAACAAAATGAAACTGAAACAGGAATTTTTTAGGGGAATATAGGCAGATTTAGGGAATATTTAGAATTGGGGTCCCAGGTGCAGTAACATATCTATAAAACAAGGCTAGTAGCAACAGTTGCATATACATAAGACAAGGAACTAGCAACAGGTATATTAAGGGAACCAGAAGTAGGCACCCCCCCCCCCAAAAAAAAAAAAAAGGTCTATATTTACAAAATAAAGAAGTAAGAAAGCCCAGAAGGACTAGGAGGACAATGAGGGAGTAGGGCCTCAGGAGTCATTATAGTAACCAATTCAAAAGGAACACAGGAACTGCAGCCTTTATAAACCATGGAAAACAGGAACTCTATTCCTCTCTCCATGTGGGAGTCTGTACTTCAGTGAATCTCCACCTTTGTTATCCTACCCTCTGTCCTTGGATTCATTTTTAGATTCCAGGCAGACGAAGAATTTGGGTTCCAGTCCAAAAATTCCATATCAAATCTAGACCACCAACTTATACCATACACAAAAATAAACTCAAAATGGATAAAAGACTTAAATATAAGATGGGAAACCATAAAAATCTTAGAAGAATCCACAGGCAGCAAAATATAAGCCATATCTTGAGGCAATATGTTTACAGACACATCTCCTAGGACAATGGAAACTCAGAAGTCCTTTATATTAAGGGAAGGGAGGCGGGGCAAAAAAGAGGTAGGTGAAGGCCATAATCAGCTAGGATCCAGAGAGGGATCCAAGGAGGATTGGGAAACTTCTAAATCTCTTTGTTTTTGGTCAGTCCATTGACTCTTGCTAATCTGAGTCTGGTCTGGAGACTCCTGTAAATCTTTCATGAACAATTATTGTTTTGTACAGGTCTTCCCACATCTTTGGGAAAGGCATCATCTGGCAAGGCATTGTTCTTGCAAAAACTCAAGCCTCCAGTAGGATTCCTCTAGTTAATTAGCATATCTATAGTAAGAGCTGTGAGCCTGAAGGCTATGAGAGAATTAAAGGTCAGGCTAGAATTAACCTGTTAACCGAGTGGGACCTATAACTTCGTCAAATGTAAACAATATTGGGAACCTATAGGACGTATGAATACATCCTTGAAATATATGTTCGCCCCGAGAGGGACGGTATATATTTTTTGTAGTAATCTTTTTTTAAAAAAATATTTTATTGATTTTTTACAGAGAGGAAGGAAAGGGGAGGGATAGAGAGTTAGAAATATCGATGAGATGAGAGAGAAACATCAATCAGCTCCTCTTGCACACCCCTCACTGGGGATGAGCCGGCAACCAAGGTACATGCCCTTGACCGGAATTGAACCCGGGACCTTTAGGTCCGAAGGCCGACGCTCTATCCACTGAGCCAAGCCGGTTTCGGCTATTTTTTGTAATCTTTATCATTGTTTGTAAAATTTGTAATTTTTTAATTTGACGTGTCCATTTTTTTTTGTCGGTATTCTTTTCTATTTATTTGTAATTTTGTATTTTCCTTTGTGCTTTTATATATAAATAAACGAAAAAATATATATATATTTCATTTATTTTCATTAAGTATAAATAAAAAAAATAATATGAAATTACGTCCTCCGGGCATGATGTACTGACACGTCCTAGTGAAAGAGTACGCGCCCGTTACAGGTTGCGTCATTAAAAAGGGAACTCCCGGGTTAACAGGTTAAAATAGAGAGAGCTAGCATTTCACAATCCTATTGGCTGAAAAGGTTGCTGGGGAATCTGGAACCAACATATAACTGCAGGGAGGCTGGGAAACATAGCTTGGAAGCAACTTGCCTACCTAATAGTTGAGGAATGGTGGTAGTAAAAGGTAGAAAGAAATAATAGGTATTGAAGGGCAATGAACAATTTTTATCACAAATGTGTGAGCCACAAAGACATAAAGTTTATCTGTGGATAAATAAATCTCTACTGTGTATCTCCTTGGGGTAAATCAATGTTTAGAATTGCAGAAGTCATAGAATAATGCTCAAAACCTGAAATTCTTTTTTTGTGGCAGCAAGCCACACAAAGAAGAAGTTATAAGCATTTAATCCATTGTTGCATGTTCAGTCTATAGTTCATATACTAATTTAATAATGTGCATTAATGAAAAAGAAAAAGGAAAAATGAGAAGCAACAATAGTAATGGTTCACATGTTAAATCTTGACTATACAGCGTACAAATCTTTTCCTTTAGAATGCTCAAATGGCAATGAATGCCAACATGTATTCCTTAGCAGCTATGCTTAAAAAAAAAAAAAGAAAAGAAAATGGAACCTCCCTGGAAGTGTGTCTAGGAGAGAAATGACCAGAGTTGTTTTGCATGACTCATTGTCCATTTTAGTCACTTCCTAATGAAATTTCATGTCTGTCTTAATTTTATTGGAATTGCTAATTAGGAAGAGAAAATAACTTCTGGGAAAATAAAATTCTTTCAAGTTCTGTAACAAGCTTCTGTTGTTCTGGCTACCACTGATTTATTTATATTTTTATTTAAAAAAATAAAAAAAAATTAGCTACCACTGAGTTTAGAATAACCAACCAGATTTTCTTGCTTAGTTGTCCAAATTCTCTATCACCTAGTGACTAAAGATGTCTTCTGACATTTCACACTGATCATTAGAAATACCTTTAGGCAATGATAGAATAATTTGCATTAGAAACCCTGTTATTCACTGGGATTAATTAATGCAGTATTTAGGGAGTTTGCAGTACAACTCTTCTTGATGCTAGTTGTGGTTTCTGTACCCTGCAGGGAGACACTGAATCAAATCTAGCAAGTCACTCAAAATAAAAACTCTCTGTGAGAAGCGAAAGTATGCTGAATCAGTCCCAGAAAATACTTTGAAAAACTGCTGGCAAAGCTACGCTGTTTACATGTATTAGATTTTGGTTTGCTTTGTTCTAATTATAAATTTATAACCAACTTGAAAGTGAAAGCTTGACACTAGCGCTGAAGACAAAAACATTTTCTCTCAGATTGTGAATGGCTTTGTTGAAGGATTGGTCCTTTGAATTCCTTGAACATAGGTGGTATATTTACCCTGGTTATAGGTATCCGTTTGCCTCTGTCAGTCATAGTTTATGTCTGTTACCTCAGTATAATTATAAAGTGTAACGCTTCTACCCCTTAAAAGTGTCCTTGTTTGAATAATATGTTATACAGTATATTTAACTATAGTGCATTGAAGTGAAAGATATTTTGCTTTTTAAAAAAGTGTATGTTCTCAGATGAGCCTATAAGAATTGGATATGTCACCGAAACCAGTTTGGCTAAGTGGATAGAGCTTTGGCTTGGGGACTGAAAGGTCCTGGGTTCGATTCCGGTCAAGGGCATGTACCTTGGTTGCGGGCACAACCCCAGTAGGGGGTGTGCAAGAGGCAGCTAATCGATGATTCTCTCTCATCGATGTTTCTAACTATCTCTCTCTCTTCCTCGATGTATAAAATCAATAAAATATATTAAAAAAAAGAATTGGATATGTCAATGTAAGAAACATTCAAATCTACAGAGAATTTTTGTGAGTTTATTTGAGCCAAACTGTCCACAATTGTTGGAAAGCAAAATCTCAATGGATTGAGAATAATGCTCCAATAGCAGTTTTGCACCTTAATTTATACATTACAATCAAAAGAGAAGTTATAAGTGGTTACATGAAATCCACTGGTGATAGATTAGAGATGTAGGAGAGAGCAAAGCAGGAAACCTCTGAGGTTAGTTGAAAAGTAAAATGATAGACACGTACATCTTTTACATAGGCAGGTATAGGATAGTTAATAGTCAACAATCACCATGATGACAATAACAGTAACAATTTGAGCATTTATAGGCGCCCCCCCCCCTTATTGGTTGTGCCCTGAGGGGTCTGGAAAAAATTGATATTCCAAAAGTATGTTATGGTAAATGCAAAATACACCAGACAGGCTCAGCTAAGGTAAAGATTGACTTTTGTCAGGCCATATTCTAGCCTAGGACATGACTACCTGCCACAAACTGCCTTTAGTTAAAAAGTTTTAATTTCAGACATTAGTTTCCTTCAGTAAAAATCAAAGTTTTAAGACTTCAGAAAAGTTAAGTAAAAACAAATTCCACTGAAATGTGGTTGTAGTGGCACAATTTTAATGTGTGTATTGCCAAATTTCTAAATTTCAATGTGTTCTAAATCTTCAAATATCAAGTCTATGGTTACCAAAAGTCTAAGTTCACAGGGATAGACTTAACTTTGCACTCTGGAATTGGAGGGGAAAATTTTAGGTCTCTGAATTTGCAAGACCACCACACAGGTCTTCCCTGATCTTGTTAAGTTAGCATGTGGCCTGTTTTATCGCAGGTTTAATACTTGATGAGCAAGGAATATAAAATTTGAGCAATGGGTAATACTGATACTATTGTAATAACTTGGTTATTAATTATGACTGGAAAGGAGCAAAGGGAAGCTGCAATGTAGATGCAGGCCCAGTAAGGACTGGGTGATGTGGGAAGGTGGTTGGCTGTCAGTCAGACTTGGAAACAGGGCATTGGCTAGAATAGTCATGGCAACTGCTGCAAAGGCACAAAATCTAATACATAAACTCCCAAATAAAGGAAATTCCCTCTTTTGCTTTCTTAGCCCTCTTGTGCTCCCCTGCATTCTCCCATGTGGCTCATGGCCACGTGGAACCCAAACAATGGACTGATAGACTGAGGCTGGCCTAATGTTGTATTGGACTCACTTTCACCAGGAAATGGAAACTCTGGAAACTGACTCTACCTTTTACTCTATTGAAGCCCCAGAACTGGTTTACGGGATACAACCCGAGGGATATAATTTCATGCAAATAAACCTTTCTACCACATCTCATTCTCCCATGGAGTCTTTAAAAATTCTTTTTCTCAAGATATTGCAGGTACCTGACCTACTGCTTTCAGTGGGGAAAGGATACCCCATTTCCACTAGCAACAGAGGAATCCCACCCATGTAATTCTCTGATAAAAACACTTTTCCCCTCCAATTCCAGAGTGCGAAGTTCAAGTCTATCCCTGTGAATTTAGAGTTTAGGTATCCATAGACTTGACATTTGAAGATCTAGAACACATTGAAATTTAGAAATTTGGCAATACACACATTAAAATTGTGCCACTATAACCACATTTCAGTGGAATTTGTTTTTACTTAACTTTTCTGAAGTCTTAAAACTTTGATTTTTACTGAAGGAAACTAATGTCTACAATCTCACTTAACCCTCATATTGATATGAGTAGGATTTGGAATTTCAGAACTGAGGCACTGTTCCTTGTATATGCTAGATTATCAATAAATATTATATAGTTGAAAGACACCTCTCCTCTGAAGTATGCTTATGGCTCACAAAGTATTTTACTCTTCAGCTATGTTTTGTCATGAACTGAGATGGTACCTGCAAGATAACAAGTTAGCCTGGAACAGGTTCATGGATGCTGAACAAAGACATGAGCCTCCTGTGTTAGAGGAGAAAACTATTGCTCATGGCACAACAAGCAGCAAACAATTCCAGTTCATGTTGGTTTCCTTGCTCCCTTAGTCCCATGGGTGCAACGTGGAGCCATCCAGTGGATGATGATCATACAGTGGGTGTGCATCCCAACTGAGTAAGTCTGAGTTTACAGAACTCCAATTTTTCATATGGGCTGCAAACAACACTGCCCAATCTTTAACCTGAAGGCATTATCTTTATTATACTGGGCAGCAAATAAACTGCTCCCAAAGGAGGTACTATATTCTGGAACCTAAGCTGTCAGTGCCTCTGATTGCAACACGCGTTAAACATATCTTAGTAATACAGATTTGAGTTTCTAGGTTTATATGTTATTTTATGTTTAACATTAACTATCTAATTGCTAAATCTTCACTTCCCAATCAGCTGCGGTGATTGACTTAAGGAGATGTTCTTATCTCTTGACTGCATTCTTATTTTATTTTACCAAAAATATAAAAATAAAAAATAAAAAGGAGTACATATACTAGTTTCTTAGAGGAAAGTATATCTACTCTCATTTATTCATATTATGTTCTGTACTTACTGTTGAAAATATCACATATATATTATATTTGGAAAACATGGGTACTGTTTTTCAGTAATTTATGTAACCAAGAGTACAATAATATCTACTCCAGGTATTTATTTAGCTATGGAGTAGTTTGCCTTGCTTGTAAATGGAGAAGGAATGTTAAAAATAACGTATTTTATGCCTGAAAGAAGCAGTAACCATAGCTCACTGGATATTTTGACTCGATGACTGGGGTTGCCAGATGTCTTCGAATCCGTCATTTCTTTATACATTTTCCACTTCATCATGTTTCCAGTTTCTTTTCCTTTCATTTTGTTAAAATGTATAAACTTCTGTTGATTTTGCATTCAAATAATCAAAAAGCCCAGATGCTGAATATTTTTTTTTTTGGTATACTTTCATAAGAAAATAGAAAGACAATACATAACAAAATCCTAACAAGGCATAGATCAAAAACATAACTTGCAAAGCATGTTTTAGGTTAAGTGCAGGTCAAGTTCAGCTTCCTAATACTAATAACAAATAAAACAACTATAACCATAGCAACTAGTATTTATTGAGAGGAAATTGTTTGCCAGGTATGTGGAAGGTGTTTTCTATGTTATTTCTCATTCTCTACACAGTCTTTCAGGTGAGGCATTACCTACAATTCACAGATCAGAAATTGAGGTTCAGAGGCTAAGGTAACTTTCAATAGGTAACAACTCAGGCCTTTCATGATCCTGTAATTCTTTTTGAATTATAAAATATAGAGATCACTATATTTCAGGTGGTTTTTGAAAACCTAAATTTGCTATGTCTTCTTTACCATTTTTACTCTAAAATATTCAATTGATTTTCAGATTCATTTTAGGTAAAGGCATAAATTATGCATATAAACTAGTTAAAATCTATCTATCTATCTATCTATCTATCTATCTATACATCTCTTTTTCTCTTACTACCCATATATATTTGTATATATACAGTGTTTGTATATGTATGTATATATATAAAATTTCAGCAACAATTAATGACATGAATTTTTTTTCTTCCCTGGAAACTTTCTCTAACATACTTTGTTCCTTATTTTCTTATCTCTATGTAATCACTTAAAGCTTTATTAAATCCCTCAATTATAACACTTAACACACAGTCCTGTACATTTTTTTAAAGAATAATAGGAACATTTTTTTTAGTTTAATAATATGAAAAGATTTTTCCATCACCATTTATCCCTTCCTATGCCTTCTTCCACCTCCACCATCCCTCTCCCTCCACCCCCACAATCCCCACACTGATGTTGTCCATTCCATGTCTTTATGTTTTCTTTATTGTTAGTCCCCACCTCCCACCCCACCCCACCCCGACTCCCACCTCCCTGAGCTGTCTGCCTGCTCTCCATCTATAAGTCTGTTTTTCAGATGACAACTCTGCCTCTGTAAGTCCCTGGAGGACAGGGACCACTTCCTGTTTACATTTGTATCTGTGGGATATAGCCTAGTGCCTGGAACTTCATTAGTGATTAATACATGTTTTTGAACAAAAGAAAAAAGTGATTAGTTTACTTTGATAGTATACATTATAGACACTGCTGGGGTCTTAATTTTTTCAAGTAATTTATATAAAAGGCTGTTACAACTCACCAGTTTTACTTTAGGAGCATTGAAGAGTTACTGTAAATCTTAAAATAATGAACATATTCTATAGAAATTGCTGAATAACCTAGAAAATGAGCCATGTTATTTTTTCTCTGTAAGCTATTCCTTTCTAGCAATGGCATTATGCTAAAGAGTGTAAAATCAAAAGGCTAGGAGGAAATTTGAGTGGTTATATAATATACTGCCTTATCATTAAGCAGCTTGAAATCTAAACCAGATTACACACAATTCTCTTCTCAAACACTGCCTAAAAAGACAATTCTACAGCTTAACTTGTAACTACATTCTGTGTTTTTATGTCACTGAAAAAATGTTTCTGAATACATAATCTAGATCTTCCAATTTAGAGTTTAAGCACTGTAGGTTAGGCCAAAATCTAAAGTAGTGTAGAAATTCTTTAGTGACTTTGTATTAGTTAAGGCTAGCTCATGCTCATTCAACAACAGCCCTGAAGATTTAAAACCACTAAGGTTTATTTCTTACGCAGAGTATATGTCCATCATGGGAAACTTCTGGATCTTTTTACTGCTTTGTCTGGAACCCAAGATAAAGAACATCCACCATCTGCAACATTGCCATGGCAAAGGGTAAAAAAAGGTAGTGGCAAAGCATGCATGAGCTCTTAAAAACTTCCATATACATGTAACACATGTCGCTTCCTTTGTTTCATTGGCCAAAGCAAGTTATATGGCTACAGCTAACTTCAAGTAGGCAGGCAAGTATACCACATGCCTGAAATGATACCAAATCAGAATATTTGTGAACAGCTTTCCTGACTACCACAGCTTTTTCTAACATTTTCTCTAGGGTAGCATGAAATAAACTTAGAACAAAGTATATTTTTATCTGATCAGGCACAATGCCTAATTTTAAGAATAAAGATTTTTCTAGCATATTTTAAAAAATGTATTTTTTATTGATTTTTTTACAGAGAGGAAGGGAGAGGGATAGAAAGTTAGAAACATCGATGAGAGAGAAACATCTATCAGCTGCCTCCTGCACACCCCCATTGGGGATGTGCTTGCAACCATGGTACATGCCCTTGACTGGAATCAAACCTGAAACTTCTCAATCTGCAGGCCGATGCTCTATTCACTGAGCCAAACTGGCTTTAGCCCACCTGCGTCCTTGATTTTAGCCCAGGAAGATACATTTTGGACTTTTAGAAGAGAGTATATTTTTTATTGTTTTAAGCCACTAGGTTTATAGTAATTTGTTACAGTAGCAATAGGAAAGTAACTCAATAGTCCGACTTTGCCTTCACATCTCACTACTAAAAATCCTGCCCTCTACTCCTACCATTCTGCCAAACTTGTTCTTTCAACAATCTCTGTAATCTACCAATCCATCACCAGGGACTTCTTTGCTATTGTGTCAAATGTGAGTTTTTTTTTTGTCTTCAGGGGAAACTTTTCTTTGCAGCCTCAATTACTCATACTTTGAACTTTGTTATTTAAAATTATTACTCAATTTATTATAGTTACAAATGAAATAAACTCAACAAATAAAACAATAGTTCTTTCTTTAGTTCTCAGGTTCACCTTACAAATCGTATTCTGTTTATAAGTTCAGCAAATATTAGCTATTACTTTTCAAAGGTCCTTTGATTAATATTTGAGAATAGTTATAAACTTAGTTAATTAAACTCACTTAAGCAGTTAAATCTGTATTTAAAACATTTGATTTGTCTTATAAACACTAAAATGGTCTATTTTAATAAGCAAAATCTTCTAGGCTTTTAATTAATTAATTACTATAGAAACCCTAATAAATATTAATATAGTAAGATTTCATTTTTCTTGATAATAAGATGCCCACTGAAATCACGTCTTAATCAATTACTCAACAACACCTTAAATTGCACAACTTAAATATATAATTTTTACTTGTAAATCTTATCAATAAAACTTAAAAAATAAAATAAATTATTTAATTATACATTTTAAACTATAATTATAAGTCTGAACTATTATTTGAATAGGCCAAATATTCTTAAATGATACATGTATATAAAATACTAATGAACAAACATTATTACTATGTTTTTAACTCTTCAAACACTTCTATACTTAATTTGAAATCTTACTAATTTAGGAAACAATGGTTTTCTCAAACATTTTGAGAGAGACCTTCCAACTGGATGAAATGCCATAATATAAGAAATTTTGGCTAGGACATCAACTAAATTCTTGTTATTGATACTTATGGGATATATGATTGTGATTTATAATCCATAATTGAGGTGTTAACACAACCAACTCTTCCCTACACTTATATTTGTAAACCTGAAGAGTCAATTTTGAGTTCTTCCCCGCCCCCCCCTGCCCCTATTGATAAAATCACTCATGAATTCTCCATATTTATCATGTCTTTGACCTGGTTTTTTACAACTATTTTTTTTTTCTATAAAAACTCCATTAGTTCTTCCATTTGGAAAAAAAAATGCTCTGTTTAAAGTACTCGGGCAATGCTGTTGTCTCTATCTCTCTCTGGGATATTCTTAATCCACATTATGAGAGCCAAGCCTCTAAAAAATTCTATAGTGAAGACATTTGTTTATCATAGTTTAACCTAGCATTTCTGAAATTAAATGAACAAGAACCATTTTACTCTGGGCATTATTTATTAATACCCACAGGCTTGGGAAATGCTACTCAAATCTGTCCGTTCCTTTACATTCTCACTATTCTCACTTTAGTTTGGGCCTTCATTATCTCTCACCTAGACTAGTCTCTTCGGTCTTAACAGAATCTGCTTCCTTTCTCTATAATTTTAATCTATTCTTTAGACACTGCCAAGGAGATTTTTTCATATTACATTTCTAAATGTGTCTCTCCTCTGTTCAGAAGCAGATAAATGGAAGGATTAGGGATCTGGACACTTTAATTCATATCTTGGCTTTGGCACTAATTAACAATATAATCTTGGAAAATTCATGTTCTTTGTATGGGTCTCTGTTTTTTCAACTGAAAAATCAGCAGGCTGTTCTATATGGCTCTATAGCTCCTTTCAACTATTATATTCTACACTTGCATAAAAAAGCAGAGATTCTTCTTTTGCCTCCCATGTAATTAATTACGTTAGCCCAATTATGTTAACTCTTTCCAACTTAATTTCTCTTTCTATTTCCTTTGAACTCTGCAGTTCAACCAAACTAGACTGGTACTTATTTTCTCATCTGCAAATGTCATTTTGAATTTTTTATTTTTATTTAAACTTCTTTATGTCATAGATTAATTATGTTTGCCTCTACAATTTATAGTCAATTTAAGATGCATCTCAATGATTACCTCCTTCAGGAAAGTCATAACACTTCCCTAACTACCTAGTTGGAATCTCTTGAACTTTTGTAGCATTTTATACCTCTATTTTAGCTCCTATTGTTCTGCCTTGACTTCTTTGGCTGCACATGCCCTGCTCACCCAATAGTAAGGTATAAACTAAATTAGTGACTAGTATCTTATTCATAAGTACTAGTCAGAAGTCAGCAACTGCTGTCTTATACATACTCACTCTCCCTAAGACATCTATTGCCAGTCTTTGAGGTAGTTGGTTGATTAGTTTATAATGTTTAATTGAAGAGAAAAGTTTGATCCATTAGAGATGTGCTTGCATAAAAGCTATAATATAAATAATTAATAGAGAAAAAACTTAAATAGAAATACTGATTTTTCATTTGGAAATAAACATAAAGAGAAATTTTAAAAACATTTTTGGGTATGCCTTGGCCGGTTTTGTGCAGTGGATAGAACATTGGCCCATGCACCAAAGGGTGGTGGATTTGATTTCCAATCAAGGGCACATACCTGGGTTGTAGGTTCGATTTCTGGCCCCCAGTTGAGGTGCGTACAGGGAGGAAACCAATCGATGTGTCTCTCTCACATGGATGTCTCTCTCTCTCTCTCTCTCTCTCTCTCTCTCTCTCTCTCTCTCTCTCTCTTTCTGTCTTTCTCTCTCTCTCACCCTCTCTCTCTTCCACTCTCTCTAAAAATCAATGGGAAAAATATTCTCAGGTGAGAATTGACAACAACAAAAAATAATATAAATGTATCCATTAAAAACTTTTTGGGGTATATATTATAAAACACTGGGCTTTTATTGTCAACTATACATGAAAACAAGCTTGAAAAATTCTTATCCAAACTCTTGGGGCTTAGTTGCTACTATTTCTTCTTGTCTGAATGATGATCAGACAAGAAGAAATTTATAAGTCTTTAATTTTCTCCCATAATATTTCATATGAAAATAGCAAGTGAAGTTAATATCTCTTTATTGATAGAAAAAATAAAGGCTGAAGTAATCTTATCATTTTGGTTATTTCATTACCTCCAAGTCTGTCATTGTCTAAGGTCTGTGTCTCATTTGAACTTCATGTGAATGTAATGTTCCTTAAACATTACATTCCAAGTCTCACAATAATCAAATTAAGCCAGAATGATTGTAATTCAGTACATAGATTCCACATATTGCTTTGGTAACAAAACAAAACAAAAACAGCTTCAAGTAGCACTTTCTTGTGTTTCTTGTATCTTACACACATGTATATACATTAGATAAATGAAATCCTGCCACTTTAAATTATTTCTTATAGATTAAACATGATTTTTCTCCCTAAGAACCTTAGATAGCTTCTGTTAGGGGATGCTGCTGTGACTAGAGAAGGGAAGTGTCATGCCTGCAATGACTAAGGATTTAGTGAGGTCTATAATGCTGCCATAGTTAAGGGGAATCTTGAAATATACATCAAAGGGAATTTAATCTAAAAGCTAAAAATAAAAAAGCCCATTTCATTGAGAAATGTTAATAAAAACCATGGAATGCAAAAAAAAAAAAGACTTATCTTCTGAGAAACATCTGAAAAAGGAGGGCCAAAAAGGGCTTTTCTTTTAAAATATATCTTGTGTAATGAAGAAGCAAATTGATCATCACTTCAACACACAAGATGGCTGCCCCCATATGGTCAAAGATCCTGCCTGCATGTGGACACAAGATGGCCACCACAAGATGGCTGGCAGGGGAGGGCAGTTGTGGGCTATCAGGCCTGCAGGGGAGGGCAGTTGGGGGGGGGACTAGGTCTCTAGGGGAGGGCAGTTGGGGATGGCCAGGCCTGCAGGGAAGGGCAGTTGTGGGGGATCAGGCCTTCAGGGGATGGCAGTTAGGAGCAATTGGGCTGGCAGTGGAGCAGTTAGGTGTCGATCAGGCTGGCAGGGGAGTGGTTAGGGGGTGATCAGGCTGGCAGTCAGAAGCAGTTATAATAAGTAGGGTAACACTGGAAGAGGAGACAGCATATGCGAAACCGTGGTTATGTATTTAGATAACTACTAGTGGTTTGATATAGCCAGAACATGAGACTGATGGAGAGAATAGGGGGGAAATTGGACTTATCACTTTAAAGCTATTGGGTAGCTTTTGATGTCTCATTGCATGGAAATGAAATAATTAAGTTAATGCTTTGGAAGGACCATTCTTGTAGCTCTGTGGAGGGTGAATTGAAGTAGCTATCACGAAATACAGGGATGCCTGGTAATAGGCATCTTCAAGTGTCCAGGAGTGAAGTAATGAACCAGAGCTACAGAAAGTTTTATAATTATCCTCGTTCAGAAAGCCTTTGACTTCTGTCTGCATCCCATTCTCTACATAGGGTCAGACTAATCTCTTCAAACTGATTAGGAGTTAGATACCATACTGCTCTCCACTTCTAAACTACTTCATCATTTCCCTGCATCCTGCAGTCTGGTCTTTCTCTTCCCTTCAGGAAAACACACACACACACACACACACACACACACACACACACACACACACACCAAGACTCTAAATCTTAAGAAAATAAAACAAAACAAAAAATAGATTCTCATTTGGAAATATGAGGATGGAACTGAGGTATGTAGCTCCACATGGCATCTTTCTGCTGGGCCTTTCCTGATTTAATAAATCTACAGAATTTGTTGGGTTGATTAGATGCTTGGGAATGAGATAAAGGGAAAAATTTAGGATAATTCTTGTTTCTAGTTCAGTAACAGAGATGTCATTTACTGAGATAAGGCTCACAGGAAGGACAATACAATTCAAGGGGAAAAAAGTTAAGTATACTTATGTCTTTGAGACATTCAGGGAGGCAGTCCAGAAGAAAGGTTCATGGCAGAAATGTGGCTGATAGTGTTGACAGGTGAGTCATATGCATATTGAATCTCAGTGAAAATGTATTTTAGATTAACTCACTGAGAAGATTGATTAAAGTAAATTTGGGAGAAAGGAAACATGAGCAACTCTGAAATTTAAGAGGGAAACTGAGGAAGAGGTTTTTTGAAGATGGATTCCTTAATTTAAACAAGTGGGATTATTAACCAACCCTAATCAAAATATCTAAAACTGTTGCCTTGAAAGTAAAGAATGAAGTTCCACTTAAAAATGTAAGACAATCTTGTCTCCCTCATAGAAAAAACTGTACAAGCATGAGGTGTGCTTACTGAGAATTAACATATGATTTATAAACTGCAAATTAGAATTGAAGCCTAAGAAGAAAGTCACAAATGGGATGGAAAAATATGGATAGTCTCTTCCAGAATCATGCTTGTCTGGGAGCAGTATTACCCTATACAGTCAGAACAATTTCAGCTAAACTGTAGCTAAATATACCAAAGGGAAACAGCCAAAGTTCCGAGAATTCTACAGAAAACACATTCACTCTTCCTTAAAATGTTTTGTTCTAATGATCACAGCCACATGACATATTCTGAAGTCAGCGATTCTGAAGAATCATTGCTGTTCTGAAGCTCAGATTACTTCCTATCAATTATGGCAGAACAAAGTAATATATAACAAAAAGAATCCAAGTATCGCAAAGTTTTTGTTTGCAAGAGTTGCTGTAGGTGAAATTCTCATTTTTCTGTTCAGTTAAAATCCTTTTCCTGAGTTGACAAATTTAAATGGCTGTCCTTGCAGAGAAGTTTGACACTTTTTATGAACCAAGACTTATAATTCTTAGAAAGGTGAGAGTCAGCTCAAGTCTGTTGCTGGGGTTTCTGCAATTTCTCAGATTTACGCATCTGCAGCACAAGGCCAATTTTGATTGGGGAAAAAATATCTTCTAAGCACTTTTTTTTGTGTGTGAAACTCAGTGTTACAGAGTATTTGTACATTTTCTTTTTATTACATTTTTATTGATTTCAGAAAGGAAAGAAGAGGGAGAGAGAGAGAGAAACACCAATGAAAGAGAATCATGGATCCCCTGCCTCCTGCAGGCCCCTATTGGGGATTGAGCCCGCAATCTGGGCATGTGCCCTTGACTAGAATTGACCTTGGGACCTGTAGGTCCACAGGCTCTGTCCACTGAGTCAAACTGGCTAGGGCTATTTGTTCATTTTTCATACGTTTCCATATTCACACTTAAAATTTGGGGTTCTATTGGATGGGCAAGAGCTATTTACTAAATGATTTTCACAGAAGGCTAATCATTCATAATTATTAAATAAACTTTGTTGAATGGCCAAAAGGAATGATAACATTTTTTAATTACCACCTTTCATGATTGTAAGTATAAATGATTGAATTTTATTCCAAGCTGTCGAATTATAGGGTTTAGCACTTTCTACTACATTGCTTGGCATACAATATTCTCTTTGGCAAGCTGACAATCTCCCTTCATGAGATATGAGCAGCACAGGAAAACATTGCTGACTTTAGGCTCTATTTTGCTGATGTGACACAAAACTTTAGGATTTCAAATGTGGTATTGATCCAGAAATGCATTTTTTTGTAGACAGCACAAAGTAGTACAACAAAAAAGTCCCATATGGTGTGAGTTGTCATTTTTATTTATCAGTTCACACTTTCATCATAGTGGAAAGAGCCTGAGTCTATTCTGCTTATAGACTCTGTTCACATGAAAACTTACGTCATGTTTAAGACATTATTATTTTGGGTTTCTTTTAGCTGAACCCAATCGAACACAATAATAGTTACATTCTGTTTTGTAACCAAATTAGGTCTTCTATGATTGGCTTTTCGTTTGATTAAAAAAATTGAGAGCCTAAATAGTATCCACATAATTATATTTGAGTAATATTGTTTAATACAAAGTCAAGAAGTTCTAATTTTTTATATCTGTAAAATTAGCATATATAAGTTTTTTGCTTCAATCTTCCACTCAACTTCTCTAAAATATAATCTGCTTTGTTAAGTCTCCTTTCTTTTTTCTCTGTGGAGACCACCCTCCAAAAGCCCTATGTCTTTTCTATTTCAGTTTTGAACTTGATGCTATCTAGACCTGCTTAACAGTGGTTGTACTGAGACTTCCATTCAGCGCTTTCAGGAAAAGTCTATTAAAAAGGCCACATGTGAAAATGATATTAGCACTCTTTATTTAATAGGTTGGTGCGGGAAGAGGCTGGTATTAATAAAATGCTTCTATGGGCAACCTCTCCATTACTTTCCTTGAACATTATCCACTATTCCCATTTTTAATGCCATTTCTGGTTTCTCAAACCATGTCAGGCTAATACAATGCACAGCTTTTCATTTGGGTTTCTTTCTATCTTAGATTCACCAACCCCTATTTTTCTTTGCAGGTTTTTCTCTTTCACTCTCTCAGTATTTCTGAGAGTTAATATAGCGAAGTGGCCAAGTACAAGGTCCCTATAATTAGATAGCTGTGTTATCCTAACCCCATTACTGTTTGGTTGTATAATTTTAGTCTTTAATAATACTTATCCTCTCTCTAAGGCTTAATTTCCTCATCAGTAAAATTGGATAATATTAGCACCAACTTCATGGGTTCACTGTAGAATTAAGTGACTTAATCCATGTTTAGGGTTTACCACAATGCCTAGAATACAGAAATGCCCAATGTTACTTATAGCTAAAACTACAATATAACAGTAGCATTAGAGAGTGAGTCAGCCAAGGTCATACAGACAAGAGCCAAAGTTAAAACCTAACATGACTTCAGAGCCTGACTTTTCAATGACTACTAGTGCTGTTTCATGTGGAATGCATGTTATGAATGCTTCTGTTGGGGAACTAGCTCCCATCTAGAACAGTGGTTTGCATTTAGCATGTGTATGGTATGTGGGATGTGGGGGCTTAAAGTGAGATGGGGAGCAAAATACGTTCATCCCTTGAGGATAGTTTTCTAAGTACGTATGCCTTGGGACTCCTTTTGAAAAAGTTTGATAAGCTTTTCATGGTGGGCTGTGACAGGGATGTGTATTTTGAATTAGCTTCCCTGGTGATCTGATGTCTCCTCTGGTTGAGAAAACTGATTTGGGGAAGTCACTACTTTGGCCAAGTGCAGTGAGTCTATTAATAGAAATCCTAGAAAATTACCCAAGAAGGAAGTCAAATGAAAAGAAAGATAATGTTCCTAGACTCAATATGTCTCATGAAAATGTTCATAACAACAATTTTACATTTTTGCTGCTGTGACTCATTGCTACATCCAAAATGTACTCCAGAAGTCACATCAGCCTTTAAAAAATTCATTTAGTTTCTATTCAGCTAGTTTCTCTCTTTGATAAGTGGTTTAGTTAACACTTATAGTACCAGATGTAAAAATATCCCTAAAATACTCACTGTCATAAATTGCCTTTATATACTTAATTCAATGACAACTAAAAGAAAAGAAAAAAAAAGATCATTAAGGATTTTCTGGTACTTCAGCAAGACATTGTCATATTGTTCTTTTATTCTAAAATGAAATTGATGTCATGCCACATATTAAATACATAAATTTTAAATACCAGATTCTTCTTTATTGTGACATAGAAATTAAGAGCAAATAATTTAAGTATGATAGAAATAAGGCAATGCATATTAAATAGATTGCACTTATATATTGATAGATTTTGCATTGGAGACTAAGTTCTTTACATGTTTGAACATTTAACCCTTATAGTAACTCTCTGAAAATGGTTAAATTATTATATGCCCACTTTTACAGATGAGGAATTGGAGAGAGGTTAACCTGCCTATGTTGTATAGCAAAACACTGAGGGAGCTGGGGTTTGAAGTCAGAGGAATATGGCTCCAGAATCTGTGAGTTTAACCATACTGCCTTTCCCTGAACCAAAGGAGAGGAAAATGGACAAAGAAGCCTGTGACGAATACTTAAAACGTATCATGTAATGTAGAAAGATGCAATTGATTTATGGATATTTATTTTGTATCCTACTACATTATTAAAGTTATTTTTCAGTTCTAGTATTTTTTTGTGTATGTATTTTTTATGGTTCTTTATATACAGTATTAGCTTATGTGCAAATAGTGACAGTTTTACTTTTTCCTTTCTAATTTGAATGCCTTTTATTTACTTTTCTTGTGTGAAAGCTGTGGCTAGGATTTACAGTATTATATTGTATAAGAATAATGAAAGCAGGCATCTCTCTCTTGTTCCCCATCTTACAGAAAATGCTTATAATTTTTTCCCATTGAGGTTGCTGTTGGCTGTGGGTTTGTCATATATGACTTTTATTATGCTGAGGGATGTTATCTCTATTACTACTTTGTTGAGAGTTTTTATCATAAATGGGTTCTGGATTTTATCAAATGCTTTTTCTGCATCTATTTATATGAACAAATGAACTATCAGAAATGAAAACTAAAACACAATCTCATTCACAATTGCTTCAAAAAGAATAATATGCATAGGAATAAACTTAACCAAGATGTAAAAGACCTATAGTTACAAAATTATAAGGCACTGAAGAAAGAAATTGAGGAAGATACAAATAAATGGAGGCATATACCATGTTCCTGGATAGGAAGAATTAACATAATTAAAATGTCCCTATTACCCAAAGCAATCTACAGATTCAACACAATGTCTATCAAGATACCAATGGAGTATTTCACAGAACTAGAGCAAATATTTCAAAAGCTTGTATGGAACTACAAAAGACCCTGAATAGCAACAGTGATCTTGAGAAAGAAGAACAGATTGGAGGAATCACCCAACCTGATATCAAACTATACTACAAGGCCATAATAATCAAAACAGCATGGTATTGGTAAACAAATAGTCATATAGATCAATGAAACAGAATAGAGAGCTCAGAATTAAATCCACACCTTTGTAGTCATTTAATATTTGACCAAGGAGGCAACAACATACAATAGACTAAAAATGCTCTTTGAAATAAATGTTGTTGGAAATATTGTACAGATATATACAAAACATGAAACTAGACCATTTTATTATACTGCTCACACACACACACTCACACAAAAGGAACTCAAAATGTATTAAAGACTTAAATGTGAGATTCAAAACCATAAAAATCCTAGAAGAAAACATTATCTGTAAAATTTCAAATATTTCTCATAATAGCAATATTTTTTTTTCCTGATATATCTTCTCAGGCAAGGGAAACAAAAGAAAAAATCAACAAATGGGACTACATTAAACTAAAAAATTTCTGCACAGCAAAGGAAACAATCAACAAAATGAAAAGATAAACCACTGAATGGGAGAACATATTTGCCTATGATACATCTGATAAGGGGTTAATATCCAAAACTTATAAAGAACTCAGGATCAATCTAGCATGTGTGTGTTCAGTGGGCTGGCCTTGGTCCTCAGGGACAGTGTGTGACTCCAGTGTCTACCTAACTAGTCTCTTGCTTATGACCCCTACTAAAAACTCAAATGGTGGATTTTAGGGGAAATGTTAAGTTGAGATTATGTTTACTTTGTTACTTGCTGATTTTCCTACTAAATGTAGCATTTCAATTAGAGCCAACTTCTTGCATTTTGAGAAAATTGTAAAAAAAGTGCAATTATGAAGAAATGGCCAATATTTTTTATTAATCTGTTCTTTTGGAAACTGTCATGCACTATAAATTGTGTACAGTTATCCTATATAATAAAATAATAATATGAAAATTGACTGTACCTTTGCTATACCTACAAGCTATGCCCACCAGCCAGTCAGGAGCAAATATGCAAATAAACCCAACCAAGATTGCTGCAGCCACAGAGAGCAGGAGGAAGGCTTGGATTTCCCTGGCAATGGAGGAAGCCAAGCTTTCCACCTGCCCTTGCTGACCTAGTCCTCCACTCAAGGTTACAACATTTCAATGATAGAAGATAAATACCCCAACAAAAATGGTGGCAGCCTCAGAGCTGGAAAGAGCATGAGGCTAGGGTTGTCCCCAGCGATGGAGGAAGCCAAGCTTTCCAAACACTCTGGCCTGCCTTGGCCTCTGCTTAAGGTTACAAAGTTTCAATTAAAGAAGATACATAAATCCCAACAGAAATGGCTGCCACCATGGAGCAAGCAGGAAGCTTGGCTCCACTCCAGACTACAAAGTTTCAATTGTAGAAGATAAATAAATCCGATACCAGGCCTCTGATTGGGTCACTGAAGGGTGTGACCAGCCTGAAACCATCATAGGCCCCTTGCCCAGGTAGCTCCATGCTCCAAGGTAACCCTCACCCTGATCCAGAACACCCTTCAGGGCAAACCAGCTGCCCCCCACCCTTGCACAAGGCTTCTATATTATCTAATAAAAGAGTAATATGCAGGTTGAACATCACTCCAACACAAGATGACTGCCCCCATGTGGTCAAAGATCCTGCTCCCATGTGGACACAAGATGGCCACCATGGGAGGGCAGTTGAGAGGGACCAGGCCTGCAAAGGAGGGCAGTTGGGAGTGATCAAGCCTGCAGGGGATAGCAGTTATGGGCAAACAGGCTGTCAGGGGAGCAGTTAGGCATCAATCAGGCTGGCAGGGGAGTGGCTAGGGGGTGACCAGTCTGACAGGCAGAAGTGGTTAGGGGGAATCAGGAAGGCTTGCAGGCAAGCAGTTGGGAGCCAGCAGTTCTGGATTGTGAGAGAGATGTCCAACTGCCCATTTAGGGATCAGGCCTAAATGGGCATTCGGGCATCCCTTGAGGTGTCCCAGATTGGAGCGGGAGTAGGCTGGGCTGAGGGACACCACTCCCTGTCCATGAATGAATTTTGTGCACCGAGCCTCTAATATATATATTTTTTACATGAGTAAAAAGCAACCTCTCCAGCAAAGAAAAAAAACACTTTTAAAACTCAACATCAAAGAAACAAACAAGCCAATTAAAAAATGGGCAAAAGACCTGAGTAGACACTTTCACAAAGAGGGTAAACAGGTGGGCAATAGACATATGAAAAGATATCCAATGTTAATGTTCATCTGAAGAATGCAAATTAAAACCACAATTAGATATTACCTTACATCTGTGAGAATGGCTATCATCAATAAATCAGCAAACAACAAGTGTTGGGTAGGAATAGGGAGGAAAGGGAACCCTCAATCACTGTTGGTGAGAATGCAGAATGGTGCAACCACTATGGAAAGCAGTATGAAGTTAACTAAAAAATTAAAAATGGAACTTCCCTATGACCTAATCATTCAACTCTTGGAATTATCTGAAGAAACCTGAAACACTAATTCAAAAAAATATATGTACCTCTATGTTCATTGCAGAATTATTTAAAATAGCCAAGATTTGGAATCAGCCCAAGTGTCCATTAATAGACTAGTGGATAAAAAAAGCTGTGGTACATTTACACAATGAAATTCTACTTTGCTGTAAAAAGGAAGAAATATTTACCTTTTGCAACAACATGGATGAACGTAGAGGACATTATGTTTAGTGAAATATGCCAGATAAAGACAAGTATCATTGATTTCGGCTCATATGTGGAATTTAATGAACAAATGGAACTACAAAACAAAATGGAGACAGACTCATAGATAAAGAGCAATCAGACACCTGGGAGTGGGGAAGGTGCTAGGATGATGATGGAGGGATTGAGTATAAAAGGAAAAAAAAAAAAAAGAGCAAACTCATGGACATAGACAATAGTGTGGTGATTGTGAGGGTGGAAAGGGATGGGTGGAGGAGGATGACGACATAGAGGGAATAAATAATGACAGAAAAATTAAATTTAAAGAAGACATATGATGAACATAAAATAAACTGAATACTCTGTTCTCTATTTTTAATGTGTTTTTACTATTTTAGAGGATTATAATGATCTAAAATTTAGTTCCTAAAGTTAAATTTTTCATGTAGGTAACTACAGTTCCCTCTTCTGACAAATCATCATGACATTCTGGGGCATCTCTTTCTCCCTGCCCTCCCTTTTACACCAGAATCACCTGGTAGACTTGTTAAACTCAAAATTCAGAACTTCTTTTTATTTTTTATTTTTTTTTTGAGATTTTTAAAATAAATCTTTATTTTTCAGATTATTACAAATGTGATCCTCTTCCCCCCCTCAATTGCTCCCCTTCACCAGGTTCCCACCCCACCCTCTGTCCTTTCCCCATCCCCCATTGTCCTCATCCATAGGTGCACAGTTTTTGTTCAGTCTCTTCCTGCACCCCCACTCCCCTTTTCTGAGAATTGTCAGTCCACTCCCCTTCCATACCTCTGATTCTATTATATTCAACAGTTAATATTGTTCATCAGATTTTTTAATTCCCTTGGTTTTTAGATTCACTTGTTGATAGCTACGTATTTGTTGTTCATAATTTTTATCTTTATCTTCTTCCTCTTCCCAAATAACCCCCTTCAGCAATTCATATAATTCTGGTTTGGTGGTGATGAACTCTTTTAGCTTTTTTTTATTTGTGAAGCTCTTTATCTGTCCTTTGATTCTGAGTGATAGCTTTGCTGGGTAGATTATTTTTGGCTGTAGGTTCTTGCTATTCATCACCTTGAATATTTCTTGCCATTCCCGTCTGGCCTGCATGGTTTCTGTTGAGAAATCAGCTGACAATCTTATGGGTGCTTCTTTATAGGTCACTACCTGCTTTTCTCTTGCTGCTTTTAATATTCTCTCTTTGTCTTTTGCACTTGGAATTTTAGTTTCAAATAGGACTGAAGAATTTGCATTTCCTGCCCTCCTGCTTTATTGAGACACTAGAGGCCCAGTGTATGAAATTCATGCATAGGAGGGAGGGGTCCCTCAGCCTGGCCTGCACCCTCTCCAATATGTAACCCCTACACCTTTTTCTTATTTAGGTAACCTCTTCACATTAAAAAAAAATTAACTGAAATACCACCTAATGTAGGAAATCCTCTTTGAATAAACCTATTTATAATATCTATTAAGTATTTTCATAGTATACCATTCTTTTTCTTTAGCAGCAACTTAGAATGGATGCAGTCTGCTTCTCATTCTTGCTTCTGAATTCTTTCTTGTTGCTCTTGTAATAGTGAAGTTATGCAATTTACATTTGCCCTTCAAAGGCTTCTATTTCGTTCAGTTTCTAGTTGGCTCCCTGCTTTTTTTTTTTTAAGCAATAAATTTGGGTTGCAATAGTAAACCTCACTTGTAATCAAGCCTGTAGGTCTCCCTATCTGAATATTTCTATAATATCTATCACTTTAGTATACCAGAGATGGTGTTCATTTATAGAAAATAACAATAAATGTCACCTGACCATTTGATCTCCTAGTAATATTTTATAGCAAAATATATTATTCTAGTAATTTAACTATTACAAAACCAAGGCATACAGAAATAAATCACATTGAACAATAAAGAATGTCTCAAATATCAAAGCATAATACACTTAGGGCCTCACATGTTCTGTCTTAAATATCATAGCAAAATATACAGTTCACATGGAACTCAGCTTCATGATGTGAGCTTGTGTTTCTCTGGAGAGAGAGTGATAGAGATAGAGATAGATAGATAGATAGAGAGAGAGAGAAAGAGAGAGAGAAACATTGATGTGAGAAATATTGATCAGTTGCCTTCAGTATGTGCCCATAGGTAATGCATATCTACACTAAAGAGAAAAATGCTAATTGACTGTACCTTCACTACACCCACAGCCAATCAGAGTGAGTATGCAAATTAACCCAAACAAAGATGGCAGTTAATTTGCATACACTGAGGGAGGGAGGAGTGAAGACTGAAGACAGCATAGAAGGAAGAGGGAGGAAAAGTGGTAAGCAAGGCAGCTGCTAGAGGAAAGCACAGGTGGGGCAAAGTGGGGCAGGTGGCAGCAATGGCTCATGCGTATGGCCGTGGTGGCCGCTTGCAGGAATCTTCCTGCAATGGGCTTCTAGTCTATATATATAAATGGATAATATGTTAAGTGTCTATCCAGGAAATGATATCACGTAGCATCACCCAGATTCCTCTCCCTAGTGACAACTAGCCTCCTTACAGTTTCTTCAGCCCAGGAACATGAATTGCTTTATAGCCAGGTGGAAACATTTCACACTGTAACCAAATGTTTGTGAATCATTTTCCCATGCCTCATCTCATTTGATCCTCACAGAAGTCCTGAAGTAGATAGAAGACTAATTGGAATCCTATTTTCTTTTAATTAGCTGAAAAACAGAGATTTAGAAAGTTTAAAAACTTGGCCTGACTGAAAAGAAGAAATGGTGGGCTTTCAAAATTACTTCAGGTTTTCTCATTGCACAGGATATAGTCAAACACTGCTGCAGTTAAGTATTTTATCCTTTGTTCTCCCTGAGCGATCTACAATAATAACCTGCTTCATGTTGATATTTACTGCTGTGTTGCTAACAATTATCTGAAAGAGAAGTTGGGGTGTTTCACTGGGCAGGAAAAAGTTTAGTTAAATCATAAAGCAGGTCTAATTAAGCAAGTTTATTCTATATCTATAAAAGGATAAGTTGATCACACATGCACAATACATATAAAGCACTCACTGATGCCAATTGCACACGTGTGTTTCAATATATCATTGTTGATCATGAATTTGGTTTACACTTCTATTATAGAGAAAGCGTGAATAGCAATATTAAAATATTTCTCCTAATTGATTTCCTTTTACTGTGCATGAATTTGTTCACCAGGTCACTAGTATACATATAAGACCTTTGGCTAACTTCTTCCCAATCTCCCCAACTCTTTTCCCTTGGAGATTCATAAGTCTGTTTATGTTTCCATGCTTCTGGTTTTATTTTATTCATCAGTTTATTTTATTAGATTCCTTGTTCATTTAGTTTGATTTTTATATTCAATTGTATGTATTTATTGCCATCTTATTGCTCATACTTTTTTTCTTTTTTTTCATCTTCATCTTCATATTTTTCGTTCTCTTCTTAAAGGATACACTTCAATATTTCATGTAATACTGGTTTGGTGTTGATAAACTCCTTTAGCTTTTTCTTTTCTATGAAGACCTTTATCTGATCTTCAATTCTAAATTATAGCTTTGCTGGGTAGAATAATCTTGGTTGTAGATCCTTGTTCTTTATCACTTAGAATAAAGAATGTCCTTTCTGGCTTGTAAAAGGTATGACTTAAAAAAAGATTGCTCAAATAAATGATACCATACAGTATTTATATTTCTTTACTTGGCTTTTTTTACTTTGCAACAATGCCTACCAGTTTCACCTATATTGTCACAAAGGCAGGATTTTCTCCTTTTTATGCCTGAATAATACTCCATTGCAAATGTTTACCTCATTAAAAAAACATATTCATTCATTGACAGACACTTAGGCTATTTCCATATCTTGCTGCAATGAACCTGTTGACCCTTTGGTCTTGGACTTCTAGCATTCAGAATCTCGAGAAAACAAATTTCTGTTGATTAAATTACTCTGAGGAATTTCATTAAGGCAGTCTTAGCAAACTAATACAACCAAAAATGAAGAGATAAATGCTTTCAGAAAATAAAAACAAAACAAAACAAAGCAGGTTACCTGTAGAAAGAATGAGAATCAGACTGACCTTGAATTTTTTAACAGCAATACTGGATGCTAGAAAACAATGGAGCAATATATTCAAAGTTCTGAGGCAAAATTATTTCTAATCTAGAACTTTATACTCAGTTTAAATATCAATTATATGTGATAGCATGTAATTACTGTTAAACATGTAAGAGTGCAGAATGTTTATTCTCACACACATCATTACTTATGGAACTTATTTGAAGATAAATTTTATTAAAAATCATGGAATTCCAAAAAAGAAGAAGAAAAGTTAGGCCAACATAGAAGAGGGAGGAAAGAAGGGCATCAGTAGAGGTATGGGCAGGGTCAAAGTTTAGATATTATTATCCAGATGTCCAGGTATTGATTCTGAAGTATAAGAACAAACACTTAGTTCTATTGACCTAGGTTGCCAGGATTTTTGAAAATAAAAATGTATTCCATGAAATAGTTGGCACATGCTTTTATTAAAAAATTACTCTTTTAGATGCAATTAAAATGTAACTGAGAGTTTTGCATTGTATCTATCAGCTCTGCACTAGTCTGAAGACACTAGTTTCTATCACCTTGTACAAAGTTTAGCCCATAAAAGCAGTAATTCAGTAGTCAATTAAGTGTCATTCAGAAAGGTTCTGCACTAAGAGATTATGGAGAATTAGAAAAAAAAACACCACACACAAAAAAAAAATACAAACACAACCATTAAGAAACTGTAAGGGACACTTAGGGGCTCAGAATTTCTACTGTTTTACTGCTTCTGCATAATTTCAGAGACAGACACATTTCATAAAGTTTACATTTGTTTGTTCATGAACCTTTATTTCATTAGCAAATCTTTTAACACACCAAAAGTCCACAAAATATTGTAGTCATTATTTGCTCCAAATCTGACATATAACTTTACAGATTATACTTCTTTTTGGAATTTGCATTTAATATTAAATTTATTATATTAGTAAACTATCTGAAAATATTATAAAAGCATTTTGTGTTGTGATACCTTGACTTGGAAGTTCTGCATACATTTCTATTTTATTGAAAAAATACCACAGAAAATCTATTGATTAATAGAGGCTAATTTTTGTGGACTATTTGAAACAAATATAGTTCTGCATTTTAAAGGTACATATTACCATAGAAACCTTATTGTGTTCATCCTTCAGAAAACATTTCTTGGCTTTTGTCTTGTTTTGAAGATGTGGTAGAGTGATAAATTAAAATTCACAGCTTATCAGTATGACAGAATATTAAAATAGAGAAATTTAAAAACAATCCTTTGTATTTCTAAAAATATAAGAAGTGCTTCTTTATGAATTTCTCACAGTTTGTTTTTTCTTTGGGAAAAACACACATTTGATTGACCGTAAGACAAAAATCAAGTTGCTCTAATTTAAAATGTCTTATTCTTGTCATACAATGTCATCTCTTATTTTCTGCAGAGATAGAAGAAATTGAGTGAGAAAATTGAAAATAATTTTAATGCTCCCAAAAGAATTATAACATGAGCTTGAACATATGGGTAATTTGTGAGGTAAAGTCAGCTATGTAGTCTGATCATTTTCAATGTATATTTGTAGCTAAACCAAGAAGAAGATTCATGTTAGAATGGGATTTTCTTTCCCTGGCTGCTGGCACAGCCTTTCCACTCAGCCCAGCCCTTTTCTGCTCAGGCCCGGAGTCACCTCTTTCCGCTCCAGCTCTGCCTTCCCATGCTGCTCAGAAGCCCTGAAAGACCTGGGATGGGGCAGAACACTTACACACCTGCATCATTGCCATGACCACTTGGTGCCTGTGTATGCAAATTAACCACCATCTTTGTTGGGTTAATTTGCCTCTCACTCTTGATTGACTGGTGGCATAGTGGAAGTATGGTCAATTTATATGTTTGTTTGTTATTAGGTAAGATAGTTTCTTTGGGTCTGGAATTTTGGGCATGGCTTACCTGGGTGATTCTTGCCTGGGGTTTCTCTTGAGGTTACAGTAAAGATGCTAGTTGTGATGATGGTTACCTCAGGAATTGACTGGAGCTGGAGGACTCACTTCCAAAATGGTTCACTGAAAAGTTGTTGGTGGTTAGGAGGACTCAGCTCATTGACACATGGCCAACTTCTTATGACTTTTTGCGTGTTCTCACAGTATAGCATCTGGCTTCCTCTGACATGAGTGATTCAAGACAGAAAGGTGGAAGCGGAAATGGCTTTTATGACATAGCATCAAAAGTCATACGCCATTACTTTTGCCATAATGATTTATCCACAGACTATTCCTAATATAATATGAGAGGGATTACCTAGTGGTATGACTATCAGGAAACAAGCTATTTGACCTTGGATTAGCTGCCCAATGTTGCTTAGCTTCATTGGTTTTGAAATGGGGATAATAATGGTAGTTGTCTTTTAAGGTTGTGAAGATGAAATGTCATATTTCAGATATTAGCAATTACTAACCTATACATACAAGATTATTTTTCAATTTAAAATTAAATATTCTAAAAAGTGTGTGTAAGTAGAAAATAATGGGTGTTTCTAGTATTCCATCTTGAATTATAAATGAACCTTATGTATATGCTCAATAAATGTTAACTATTTTCATCATTGTTATTATAAATTATGAGAGTATTGTTGTTTATATTGCAAGGTTAGTCCATCTTTCTTAACATTGTTTCAGAAGGATTTTATAAATGACTTGTTATGTGATTGTCTTATATCAAAAGTTCATTAGAAAGCTATCTAATGGCAGCTCTTGATTAAACTACATTTAACACATTATGTCCTAATATATTATTCTGGTTAGTAAGATTGTCTCATTCATGCTAGTAAGACATGTCACAGGAATTAAAAGTGTAGCTTCTAATGTGCTGGAAGAGAGTTTTTGACAACAAGGTCAGCAGAATACAGAACATGCCTGATCTACAATATCTGCAGGTCAGTTCAGACATTCTGAGCCTTTTTCTTTCAGTCTAACAAAGGTGTGTAAAACTTAAAAAAAAAAGAGATACAATTTTAGGAATAATTTGCTTCTAAGGAGCAGAAACTCAATCAAGGTTGCTGAAGCATATGTCCATTTAATATTAGTGTCAGAAAAATCTCACAGATTGCAACTATTGGAAATAGGCCTCATGAGACTGGAAATTTATCAGGTGATCTTTTTGTCTCTCTATATCACATGTGTCAAACACAAGGCCCTCGGGCCAAATCCGTCCCGCCAGGCCTTGCAATGTGGCCCGCACCGCGCTGTCATCACTGCACTCCGCTGCGTTTCCATCACAATGACAGTTTATGACTGTTCAGTAAACCATTCGGCCCGCGATTTAGGCTGGATTTTAGATTTTGGCCCCTTCTCTGATTGAGTTCGACACCCCTACTCTATATGGTCTTCGTCTCTTATCTTGGGGTCTCTGAGGTCGGCAGCTAGTAAGATGTTTCATAATAACCATCACTTCATGGTAGTCATGCCCTTACATAATCTTCTTCCCTTGAGTGTGGGCTAAACTTATTGACCCACTTCTAAAGGTGGAAGTAATGGGATTCATATTGGAACCCTCTGTAATTTGGTCTCTGATCTTGCTCCAGTGACTAGGTCATTTTATAGTTTAATCTCTGATTCTGACTACATGATGAACTGCATTCCTTGCATTGTCCATTTTACTACAAAACTTGTTTTAATAGTTTATTTTGTAGACTCTGAAGAGAAACTGAGATGTTGGCCCTGCCTTGTGCTCCCCCCTTTGCTAGCCATGTCTTATGACTCCAACTGTTGGCCATATCTTGTGAGTATACCTGCTAACCATGAGTCAATTGAAATCATTGTTATTTCACGACTCTACTTGTTGACCAATGAGTCAGGAGACCCCTGAAAATACAGTTGCCTGCAGTAATCAGAAAATGAATGATTTTGTTTTCCTAGAAATCCATCCTTTTGATCAGCAACTCCTCAAAACTCTCCCTTTTAAAATCTTGTCTTATTCTTCCTACCATAGAGCATGTCTCAAATTTACAAATCAGATCCCTCAGATGAGTTCTGTGGAACTTTTGTTTACTCTTCAATTTTGGGTGTGTACATTCTTTCTCTCTCTCAGAACACCTGTGCTGGGGAAAGCAAAGTATCATGTTCTGAACAGGTATATGGAGGCCCAGATGTTGTGGTGAAGGATGGAGGTCATCAGTCCAATAGCCTATGAGAAACTTAGCTCCTCACTCTAAAAGCCCATGAACAACTAAAATATGCCTATAACCACATGAACTTGGAAGTGGATATCTCATCCCCATTTGAGTCATTTGGTCTTGAGATTGTTGCAACCCCAGCTGATGCTTAACTGTAATCTCAGGAGGGACTCAAAACCAAAGTTTCCTAGGTGAACTGATCCACAGAAATAGTGAGATAATAAAAGTTTGTTGTTTTAAGCTGCTAACTTGGTATAACTTGTTAAGGAGCAAAAGAATACAGATTTTGGTGCATGTTACCATGATGAAAACCTAAGTTTGAGAGTGGCTTTGAAATGAGAATTGAGCAAAGTGATAGTGAAATTCTTAAGTGCCTTGAAGAAGCTTTTAATAGGCATCAAATAATCTTAAAAACAAAGTCTGAGGTCTAGTTCAGATGCTCAGTGGATAGAGCATCAGCCTAAAGACCAAAGGATCCTGGGTTCGATTCCAATCAAAGTCACATACCTTGGTTGCAGGCTCCCCCCTGGCCCAGGCTCTGGTCAGGGCTTGTGCAGGAGGCAACCAATTGATAAGTTCCTCTCACATTGATGTTTCTTTCCATCTTTCCCTCTCTCTTACACTTTCCCTAAAGTCAATGGGAAAATATCCTCAGGTGAGGATTAAAAAAAAAACAAAAGAAAAGAACAGAGCCTGAGGTCTATATTGACCACAGAGATAGTTTTAATCAAACTAAAAATAATATCTAGGCTTCAATTGTGTTTTAGTTCCAGGCTCAGAAAAGTGGTGAAACCAGACAAAGCCAGGCCTTTGAGCATGAATTCACCCGTGTCTCTGAGTGTGGAATACTTCAAAAAATAAACCCTTACTTTCTTTGCTACAAGCTCCTATTCCTTTTTGATTGGGCTTTGATGCAAATGGATTCCTCTAATCCAGTAATAATAGAAGCTTCTTAGTCTTAAATATGGTTGACAGTGAATGCTGGCAGTAAGCTGAAGGAAAGGGGAATAATCATTGTTAGGCAGTGGCAGAAAACTTAGCAACACTGTTGTTAATAGTTATGTTATAACTAGAGGCTGAGTGCACAAAATTTGTGCATAGTAGAGTCCTTAGGCCTGGTCAGCAATCAGGGCTGATTGGGGCCTTCCAACTGCTTCCAGGGCCTTCCTTACCTGGCTTCCAGCTGCCAGCAAGGAACTTCCTCTGTTCTGTGCTGCCCCTTGGTGTTCAGCGCATGTCATAGTGAGCTTTAAAACTCCTGGTCTCTCAGTTGAACACCTGATGGGACACTTTGCATTTTAACCATATATATTATAGAAAGTGTCTGAATTGGATGATCTAGTAAGGAGATTTCCAAGCAGCGTTGAAGGTGCTATCTGGTTTTGTTTTGTTTTTTTTGCTACCTATAGCAATATAGGAGAGGAATAGATTGCATTGAAGTAGGGATGTTTAGTAAAAAGGAGCCAAGACTTGACAATTTTGAAAATTCTGACTTTTCTGGTGGCAACTGGCACCAAAATTAACAAATGGCTTTAAATCCAAGATCAGATCCAGATCACTGCCTGGAGAACAGTGGTCTAAAGATAAAGCAAAGGATGTTACTGTCAAAACTTTTGTTAAGACCCCAGAAAGATAAAAGATTATGCCCCAGTGCATTATTCAGTTACACAAAGGGCTTTTTAAAGAGATTATAATAGTGTGCCTCACAGATTCTCTCAATGAAACAATACTGAACCTAGGAAGCTTAAGAGCATTATGTCTCAGTTGTCTCATACCAGGCTCAAAGGAGAGAAGCCCTTATCTTAAGATTTGTGAATGTGGCTTTTGTCTAGTGCAGTGAACCCAAAGATGATTCACAAGAGACCCACAAAGCTCTTACAAAAGTTACAAAAGCAGAAACATCACCAGCTTGGACTCCAGGGCAGGCAGTATGGAAAGAGGAGAGGTCTTTGGACTCCAAAATTAAACAGGAAGGAAGGAGAATGTGCTATCTATTTAGCTGTAAACACATGTTCCCTTTCATCACAAAAGGAAGGAAGGCACAGAGGGCAGAAATAATAACTGAGAAGGTAGAGTTGATATCAGGGAAAATTATTCCCAGTCTTGAAATTCAATTAAAAAACATTTGACATTTGCCCAGTTGGATTTCAGAATTGCCATGGACCTGTGACTCCTTTGTGTATTCTTCCTACTTTTTGGCAGATATGCATATAGCAGTTTCCCAATACCTGTATCTATTGTATGGTGTGTGTGTGTGTGTGTGTGTGTGTGTGTGTGTGTGTGTGAAGCTTGTTTCTAATTTCACAAGTCTATAGATCAAGAGGAATTGTTTTTGAGAATCTGTACTTGAGGAACTATGCTTCAGGAACTATGTTTGAGAAGATTCGTCATCTACGGGAACTAATTTAGATAACATTAGAAAACAGGATTCTGGATTTTGAACTGACACAATAATGGAATGAAACTCTTAAGGTCACCGGAAGGGATGAGAATTTTGCATGTGAGAGAGATGTAAATCATTGGAGCTAAAGGTGTGGATTGTTGTAGGCAGCCTCTAAGATGGTTCCCAATGATTCTCCCTCCTAGTACTCATGCTTTTCCCACTGAGTATGGGTCGAACTCACTTTCAAAGAATATATTTAGCAAAAGGAATAGGCTGTAGCTTCTGAGATTAGATTTAAAAATCACTTGGCTTTCATCTCAGTTGTGTGTGCTCTCTCCCTCTCTTAGATTACTGGTATGAGGGGAAGCAATCTTCCAGGGCGTGAGCAGGCCCATGTAGATTTCCATGTGGTGTTGCAAGAAACCAGGCTCCCTAAGAGCTTTCTCCTAGGAGGAACTGAAATCTACCAACAACCACATGAGTGATTTTAGAAACAGATTCTTTAACCACGGTCTGGTCTTGTGGTCTTTGAAGTCCCAGATGGCAGTTATGTGAGACTGAACCAGGATAATCTACTAAACTGTTCTGATTGCTGACCCTCAGAAACTGTGAACAAATATGTGTTGTTTTAAGGCACTGAGTTTTAGGATAATTTGTTATGCAGTGATAAATAAGACATTCTGTTTCCTCTTTTTGCAGACTGGTTTCTTTGCTGACGCATCACTTTCACACACGATTGCTTTGCTTGCTGACTATAATTGACTGATTCACTTTCTGGGTTCCAATTTCAAAATTTTTTCGAGAGAGAATTTCATTGGCTCAGCTTGGGTCAGAGGTTCCATCTTGGTTCTATTTCCTTTCCCCAGAAGCATGAAGTATGCAGCGCTGCCATTACCAGGATGTTGGTAAATTAGGTTTTATGAAGACAGTAGAAAGAAATTGATGGGCCTTCTAGAATTGCTGCTTTGAGAAAAGATATCTCAGAACTCTTTTTGTATCTGGAAAAGTCAGCTGAATTATTCACAATTGTGAATCTAAGGTTATAACATTTTTAAAAGATTCAGTGTAAATGCCATAATATGCTATAAGATTAACATTGATACTTCAAAAAATATTTTTAAGTTGATTGTAGAGTGGAAGGGAGAGGGAGAAATAGAAACATTGATTGGTTGCCTCCTGCATGCTCACAACATGGGCAAGTGCCCTGATCAGGAATGAAACCATTGACCTCTTTGTGTGTAAGATGATGCTCATTCCACTGAGTCACTCCAGCAGAGCAACATTGATACTTTTATATATATATATATTTTATTGACTTTTTTCAGAGAGGAAGGGAGAGATATAGAGAGCTAGAAACGTCAATGAGAGAGAAACATCGATCAGCTGCCTCTTGCACACCTCCTACTGGGGATGTACCTGCAACCAAGGTACATGCCCTTGATCGGAATCGAACCTGGGACGTTTCAGTCCACAGACCGATGCTCTACCACTGAGCCAAACCGGTTTCGGCACATTGATATTTTTAAATAGTTACTTATACTAAATGGAAGTTGATACTGGTTGTAACTCAGAAGTAATTAGTAAAGCTATTTACACAATATTTTTACTAAGGTAGTCAAGTTGATCATACTTTTATCAGGGTATAACAATTGATAACTGGAGCTGTTTAGAAACTACACTGAGTGATTTTTTCAGGAAGATGTTCTCATTTATCAGAAACTAGTGGCTTGGTGCATGAAATTCGTGCACAGGGGCTTTGGGGGGGGGGGGGGTGGCGAGTGTCCTTCAGCCCAGCCTGCACCCTCTCCAATCTGGGACTCCTCGAAGGATATCCTACTGCCATTTTAAAGGGATTGGGCTTAAACCAGCAGTCAGACATCCCTCTCACAATCTGGGACTGCTGGCTCCTAACTGCTCACCTGCCTGCCTGTCTGCCTGATTGCCCCTAACCACTCTGCTGCTGGCCTGCTTGCCCCCAACTGCTCCCTGTGCCAGTGTGCTTGCCCCCAAATGCCCCCCTGCTGGCCTGCTCACTCCCAAATACCCCCTGCTGGCCTGCTCACTCTAAACTGCCCCACCCTGCTGTCCTGATAACCTCCAACTGACCCTCACTGATGGCCTGCTTGCCCCCAACTGGTCCCCCTGCTGGTCTGCTTACACCCAATGGCCCTGCCCCTCATCAGCCTGATCACCCACAACTGCCCTCCCCTCTTGGTCTCTAACCATCTCTACCTTGGCCCTGACACCATGGCTTTGTTCAGAAGAACATCCAGAAGGTCTCCTGGAAGGTCTCCCAGTCTAATTAGCATATTACCTTTTTATTGGTATAGATAGAGGCCTGGTGCATGGGTGGGGGCTGGCTGGTTTGCCCTAAAAGGTGTCCCGGATCAGGGTGGGGGTCCCACTGGGATGCCTGGCCAGCCTGGATGAGGGGCTAATGGATGTTTGCAGGCTGGCCAAGCCCCCCAGCAGGGACCCTCACCCATGGGGGTGTGGCCAGCCTGGGTGAAGAGCTGAGGGCCTTTTTTAGGCTGGTCATACCCCCTTCAGAGTCTGTGGGGTTCCACTGGCATGCCTGGCCAGCCTGGGTGAGGGCCTGATGGCCATTTTCAGGCTGGCCATGTCCCCTGGTGGCTCCCAGCCACTCCTTTTTTTTTTCTTTTCAGTGCCTCCATGATTAGAGGCCAGGGCTAGCTGGAAGCAAGTTTCTGGAGTTTATTTATCTTCTATAATTCAAACTTTATAGCCTTGAGCAGAGGCCAGGGCCAGCCAGGGCAGATGGGAAGCTTGGCTTCCTCCATTGCTAGGGACAATCCAAGCCTCCTGTTTGCTCCAGCTCTGTGGCTGCTGCCATCTTAATTGGATTAATTTGCATACTCACTTCTGATTGGCTGGTGGGTGTAGCAGAGTGATGGTTAATTTGCATGTTTCTCTTTTATTAATGTAGATGATTCAGGAGATTATTAGGCAGGAACTGGCTCACACCATTGTGACAAGGAAGGAGGACTGCTATGTATGTCTAAGGCATTAGGAGTTGCAACATTTTGTTTCATGGGTGCTTTCTAATAGCAAAGTACAGTGATTTTTTTATAGACTAAGCTGAACTCAAAATTGTATTATAGTGATAAAGAACTGTGTTGTTGAGTCTTTTTTTCCTTTCCCATTTGATTAATGTTACCCTATATAACACAGGGTATGTTCTAGAGAGAATTGTAAAATGCACCCTAAACATAATTTAAAAACCACTCAGGTATGTGTTTTGGCATTAGAGAAGTTACAGTGAAAGAAAACTAGAGTAAATATTTAGAACAAAGAAGACTAAATGTATCATAGTATCAAAGTGGTATTGAATGCACATATGTAAAAGTTAATATTCACTTAAAATTGGCTAGTTGTTTGTATAATTTTTACAAGGAAACTTCTATAGTGAGAGGCATGGACAGATGAATTTGCAAATCTGTCTCAAAAATTCTGCGACAGTGTGCCAGCACTGGGAGTCCTAGTTTCTGAGGGCACCTAGGAATCTCATGAGGTGGCTTTAGAAACCTTGGGCCTTAGGATTTGTCTCCCAGACACTATATATGACTGTATTATGATGAAGGCAGAAAAATAGGCTGCTCTAAATATTGAGGGGAGAACTCTGGAGGATAAAGAAGCTGCTAATCCTATGTAACAACCGAGGAACTGAAAAAGTCAACAAAGTTAACATTTCAATATTTTTTATTGAAGAAGTAATGTTTTATTATAGACAATATGAAGTAGCAAAGATAAGATATAACATTGATAACCATGTCCAAACTACCCTCCTTTCCCAACTATACATGATTTACATATTGACCTTACTTTCATTTTATCTTATGCTAATAAGTATTTCTAAATCTATGATGATATACATAACTTAACAGGGTGTATAAACAACAGAGAATAAAGAGAATTACAATAAGAATTTTTTGATATTTTTTCACTATCATCTTGCATGAAGCAAGCATGTCAGGTAAAAGATACATTTATTTACTTGCAGAAGCATGTACTATGTAAGCACAAGAAAAAGCATTTTTGTTCCAATAAATTTCAACTCAGAGCATCGATCAAAATAAGATTAGAATTCATGTAAAAAGTCTCTATAACCTTGGTATTTCCCAGATTTTCTTCTACTATGTGACCATGAAATTTAGTTCATTGCACAGTGAATACCAACAGAAATTCTCTGAGAATTACCCTGATGGTGATGACATCAAGGGGGCCTTAAGTGTGCCACTGAAATGAATGCTTTAGATCACATGTGTCAAACACAAGGCCCGCGGGCCAAATCCGTCCCGCCAGGCCTTGCAATGTGGCCCGCACCGTGCTGTCATCACTGCACTCTGCTGCGTTTCCATCACAATGATAGTTTATGACTGTTCAGTAAACCATTCGGCCCGCGATTTAGGCTGGATTTTAGATTTTGGCCCCTTCTCTGATTGAGTTCGACACCCCTACTTTAGATTATTAAATTTTATTACTTTTAAAAGCCAAATTAATTATTTTTTTATTTTAAGCATTTTTTAAGGAATCCTAACCCAAACATGATACATATTTTTCTGCTTCTTAATCTGAACATACTAAATATTTTATTCATTTTGTGATGACTAGGTCTCAGGTTACCATTATGAATAATTTTTGTTTTATATGTTAATAGTGTTTCCCTTAGGGGCTAGTGATTTATATCCATTTGTTTGATTAATTACCTTAAGCTTTTAAATAAGTTATGGTGATTCTCTTAAGTGTATTGTTCCTTCTTTACTCTAGGCTATTTTAATTTGATAATTACCTTTCCTTAATACTTTAATATATTTTTCTGTTATCCTTATTTTAGTATAAATTAGATAAAATTCAAAACCAGTAGATTATGTTATATACTAAATTGTAACCAGTACCCTTTTACCCAAGAGCTTGAGCTCCACACTTCTGAAGATATAATAAATGGAATTTATTTGTTATTCAAAGTATGTTTTGAATGCCAATACCATATTACATTGAATTTAAGATTCAATTATAATTTTTTACATGAGTGCTAAGAAAGAGAAAAATGTTGCATATTATAAGATGCATCCCCAATTTATAGATATTAAAATGTGTAAAAATACAAGCCTTGGAAGAGGTGAAATATGATGTGAATGATGGGGATACATCAATGATCAAAGCAAACAATATTTCTACTTTGATGGAGTTTATATTCTAACTAGAGGCCCAGTGCATGAAATTTGTACACAGGTAGGTTCCCTAGTCCTGGCCAGTGATCAGGGCCAACAGATTCCCTGCCTCCCTGCCTTCCCGCCTCCTCCTTCCCTCACTCCCTCAGCATCCCCTCAAACCCCCCTTACTGCCACTGGTTGCCCACCTGTTTCATGCCACCCTTTGGTGATCAGCATATGTCATAGCAAGTGATTGAACTCTCCTGGTCTCTCAGTACAATTCTCAAGGGGATTCTTTGCATATTAGCCATATATATATACACACATACACATACATACATAATTATGTCAGTTGATGGTTAGTGATGTGAAGGAGAAGCAACACTAGACAAAGTGTAGGAGAATGACAAGTGGAAGAGGTGGTGAGAGAGTCAGGAAAGGTGGCTATGATGAGGGGCTATTTAAGAGGAAACCAGTAGGAAGAGAAAGGGTGAGCCATGAGGTAGAAGAAGGTAAATCCAGGTGGTGAGTGCAAAGACTGAGATGGGAGTGTGTTTAGGGTATTGAGGACAGCAGGTAGATGAACATGGCTGCAGTGAAAGGAAGGAAGGAGAGTGAAGTAGGAGATGACATCAAAGCGATGGTGAGCTCCAAATTAGGCCAAGCCTTGTAAGACACGGTAATAAGAACTTTGGAATGCACTCAGTGATAGATAACAAGCTATGCAAGGATTTTGAGTGATATGATATAATTTTAACAGAAACATTTTGATTTCAGTGTGGAGAAAGATGGTTTGAAAACAAGGGAATGAAAACAAAAAGATCACTTAGGAGATTATTGCAATTATCCAGATAATGGATGATGGAAACTTAGACCACTGTAGCAATAATGGAGGTGTTGAGAATTGGTCATATTCTGGACATATTTTGAGGGTCAAGCTTGTAGAATTTGCTGATGGATTTGATAAAGGGCTATGTGAAAAAGAGGGGAGTGAGGCCAGGGTTTTTGGCGTACAAAGGAACAGAGTTGATATTTATTGAGATTGCAGGAAACTGAGAGAGGGAATAGGGTAGAAGAAGAAATGAAGACTGATTTTATACATGTTAAGTTTAAAATGTCTTAGCTATCAGGTAAAGAAGTGAAATACAGTTGGGTACATGAATCTGGACATCAGGGAGAGACCCAGACCAGAGAAATAAATTTTGGAACCAGAAAATTAATGAACAAATGTGTCAATTGCTCCTTACAGATTGAGTAAAATAAGGACTAATAAGGACTAAGAATTAACATTGGATTTGTCAACATAAAGTTTGTGAGAACATATTGAATAGATTAAGGAAAGAATGAGAGGCAAAAAGTGGAGGCATGTTTTTTTTCCCCCAAGGGTTTTTGTAAAGGGAGGCAAAAAAAAAAAAAATTAAATAAAAAAAATGGGATGGTTTATACTCCACATAATTTTGGAACATTTTTCAATTACTTTTAATATCATACAGTTGGAAGGTATAGCAATAAAATATTTGGGCTGCAGGGCATGTAAATTCTCTGGTGTCATACCTCAAAAAACTTGGTCAAGAAATGAAGTAAGCTCAAATACACTTTCATGCAAAGCAAACACATATATTCTTTATCATTGCATTGTTTTTTCTTTTTCTTTTTTATTGTAGTTTAGGGTAGCATTGAAGATAAAAGGACAAGATTTGCAAATACAAGGCCCAAAATGCCCAACCACCTTTCACACCAGAAATCTCCACATTGTCCTCTAGGTGGTTGTCTAAGTGGAGACTCACAGGTGCCTAGACAGATACTAATTTGGGCTTCAGATGTGACACTTCAGACACCACTTGTCAACAAAAACTCAAACATCCAAAAATATAGGGAGGGTCCTGTATAAAATTCCTGCTAGGAATTTAATTAGCTGTTGTACTTCTACAATGGGTAGCTGTAACCTTTTAGGAATAAGTATTTGAGAATTGAATACTTATGCTTCAGTAATCTGCAACATCTAAAAGGTATAAGAATGCAGTTCTAGATTTTTGCTGGCTAGATCACTCCAACACTAACTTATTTCTTCAGACTCCAGCCTTCTCAGTGGGTGGGTCAGTCACTGCTATCTGTCCTTGCTCTGCTGGGACTAATGCCATCCATCTGCTCTACCCTCAAAATGTGCTCTGCTGCACTCCACACTGCTTTTCTTTCACTTTTCTTGATACAGGCAAGTTCAAATAGCTATTTCAAAATAGCTGCAATTTCCACTTTCCTCCAAACTTTAGGCTCTGTTGATGAGGCTTATTAGATAAGAAGGGTTCTTGCTGGATACCTTCTTCCCTTGGAATGATTTCTTTCTTCCAGAAGTGTTCCCAAGCAATTTACCTTATCCCTCTCACCTTTGCCTGCCAGACATGCCATCTATGTCTGAACTCTAATCTTGGGCCATGTTTGAGTTCTTTGCCTTTGAGTCTCCTCATCCTTTTTGTAAATCAGTAGATGTAAAAAGGTACCAGAGGCTGTGACTCAGTTTCACATGTTGGATGGATATACATCTTGTCTGTTTCTAGGCTAACTGGAAAGCTTTAGAGCACATATGGGTTTGGGAGAAGAGAAACACTATGGATATGAAATATCTATCTCCCCTTACCCATGCTATAGTAGCTCAGATCTTTGGAGAAGCAGAAAGAGAAATGGAGTTCAGATTTTCTGAAGTACCATAAAAATGTATTTTAGGGGCTTAAAATAATGGTGCTTATTACTGGAATCTGGGAAAAAATTGCAACGTGTGTGTATGTGTCTGCATGCTCATGTGCACCTGCTAGCCTGCTGGCTAGTCTGAAAAAAACTTTTCAGTTGCTTTTTTTTCTTTATAGGTCATGTCTTACAGATCAATTCCTTCACTGATCTGGCTCTTGAAACTTAGGAGTTCAGATGGGTGAGGAGTGTGTTGGAGTTTCACTGAGAATTGCTATAAAAAAGCCCGTGTGTATAGATGATGATGCTACTGACACATGCTGTTGGCAAACTGAGAGTTTAGTGTGGGTTTTGTTCCTCCCAGCAGCAGGATGGGTCTGAGCTGAGCCTTTCCTGCTGCTCTCCAGGTCCCTATTTGTGAAATGGCTGGCTGCTTGCGGGGGGAATTCAATGGCTGGGAACCATTTTCTTCATGCAATGTTAAGTGCTCCTTGTGGATGCTGCTGCCAGAGGGGTGATGGAAACCTGGCAAATTATTGTTCATCTCACGCATCTCCTGATGTGCTTCCTGCTGAGATGAAGTAAAAAAAAAGAAAAGGAGGCTGCAGCAGGCAGGTGCTGATGCCTTCCTTTCTTTGGCCTGTCCCCTGCTGCTGGGTCTTGCTTTTGTGGATGAGGGGTCTGTGGAGGAAGCACAATCCACGTGCTTAGGATAGCTGCTCGTAAATCAGCAGAGGCAGCAGGCAGGTGAAACACTAAAACGTTGCCCTATAAAATATTTAGAGAAAGCTGTGAATTTGCTTTTCTTTTGATTAGTTTCCCAGATCTATACTTCAGTAGCTTTGCTGAAGTGCCTGAGTCAAACCAGAGATATCCCCAGAGCCCATTTAAGTACTTTGTACTATTTACTTAATATTTTAAAGACAAAAAACATTTTGGAATATTGAGCACTCCAAAAGAACAAAAGCTACTGATAGACCCCGAGGGCATTTCACCTTTAAGAAGGCAATGTTGCCCAAAAATATAGCGGTCTTTCATTTTTATAACACTAGATACATTATGGGATGAGCCAGCTTCAGAGGGATCTTTTAACTCAGTGCACTGCCTTCTTGTGTGGTAAGTTTAACCTCTAGGGAAAGTACTTCTTTTTATTTTGATGTCTGCCATACATTTATTTATTTAATTTTGCTTGAGGTGTTGCTTTTTTAAATTGAATTTATCAGGATGACATCTATATAGATAAAAGCCAAGAGACTGGAATGACTGAAGGACTGGAACAACTAGTCGCTACGATGCACACTGCGGTGGCCAACCAGCCTGATCAATTCCTGATCAGCCCCTCCCAACTGCCCATAGCCCCTCCCCTTGGCCAGCCCTGCCCCAAATCAGGCCCCCCCCCAATCAGGGGTGGGAAGGGCCAGCCAAACTCCTATGGCACCTTCATTTGGTCCCCATTGCTCCCCCTGAGTTGGGGCTGGGCTGCAGCTGGTCTAGCCCAATAGGCCCCAATTGGGGCAGGGCCAGCCAGACCCCACCCATGCATGAATTCGTGCACTGGGCCTCTAGTTTATTAATAAAATTATACAGGTTTCAGGTTTATATTTCTGTTGTACAACACATCATCTGCATATTGTATTGTGTGTTTACTACCACAAGTCAAATCTCCTCCCATCACCATTCCCCAACCCTTACCTACTTCTACCTCCCCCAGTCCTCCTTGCCTCTGGCAATCACCACTCTGTGGTCTGTAGCCATTATTTTTTTTTTTTCCTTTGCTTAATCCTTTCACTCTTCTCACCCAGCCCTCAATTCCCTCCCCTCTAACAGCTGTCAGTCTGTTCCCTATATCCATGCCTTTTATTTAAAACTAGAGGCCTGGTGAACAAAATTCATGCACTTGGTGGGGGGGGGGGGGGTGTGGTGTTTCCCTCAGCCTGGCCTGTGTCTTCTCACAGTCGCATATCCTTAATGTTGCCTCTGAGGCAGGAGAGAATCCTGCCACCGCTGTTGAGCTCACCAGCCTTGAGCCCGGCTTCTGGCTATGGGAGTTCAATGACCAATAGGGGGCAGCTCCTGTGTTGAGTGTCTGCCCCCTGGTGGTCAGTGTACTTCATAGAAACCAGTCCATTCGTTCTGCCCTTCATTAGATTTGCATATTTGCCTTTTATTATTTAGGATAGGGGTGTCGAACTCAATCAGAGAAGGGGCCAAAATCTAAAATCCAGCCTAAATCGCGGGCCGAATGGTTTACTGAACAGTCATAAACTGTCATTGTGATGGAAACGCAGCGGAGTGCAGTGATGACAGCGCGGTGCGGGCCACATTGCAAGGCCTGGCGGGACGGATTTGGCCCACAGGCCTTGTGTTTGACACATGTGATTTAGGATGTTTTAACAAAAGAAATAACCAAATATGTTTGCCAGGATACCGGGCTTGAAGTGGAAACAAAAGAACTGTAATAAGTTTGCCCCTGATTCAAAATCAGTGTTAACTCTGCTGTTCAGTGGCTATGCAACCTCAGGAAAATTTTGGCTGCACCAATTACTAGCTCTGTGATGGTGGGTATGTTATTAATCTTGCTAGAGCATATTTTTTTTTCCATCTGTAACATGAGGGTAATTAATAATGCTGACTCTCTGGGCTGTTGTGAGAATTAAAAGTTCAGATTTAATGCCTAGCACAAAGCTTTGTTCTTTACAAGCATTTGAAAGAGTTAAATGTTACTAGAACTGAATTTTAATTGCATTTTATTTTTTGTTCTTTTCTAAAATTAAATTTATTTGGTTGACATCCTATTTAATGAATGCCTAATATGCAAATTGTCCCCTTAGGCAGTTGTTTGACCAGGAAACTGGGAGACTGGGAGTTTGACCACTTGCTATGACATGCGCTGACCATCAGGGTGTGGTGCGGAATATGGCAGGCATAGGCACATGGCGTTGGCAGCGGGTGGCATTGGAGGCACTGCCAACCCCAATGGGTCTCAACAAGGGTAGGACCACTGCAGGATGATGGAGCAGGTGAGTGGGTGCCAGGCCAAGGCGGGTGCAAGTGGGGGCCTGATTGCCCTGCTGATCACTCTGCAGATGGCAACCGGTGGTGGTAGCAGAGGGCAGGGTAACTGCCCAGCTCCCAGGCACTGAGAGAGCCAGGTGAGGGGACCTGGTCCTGATTGGCCTGCAGGCAGGATAATAAAGCAGGTGAGGGGGCAGCACCAGGACAATGTGAGGTGCCAGGAGGGGCTGTGGGGCTGTGAAGCTGGGGCATGAACTAGGGCTGCAAGGCTGGGGCTGTGAACTGGAGCCCAATCTCCACAGGCCACCCTGAGGGACCCCACCCATGCATTAATTTGTGCACCGAGCCTTCAATTTGTTAATAAGATCATATAGTTTCTATGATGAAATCATCTTCAATTACCATATATTTGGCCTTTCCCCTTTACTATCACCACTCCCTTCCTTCTGGTAACCACCATACTGTGGTTTGTGTCTATGAGCTTCCATTTTATATGCCACATATGAGTGAAATCATGGTTCTATTCTCAAAGTCCCTCCATGTTTTTGCAAATGACAGTATTTAACTTTTCTTATGGTTGAGTAGTACTCCATTGTATATTTGTATCATATCTGTTTTTAAAATCAAATTATCTATCAAAGGACACTGTGATTATTTCCATATCTTGGCCATTGTGAATAATGTTGCAACGAACATTGGGATGCATAATTTGTGAATAAATGTTTTCAAATATTCTTTCTTTTTAAAAATTTATTGTTATTGTTGAAAGTATTATAGATATCCCCTTTTTTGTTCCCCCCATTGACCCCTTCCACCCCACTTTGGCCCCTCTCCAGGCCTTCACCACACTATTGTCTGTCTATAGGTTATACATATGTATATGCATATAAGCTCTTTGGTTAACTCTTCCTCCCCCTACCCCTTCCATGACTTGGGGGCCTGGTGTGGAGTAAGAACCCCTCACTCCTCAGGAAACCTCCACAGCCAAGATATCCTTCATGGTTTTAACCATCATTGTTTACTTAGGATTTCTTTTGTTTCTTGAGATAGGCCTGTAATAATATAAACTTCCCTCTTATTACTGCATCCCAGAAGTTTTGATGTGTGCATTGTCATTTTCATTTGTCTATCTTTTTTCTATATATCTTTCAATGTCACCTTTTATCTCTTTGATTCAGTCATTTTTTAGTAGTAAGTTGTTTAATCTCCACATATTTGTGGGTTTCTTTACTTCCTTTCTGCACCTGATTTTTAATTCAAAAGCATTGTGGTCAGAGAATATGCTTGATATACTTTCAATCTTCTTGAATTTATTGATATTAATTTAGTGTCCCAACAAATGGTCTATCCTTGAGAAAGCTCCACGTGCACTAGAGAAGAATGTACAATCTGATATTCTTGTCTGAATGGCTCTATAAATATCAATTATTTCTATTTGGTCTAATGTGTCATTTAAGGATGATGTTCTATTTTTATGATCTATCTATAGCTATGTAAATGGGTATTTAGGTCCCCTACTATGTTTATTTTTAAAAGTTTCTCTCTTTAGTTCTGATAGTAGTTGCTTTATGTATTTTGGTGCTCCCTGATTGGGTGCATATATATTTAGAAGTGTTATGCCTCCTTGATGTAGTGTATTTTTTTTTCATCATAAAATGTCCATCTTTGTATCTTGTTACTTTTTGTTATCTTGAAATCTATTTTGTCAGATGTAAGTATGGCTACATAGCTTTTCTGTGAATTCCATTTGCTTGAAGAATCATTTTCCATCTTTTCACTTTGAGTCTATATTTGTTTTTGTAGCTTAGATATGTATATTGAAGGCAGCATAAGGTTGGTTTTGTTTTTTGTCCAATCTGCCACTATGTGTCTCTTTACTGGTGACTTCATCCATTTACATATATGGTAATTGTTGAGGTATGAGGATTTCCTAAAGCCATTTTATCCTTTATTTTCTCATAGCTTTGTGTCTCCATTTGTTAATTTTGTTTGTGTCTATTGTTTTTGTTAAGTGGTATTCCATACTTTTATTTCTCTGTTTCCTTTTTTGAAGTTATGTGTCTCTGTTTTAGTTTTTGTGTGGGTTGCTCTTAGCTTATGTAAAAGGAAGTCTTATATATACAGTTTATTGTTTAATGAACCTAATCTTCAACTCTCTTAGCAAATTCAGATCTTTATCCCTTCCTCTATTATGTTTTTTTTTGTCACCAATTATTCCTATTTATGCTTGAGTTTGTTGTTAAATTACTTATAGTTTTGTGACTGTTAAGGGAAAAATTTTTGATATTTTTTCCTGCATGATGGTAAAGGTTGTTATTTTCCTTCATATATAAACAACAACTTTGCTGTATTTATTATTCTTGTTTGGTAAATTCTTTATTTCAGAAGTTTGAATATTTTCAAAATTTTCTTTAAAAATTTTTTTATTGAATTTATTGGGGTCATATTGGTTAATAAACTTATATAGATTTCAAGTGTACAATTCTATAATATATCATCTGCATATTATATTGTGTGTTCACCATCCAAAACACATCTCTTTCCATCCCATTTATTCCCCCTCAACTCTGTCTACTTCATTTGACCCCCCTTTCCTTCTAGTGATCACCATACTATTGTCTGTAACTATGAGAGTTCTGGTGAGTGTAGCTTTCCTCTACTCTTCTCCCATCTTGGATCTTCCTCATAGTTTGAATATGTGATTCACTCTTTTCTAAGTTATAGGATTTCTGTTGAGAAGTCTGATGATAATTTAGTGGGCTTTCTTTTATAGTTTACTTTCTTTTTTCTCATTGCCTTGAGAATTATTCCTTTGTCATTACTTTTTGACAGTCTTAATACAATGTACCTTGGAGAGAGCCTTTTCTGACTGAGGTAATTAGGTGTTTTGTTTGCTTATTGAACTCAAGGATCAAGCTATTTCTCTAAGTTTGGAAAGTTCTCATAAATTATTAGTGTGCTCTCTCTTATTCTTCTGTTCTTTCTCTGGTATGCCTATTATTTTTATATTGTGTTTCTGATATAGTTGATAGTTATTATATACTTTATTTTTTTAATGCTTACATCTCTGTGATATTTCTAGATTTCAATCTTGATATCACTCTTTTTTCCATCTGGTCAGCTCTACTTCCTCTTCTTGCTAGGTCCTTCTTTATCTTTTTTAATTGCATTATTAATATCCAGAATTTCTATTTGGTTTTTTAAAAGTTTCAATATGTTTGATAATACACTCATTTGGTTAATTTACTTTATGTCTGAATTTTTAAACTGCCTATCTGTGTTTTCTTGCATCTCACTGATTTTTTTTAAGAACTGCAATCTTGAATTCTCTGCCATTTAAAAATCACATATTTCCTGTGTTTAAGTCCCCCCCCCCCCAGAGGTTTTTTTCTTTTTTAAACCTTAAAACTGTTAAGTTGCATTATATGAGATTAACAATTTCCTCACCACACCCTAACACCAGCCCAGAGGCTGGGTTATTCATAATACTTGATGGATTCCTTCTATCGATATGACTGGCACTTCTTAGTAGATTGAGAAGTCTTTCTAGTTTCTTCCAGTAGGTGGCCCTGAATCACAGGTTTTTGTTTTTGTTTTTGTTTTGTTCTCTTACACTGCTTTGTTTTTTCATATCTCTGAGGGGTGCTAAAAAATGGCCCGTGTTCCCTGGGAAAGTGGATATCTTCTCTATGTTCAGGCCACCTCCTTCTCAGGGGTCCAAATCCATGAAATCCTAGCACTGTCCTCTGCAGCCACATGCTGTCAGCAGTGTAGCTGTGATGTGTGGGGTGTTAGGAGCTTGGGAAATCTGGCTGCTTCCTTTTTTGCTTTGCCCTTCCAGTAACGGTGACTGACAGACCTCTGCTGCCTCCTCTCCCTGTCTTTATACAACCTTGGGATTAGTCAATCAAGGAAAAAATGTTTTTGTTGTACTGTTCTTGGATTTGCAGATAATGTGCTCTTTAACAGGACACTCACTGCTGTAGGTCCTTCTGGGGCCTGCTACTAGCTTTGGCTGGAGGGTGAGGGATATGGCCAGGCTTCAGGCTTTTTTGTCTGTCTGGAATGCTAATAAACAATTGTGTCTGTGCCCCTGTGCTTCATTACTGCCCAGGTCAATGGGCTTAGTCACAGCTCATATTGCCTAGTCCTGCAGGAATGCTGGCAGAATCCCTTTGCTGCTCCCAGGTAAAGGGAGTGCCAGTGGCAACCTAATTCTTCCTCGGCGGAACCCTGCACTGAACTCTAGGCTATGAGCTCCGGGCTGTGTGGCCTCTCTGGCCTGTCTGTGCTCTTCTCTCTTTGCACCTTCCCTTTGCTCCCACCTGCATCGTTCAGATGGTTCAATGTGTGGATTCTCAGACACATTTGTGCATTGAGCATGGAATCTTTTGTGAAATTATAGCTGTTCAAATTGTTGAAAGTTTAAGGGGAGAGACCAAGAGGACTTCTCACACTACCATTCCTCTGATGTCACTTAATTCTATTTTTTTTTTAAATTTGTGAAATGATGGTGTTAATATGCATTGCATAGGGTTATTATAAGTTTTAAATAAATATGACATGTGTGAGTACTTATATACTAAATTCCATATAAATGTAATATATAGTCATAATGGAGTTTGAGAACTGGTAGAGGAGCGAGGTAAGTAAGAAGAAAAAGAGAAAAGACAGTGGGAAAGTTAGGAGCAAACCTGTGGAGTCATTTTCACATTATTAGAAGTAAAAAAAGGAATTAAAACTGCCACCCAAACTAATCCAAACTGCCACCCAAATCAAATCCAAACCCAAATCCCAAATTCAAACCAAAGCAAAGTATATCAACAAATGAGACTGAAAAGTAAACAACACTCAGTCAACACTCAATGTGTTAGGAGCGCCTCAGGTTGCTCTTCTTCATCTTAGAATATGTTCATTATTGCTTTCTTTTCATTATGAGAAGAACTAGAGGCCTGGTGCATGAAATTCGTACACGGGGAGTGGAGGGGTTCCCTCAGCCCAGCCTGGACCCTCTCCAATCTAGGACTCCTTGGAAGATGTCCCACTGCTGGTTTCGATCGGGCCAGAAGGATCAGGTCAAAACTGGCAGTTGAACATCTCTCTCACAATCTGGGATTGTGGCTCCTAACTGCTCACCTGCCTGCCTGCCTGATCGCACCTAATCCCCCCCCCCCCCCCCCCCCCCCCCCCTTCATGGCCTGGTCACCCTTCACTGCCAACTCACCATCCTGGTCACACCTCACTGCCTCCCCCCTCCCCCCTCGCCTGGTCAACCCCAACTACTCACGCAGCCTGCTGGTCAGTCATTTGGTCATCCCTCGCTAACTCCCTGTTGGCCTTGTCACTCTATGCAGCCTGCTGTTCGGTTGTTATTGTGAGGGCGTCATGACCAATTTGCAGTTTGCATATTACCCTGATGTTTTGAAACTAGAGGGAACAAGTTGCTGGAGACTATCCCAGGGATCTTCCTGTTGTACTCACAGAGCCTCTTCTCTGGGCCAGCCTGGCTCCTCCTGACCAGACAGGCCCCACGAGTGCTTAATTTCTCTTTCTCTTCTAAAGACTTTGAATACCATGAATAGTATGGGTCTCAGTCCCTAGTGCCTTAGTTCTTTACCAGAACACAGGTGGCAAGATATTTTATTTTAACAATTTTTATTCTGATAATATGTGGTAATAAATAGGGGATTTTAGAAAACGAGAAACATAAACAAGGAAATGTTACAAACTTTATAACAGCCTTAATAGTTCCACTATTAATAGTAATGCCACTATTTCCATTATATTGTAAAGTAGGAGTGGAACTAAAGAATTAAATTAGAATCAGGTTCATTTAAAACTTTTATTTAAGAAAGAAAGAGAAAGTGAATATTCTCTCTTGTATCCTAAATACCTTAGTGTGTGAGACCTTACAGGTATTTATGCATATAGGAATCTTTTTCCTTACCCTATATTTGGTCTCTCATGAAATCATTTTTATTTCTTCTGTCATGCACATTTCTGTAAAGACAACCAAAAGAATGTTTTAACATATAGAGAAATTCATGTAAGCTGATGTGAAATAAACTTTCAGGGGGTGGGGTAGCTTTTCAGAATTAATGAAGACACAAGTGATGAATTAGTCACTATAAATTAGCCTAGGCTCACCAACCCAGGACTCAAATAAATCAAGCTTTTGCAAGTTAGAAATTTAATAACATGTAAAACATGGCCCACAGTGATAATTCATATAGCATTTATTCAGTCTCCCGATTTTCAGTGCAATATGATATAAAGGCAATATGGAAGGGCTGGGTAAACAGGTTTTGGACCTGGGTGAAAGTTAGCAGAGTGGAAGTTTCTGGACTAATTCATATGGTATTATTTTTTCTGGAATATAATAATGTTTGCATATAAATACTGTTTATTTATACTTACATTTATGGAGGCTAGTGAGCTTGACAAGTGGGCCACTTATCTAGGTGCCCATCATAGTGTATATTGTCACTCCAGAACTTCTGGAGTTCTATAAAGGCCTTCTATTCCTCAGTATGGCAGGACACTCTGTGGGAGCTTAACTGAACCAACCATGAGGACTAAAGACAGCTATTTGATGATGAAATTAAAACATAAATATAAACATCAGTAACTACATTCCTGATGTAGTATTAACCCTCAACATTATGTTCCATGCATTCCCAGGGGAGCAAACACATAACTCATGGTATGAGGCACTATTCTAGAAGGCAAGGGTGGAGAGAAAGTACAGATTAAAGGAGACATGACAGTAGAATTGGAATGATGGACAGAAACGGCACACCTTTATTTTTTCTCTGTGTTTTGTTAACAAAGAGTTGTTAAGGGGAGCCTTCAAGACACATTAATTTGAGAAAGAACAAAGTAGTCAAAAAGATCTAGTATTAGATTTAAATTAAAAGCTGTTTCTATGAATTGTAAGTATCTCTGTCTTACAAAAAGGATTGTAGATTATTTCTTTTAAACCAAAATTTGCAAGTTGGCCCTCAGATCATCTATTATAACTTTTATTTTCTGAGGTGTTACAATAATGCTCTGAAAAAATATTAAAAATGCAGATGTTTTTTAAGTCTCTAGGAACCAGGTAGAGCTTCGTGTGATTTAGGGGCAACCAGACAATGCTTCGTCACACAGGAAGCTGACACCTTTCCCACCTGCTGTAAGTAAGATCTGAAAACTTTCTCCGTCCTATTATCTGTCAATTCCTAGCATCAGTTTCTAACAAAATAATTGAAATGAAATATAGCTTTGGCTGGAAAAAAAGCCCCTAGGATGTAGTGAGTTGTAACTTGGCTGCAAATATAAATGGGTAATATTTAGCTTGTAATGTGATTTTTTTTCATGCAGATTGCAATGTTTACATCTTGTAATGAAATTCATGTTTCTTTATATCAGTGGTCTCAAGTGGATAACATTGGAGAAAGGCAAGATGGACCTAACAGGATATTTACTGCACACCTATGTATGAACATTGACTTTTTTTTTTTTTTTAAGTATATGTTAATTGATTTCAGAGAGGGAGGGAGAAGGGAGAGAAATATCAATGACGAGAGAGAATCATTGATTGGCTGCCTCCTGCATGCCCCTATCCACAACCCTGGCATGTGCCCTGACCAGGATGCTCAACCACTGAACCACAACAGCTAAGCACAATTGCTGTTTTTATTAAAGTCCTTGCTGAAATTAATTCAGTAGTCTTCTAATCCTGTTTCTTCTCATACAGTTAATTTTCCACATCAGCCACAATACTTACTTTTCTGAAGAATTCTTTTATCATGTGGCTTCCCTGCTAGAAACTTCAAGTGACTTATCATCATCCAGAGAAAGCCCGAATCCTCTTCACACTCCTTGCACAGTGCACAGGGTCATATAAAATCTGTGCCAGGTGGGGATGGGTGAATGAGGAGAGATCAACGAAAGGACTTAAATGCATATATGCCTAACCCCTGGACACAGAAAATAGGGTGGTAAAGGCCTGGGGTGGTGATGGTGGGAATAGTCTAGAAAGGGCTAATAGGGAAAAGAGGACATATGTAATACTTTCAACAATAAAGATTTTTACTTAAAAAAAAGACTGTTTAAAGAAAAAAAAAAAATCTGTGCCAGATTGGCATTTTTAACTTGGTGTTCTATTATTCTCTTGTATAGTCTTACCTTTGACCATTACTTTAGAAAAAGAGGAATGAAGTTTTGGATAGCTTGTCATGTATTTCATCGGAGTTACTTTGTTATTCTCAGAACATATCATAATTTTCATGCCTCCTTTTACTTTGAGTCTTTTTTTTTGGGTGTGTATATAGGAATCATATTCCTGACTCTATGCTTCTAAGACCCCTGACTCTATTCATATCTCTTATAGTCTACTGAAATAACTTACTATCTCTTTTAAAAACAAGACTTTCTTACCCTCTAGATTGTGGATGCTTTTGGAACCAGGACTTGGCCTTATTTCTCTGGACTCCAACAGTGTGGTGCCTAGGACATTGAAATATTAATAAGTATTTTTTAAAGAAATGAATGAATCAACAGAGGGACCACTTAGAAATTTATATTTTGCTGATTACATTGTGATAATACTTTGTATGGTTTAAAGTGAAATGTGACCAAGGATTTTAAAACTTCAGAAGATTATTACATGCATTCTTATGATACTTGACATGTTAATCTTATGGAAATAGGTTAATTACAAATGCTATTTCATAGGGCTTAATTTCTTGTCATAAGGTCATTGCTAAGGAATAAAGTCGATGAGACTGTGCTGAATAATAATGTACAAGTCACATTACTCTGGATGATCAAGCTATGAATTACATATAAAAAAAGGAGAAATATTTGATGTGGGTTTGAGAGTCTGCTTATTGGCAGTGCCAGCTCTGGTAACACATGGTTGCTGCAGATTCAAGTTTTCAAACACTTCATAGTTTAAGGTTGCACTTGTTGATCATTATTTAAAAAAACAACACAGGAAACATCAAGTGTACTGCAAATGCTTCATATACATGCACCCAAATAGACATACATGTCCCTGTAAACATACATGTTTCTCTTTGATATTGAATGATGTTACATAGGTGAAACATGCTTTACAAATGTGGCAGTTGCTTAAGGTGGAACTTGGAAGACAACTTTATATGCAGGTTTAGTTTATGGTCTGTGTTCACAATCATGAGATACATAAGATAAATGATATTGGGTGGTGGTATGTTAGAAATGACCAGTTTTGGGTGAAGAATTGAAACACAACTACTGAAATATCATAAAATTCAGTCTCTATAATAACAAAAGCATAATATGCTAATTAGACCAGATGACCTTATGGATGACCTTCTGGAAGAAGCCATGATGACCTTCCAAAAGAAGCCATGATGGTGTGGGCTGATATTTAAATAATATCTGAGCAGAAAAGAAAAAAAATTACTTTGCATAAATTTAAGTAATAGCAGGGGAAGTAGGTTGAATCATCTTGCATATAGAAGTTGTGATAATGCAGAACATTTTGAAAACTTACAGAAAGTGTATACCCTCAAAAATATAAATACTTCAGATCTGCATACTTTAATTCAAGTAAAAAATTTCCCTTTCTTTTGTGATGAGAAGAATGAGAAACTTGTAAGGACATTAACCGCTTAGAAGTGTGTAGAGAAGACTCACTGTGATGTGGAAAGAGAGCGAACTGGAGCTCAGAGGGCAGCAACCCTAGTCCTGGCTCTGACAAAAATTTTCCAACGACGGGCAAATGCCATCATCTTTGTTTTCCTCTCCATGTGAAATGGGCATAATATCGATATTAATACTTTTCTCTTCCTTCCCCCCCTTCAGAGTCTATTGGATTAAGTGAGATAATGTAAATTTATTTTGACCTCTCCTTATATATTTCCTCTGTAATGTTCAATTATGGTATAGAAAAGAGGTCCTAGTGACAACCAATGCCTTCAAGACTGGTTCAGAAAAAGTGAATTTGAATAATTTGGTAGATGGAGTATCATGAAGAAAATAAGGAAGTTAGCAGGAAGAACAAGAATGGAGTTTAATGCTATGAGATTAATGGTTACTGTTTTCCCAGGTTTTATGATATATTATTATGTACTTTATGTGTAATACCTTTTGTGAAATAGTATGTTTTCTTCAGTTATACCCTTAAGAGCAGTTATAACATTGGATTCTTTTTCCAAGACTAAAAGTAGCTTTATTTTTCTACTTTCTCTAAAAAGGATGCCTTAGTTTTTCTAATAAAGAGACTAAAGCATCTAAGAATATTCTTTCTGAAGTAAAATTTGCTATGTCACTAACACATTTTGAAAAAAATAGGGCGAGTTTTTATTCTTATCCACTTTAAGTCATATTTTCCTTTTGACAATTCCCAGTAGTATTTATTCTATTGAAAATTAACCCACTCCCTGCTAACAGCTGTCAGTCTGTTTTTTGAATATATGAGTTTGTTTCTATTTTGATTGTTTATTTTGTTCAGTAGATTCCCTGTATACATGGAATCATATGGCATTTGTCTTTGCCTGGCTTATTTCATTTTGCATAATATGCTCCAGGTTCATCCATGGCAAGATTTTCTTCTTTTTTACTGCTGAGTGGTATTCCTTTGTATAAATATACTACAGCATTTTTTATCCACTCATCTACTGATGGGAATTTGGGCTGCTTTCATATCTTGTTTCAATGAACATAGGGATGCATGTATTGTTTCAAACCAGTGTTTTGGGTTTCCTCAGCTATATTCCCAGAAATGGAATTACTGGGTCTTAAGTTATAAAGTTTAGTAAATATAAGTGGCAAAAAGTGAAATGGACTACCTTGGAAAATAATAAATTTCTCTATACCAAAAGTGTAAATTAGAAGATGATTAATAATTTGTTCAGATATGTAACAAATAGAATATGATTAGAGGGCCTCTAACATAATTAGATTCTGAAATTATATAAATCTTTACAGTAAAAACACAAGAATAAATAAATGGAAGAGACTATTAGAGTTTCTTTAGTGCTACCATCTCATTTCTAATAAGGCAATCTTTTTTACTCTTTTAAGCACATGGTTAATTGTTTCTTTTCATGGATATTCTAACTTTCTAAGTCTTTCCTCTATGAAGATTGTTATACTTGTTGCTGATATTCACTATATTGTTTGTAATAAAAATTATCAGAAATACATTCATTTTCTTACCTGGTTTATCTTGTAAAAACTGATATATGTGACAGATTTTATTTACTTATTGTGTGTTGGTTACTAGAAAACTTGTTAAATATGGCTTCCACTTTTTAGAATGCATTTGGCATACTAGTATGCTAACCTGATTTCTGGCTTCTTGTCTTTTCTATTCTTATTCATCCTGCTCACCAATGATCCACCAAATCTTAATTTTCTTCTTAAATTTTATTTGATCTTGTATGAAATATATTGTAACATCTTTGAAACATAGCACAATAATAAAAAACAAATAAATAAAATCCTGATCCAAGATCTACTTAAGATTATTCCATCTTAAAAATATTTTCTTATGTAATACTACTGGTCCAGCGCACAAATTGGTGTACCTTGAAAGGAACTGTGAGCCACAAGGCTGCAGTGGGCACAGGGGTGGGTCTTGGCACATTCTCTGGGCCCCTACCCGGCCCCTCCTGCCATAGCCCCTGGTCCCCTGTCTGCAGGCAGCCCGCTCTCCCTGCCGCTACTCCCACCTGCTGATGGTGCCAGTCCTGCTCTCACCTGCTGATGGCCCAGAGTGATTGGTGCCAGCAGCAGCTGTGAACAGAGCCAGTGTGGTCAGAAGGTACGAGCAGCGGCTGCTGGTCCTGATCACCCCCCAGGAGCAGGGGGAGGTGGAGAAGCCCTCAGGGGCGGTTGGGGCTGAAAGTTGCTGCTCGTATCTGCTTATGGCGCGGAACAATTGGGATCAGTGTTGGGCACTGGCAGTGGGTGCCAGTGGCGGCTCTGGCGCTGGCTGCAGGTGCGAGCAGGGCCGGTGCATGCAGCGGGTGTGAATGTCTGGTGGGACCACGCTTGCGGAAGCAAAGAATTTTCAGTAACCACCAGAGGCTTGCCCTAATAACAGTGATTGGTGCCTTGCCTTGGTCTGGCGCCCCTACTCACCTGCTCCACCATCCCCTGCGGCCAACACCCGCCATGTTCCGTGCTCTGCCGCCTGCTGCTGATGCCCATCACGTTCCATACCTAGACCCTGGTGGTCAGCGCACATCATAGCAACTGATTGTTGGGTTCAGTTGTTCTCTTGTTGGGTCTATTTGCACATTAAGGTTTTATATCTATCTATCTATCTATCTATCTATCTATAGATATAGATATAGATATAGATATAGATAGATATAGATATAGATATAGATATAGATATAGATATAGATATAGATATAGATATAGATATAGATATAGATATAGATATAGATATATAGATATAGATTCATGTCCTGACTTACTCAGTTCTGATATAAAAAAAAAAGAAAAAAATTTCCTCAAATTTCATAATTCAATATATTTGTGTAGGGTTTTTTTGTTTTTTTTTTTGCTTCAATATGATGGCTAGAATAATGCATTTATTTACCTTCCTTAATTGCTGAAATGCTACTGATATAATGTTATACATATGAGAAGTGGATAAATTGAAAATTAAACGCAGAGAATGAAGTATGGGCACGAGAACAGGGTGGGGCTGGGGCCAGTGGATCAGATATGTGAGTTTCTGTTGGACTGAGGCTAGAAGGAGTGAATAAAATACAAAGGGAGAAATAGCTGCCCAGAACTACTTTTCTATGTCCAGAAAAATGTTATAACTGAGGTGGTAAGGTAACTGAGGTGCTGAGATAATAAGGCAATTGATTAAAGGGCTGTATGCAGATCCCTTATTTCCTGCCCACTCCCCTCGCTCCTCCCTCTTTCTCCCACAGAGTACCTACTGCTGAGTACATGCTTCCCTGCCAGACTGTCAACCACAGTAAGGAAAAACAACTGAACTCCCTGTCTAGGGGCCTCGTTTGAGTATTTGTACGGTAGAACAGAGTTTTCCTTATGTTAGCATGGAGGTTGGTATCCATTTGGTGTGCTGAATCCCTATTTATTCATCCTTAAATGAACTTGTTGGTGGACAAACCCTGACCACAATCAGAACCTGCAACCAGTTCTTCTGCTAAGAGGAAAGATGTGTGGTAGGAAATTAACCTGGATAGTGTCAGAGAAATTTTAGGAACTGATAGTAATAAATCTAGTTGTCACTCAAAAATATTAATAGGCAATCAAGAATATTTCTAACATGTTCAGCAAGCCAAATGACAAAGAAGATGAATCAAACAAATGTAACTATCAGTATAATTCAGGAAGTAGAGGATAACTTAAAAAGTTGTAACTCATTTATCGGAAGGATTTGAATTGAGACAATATTTCTAGACACTGAGGAATGCTATCATGAAAAAGGAGTAGTTAGAAAATAAAAGGAATTAAATATTTAAAAAATATGCTTGCTGAAATAAAAACAATTGTTCAATGGAAGATCTGGAGAAAAAAAATCAAAGGAATATCCCAAAATAAAAAGAATAAAATGGGAGATAAAATTTTATGAAGCGTGGAGAATCAACATGAAGACTCAATTATATTGTAGGTACTGATTAGTGGTTTCAGAGAAAGAGAAGGGATGGAATTAAATAAAAATAAAAGTTTTGGGATTCCTGAAAGATAACACAAACGTTCAGATTGAAAAGGTGGGGTTGACTGAGACCTGCTACACTGTGGTGAAATTCTAGGACATTAAAGAAAAGAAGAATCTGTGAGAGAACAGGTTAACTACACAGGAATGGCAGTTGAGTGACAATCATTAGAAAAAATGATTGGAAGCTTTAATAATAAACTTTCAAGTGAGACATTTTAGAAATATTTCTAGGGGCATATGGATTTAGCAAATTTACCTTTTATATGCCTGTTTTAAAAAATAATTATGTGAGGATTAGTTTCTATAAAGGAATATAGAGTCTAAGAAAAAATGACCAAGTCTAAGAAACAGAGAACCTAATCTAGGAGATCAATGGAAAGAAGTCTGAGAGAGTTATTTGTCCAGTAGGCTTGAAACGTGATTGCTCCAACTGAAGTTGAGGTTAGGAAGAAGGCTTGTATTAAAAAAAGGAGGTAGATGTTTTTTAAAAACACAGAATATGGTAAAAGTGAAGTGGTATTCAGTTACTTCACCTTGAAGTAAGTCACTGGTGACATTCAAATCTCCTTCTCAGCATCAAAGGCCTTGATCTCTTTGTGGTGTTCACCCCACCTCTAGTTCTGGCTTATTCCTACTTTTGTGCTACTTCCTTGCTGTTCTTCTACCTATGAACTAAAAGGTAAATTTAACTACCACTGCTACGTCTCTTATGTACTAGTGAATGCTTACAGTATGGTGGCAGGGCAGGGCAGTTGTATTAATTCAGATAAATTTAGTCTTCTTTCAAGACTTGAAGATACTATTTTTAGTGATTGCTATAGAAATAAAAATATCTTTTTGGTGAACTAGTTTTGCTGTTGGTAATGTCTGTATATATCCTTTAAAACCATAAAGGTAAGAATCCTTTCTATTACTTTCTATTTATGTTCAAATTAGTTTTGTGGCTGCTCCATTAAATCTAGGAGATTTTTTTTTTTTTTTTTATTAACAAGCAAGACTAACCCAACCTGATATGGCCTATACTATTGTATAAAAATGAAACATAAAGAGGGTCTTTTCAGGTCCAGGAAAGCATTACCACTAATATGGACAGCTCAAGAAAGTAAGTTTATCAACCACAGTATCAAAGACCTTATTTTAAAAAGAGAACTTATATTCCAAAACATAAAGTACTTTGAGAACAGTTGTGTTAAAGAAATTTATTATGGGTGTGGCCAGACATACATAGTTCTAGGTATTATCTTAGTCCAGAATTTGGCTCAGCCATAAAATTGACCCTTTTATAGACTTCTATTAATGATAGAAAAGAGAATACAAGTCAGAGGTTTCAAAGGCTCATGGTTTCTGCCTAGATTTTAATCTTAATTTTAATAGGAAGAGTTGCAGAGGGAAATGAGATATAAATATTGCTCTGTTGGCCCCTTCACACTCATGAGAAATGATAGTACTTAATTTTTGTTCTCAAAGCAGAATAGTTGGACTGATTTCTATTTTTATTTTTTTTACACTGAGTGGCCAGATTATTATGATCTCTGAACGCATAATAATCTGGCCACTCAGTACATATATTAGAGGCCCAGTGCATGAATTTGTGCATGGATGGGGTCTGGACAACTTAGCCAAAGGCAGGGGGCATGGGTGGTTGGCTGGCCTGCCTCCTGGTCGAACTCCTGATGGAAGGGGCAATTTGCATATTAGCCTTTTATTTCGGGTATACATTGAGTGTCCAGATTATTATGCGTTCAGAGGTCATAATAATCTGGCCACTCAGTGTATGTACTAGTTAGAGTTCAGACTAACTAAAAAGAGACTGTTGTACAGATAACATAAGCCATTACAAATTATATCTTAAATACAAATTAATGTTCAAAATAAAGAGATTTTGGTTTGGGGTTTATGTTTTTTAGGTTATCTCATTTTTCCAGTTAATTTCTAGGTGTGGACGTAATATGATTAATTTCTGAGTAAAATGATAGTTACTTTGCTGTAAACAAATTTGAGGCATTTTCCTGGCTCATAATGTGAACATGTTTATCAATTTCCCTTTGATTAATTGGAACTCTGCTAACATTAACATTTGTAATGAAAATTATTCAAGGTTTAAAAAATATTTTCTATTAAAATTTTTTTCTCATAATTTTGCCAGAGTGATGTGCCAAGAAAAGGTGAAAGAAAATGATACCAACATTAAGATACTATAGAAAACTAAAGCAAGAAGAGAATATATAACTGTTCCTGTTTCTTTTCTTTTTTTGCCCCCCTTTTAAAACTATATTGTCATTGATTTTTTACAGAGAGGAAGGGAGAGGGATAGAGATTTGAGAACATCGATCAGTCGCTTCCTACACACCTCCACTGGGGATATGCCCACAACCAAGGTATATGCCCTTGACTGGAATCCAACATAGGGCCTTTCAGTTCACAGGCTGATGCTCTATCCACTGAGCCAAACTTATTTGGGCATTTCTGTTTCTTTTGAGTAATATGCAAATCAACTGAACAGCAGAACTACTGGTCAAGGGTGGCAGGGCTGGTGAGCAGGTGGTGCCAGGCCAGCCAAGGCATGTGCCAGCGGGCAGAGGGAGGGGACAGCGATTGGGTGGTGGAGTAGGAAGCCATCAGCAGTGGCAGAGTCGCAGTGGGGGAGGTGAGGCAGCCAAATGCAGGTGTAGTCCTCTGATTGGCCCACCTGGTCGCCTCCTGCAGGCTGGGCTGAGGGACCACCCCAAATTTTTGTGCACCAGTCCTTTAGTAATACAATAATAGAGGGGGAAATATGGTGGCAGAACAGGCAGACCTATGATGCACATCCTCCTAGGGCCATACTGGAAACAAAACTAAATTGGGGAACATTCACCTGGAATTACCAATTGAGGCTCAGCTAAGGAGGAGTCTTATATCAAGGAAAGAACGGTGAGGTGGTGAGAGAGCCAATCCAGGTTCCATGGGTGGCAGCAGAGAGTAAAGAGATCTCTCAGCTACAGGAGGGCTATTTCCCCGAGAAGGTCAAGGCCTGGAACCCAGGCTGGGCTCCGCAGCCTGGAGTAACCTGGCTGAGAACAGCGGCCCACATAACATCCAGCCATAAAAGGTGACAGGGCAGCAGGATGCCAGGGAGATCAGAGCTAGTGAATTGGAGCTGGTCAGAGAGAAAGCCTCAGTATTTTTATTTATTATTTTATTTTATTTTATTTTATTTTAAACCCAGAGCACAGGAGTTTCATTTGCAGCTACTCACCTTCGGCTTTGGTGGAGGAATAGCAGTGTGACTGGGGGTGGCTAAGGAGAGGCGGGGAGGGAAGTACTGGGGGAGACACGGAAAAGCAGCAGCCAGGAGTCCTGCATCAGTCACACACCTCCAAACCCAAATGGCCATTTTCCCCCGAGAGATGCTAGCCCCTCCCAGAAGCCACAGCTCAGGTAAAGGGAAAAACCCCATCCCACGGATACAGCCTGCCACACCCTTAGGAGCCCTGCCTGCCACACATGCATCCTGACCTTTGCAGAGGAGACAGCATCTTGACTTTTGCAGAGGCCAAGCCTAAGAATTTGAACAGTCTCTAGAAGTGTCAGTGACTGGGTTGGGGCCATCTACAGTACTCTCCTGGGAACCTAGCTCGTGCCTACCCATCATGTGAGAGCTGAGAGAAACTCCCAGTATCCAGCTGATCACACTGGACAGCATATGAGGATCTTGGCCCAGACAAGGGCAAGGGAATATCCTGGGGCACTCAGAGGAGTAGCTCTGGGACAGGGTAACACACCCATCACTTTCCCTGAAATCTGAACAGCCCCTCCCCCTCAGGGGACATCCAGAGATCATACTCCAGATTCAGCCTAAGCCCTTTCAGAAACAGACTTGTGAGTAACTAAGATTGGCAGTTGGCTGGTAGGTGAAGAGGTGGAGCCTGAGGAAGTTTGCTGACCTATCTTTGGGTGCCGTGCTGCTAACAATCAGCCTTAGAGGGCACACACAGCCAGGTCCTGTGGAGACCGACACAAACTGTGGAGTAGTGCTTGGCGCTCCAATCAAATTATTGAGAGACAAAGGAAGATAGCTTCTGACAGTGGTTGGTACCTAAGTGTCTCCCAGGAAGCCCAGAATTGGCAGACAGAACAGAAGAGTGGAGCCAAAGCAAGCGCCCATGGGGACCTAAACTCGCTGAAATGAATGCCACGTCACCTTTTTTTCCCTTTTCTCTCTCTCCTCCTTTTTTCTTTTCTTCATCCAAGATGGGGCTAAAACCATCTTCTACAATGTTAGTGAGATAAATAACTAAAATAATGTGCTTAAGTAGAAAGATAGCTTTTGAATACAGTAAATGTTCAACAAATATAATTTGATTAATTTTTGACTGAATACATTTTTCTTTTTCTTGGCGTATTTTGCTTTGTCTTCCTTTTTTTTCAATGCCTTGTTTTATACTGCTTTTACACTTATGCTATGCCCTATAATATTGGAGCCATATTTCAGTTTTACTATTATTGATGAAAGCAGTAGAATTTATCAGGAGGTATGTCCATTATTATATAGATGGAATAGAATAGTCATTGTGATTTCCATATGAACTACATTTAAAAGTAAATAAAAGTAATTTAGAATCCATAATCCATATTGACTTATATAACTTTACTATAGAATAAATTTAGTGACTCTGTTGGCCACTAAAATATTAGCCAATGTTCCTAGAAGAAATGTTATGGATCCCAATAGTTTTTAGTCTAGCTATTCTTTAAAATTCAGCCTTCTCATTTTGTTTCATTATACCAGCCACTTTCCAGAATAAGTTCCCCAGTGTCATTGCATATTGATAGTATGGTTTATTATCTCTCTTCACTAGTCTATTCAACCTAGTGTGTCACTGTGTTAAAAGAATAGTTAACAGCTGCTCTGATCGTGGTTATTTTACAAATGCGACTTCTAGTAACTTATATGTCACCAATTCTTCTATGAATTCTTTCACGCTGTGTTCATTTTCTTTATACAGAGCTTCTGCAGATTCAGCTAGAGATGTGCTGGTAGAGAGACAGAAAAACAAATAAAATATAAAGGAAATCTCTATAGTGGCAACTCCAGAGCTTCAGAAATAGGCAGCATCTTTCCATCTCATTCTTGTTCCTACCATCCTAAGGGGAAGAAGATACAAGAATGAAATGGCCAAGGAAGCACCATGGATTTCTTTAGGGTTACTGTCTTTGGGTTATGAAGTATTAGCAGGAGCTCACATTTTGACACTAAGCAGGAATTCAGCAAAAGTACTCTTATTTGTTGTTTAGTGTAAAAGAATATGATATGTGCAATGTATTTTACTGTTATATAATATTTATGACATTCAAAGTATTTTCACGTATATATTCTTACCTAGGGTCAAGGTAGGCTGTGGTTGGTATATAGTCAACATTTTATCCATATGGAAATTGAAGCACAGGTATGTAATGTGACTTGCCTTCCTTTCTACTACAGTTTTCTGTCTCCCACAGTGGGAACTTCTTGTGAAATAGAACCTGCCATAGCCAAGTTTTCCCATGGCTCCATCTCACCTCCTGTGATGATTTCTTTGTCTACCTCCATTGTGATAGAAGGAGTATATTGGTGTGCCAGGATATCTCTGGGAGCTTGGCTACTAACCAACTTAGGAAGTAAGCAAGTTCTCAATGCTTGTACTCTAGTTTCATTTCTTTGGTTATTCCCTCATTTGTAACTGTCTCTTCTCTTTCAGGCCACAGTTCCTCAAGTTCCAAATGACAAATTTAGTTCTGATAAATTATTATTTTAGCGTAGGATAATAAAATATGTAAAAATCTGAAAATATTTTCCATTTAAAAATAGAGCATAGGATGAGTTCCCAGTCATGAAATTTCAGAGCTTGGCATTCTTTAAATCAGGGGACAGTTTTAGGTACCAAGGATTTCCTGGAAACTCAAAGATCACAACTGAGATGAGTGCCCACTCTGTTTACACAAAAAGCTAGCTTATCACTCAGCAGATAAGAGCTGGGATATCATATGCTTTTAAGTGTCTAAATGATTCAGCTAGATGTTTGAGGCCTCTAGTCTTACATGAGGGTACATATAGTCTTACATGATGGGATTGTTAGGATTAGAGGATATATCTTACAACAATAGGAATACACCAATAATAAGATATGACAGAGACAGCCCCTCCTCTGCAACTGTATTTCTTAGATACTTGGTATGTGAACCATGTAATTTATGTAGCCTTTATGTTACAGTGGCTCACTGATATCACTGGAGTGGGGATGTCTTGAGCTTGGATTTCATAGCTTTTATATCGATGGAACTGTATTCCTATACTGCCAGTTCTGTGTGGCAGTAAAGTCATTTTGGAAGTTTCCACTAAATTCTTGAAACTTTAGGGTGTGTTGGTTAATTAAAAATTATAGGTAAAAAGACAACATTTTATTTAGAAATATTTGATGTTTATAATTTTATTTACACTTTATCATAAGGCTGGCTGATAAGGATTTAAGGGTTGGTCATAGGGTCACATCATGGAAGTCCAGAAGCTATTCTTTGAATAAACTTCCAATAAACTTTCTCTCTAGAATGAATATGCATCATAATTTTTATAACAGCAGAGAACTGCCCTGGTACAATGATACAGCAGTCTATGCATAGCAAAGTTTCCCATATAATAACAAATTATATGAATATAATATATTGGGTCGGCAGCTAAGTAATTGCGGATTTTTTAAAGAAAATCAAAGACAATTTTTTCATGGAACTAAATAACTTTATTCTGTAATGTATTGCCCATTTTGATCAATGACCTCTTGCCATCTTTCAGGCAGCATCATAATCCCACGTTCAAAAAACTTCTGGTTTTTATTAGCAAAAAACTGAATCAGGTACGATTTGACATCATCATCATTATTGAAATTTTTACCATTCAAGGAGTTTTGTAAAGATCGAAACAAAAAGTAATCAGATGGTGCAAGGTCAGGACTATATGGTGGATGTGGCAAAACATCCCAACCAAGCTCCATTAATTTTTGCCGAGTGACCAAAGATGTGTGTAGCCTTGCATTGTCATGATGGAATACAACACCTTTTCGATTTGTCAATTTGGGCCGCTTTTCTTCAACTTCATTGTTTAATTTCGTTAGTTGTTCAATGTAGACATCAGAATTGATCGTTCGGTTGGGTGGTAAGAGTTCAAAGTAGACAATTCCTTTGTAATCCCACCAAACTGATAACAAAACCTTCTTTTGATGAATATCAGCTTTTGATGTTGTTTGAGTTGGTTCACCTGGCCTGCTCCACGATCTTTTCTGCTTGATATTGTTGTAAACAACCCATTTTTCATCGCCAGTTATCAGTCGTTTTAAAAATGGACCATTTTCATTACGTTTCTTTAGCAAATCGCAGCTGCTAATGCGTTGCGTTAACTCTGATTCTTTCAGTTCGCGAAGAACCCATGTATCAAGTTTTTGAACATAGCCAAGTTGTTTTAAGTGATTTTCAATGCATGTATGTGATACATGAAGCTTCTCTGCAATCTCACGTGTTGTACTGTGACAGTCCGAATTGATTATTGCTTTGATTAGGGCTTCATCAACTTCAACTGGACGACCAGAGCGTTTTTCATCTTTGAGTGAAAAATCACCAGAACGAAATTTGGCAAACCAATTTTGACACTGCCGTTCTTTTAAGGCTTTGTCACCATAAACAGCACATAACTTTTTATGAGCTTGCGATGCGTTTTTCCCTTTGCGGAAATAAAAAAGCAAAATATGACGAAAATGTTCCTTTTGATTTTCCATTTTTCAACGAACGCCAAACGAAAACTACAAAACAGATCAAAAAACTTTTTTTACTGATTAACAGCTGAATAGCCAACTATCAAATAACAAAATGTGTTTTACATTTGTACTACGTTTGCAAACCTAAAAATTCAACTGAAGCCATATATGTGTGAAACCAGCAATTACTTACTTGCCGACCCAATAATATTCAGCAGCTAAATATAACAGGTAGGGTAGGACAACTAACAATGGCAGGCCTACAGACCCATCAAAATCCACTTGAAGTAGCCTGCTACCAGTCAAGTACATCTCCATGGGACTTGAGAAACTCCGAGGAGTCAGTACAGATGTTACAGATGGTCATTTACTGACCAGAAGAACACAGCTAAATATTTGTTTCTCTGTTCTCTTTTTGGTGAAAAGCAGTTCCTATTCCCTGCCATCTGAGTTTAAAGGCACTAGTGGGGGTAAAATCCACACATTCTTTTCCCTATAAAAAAAGGACTTTTACAACTTCAAAATGTACACAAGTTTTTGGTTGTGAACTCTGAATTTTTACACCTTAAAGCATCAAAGATATTACTTCAGTCTGAATATATTCAAGGCCAAGTATTACCCTGCTATAATAAAACTCCGATATAATCTCTATAAAAGACTTTATTTTTATAAAATCTATATTATTGTCCCCTCTAGAATGTGTTAGCTGAAGAATATGTTCTTATAAGACTGAGCCTATTGGATGGGATTATTTTGGTGTCATTTACTTAATTAGATGACAATATCTGAAAAATATAATAGATTTATATTTAATATTATTTGCTCTTTATGACAATAGTTAGCCAAGTTATTGCTTCAGCTCCCTCCCCACCAACTAACCACTTGTTAAGGGAACTTTTAGTTTATGGTAATAAGGTCACATCAGGTCTAAGAATAGGGATATTGTTATATTTCCAAGAGATATATGTTCACAAGTAAGAGGGGAAAGGAAACATCTTGGGGTAAAACCCACTCATTTCTATCACTAGTACCTGAACCTACTGGATGTCATAATAGCAATTTCATCTGCTATTTCAGCATCATTATCCCCTTGTAAATGCTTCTAAATTAATAATAGAAATCTTCTTTACATATTTTGTGTATACAATACACTTAAGTTACTCTTTAAAATTGCATGGCTCCCATTTTTTTCCTTCTTCTTCTTCTTCTTCTTCTTTTTTTTGGTTTGAACTTCTTTTCATCTATCCTCTGACACTTGAATAAACTATATCTGTTGGAGTTCTCTGTCTTCCACTAATATTTTGAAGTCCTTCAGGGGCCAAAATCATATTTGTATTCTCTAGAGTCTTCAGAATTTCAGAATCCATTCTGTGTTCTCTTAAAAAGCGGTAATAAAACATGCTTTTGCTTTTAGCTGTACACTTTTCATCATGGGAACTAGGTCAGGGTCACCGATACCTCTATTCCCTACAACTGCTGAGGCTTTGCTAATTGAAAACATCTTGTCTGCCTGACCACTTCATTCTTTTGGGTTAGTTGCTCCCAGGAGATTCCCCATTTATTCATCCTATAGGATTTATGGTGAGCAGTCATGCCTTATATAGATCTCACTCATGGTAGAGTCTAACTACTTCCACCACCAAGCTCTTTCTAGCCTGCTTCTCTCTCTCTCCATAAATCAGTGCAAATTGAATTTCCAAAAAATAAGAATCTCTGCTATATAAAACCAGCTTGTTATTGTGAAGAACAGAGCCATTAGGTCAGGTGGGATAAGCAGTGCTCATTTAATTCAAATGATTCTTGGGTGTTCATTAGAAGAGTAAGTCAAAGTCACCACTAAGTAGGAGGGTGGATGAACCAGGGTTAGACTTGAAGCAAGGTCATGTCTGAGTGAAGCAGAGCTTATAGGGGTGAATGGAGATAGGGCTGGTGGAGTTGGGGGTGGGGAACAAGAAGAAATAAAACATTAACTCTAGATTGAAAAACAAGATGGTAGCATAGGTAAATGCTGAATCCTCCCACAACCACATCAAAATTAAAACTAAAATACAACCATCATTCAGAACTGCCTAAAGTCTGGCTGAATGGAAGCTCCCAAACTAGAGAATTAAGGAAGAAACCACACTGAGACTGATATGAAAGGCAGAGGTATGGAAGGACTGGTTTGATACCCATGTGTGGCATGTTTTTAATTAGGAGGGATATATTGGCTGAACAGGTCTCTCATGAGGAGCAAGGGGTTCCAGCCCCACACCAGAACAATCAACCCAGGGTTCCAGTGCTGGGAAGATAAGTCCCTGTAACTTTGGGCTGTAAAAACCAGCAGGGATTGTGGCAGAGTAACACAGAGGCTGCCAGAGACCCAGGCAGTTCCTCTTAAATAGCTGGTTCATGGACTTACTTGGACTCAATCTCTTGGATCTCCAGCACTGGAGAAGCAGCTTGAAAGGATCCAGGGCCATATAGGCAGGGACTAAATTGAGGGCATGAGTAAGGGGGTGGTTGGGAAGGTAATGGGGGGATGAGGACAGATATGTAATACCTTAATCAATAAAGAAATTAAAAAAAATAAATTGTTGGCATTAGGGTAAGAACAGTGATGGCAGAGGTCATTAATCCTCTGTTGAGATCTCCCTCCACAAAGAGCTGACTGGAAGGCACCATGTATGAGATTCTATCAATCTGGCCCACTCTGTTTGCCCTGTCCCAATACCCCCATGAGATACTGCCCAACCCAATTTGCAGCCCCACCCAAGCTGTTTGCAGTGGCATTTTCATATGAAAGGCCCGTTCTGGCTCAGGCTTCAGACTTTCCTAAAATCTCTAAAACAAGTAACAGCTGGACTCAGCATGCCCTATACCTTACTATGAGTGACCCCTTGAAGATAGTGTAAGGAGCCTCTGGGACAACTTCAAGTGTATCAACATTTATATCATGGGGGTACCAGTAGGAGAAGAGAAGGCACTAGCAGTAACTTGCCAAGGTTCACAGCTTCGCCTCTCCTAGGCACTTTTAAGCCCAACACAAGTAGCAGCTATCTGAGATTGCTCTGTAGCTCCTGCCTGGTGGCCCCAAACATTGGCTGAATTTTCATCTCCCAGGAGACCCCAGAGCTGGTACACCCAGTGGACAGCTTCAGATTACTCCAGATTACAACTGTATCACATCCATGAGTGACACACTCAAGAGGCGGGCTTGGTGAGTACCAAAGCATCATTGAAGCAAGTCCTGCTTCATAGGGATATCTCCTGTACAGCAGTTCTTCTATTGTAGATATAGCTGGTCCTCACAGCCAATTGGCGTGGGGGTAAATTCCTCCCAGTGACACCAATAGCAATCAAGCTTCAACTGCAACAGGACAGTGCAAACATCCTACACAGAGGCATATCGAGTGCCCAGCTCAGGTGACTGGGGAGGCTGAGACACTGGGCCCTATAGGATACCTTCTATATAAGGCCAGACTACCAATTTCAGGAGGCACAGAAGTTCTACCCAATACATAGAAACAACACAAAGAAGCAGCCAAAATGCAGAGACAAAGAGACATGACACAAATAAAAGAACAGAAGAAATCTCCAGAAAGAGATATAAATAAAATAGAAGCAAGCAAACTAATATATACAAAGGTCAAAACAATAGTTATAAGGGTACTCAAGGAACTTAATGAGAGCTTCAAGGAACTTAGTGAGACTTTTAAGGAAATTAGTTAGAATATCAACAACATCAAAAAAGACCAGTCAGAAATGAGGGATACACTAACTGAAATGAAGAATAATTTCAGGGAATCAACAGTAAGAATAGAGGATGCCAAAAATTAAATCAGCGATTTGAATTATGATGAAGCAAAAACAAAATAAAACCCAAACAGAATTACAAAAAAGAAAAAAGAGTCCAAAAATATGAAGATAGTGTAAGGAGCCTTTGGGACAACTTCAAGTATACCAACATTCATATCATGGGGGTACCAGAAGGAGAGAGAGAGCAAGATATTGGAAAGATATTTGAAGAAATGACAGAAAACTTCCCCTAACTGGTGAAAGAAATAGACTTACAAATTCAGAAAACACAGAGAGTTCCAAACAAGATTAACCCAAAGAGGCCCACACTAAGACACATCATACTTAGAATGCCAAAAGTTAAAGACAAAGCGAGAATCTTAAAAGTAGCAAGAAAAAGCAGTTAGTTACCCAACAGGAAACACTCATACAACTGTCAGCTGATTTTTTAATAAAAACTTTGCAGGCCAAAAGGGAGTGGCAAGAAATATTAAAAGTGACGAAAAGCAAGGACCTACAAGCAAGTTTACTCACCAAAGCTAACATTTAGATTTGAAGGTCAGATAAAAAGCTTCACAGACAACAAAAAGCTAAGAAGTTCACCACCAAACCAGTATTACATGAAATGTTGAAGGGTCTTCTTAGAATAAGAAGAAGAATAAGGATAAGAAGAAAAAGATCAAAATGTGAAAATAAAATGGCAATAAATACATATCTTTAAAAAATCTATACTGAATATGTAAATTGTTCAGGACACTGTCACAGTAACAACAGAACAGCAGGCTACATAGGGCGGCCAGGCTGGCAAGGGAAGCAGTTGGGGGTGACTAGGCTGGCATAGGGGGCAGTTGGGGATTACCAGGCCAGCAGGGGGGCAGTTGGGGGCAACCAGGCTGGCAGTAGGGACAGTTAGGGGTCACCAGGCCAGCAGGGAGGTGAGTGGGGGTGACCAGGCCAGCAAGGGGGGCAGTAAAGGGCAACCAGGCTGGTGGGGGGCAATTAGGGGTGACCAGGCCAGTGGGGTGGGGGCAGTTGGGGGTGACTGGGTTGACAGGGGGGCAGTTAGGGGCGATTAGGCCAGCAGGCAGAGGTGGTTAGGGGTGATTAGGCTGGCAGGGGGGCCAGTTATGGGCGATCAGGTAGGCAGGCAGGTGAGCAGTTAGAAGCCAGCGGTCCTAGATTGTGAGCAGATGTCCAACTGCCAGCAGCCGGACATTTCCCAAGGAGTCCCAGATTGGAGACTGGTGCAGGCTGGGCTGAGGGGACCCGCCCCCCTCTGCCCCCTGTGCATGACTTTTGTGCACTGGGCCTTTAGTAGAATATAAAAATCAAAACAAACAAAGGAATATAATGAACTAAATAAACTGATGAATAAAATAAAACCAGAGGTATAGATACATGTAACAAACTGAAGAATCTCCAAGGGAAGGGGAAGGAGGGTGAGAAGAGATTAAACAAAGAACTTATATGCATATATGCATTACCTATAAACACAGACAATAGGGTGATGAAGGTGTGATTTGGAGTGAGAATGGGATGGAGGTGGACAATGAAGGGAAAAATGGGGGGAATATCTGTAATAACTCTTGACAATAAAAATAAAAAAGAAATATTAACCATTAATTTAGTCACAATTAATATTAAAATGCATACAATAAACCCATTAACTCTCTTTCATTAATGGTGGTAGGCAAATCTTTTTCATAAGATGATAAAACAAACCTAAAGTGAACTTTCTGAAGACTGAGGTAAAAAAGATTTACAAAGTTACAGGAACAAATATAATTATACCATGTTTTTAAACGTTTTCTTTTATATATTTTAAATACTAAGCCAAATACATAAAAAACTTTAAATTTATATTAATTCTATGTAAAGCATTTCATTTGTAGGTTGTCTATGTCAGGGGAAAATTAATTAGAGTAATGGGAATTAACAAAGTAGGTCACAGTAAAATTATTTTCTGCATTCATGGTCCAAGGCAAAAATTTCAGGCTAAATAGGGCAGGTATAAAATAAAAATAAACCAGAATTATTTTTCTTATCTTTCAAAGGACTGTTTTCTTGAGGAAAACAGCATTTTAATCTTGCTTATGCTAAATTGTTCAAGAGAACAAAGCAGTGTGGCAAAGGTCAGCATGCTGGAGGTGTTTGCCCACAGAGCATGTCTCTTCATCTCTTCATTGAGTTCAAGTACCATATTCTCTAAACCTAGGGCTTCAGGTCTTTTCAGAGTTGTTCTTGTGGGCCTGTGCACACAGTTTGGTCTATTGCTTTACTCTTCTGAGCAAAAAAAAAAAAAGAGGGAATAGGACTAAGCTGGTGGTCTTCAACTTTTACTGTGAATTGGGATCTTTTGGTGTCCAAACCTTGTTCTGGGAAGTTCTTATTGGTAGTACTGGGGAGGAGTTCTGGAGTTTATATTTTACCAGGTACTTCTGATGTGTTGGTATCTTTTCTCTTTAACAGATAGCTGTGGATTTGGCCTGGAGGGAAGAAATTGGTCACCTATGGTGACTTCCCCAGATTTTTTGGTGATGAGAATGAAATTAGAATTGTCTGCTTTTCTTGCATGGTGACCCAGTTAGCCCAGCATCACCATTTCATGACATGATGCTTCTGCATAAAGCCTTTGATTTATGCTTCTTTATAGGCATGATGCCAGTGCTTACAAATAGGTTTAGGGTTACACAGGGAGGGCTGCTAATGCTCTGGTGGAATTACTGATTGGAAATTGATTACAAATGAAGTTCTGGTTAGGATTTGGGCTATGGGCAAAGGGAATATGTGATCTTCCCTTCATCTTCCTTTCTAGCACTAAATTGTAAAAAAAAAAAAAAAAAAAAAAAAAAAAAAAAAAAAAAAAATCCACTTGCATTGGGTGAGTCTGTTCGGTTGGTGGCAGCAAAGTTCTGTTACAGAAAATTCTCGGAGGCCTTGGTCTTGGATATTTTGAAGAGTTAGAGGGAACAAAGCAGCATGTATAATAACATCCATGTTTTCCGTTAACCTGCAGAGCTTTTCATTTATTGCATGTGCTCTGGAAAGGGACAAATATGTAAAAGGAAGATTCCTTGCTGCTTCGTCTAAATCTAATCCTCTAAATATGCTCTTTGTTTCCAAATTCAGAATAATGTAGCATCAGCTTCAAATGAAGAGTTTAGTCAGGTTGTGATCCAAAAAGGTAGGAATCTGAGGATTTATTGCTGGTTGTCATGTAAATTTATTAAAATGGGAGCTTTGATCTTGAAATACATCCAGACAAGATTAATGATTTAGCATCTGGGAAAATCAAATTTTTGATGCAATGAATGAATAAAAAAGGTTTTACAATTTCACATTTGAAAAGATTAAAATTTAGTACTTAAAAAGCTATTTTAGAATTTTAGCTTAATGGGAACTGTAATAAGCGCCAAGGAACATTAGATGGTATCTGACTAATATATTGACTAGAAGAGTTTGTAAGCAATAAACAGATGGAAAGAAATGAATAAAAAAGAAATGATAATCGGAAAATTAGTGCTTGGGATAGTGATATATTGTAGTTTGTGCTGCAGTTTTCTATCTATGAATCATTGTGTCTATATACCTGAGTGTTAATTCAAGGGCAAATAGAAAATTGAAACCTATTGGTCCACTGATACCCTTGTAGTTGTGCCACTAATTTTACCATTACCAAAGTAATTATCATCCAAAATGGCTCATGCTTTTGGAGAAACTGTCACCAATGCTGACACCATCATTGTGAAGCTTTGGGGGTGGGAGGAGAAGCCATGTGTAAATTGAGAAAATGGAGACTCAGCAAAACTGCTCATGAATTGTCAGAATGCTGACCTGATGAGAGACTATCAACTAGAAAAATGGTTAAAATGTGACAACATTCAAGATTAGTTATGTGATACCCATGAAAATACACACATGGTGTCAAAACAAGCCAGAGGAAAATCATTTGGGGGAAAAAAAGAAAAAAAAAGAAAAAGAATCCCAAGTCAAATTTATAGAAAATACCCCTTTATTAACTTTTGGTCAAGAATATGTTTGTATATTTTCAGAAAACAACTCTGAGACCATCTGGATTCCTATAACAGAGAGTAATAGACTGAAGTGCTCCAGCCATGAAGACAGAAGAGAAACAGTTCAGAGATGGAAGATGCTGAGGACACCTCGCCATAGCAGCAGACAGCAGCCGCCGGTTGCTGAAGGATGCCCAGGACCAAACCAGAGACAGGCGGACCTGCATCACCACCGTTTGTCCACCAACCAGATCTGACATAGCATGGCTGGCATGTACACATAAGGAACTATTTGACATTGAAATTGGGACTCAAAAGAACTGTTGGTCCAGAAAGGAACTCAATACAGACTGATTCATTTGTCTTTCAGCATAACCATTATGGCTTTTCTCAGTTTAGGTTCTTACAAAGGTATTTCTTAGATCACAAGATCTCACACATCTAGAGGAAATGATGAACAACATAGACTGATGAACAAAAACAGACTCGGAGAAAGAGAAGCACCGAACAGACTTTCAAACCTTAGAGGGAAAGTAGGGGAGGGTGGGGGTAAAGGGGAAGAGATCAACCAAGGGACTTCTGTGCATGCATATGGGCCTGGCCAGTGGCCATGGACAAGGGGTGGGGGGAGGGGCAGGGGAGGTGGGGGGGTGGTAAGGCATATGGAGTTTGGGATGATATTGGGGGGATGAGAACAATTATGTGATACCATAATCAATAAAAAAATGGGAAAAAAGATTAGTTACATAAGTACTGAATATAAATGTTCTGATATGATATATTTATTATAGTGCTAAAACATCACCTGATTACTAGTATTTCTCAATTCAGGTTCATATTTTAATCATTTTAACTCCCTTTTTTTACACTGTCTTAATTACATAAAGTTTTTTTTGGAAATAAGTTTGTTTTGCTATTAAAATAATTATTACTTGGCTTGAATAATTATGTAAAAGCTGATTAAAAGCTTAAAACTATTAGGTGGTTATTTAGTAACTTCAAAGTTCTTGAGTGTTGAAATAGTGACTTTATAAAGTAAGTTATCCAATGTAAGCTTAAGTCAAATAGACACCATCAAAGTTGAACTTTCTAGGTTAAAATTTCAAAGTAGGTTGGAATGTAACCATGTAAATCCCATTTAAAGTAATGGGATTTTTCAAACTGGATATATCATTCCATGTGCATAATTTTGAAAATATGTCCTAAAAAATACTTTTCTGCCCCTGTCATCATAAGTCAGTCAGATCAAAGTTTGTTTCTTCTTCATCTTTCAGTTTTGAAAAAATAGCAAGGCAACAGAATACGATGAATATAAACTTTTCACTCATGAGGAGTTTATGAGTGAAGATTAGAAAACAATTATTATAAATTTTGTAAATAAGATGCCTCTTTTTAATAAAGCTGATTTTAAAAAGAAACTGCTGCATACAAATTCCCAATTAAACACAAAAATGGATTATTTCATACACTTGTTGAAATTGATGTGGTAGTTACTTAGTGTAAAGATGAGCTTTCAGAAATGTACTCTAATGTAGTAAACCAGTAGAGAACATTAAATACATTACAGGTTAAAATTTAAAGTAGTTTGAAATGTAAAATTACCTTAGGAAATTCTGATGTAGGTGGCCTTGATACCTGTGTGTGCGTGCGTGCGTGCGTGCGTGCGTGCGTGTGTGTGTGTGTGTGTGAGAGAGAGAGAGAGAGAGAGAGAGAGACAGACAGAGAGAGAGGGAGAGGGAGAGAGAGAGAGAGAGAGAGAGAGAGAGAGAGAGAGAGAGAGAGAGAGAGAGAATAAAGTATGGCTGATTCTGATAGGCAACAGGGTTGAAAACCATTGGCTCAGCCCTGGCCAGTGTGGCTTAGTGAGTTGGGCACTGTCCTGTGCACTGAAAGATTGCTGGTTTGAGCCCGCCAGGTCAGGACACATGCCCTGGATATGGGCTTGACTTCCTGATCAACGTTGTGCTCCCACATAGATGTTTCTCTCTTCTTCCTTCCTCTCTCTAAAAATCAGTAAACTATTAAAAGAAAAGAAAAGAAAACCACTGGCCTATTGTTTTTAGAAAAGGTGTCATGGCCAGTGACAATGGCCCATCATCAACTGGTTGATTTCTGTCCTTCAGTTGAGGATTCTGTTGGTGAATTGCCACCAGTATAATTAAGAAATGGGGATATTTGAGAGAGAAGGTTGCAGATAACGTTTTTCTACATATTTTAGTCTCTCTCTCTCTCTCTCTCTCTCTCTCTCTCTCTCTCTCTCTCTCTCTCTTCTCCTCCTTCCACAGCATGGGCTCTCTAACCTGTTTTGCCTTGCCTCTTCTCACCTGTACATTGTTAAGTCACACATGATAGTGGTTCTAAATGTTTTGAGTCAGATGTTAAATTTTCAGAAGTTTTGTGAATCTTTTGTTAAACACACCATTATTAAAATTAAATCAAATAAACTTACAATTAACTTACATTCAGATAAAAGTACTAAAAAATAAAAAAGGAATGAAAAGTACTAAATACTCAAAAACTCATTGCTTCCTAATTCTTTGATTACTTTTAGTCATGATCTGTGCCCTTGAGGCCACATTAACCAATTGTTTGGTTGGAAGGGACACTACTGTCCACCTCTTCCACTCTTGGCCCTCCATGGTGTCCAGTTGGTAGCCTGAAATCAGCCAGGTGTGGGCTCCTTACACCATAGAAATCAGCAACTGGTACAAGTTAGGACTTGATTTAATGTGTCGATTGTTTACATTTTAGAAGTGATGGAGAATATCTTAAATGGTGATTAAAGAAAGTGTATCTTGTCTTTAATTATTAAATAACAAAAGCATGACAAGCTTTTCTTCCAGTAGTCAGAAACTAAACCATTTTTCAATTGCAAGAAGTTGCTCAAATTGTTGATGAGTGAGTGAAGTTCCTGCATAGTCTGTTTTTATTTCACTTTAGTCTTACTTGTTAACATAAAAAAAATTATCAACCTTAGAGCCACAACTACACTAATTTATTAATGATATTGGTGAATTCTTGATTGAATTGGATAGTAATTAAGTGTATATTAAAATTCTCATTTTGTAATGCTTTTGTTGGAGATAGAATTATAAAACTTGATAGTAGATTTTCAAAAAAATAACAAGTCCCACTAAAGTTATAGGTATATGGACTTTATAATAAAGAATATTGTATTTTGTCATAATATGTAAATTGTGTATTACATATTTTTATATCAGAAAAATTTTAAATAAGCATATACTTATATACACACACATACATTGCTTATCACACATCTTCACACAGAGATCTGATTATTAAACATTTACCAGCTCATCACTGCATATAATCCTTGAAGTAGGGGTTGGAAAAGTCATTTTGTTCAAATTTTCTGCGTTTAGATGTTGGCTAGATGGAAATTTAAAACAGCCAAACCTGGCTAGGTTTCATAAAAAGGTGGATAGACAGCTGCTAAGGTGTGATTTCCCTTCCAAAATTTTTACTTTCATTGCCCATGTATTAAATTGTAGTTTTAGAGATTTATTACTTTGTGTTCTGATGCTCTTTGATCTTCTTAGCAACGATTTTTACATGGAAATGTGTGTATTGGAAATACCTGTTAAAATATAGTTTTCTGGAAAGTATACATCAATGCTCCACCCCTCTGCTAAATTATAACTGTAGGTAGTGTGGTCTGAGGAAACTATATACTTAATGTTTGCTAGACCAGGATTTGGGAACCGTTGCTTGAATCCTGTGTTAAATATAAATAGCCCAGAGGAGCAAAAATGTAATTCAGCTGCTGCCATAGTTAGACAAGGTTAACAGATAGCAGACATCAAGGCCTTGTGGACACAGCCCTTCTCTCCCACCTCCCTCAGGCACCTGGAGCTGAGTGGATAATGAATCCTGGTAGGAGGCATGGCAAGCACAGCCAAGCTAATTGTGAAAGGAAATTCTCTAGACACACACATTTAACTATATGGGAAAATATTAGAAAGGGGTCTTGCCTATTCCTTATTGCTCAGGCAGGAAATATGCTGTGTCTTCAAGTTCAGTGTTATGAAAATCAGATTGTTCATCCATTTTGTGTCGGCCTGCTATATGACTTCCCAGCATGTGTACCCATCTGTCCAGCAATTAAACCTTTAATTTTCTATTCCTATAGTGTTTACAAAACTATTGGCAGAAAATGAAATTTTCATGATGCTGTGTATATCTGGCTGGTCATTTTGAGCCCATATTGCTTTTCTCTAAGACTTGTATGTGGTCCTCTTAAGGGCTTACCAGGTGTCCAATCTACTAGTAAATCGATGAGAACAGTCACTCTCTTTCTAACTTGACACATCTAGTTGGCCTGGAAATTAGCAGGTTTTCCTTCAACCATTCAATTAATTGCTTTTACTCCAAGAAGGTGAGGGTTGCTAAAATTACCAGGTAGGAAGTTTATCTAACTTTTACTTTTCAGACAGAAGCTTGGTATTGTAAAGAAAAGTTTGTACCCCCAAATCTATAAGTAATGGGGAAGTGGTGCAAATATACATTTCTTATTTATTGAATGGTTGGGCAAGTGCTACTAAATGACTTTAAGAATAGGAACTAAGAAAAAAATTATACCACATATTACTATCTCTTTTCTCATTACCCCTCAAAAAACTGGATACTACATCTTACCTTTACCCTTAGATTTTTAGTTATGAATTTGAAATAAATTATTTTATTTAAATAGTCTCACCACTTTTAAGCATTTATCTACAATAATTATTTGCTTATTTTAGTTCACGAACTCTCAAACAGTAGAGACTGTAACTGTTAAGACTATTTTATTATAGAGTGGCCATAGCATTTGGGAATATATCAATAGATATTATTTTATTGTAACACTAGAGGCCTGTTCCACCTAGATCCATGCAGCAGGCCTTCCTTGCTCTGGCTGCCGGCACCTGTTTTCCTCTGGTACCCGTTACCCAGGCCTTCGCTCTGGCTGCAGCAGAAAAGCTAAGCCTCTGCAGTCTTCAGTCTTCAGTCTTCAGTCTTCGTTCCGTGCCTGCATCTGCAAATTAACCCACTGTCTTTGGTGGGTTAATTCTCATACTCACTCCTGATTGGCTGGTGGGTGTCACGGAGGTATGATCAATTTTCATATTTCTCTTTTGTTAGTATAGATGATATCAATAAACTATTTATTTTGTATTTGTATTTCCAGACTTGATTGCCGTCCCTTACAACCCTGAGTAAGTTACATGCAGGGGCTGTTTATGGCTAAAAACAAGGAGAAGGGATTTCCCTCCTTCTCAAGGTAGCTGTCATTCATTTGGGGCAGGTAATGGAATTTCATTTATGTTTTGGATTCGCATCATATGTGGATTTTATTTAGGCAAATTTAGCAAGAGAAAGCTGAGAGAAGAGAGAGAAATTTAAATGTCAGGGTTGAGTTTAAAATTTTATATAGGGTGTCTGATACCCAAAAATAAGTGTGAGAGGGGAGGTGGTAATCTGCTGTTCTTCCTTGGGTATTCTCAGTCCTTTCATACCCCTCATAGCACGGAATTGTAATTGCAGTGTTTAATTGTAGTGATTTATTAATACAATTTGGATGCCAAACATAAGCTAACCCTTACATCTGGTGTTAAACTAAAATGAATAATGTTATTTATCCATAGAAAGAAAACTGTGATAAATTTATTGAGAGATGGCATATATAGTCTCTAATACAGGTCTCCATATTTGACTTTTGTATTTTAAATTAGAAAAACTTAAAATCTAACTAGGAGAAGGCAAGTCCACTGTAGTTATTTTCTTTTTTACCACATAGGTGCTGAGATGAAGACAATTATTTTTTGTTGTTGTTGTTAATCCTCACCAGAGGATTTTTTTCATTGATTTTTAAAAGGAGTGGAATGAAGAAGGAGAGATGGAGAGAGAAAAATATCAATGTAAATTAGACACATCGATTGGTTGCTTCCTGCAGGCACCTGGACCAAGGCTGGGGATGGAGCCTGCAACTGAGGTATGTGGCCTTGACTGAAATTGAACCTGGGAACTTTCAGTCCATGGGTCAACACTCTATCCATTGAGCCAAACCAGCTAGGACATGGAGATAATCCCTAAGTACTAGTCTCAAAGTTCCTAGATAAGTAGGATTTTTTTTTGAATTGTTTTTCTGGTGCCACTGTTAGGGAAACATGGAATTTCTGAGAGGAATAAATTGTTTTCCTATGTTGAGCAAAGTAGGGAAAGAGGAATTGTAGAGAGAACAGAGAGTACCAGAGTCTAGTGGGGTGTGCATATGCACATTAGGAGTGCATAATGCAGAGGATTGATAAAGTTAAAAAAAACAAAAACAAGAGAAGGAGAAAAAGAAAGAGACAGGCAAAAGAGAGCATGGGGGTCTTAGTAAGCACATTTATCTGAATGGCAGATTCTCAGTTGTGGTGATTGAATATCTGAGCACTGAGTTTGGTGTAATGAGAATGTGTGATGCCTTTTATAATAAAACTGTCTACACAGTAAGGTAATTATCAACTCAGTAGAAGAGAGAATTTGAGGTGCTGTGTGACAGAATAAAAGCAGAACAGAGAGATTAACTGACCTATTGATCTAATGCAATTTGGCTAGAAGAATTATTAGGGATGGAGGAAGTACCTTGGCTTTGTTTAGGTTATTTATAGATACAGAATGCTTCTATTTTCATAACTAGTGTGGAATGTTTTATTAAAGTGTCTCATAAACTTTAATTATATTCTGGCTTATATTCTAAAATGTTCAGTGTCCTGTCTTTATTTCTTAGTGTTTGTAATCTTTATTCCATAATTTTTTAAACCTAGGAGCTGATCTTTTATCCCTTTGAGATCATATTCTTCTTTGGCTTATAAATTGCAAAGACTCTAAAACCAGATTGAGGATGGGTTTGCGAGTTCATGGGATAGAAAAAGACCAATGTGGGAAGCGAAAAAACAGAGGTGCTCATGTAGTTTGTATTGTATTGGGGTTGCAATGGATTACCACCAACCGGATGACCAAATGATTAGTGCCACTCACTTTGCTTTGGCTATCTTAAGTGTAACCAGGAAAAGGAGTCACACAGAGTCATGGAGGAATTTTACACAGGAGAGTAATATGATTTGATTTACATTTTTAAAACTTCACTCCTCCTGTTATGTAAAAACAGATTGGGGAAGAACATGGAAGCAAGGAACCAGTTAGGCCACTGAAGTGACCCAGGCCAGAGGCGATGGAGGCAAAGATTAGTGTGGTCATAGAGAGAATAGGCAGATTGAAGTGCTCTTTATTCCATATTTTTTATGTATATGTAAAGCTTTGTAATATCAAAATATTGTTTTTGTTTGTTTTAAAGTTATTTTCCTGTTGAATGTGAGTTAGATTTAGTGATTTAGAATATGGCCCAAGTGTTGCATTGTATGCCATTATTATAAAATCAATCTGTCAAAGTTGTTATTAGAATTAACTGAGGTGGTAAAAGTAAGCTCTCACTATAAATAAACTTTCAAGTAAATATTGGAGAGGCAGTGTGGGCACGGGGGATAGTGGAAAGAGCACATACTTTAGCAATTAGAAAAACCTGTTTGCTAATCCCTGTTTTACCAATTATTGACTGAGAACTACATATTGCTGTTACAAGTTATCCCAAAATTTAGCAGCTTTCATATAGTTATCTCCAATAAGGGTTTAATCTCTGACATTTACAGGGAACTCAGATAGCTAAACAAAAGGAAGATAAACAACCCAATCAAAAAATGGGCAATGGAACTAAATAGATACTTTTTGAAGGAGTAATTAAGGAAGGCCAAGAGACATATTAAAACATGGTCAAAGCCACTAATCATTGGAGTGATGCAAGTCAAAACAATAATGAGGTACCATCTCACAATTGTCAGAATGGCTATCATCAATAAATCAGCAAATGACAAGTGTTGGCAAGGATGTGAAGTAAAAGGAACCCTTGTGCCCTGCTGGTGGGAATGCAGACTGATGCAGCCACTGTGGAGAACAGTATGGAGTTTCCTCAAAAAACTGAAAATGGGACTCCCACTTGACACAGTGATCCCACTTCTAAGAGTATGTCCCAAGAAACTAGAAACACCAATCAGAAAGGGTATATGCATCCATATGTTCATAGCAGCATAATTTACAATAGCTAAGATTTGGAAACAGCCTAATTGCACATCAGCAGCAGTGGTATATCTACACAATGGAATATTATGTTGCTGTAAAAATGGTAGACTTTTCTATCATTTGTAACAGCATGGATGGAGCTGGAGAGCATTATGCTAAGCAAAATAAGTCAGTCAGCGAAAGATAAATATCACATGATTTCCCTCATTTGTGGGTTATAATGAATAACATAAACTGATGAATAAAAACAGACCTAGACACAGAGGAGCATTAATCAGATGCTCAAACCTCAGAGGGAAGGTAGGGGAGGGTGGTGGTAAGGGGAGAGATCAACCAAAGGAATTGCATGCAGGCATCTAAGCCTAACCAATGGACACAGATACCAGGGGGGTGAGGGCACGGGTGTGGGGGAGGACTGGGATGGGGGTAACGTAAGTAATACCTTAATCAATAAAGAAAGGGTGAAAAAATAAAGGATAATATGGTTTCACTTGGAAGGATTATATGGCGTTGTCTTATCAGAAGATAGAGCCAATGCCTTAATGAGTCTGAATATTTCTTAATGTTACTGTCCATGTGGGCAGGGCTTTTATGCACACATAATTTCTAAGTGTGATACTATTATGTGTCGTTTTTATTACAAGTGGTGATTCAAGGGGGGAGTTTTACCTAAACTACTACCTATATGCCCTGTTTTGTCTTGACCTTTCTCCTGAGATCCTAACAGATATATAGCAATCTCCTGTTTATCTCCAGTAGGGTATCCCACAGGCTACTTAACTTCAACAGTTGCAAAACAAGCTCTTCATTTTGAGCTCCAGCCCTTTCCCCGCCCCTCCTTCTTTAATCTAGTGAAGTCATTGCTGTCATTGTTCTCAATGACAAGACTGTCTCTCTTGTCTATCTCCTCTACTCCCACCCTCTGGCCACTACTAGAGTTAGGCTTCTATTATTTCTCTCAGCTGGACATCCAGTTTCTCATGTTAGCTTGCTTCAATTTTTCCTGTAATGTGATCTGAGTGATTTTTTTGAACTGCAGATCTGATTATGATACTCTTGTGCATAAAGTTCTTCAGTGGCTCTCCATTTAGCAACTCAGTTTAAAAACCATTCTCTAGCATCGCATACAAGGTCAGTCTGGATTAAGCTCTTGCACTTCTTCTGAGATTTCTTTCTTTCACTTAATTATAAACACCTAATCCTCTAGATACATTGTTACATTGTACTTCCCATGCCTTGGTACTTGAAGCTTTTTTTTTTTTTTTTTTTTTTTTTTTTTTTACTATCCTATTCATAGATAGTTGTCTGTGAAACTTCTACCCATCCTTTAAGTTTAAGATATAGCTCAGATCTTGCCTTTCATGTCAAGACATCCAAGATCCCAGCGGACAGAATTAAATCTTTGCTTCCCTTTCCCACTGTATCTTGTGTTTGTTTTTGCTATGCTATTCAGCAATCATATAAAAATTAGTTGTGTATTTGCCTGTTTCTGGGTTCCTTGAGGAAAAGGACCATACCTTTCTTATCTTTATATTGCCAGTGCTTAGCAAGGAGCTTCAAAGATAATAGAAACTTGACAAACGTTCATTAAATAAATGAGCAAATCAAAGTGCCTTAGCAACATGAATAGCAACAGTGCATAAGAAAAATGATTCTATAGAAGTGAGACATTCATCAGAAGATCATTTCTTATATCTATTCTTAATAAAAGCAGACTTGCAAATTCATCACTGTTGGGACTATGTTAAACAAACTTAGTCATTACATTTGTTTACAGTAAACTTTGGTTATCTGGTTCCCCCAAACACCTGAATGGCACTGTGCCCAGAAGTAAGAAATATTAAAAATGGACGTGCTTTCATTTGGAAAAATATTCCAAATGAACAAGGACAACTGAAACCATGATATGGTGATGTTTAGTTCATTCTCATTGTAAACAGAAGGTGAGGAGGGCTCTATAAGATAGGGATGTTAGTAAAAGGCAGACTTTCCTATGTGAAATCTGAGAGTCACAGAGTGACAGGTGCTTGGAAGAGAAAAAAAAAAAAGGGAGAAAAAGGAGGGAGAGATCAGAAGCAGAGGTGATAACAATGACAGTGCCAGGGATTTTGTATCTTTCACTCCAGCAGTCTTAGCCAAAAATTATAAATCAGAAGTTAGAACAGGCTTTGTGTGTGTGGATGTGTGTACATGTGTTTACACTCTACTACACTTTATAATTTAGAAGGTATAATCCTTAAAACGCAATCCAGAAAACTAGCCTTTCTAGAATGATGTATTTATAGATAATGCTGGATACTAGAGTAATGGAGATTTTTTATGGGCAGGGATTGTGTTTTAAAACTAAATGTTGTACTCTTTGCTATATGTAGATATCCTGTATATGTGTTATGTGCCATGAGCCACTCAAACTCTTGGTAATCTTTTTCTTTCTTTCTTGGCAATCTTATGAATGAGTGCTATCCATCATGTCCTCAGTAGCCCTACTTAGCTGCTGGAGACTCATGCCTATGGCTTTTTAAAAACTGAGTCAGTTAATTTCATATTTGGCTTTCCTCTTTTTCTGCTGCCTTCTATTTTTCCCAGAATTATTGTCTTTTCCAGACAACTCCGCCTGCTCATAATGTGCCTGCAAGGAAAGCTTCGGTTTTGTCATTTTTTCCTCCAGCAATGTTTTAGAATTAGTTTGCTTCAGGACCCACTTATTCATCTTTCTAGGAGTCCAGGGTATTCCTAAAGCTCTCTTCCAATACCCTATTTCAAATGAAACAATTTTTTTCTCATTATTCTTTTTCATTGTCCAACTTTTACATTTGTACATAGTAATTTGAAATATGAGGATGAGGATGAACTTAGCCTTGGTCTCCAGTGACACATTTTTGCTCTTGGTGACCTTTCCTAATTCTCCCATTGATGCCCTTCCAAGTCTCAGCCTTCTTTTGATTTCTTGGCAGTAGTCTCCGTTTGATTTGATGACTGAACTAAGGTAAGAAAAATCTATAACAATTTCAATGTCTTCATTGTCTATGTTAAAGTTGTATATTCTTTTGTAGTCATGTTCAAATTTTGATAATGTAAAAATAGAGCTTTGCTTTGATCCTTTCTTCTTTTACTTTCACCAGAAGTTATTTTTAATCACTGCAACTTTCAGCCACTAAGATGATGCCATTTGCATATCTTAATTGATATCTTATATGATTTTTATGCTTTCTTCCTCAGAGTCTAGTGCAGGATTTCATTGGTGTTCTGCGTGCAGATTAAACAAATAGGAAGATAAAATGAACTCTTGTTTGACACCCTATGTGACATCTTTGAAGTGAAATTAAAAAACAAAAAACAAAAAACAAAAAATGAGGTGGATGACAGAAGAAATTATGAAAATTATTAAAGACAGGTTAGAGGCCAAAGTTAAAGGTGACAATAGCACAGAAATAATCCTGAATGCAGTTTTTCAATGACCATTACATAAGATACAGAAAATTAGCCAAAACTGGTTTGATTCAGTGGATAGAGCATCAGCCTGCGGACTGGAAGGTCCCAGGTCCGATTCTGGTCACGGGCATGTACCTTGGTTGAGGGCACATCCCCAGTAGGGGGTGTGCAAGAGGCAGCTGATCAATGATTCTCTTTCATCAATGTTTCTATCACCCTCTCTTCCTCTCTGTAAAAAAAAAAAAATCAATAAAATATATTTAAAAAAAGATAAATAAAACTATTACAATTGTCAATGTAAGGAGATAGAAGAGAACAACAAAAAACATAAAACAATAGATTTATACCAGGAGATTAAAAAATAATAAAAGGAAAATGCAAACCTAGATTAGAATACCTGACCAGGAGAAAATAAAGGGATGATAGCAACAGTATACTGAAAATATATAGACTAATCAAAAGCCTTTGAAGAAGATTTCTAGATCAGTGGTTCTCAGCTGAGATAGTTTGGCGTGGCTGTGGGAGAAATGATAAAGATGGTATCTTAGTATGTTTGGGTTGTTATAATAAAACAGGGTGACTTACACGCCAAACACTTATTTCTCATAGTTCTGGAGGCTGAGAAGTCTAAGATCAAGGTGCCAGCACACTTGTTGTCTGCAGAGGTTCCACTTTCTTGTTCATAGATACTCAGCTCTTCACTGTGTCCCCACATGGTGGAAGGAGCTCTCTGGGTTCTCTTTATAAGAACACCAAATCAGTTCCCAAAGGTCCGTGGTCACATTGGGATTAAAGTTCCATGTGAATTTCAGGGGAACATAAACATTTAATCCGTAATAGAGGTGAAGTTTATTTTCAGCACCTTCCAGCCCTTCTGGTACTTCCTGTCACTGAATTCAAATTTCTCAGTATTTTAATTAAAACCCATTCACCAATTTGAGCTCTCTGGAGGGATTTCCACTCACCACTGTCTTTCAGGGTCTCTTCTGAGTGGGATTGTATTGCGGCAATAATATTTTCAGAAAAAAACTACACTCTACTTCCTGAGTTGCCAGGAACTTTTTTGAGGATCAGAGTTGATATTTTCCTTAAAAAAAAGAGGCATTTAAAAAAATCTTGGATATTTTTAGAGATAATATTTTGGAATAAATGCTCCATTCTTTCTCAAGTGGTTTTATAAACAATCATTGTTTCCTTCAATTATATTTGCAAAAGTATTCCGTTGTTTCTACTTTATGGAACAAAGAAAATAGTCAATATTTTCAGTTGGAAATTCTTTATATTTTGTTTAACAATTATAATGTGATAAAGAGTTTTCAAGCAAAGGATAAATTCTAACCTCTGAAACAATCAGTAAGTTATAAACATTTTAAACAAAAAAATTAAATTCGCAAAACAAGGTTAGCAAGCCTTTTGATTCACCAGCTATCTGAATATTCAAGTATCATTTGCTAAAGCATGTAATGTTTTGTTTTTATTTTAAAAAATATGTTTTTATTGAATTTCTAGAGAGAGAGAAAGGGAGAGAGATAGAGAGATGAAAACATCGATGAGAGGGACACATCGATTGGCTGCCTCCTGCATACATGTTCCCTTGACCAGGAATCAAACCAGGAACATCTTGGTTCATGGATCAGTATCCAACCACGGAGCTACACCAGCCATTCTGAAACGTGTCTTGACTCTTCAGAAGTTCTTTAAAAACAGCAAACAATGCACACAATGTAGTCTGGCTCACTGTTGGCGAGTGCAGCAATGCGGTAGGACGCAGTCCGGGCTGAGGGACCTCCCCTCCCCCAGTGCACAAATTTCATGCACTGGACTTCTAGTTGTACTATAAATTAGAGGTAATTTGGTACAGTTTACTATGACCTAGTCTTTTTTTTTTTTTTTTTTTTTTTTTTTTTTTTTTTTTAATGAACAACAGCAATTAATTTCTTACATTTCTGGAAGTGGAGAAGTCCAAGATCAAGACATGGCTGATTTAGTGTCTGGTGAGAAACTGCTTTCTGGTTTATAAATAATACTATGACCTAGTGTTAATTCTGTAATTATTAAACTTTGCCTTCCTAAGCAAGACTGCAGTGAATTATGATTCTCTGACTTGATCTGCAGATTAAACAATTTGGTCTGGCGGCATGGCCTAGCAATTGAGCATCAACCTCTGAATCAGAAGGTCACAGTTTGATTCCAGTAAGGGCACATGCCTGATTATGGGCTCTATCCCCAATAGGAGGTGTGCAGGCTGATCAATGATTCTCTCTCATCACTAATGTTTCTGTATCTCTCTCCCTCTCCCTTTTTCTCTGTAATTAATCAATATATATATTGAATTTTTAAAAGTTTACATATATATATTTGGTAAATCTGAAGAGGCGAACAAACCTTTTCTGGGAATGCAGTGGCCTTAGAGGAGCTGGAAAGAGACAGGAGGGAGAATGCTGTTAAGAGGACTGAGCCCTACTCAGGAGATGACACACTAAGTTCCTTTTTATCTCTGCTAAATGATGGTTTGAGACTGATACTGGACCTCACTCTTAGGACTTTCTTGTTATTTAAAAAATTTTAGAATGCTCTTTCTAAGCCTTTACTACTCAAAATGTGGCCTGTGTTAGCAGCAGCAATGGTATCATTTGGGAGCTTGTCAGAAATGCAGAATCTCAACCACATCCATGGAATTAGATCTGGCATTTTAACATGATCTCCAGGTGATTTAACATTAACATTGGAGAAGCTTTGGTCTGTCTCTCTTCTTTTGGCTCATATTTTTTCTTCCCATTTTTTCAATTGTACTCTCTAACCCTTCTGTTGGATTAAAAAATTCAGCAAACGTATTTTAGCTTTTCAAGGTAATTTTTAAAATTATCTGATTGTTCCATTTGGCATAGAATCGTATTCTAATCCTTTTTAAAAATATGTATAATTGACATATAACATCCAGCCAGATCAGTTTCTTTAGAGCAAATGTTATATCTTGTGACTAGACATAAACACAAAATCTCTTGGTAAAGGACCAGAGTTTTTGGGAGGAGATAGGGTAAGCAGGAGAGGAGTAATTGTATAGGCAGATGTATAAGTGCTATAGGTTTTTGCTCCTCTTCCTGTTGCCATCCTCTCTACGTCCTAGCTTGGCTCTTGGGTCTCGGGGCTTACTTAGATGGACCAGGCACCACCTCTAAAGCAGGCTTTGCTTTGAATTGTATGGATTTCTGCTTTCTCTTTCCACCTTCCAGAAAAATTATTAATATCTCTACTCTGCTCAGTGAAAGTTATCTTTTCTATTACTAGTGCTCTCAGTATATTTTTGTCATTTGTATTCTTTTTACTATCATGTCGTTGGAAACTTAAAAGAGTAAGAGTTAGATAAATAAATTTGGTTCTTAATCTTTTCCAGAAGATTAAGTTTTTTGATGGTGATAGAATAATTTTATGCAGATTTTATCCTTTGTAACTCACTGGGTAATCTTGTAACAATTTTTCTAAAAATGATACTAAGTTCTGTATTGACATAATTTTTACATAATCACACAGACCAAGAAAGAAACTAGAGCTGATACTGATCAGACTATCAAACAATCAAACCAGAGAAAAATTATTTTGTTCATGCATCACTGTGCGTATACACGCACAATGAACATATATACACATGCTCACCCCCACACACACTTTTCTGTGGGTAGGCAAACAAGCATAAAACAAGCTGGACATAGAGTGATAAAATGATTATATTTTGAATTTTTATTAAAAGATAAGTAGATTTCCACATCTGTCTATCTGACAGAATTTTAAAGTTTACATAAAGGCCTTAACAGGGTTCAGTTAGGTATATTGTCCATATGTTCTCAATAACTTCTTACTCTCTCAAGACTGTGTCATTGAAACTGGCTCCTACTGTGAAAGTGGTAGGCAGAATGTACATTTCAAGGATGGTGTGTGGTAAGATCAGCTTCTGATTACCTGGGGCCAGCTCTCAAATCAAGCAGGGGTCGTGTCCTTTGTTAATTTTTTTGTGTTGCAAAAATATTCTCCACTCTATGGTTTATACTTACTTTACTTAATGGTGTATTTTGATGAATAGAAATTTTAATTTTAATGTAGTCTAACTTATTGTTCTTTTCCATTATGATCAGTGACTTTCTGTGCAATTTAAAAATATTTTTCTTAAATAAATGAGAAGATATTCTCCAATATTTTCTTCTAACCTAGAGATACCTAAGAGAAATATAAAAGCTACATTTATATCTTAAAAATTTCCACATTTTAAAATTATTATTTTGTTTTTGCTGCTAATACTCACCTGAAAATATTTTTCCATTGGCTTATAGAGAGAGTAGAAGGAAGTGGGAGAGACACATAGAGAGAAACATCACTGTGAGAGAGACATGTTGGTTGGTTACTTCCTGCCCGGGCCCTGACCAGGACTGGGATTGAGCCTGCAACTGAAGTACATGCCCTGACCAGAATAAAACTGAGGACCTTCAGTCTGCAGGTCAAAGCTCTATCCACTGAGTCAAGCTGGCTAGGGCAAAATTTTACACATTTAAAAAATAAAAGGTATCTGGTGAATTTAATTTTAATAATTTATTTTATTTTACCCAACATATTCTTAATATCACATTTCATCATGTAATCAATATAAAAATTCAGTGAGATATTTTTACACTTTAAAAATCATACTAAGTCTTCAAACTCTGGTATGTATTTTGTAGTTGTATCATATATCGACTCAAATAGTCAATTTCAAAATTTCCAGTGTTTAATAGTCACATGTGGCTAGTGGTTACCATATTGGGCAGCATAGTCTCCTAAACATTTTGTTTTGCCCCTTGAACTTTATATTTATGTATGGAGCAAGGATTGTTTCATTTCTTCCCCATATGGTATTCTAATTGTACTAGCTATATAAGTTGAAAAGAATATTTTCCCTACTGCTTTGCAGTATCATCTTTGTCATAAATCAAATGTTCATACATGAGTAGATTTGCTTCTGTGCTTAAGAAATGTTTATTTTATACAGACAATTTTTCTCATGAACTCCATGGTTGCTGGTGGGGGTAAAAAGGAGCAAACTATAACTTTCCAGTCAATTGAATCTGAGTCTCTTCAAGTTTAAATACTACCTTTAGGAATCTCACTTTTTTGGTACGTGTTAGGTGATTGTCTTAGATTTCTTTCTATCCTCTTGGTTTTCCCCAAAATGGTATGTGGCTATATGGGACATGACCTTGCAGTGCCAATAGGTCCTCTGCTTCCCTTTGTGCTTCTTTGTTCTCTACTGCACTAAATCCATCATGGTAGCGTTCTTGGTCTCTTGGGCTGAGGTCTGCTGATGTTTGCATTTTATTTTCTTGTATTAGTCAGAGCCTAAGCTGCAGGCATTTCTTAGTTTGAGACATGCTCTCCTCCCTCCCACAGCCCATGGCTATCCAGCTCACAACCTCTGGAGGAGTCATTTTGCCCATAACCAATGTGGTTCCATGAGAGCACTACAGGTCCTCAGCTCATCTCTTTCCCATGGACTTGCAGTAATTTTGAGGGCCTGTTTTATCACCTAGCAGCCAAGGGAGGCTAAGGAGTGTTCACTCCAGCTCATCTATACCTGCTTATGCAGATCACTTATATTGTGTCAATGCAGCACCTCCTGCACTGATGTGGGGCCATCGTCGGCTCATCCGAGATTTCCAAATGGGGCATATTGCACAAGATACCTTAATGTCTATTATATACTTTCTCCCTGAAATTTGATAGCAGGTGTACTTGTTGATGCCTCCCTCTAAGACATATCTCTTGTAATTGTGCTTCATTTTATTGTGTTGTGCTTTTTACAAATTGACAGCAAGATGTTCCACCAGCAAATAGAATACAACTCACCTTTTTTGCAATAGTCGCTTATCTATGGTGGTCTTGAACAGACTGCGATATCTATGAGGTATGCTGGTATTTCTGTCTTCCTTCTTTCTGCAGTCCACAGATTTCAATGTGCAGGCTTTCCTACTTTCTGTGTGGTAATGACAATCACTGTGTCACAGCCTGAGTTATTTCTATTCATGGCTCAGAGACAGAGATCTAGCCCTTGCTATGTTAATGAGCTTAAATAATTCATAGAATGTTTCTCTTTCACTTTCAATACATTTTCTCTTTCAAAATGTATAGCTTTCAAGACCATTCTCGTGTTAGCAATTTAAAAAATTGAATTTGACAGTCAAAGCTGAGCATGACTTCATTGTTCTAGCTGATGTCAGCCATTTCTTGGGCAGTGAGTCATGGGACTGTATGATTTACAGGATATCAAAGTACATCTGAAAATATTTCCAAAAATATTATCTCCATTACACTATTAAAAAAGAAAAGAAGAAAAAAATTCCATATTTTCCACCTATGCGTGCCAGATGAGTAAAAATAAAAGCTAAGAGGGAAGTCTGGAAACAGAATTGTGAATCTGTCATTTAAGTAAGGATACCTGCATGGGAATTTATTTCGCACATGAAAGCAGCTGCAGAGTTTTAGAGTCCTAATGAAACAGGGAAATCACCTGTATAAATAGATCTGCTGAATTGATTGTGGCAGCGGTAAATATCAACTTATGCATAGGTATGAAATATCACATGGTCCTGTGATCTGCTAAGAAATCTTGCAATGTTAAATATAGTAACTTTAACATATCATGTTCGTTGTAAAACTTTAGAAAAATAGAGATAAAAGTAAAGAAATAAAACTTCCTACAAACCTTACCAGTAGAGATAGTCCTTATTTTTGTGAAGATCAAAGTAATGGCTGAGAATGAGAACTAAAAGAATAGAGAGGCTTCCTCATGCAGAAAAGAGAGCTGTGGATAGGGGAAAATAAGGTATGAACAATTAGCCCGTCCATTGAAATTTGAAAATGTTTACCTAGGAAGTTTACAGGATGAATGGGAAAGAGACTTTGGGGACAATTACCATTTGTAGGAAGGAGAGGACAAAGACTAGGAAAATGAAATTTTGAGAAGTTTTTCTTTTGACTTCTAGTTGCAGTAATGGAGAACCTGGTTCTTTGGAACAGCTCTCCCATTAAGGAATATTACAGAGGCTGCCCCTGCTCTCCAGTTCTATACAAATATTTAAAGACATCACGATGCTGTACTGTATATTTGAAATTGATAAGAGAGTAGATCTTAAAAGTTGTCATAACAAGAAAAAATTTGTATCTATGTATGGCAGCTGATGCCAACTAGGTTTTTTTTTTTTAAATAAATATATTTTATTGATTTTGTACAGAGAGGAAGGGAGAGAGATAGAGAGCTAGAAACATCGATGAGAGAGAGTCATTGATCAGCTGCCTCCTGCAAACTCCCCACCAGGGATATGCCTGCAACCAAGGTACATGCCCTTGACCGGAATCGAACCCGGGTCCCCTCAGTCCCCAAGCCGACGCTCTATCCACTGAGCCAAACCAGTCTTGGCTGATGCCAACTAGGTTTAATGTGGTGGTCATTTTGCATTACATAGTATGTACAAATATTAAATCATTATCTTATACAGTCTACAGAATATAATGTTATATGCCAATTACACCTCAATAAAAAACAAACAAAAAAGACACCACAAATCTAGTAAGTAATGTGAAGAATTATGGAGCTAAGATTTGGGAGAAGATAGAAACCCAGAGAGGCAAGTAAGGAATTTGGGACCACTTTTACCCTAAAGGCCTCTGATAATTCAGGACGAGATGGATGAGAGGCTGCCATTTTGATAGTTTCCAAGAAATAGTTTAAAGTGTTGTTAAAAGTAGAATTTTCTGCCTCTCTTTTATATGAAATTTCTTCTCTACTTGAAATGACCTCCATATTATCCCCTAAATATGTCTGTACTTTTTCTTTCTTCTTTTAAGACTTTATTTTCTTAAGAGCATTTTAGGTTTCCAGCAAAATTGAGGGGAAGGTACAGATATTTCCCATAACCCCTGATCCCAAACATGAGTCACTTGCCCCATTATTAACATCACTCACCAGAATGGTACATCCCCACCCCCCAAGAATGAATGTACATAGACTCATCATTATCACCCAAGTCCACAGTTTACTTCAGGGTTTGTTGTTGATGCTGTCTATGGTTTTGAACAAATGTATAATGACATACACTGAGTGTCCAGATTATTATGATCTCTGAACACATAATAATCTGGCCATTCAGTTTGTGTGTGTGTGTGTGTGTGTGTGTGTGTGTGTGTGTGTATGTGTGTATGTGTGTGTATTAGAGGCCCAGTGCATGAATTCATGCATGGGTGGGGTCCAGCCAGCCTGGCTAGGGGGAGGGGACGTAGGCAGTTGGCCAGCATGCCTGCAGGTCGAACTCCTGGTCAAGGGGAAAATTTGCATATTAGCCTTTTATATTACATAGGACTAGAGGTCCAGTGTACAAAATTTGTGCACGTGTGTGTGTATGTATGTGTGTGTGTGTGTCCCTCAGCTCAGCCTGCACCCTCTCCAGTCTGAGACATCCCTCTCACAATCCAGGACTGCTGTGTCCCAATCACTAGCCTGCCTGCCTGCCCTTACCCGCTTCTGCCTGCCAGCCTGATCACCCCCTAACCATTCCCCTGCCAACCTGATTGACACCTAACTGCTCGCCTGCCAGCCTGATTGCCCTTAACTGCCCTCCTTTGCCAGCCTAGTCACCCCTAACTGCCCTCCCCTGTAGGCCTAGTTCCCCCCCCCCCCCCACAATTGCCCTCCCTGCAGGCCTTGTTCCTCCCAACTGGCCTCCCCTGTGGGCCGTCTTGTGTCTACATGGGAGCAGCCATCTTGTGTGTTTAAGTGATGGTCAATTTGTATATTACCTCTTTATTATATAAGATATACACTGAGTATCCAGATTATTATGTGCTTAGAGATCATAATAATCTGCCCACTTAGTGTATATCCATAATATTGTACAGAGTATTTAATCACCCTAAAAATCATCTGTGCTCTGATTATTCATCTATCTCCTCTCATGCAACTGCCCCAGTAACCATTGATTTTTTTTTATTATCTTCTTACTTCTCCTTTATCAGAATTTTATGCAGTTGAAATCACAGTGTCACCTTTTCAGATTGGTTTCTTTTACTTAGTAATATGTATTTAAGGCTCCTCTATGTATTTTCTTTATTTTTTTGTTAATTCTTACCCGAGGATATTTTTCCACTGATTTTTAGACAGTGTGGAGGGGAGGGAGAGAAAGACAGAAACATTGATTGGTTGCCTTCCATATGTTTCCCCTACCAGGGCTGGGGTAGAGTCTGCAACCAAGGTACATGCTCTTGACTGGAATTGAACCTGGGATCTTTCAGTCCACAAGCCAACTTTCTATTCACTGAGCCAAACCTGTTGGGGCTCCTCCATGTATTTTCATATCTTAGTTCACCCCCCCCCCCCAAGCACTGAATAATATTCCTTTGTATTGATATATCAATGTTTTTATATACATTTACCTACTGAAAGACCTTTTGGATACTTCTAAGTTTTGGCAATAATGAAAAAAGTTTCTATAAACCTATACATGCTGGGTTTTGTGCTGACATAAGTTTTCAACTCCTTTGGGTAGACACCAAGGAGCAAGATTATTGGATTGTATAGTAAAAGTATGTTTAGTTTTGTAAGAAACCACCATACTATCTTCCAAAGTGGCTGTATCATTTTTTATTTCTGCCAGCAATAAGAGCACCTATTGCTTCACATCCTAGCCCATATTTAGTATTGTCAGTGTTCTAGATTTTGGCCATTCTAATAGGCATATAGAGGTATCTCAGTGCTGTTTTAATTTGTATTTCTCTGGCAACATATATTGTGGAGCTCATTTGCTATCAGCATGTCTTCTTTGGTGAGGTATCTATTAAGAGCCTTGGTCATTTTATTGTGTTGTATGAAAGGAGAGAAGGTTAGCACTCCCCTTGACAAGGATGGAAGAGGCTCTCGGGCCTAACAACACGCATACAGTTAAGGCATTGCCACCTACTTCTTGGCATCTAACCACTGTTTTTAAAGAGGTGAAATAACAATAGACCCCACCGAACTACAACGGATTGTTACAAAATACTACGAACAACTCTATTCCAACAAACTGAACAACCTGGAGGAAATGGACATATTCCTAGAAAAATACAAACTTCCAAAACTCAATCAGGAAGAATCTAAAAATCTCAATAGACCAGTGACTTGGGAAGAAATTGAAACAGTCATCAAAAAGCTTCCAGCAAACAAAAGCCCAGGGCCAGATGGCTTCACAGGAGAGTTTTACCAAACATTCAAGGAAGAACTAAAACCTATCCTCCTCAGACTATTCCAAAAAATCCAAGAGGAAGGAACACTTCCAAACTCCTTCTATGAAGCCAGCATCACCCTAATACCAAAACCAGATAAAGATAACTCAATGAAAGAGAATTACAGGCCAATATCCCTCATGAACATAGATGCCAAAATCCTCAACAAAATCCTAGCAAATCGGCTCCAGCAGAGCATCACAAAGATCATACACCACGACCAAGTAGGATTTATTCCAGGAATGCAAGGATGGTACAATATCCGCAAATCAATAAACGTGATACATCACATAAACAAATTGAAAGATAAAAATCATATAGTCATATCAATTGATGCATAAAAAGCATTTGATAAAATTCAACACCCTTTCTTGATAAAAACTCTTAACAAGGTGGGAGTACAAGGATCATACCTCAACATAATAAAAGCTATATATGATAAACCCACAGCCAACATTACACTCAATGGGCAAAAACTAAAACCATTCCCTCTACAAACAGGAACAAGACAGGGTTGCCCACTCTCGCCACTCCTGTTTGACATAGTACTGGAAGTACTAGCCATTGCAATTAGACAAGAGGAGGAAATAAAAGGCATCCAAATTGGAAAAGAAGAAGTAAAGTTATCCTTATTTGCAGATGACATGATATTGTACATAAAAAACCCAAAAGACTCCATTAAAAAACTAATTGACTTAATAAATGAATTTGGCAATGTAGCAGGATACAAAATTAATGCCAAGAAATCCATGGCATTCCTATACACCAACAGTGAAACTACAGAAACAGAGGCTAAAAAAGCAATTCCATTTACCATCGCACCAAAAAAATTAAGATACCTAGGAATAAATTTAACTAAGGAAGTAAAGGACCTATTTGCGGAAAACTACATGACACTGAAAAAAGAGATAGAGGAAGATGTAAGGAGATGGAAGAACATACCATGTTCATAGATTGGTAGGATCAACATCATCAAAATGTCCATACTTCCTAAAGCAATCTATAGGTTCAATGCACTCCCCATTAAAATACCAACGGCATATTTCACTGACCTAGAAAGAACTCTCCAAAAGTTCATTTGGAACAATAAAAAACCCCGAATAGCCACAGCAATCCTGAGAAAGAAGGGTAAAGTAGGAGGGATCTCAATACCAGACTTCAAACTGTATTACAAAGCCACTGTTCTCAAAACAGCCTGGTACTGGCACAAGAACAGACATATAGATCAATGGAATAGAATTGAGAACCCAGATATCAACCCAAATCAATATGCTCAATTAATATTTGACAAAGGAGGCACGAATATACAATGGAGTTAAGACAGTTTCTTCAATAAATGGTGTTGGGAAATTTGGACAGACACATGCAAAAGAATGAAACTAGATCACCAACTTACACCATTCACAAAAATAAACTCAAAATGGATACAGGACTTAAACATCAGACGGGAAACCATAAAAATACTAGAAGCATCCATAGGCAGCAAAATCTCAGACGTATGCCAGAAGAACTTCTTCACTGATACTGCCCCTAGGGCAATGGAAGCTAAAGAGAAAATAAACAAATGGGACTACATCAAAATAAAAAGCTTTTTTACGGCAAAAGAAACCATCAACAAAATAACAAGAAAGCCCACTGTGTGGGAGAACATATTTGCAAATGTTACCACTGATAAAGGTTTAATCTCCAACATTTACAGACAGCTTATACAACTAAAAAAAAGGAAGATGAATGATCCAATTAAAAAATGGGCAATGGACCTAAATAGAATATTTTCAAAAGAAGACAGAAGGAAGGCCAAAAGGCACATGAAAACATGCTCAAAGTCACTAATTGTCCGAGAGGTGCAAATCAAAACAACAATGCGGTACCATCTCACTCCTGTCAGAATGGCCAACATCAACAAATCAACAAACGACAAGTGTTGGCGAGGTTGCGGAGAAAAAGGAACCCTCGTGCACTGCTGGTGGGAATGCAGACTGGTGCAACCACTGTGGAGAACAGTGTGGAGTTTCCTCAAAAAACTGAAAATGGAACTCCCATTTGACCCAGTAATCCCACTTCTAGGAATATATCCCAAGAAACTAGAAACACCAATCAGAAAGGATATATGCACCCCCATGTTCATAGCAGCACAATCTACAATAGCCAGAATTTGGAAACAGCCTAGGTGCCCATCTGCAGATGATTGGATCCAAAAACTATGGTACATCTACTCAATGGAATACTATGCTGCCATAAAAAAGAAGGAATTCTCATCATTTGCAGCAACCTGGATGGAATTGGAGAACATCATGCTGAGTGAAATAAGCCAATCAATGAAAGAGAAACACCACATGACCTCACTCATTTGTGGATGATAACGAACATTATAAATTGATGAACCAAGAGACAGATATAGAGACAGTAAAGCAACAGGCAGACTGTCAAATTACAGTGGGGAGGGGAGGAAGATCTGGGGGAGATAATAGATCAACCGAAGGGCTTGTGTACATGCATATAAGTACAACCAATGGACATAAAACTCTGGGGAGGGAGTGTATGTATGGGAGGGAAGGAGGGGGGCAAAAAAATCAATAAAATATATTAAAAAAAAGAGCTTTGGTCATTTTATTTTATTGCATTTATTGGGGGTGACAGTGGGTAATAAAGTTTTATGGGTGTCAGGTATACAATTCTATAATACATCATTTTTATACTGTATTCTGTGTTCACCACCTCAAATCAAGTTTCCTTCTATCACCATTTATCCTCCCTTTTCCATATTCTATTTCTCTCCACCCCCTATTCATACTGTTGTCTGTGCCTATTTTTTCTGTGTTTAATCTCTTCACCTTTTTACCCAGCTCCCAACCCCTTCCTCTCTGATAATTGTTAATCTGTTCTGTGTATCTTTGAGTCTGTTTCTATTTTGGTAGTTTAAAATATGTTTCTTTTAAATTGACTTTTTTAGAGGGAGAATGGGAAGGAGAGGGAGAGAGAAAGAAACATACATTGCTACTTCCCATGCTCCCTACTGGGGATTGAACCGGCAACATGGGCATGTGATCTGACTGGGAATCAAACCAATGACTTCTTGGTATATGGGATGATGCTCCCAACTGAGCCATACCAGTCAGAGCATAATGTTAGTTATTTTGTTCACTATATTACATTTATAAGTAAAATTATATGATACTTGGTACTTATCTTTTTCTGACTGGCTTATTTCACTTAGCATAATACACTCCAGGCCCATCCATGCTGTCAGATAAGGTAAGATTTCCTCTTTTATATGGCCAACTAATATTGCTCAGCAGTAGTTGAGTAGATAAAAAAGCTGTAGTACATGTACACATTGGCTCATTTTTTAATCATGTTTTTTGTTTCCCTGTTGTTGAGCTTTAAGAGTTCTTTGTGTTTTTTGGATAACAGTCCTTTATTAGATGTGTCTTTTGAAAATCTTTCTCCAAGTCTGTGACTTGCTTTTTAATTCTTTTGATATTCTCTTTTGAAAAGCAGAAGTTTTTATTTTAATGAAGCCAAGCTTATCAATTATTTTTTTTCATGGATCATTTATTTTATATTGTATATTTAAAAAGCATCAACATAGTCAAGGTCATCTAGGTTTTTCACTATGTTTTCTTCTAGGAGTTTTATAGTTTTGTGTTTTACATTTAGGTCTCTGATCCATTTAGAGTTAATTTTTGTGAAGGGTATACTTTCTATAGTTTTCATACTCTTATTGATATCTTCTTCACATTTTGTCTGTTTGAAACTCTCTTTGCCGTTTTGATTTACTATAGATCTTTCTCTTCCATAAAGACTTTTCTTACAATTCTGGCATAGAGTTATTTTTTTTCTTTTGAAACTTCTTAGTGTTTATCTCTAGCACACTTGTGCCATGTGTTTTTTATTCCTAAAAGTTATTTTTGTATAATTATATATATTTTGCAATAAGTAGATAGTACGATCTTGATCCTAGTAGGTAGGTTAATCAATTTGAGTATATGTGTTTACACATTCCCTGAAATGGTGACAGATACTCCTTTTTGCCAGGTTAGCTGACTTTCTTCACTTTCAAACTATTCTAACAGTTGATATTGCCTTTGGAAACTTAATTTTAACAAGAAAGTAAGAGAAGAGAAAATCATAACAAGCTGAGAATTTGTTGAGTGACTGGAGCAAGGAAAATATTTTGCTAGGTGGTGTTAGGGCAAACAAAAATGTGGTGTCTGTCCTCAGGGACTCAGAATCTAGGAGAGCACAGAGTTTACCAAGAATGAAAATTTGTTTTCAGTTATTGCAGCAAGTCAACTATGTTGGTTGGCATTGTGCATAATTAAAAGAAAAACGTATGGGTGCTTGTTCCAAAGGCTTGGTATTGCTCCAACTCTGCATGCAAATGTGAGTAGAATTGGAAATATGAGCAAGTTAGTTTTTATGTGTCTTGCTTTGTGGGTTACTTCTAAAATAATTACTACTACTAAATAAGTAATACAAATTATATTTTATATATAGTTTTGAATTTATAAGTAATACAAATTATAATTTATATATAGTTTCTCTTTTACTGGTATAGTGGTCTCTTTTAGGTTTAAGGACTTTGCATCATCAAATTTAGTGCAGTGATTATTTTCTATTATTATAAAAATATTTAATACAAATTTTAAGAAATAAAAAGATCATACATATTTTAAGAAATAAAAAAAACCTATATGAATTTTTCAAATGTAGTGTCTTCTTAAGGCAAAAAAATGTAAACTGACTGCTCTGGATTTGTTAATTGAGAAAAGTGTGACATCAGATGGTTTCACTTGATGATTGCTTCAGGGAACACCTATTATTAGGTTCTTTGGAATGGGAAGATGGAAATGAGGAAATGAAAGGAAAGGTTGAGGGAACTGCATGAATGAATAGGATACTAAGAACTCATGCAAATGATTTCATTCTTAACCTAAATTTAAAACAAGAGATACTTGCTATTTTTAAGGAAATAAAAACTGACAATTTTCTAGAACAACAGGACAAAACCTCTAGAATATTACCACCTGAAGAGATCTTGTTAGATAACCTTTTGATTAAGTATGGAGTGGTAGAATAAAGAACCACCAGTTTAGTTGGCTTTAATGTAGAGCTTTTTCCCATTGATCAAGCTGAATATTTTATATATTCTATCTAAGAAAGTAAAGTGATAATGACAACAGCAACATTATGTTGAAATTAGGAATACAAGAAAGTAAAATGAGAAACAAGATTTGAGTAATGTTTTTAGATGAAAAGAAAAAAATGACATAATTTCACATGTTAATATAATATTTTATTCTGGGAAACTTATACCATTTCTGGTTTCTAATTCATATCCTTATTTTGGGAATGAGCTAGTATTATATAACACTGTTAAAAACAAAATTCAAAAATCATAAATTTTGAAGATCGTATTGGCCTTATTCGATGATTCATGGATTGGGCAGCAGTTCAGCTAGCAAATAAAAAGAGCTCTGAAGAGCTGTGTGAAGTGAAAGACTTTTATAGGCAAGAGAGGGCAGGACAAAGAACTTATACAAACAAACAACTGATTATTTGTGGCAAGGTCACCTTTCTTTAGGGAATATCAGGGGTCTGTCTGGCAGATTACTTCACTAGTGCTGACCAGGTATTTCCAGATGGATTGGTTTAAAGGTCCATGCTTGGGGCAGGCTGAAACTGTAATTAAGTTAGATATAAGTCTCAGTTATGTGACATGGGGCTTGGAACAAGTGACTCCATTTTTAACCTACTGTCTCCTTTTTAAACAACTTTCTTAACCATAGGTCAGCTATGGTTCATTAGATTGTATGCTCTGTTTTTTGTTTTTTTTTATGAGAATAATTTCTGTTTTGCTAACTCTTGAGTCTCCAGTACCAAGTGGAATGCTTGGCATATAAGAGATTCATAACTCATAATTTGTTGTTCATAATAAATACGTAACTATCAACAAGTGAATCTAAAAACCAATGAAATTAAAAAAAAATCTGATGAACAATATTAACTGTTGAATATAATAGAATCAGAGGTATGGAAGGAGAGTGAACTGATGATTCTTGGGGAAAAGGGGAGAGGGGGGTGTGGGAAGAGACTGAACATAAACTGTGCACCTATGGATGAGGACAATGGGGGTGGGGAAAGAGCAGAGAGTGGGGTGGGAACCTGGTGGAGGAGAGCAACGGAGGGGGGGAAAAAGAGGAACATTAGTAATAATATGAACAATAAAGATTTATTAAAAAAAGAGATTCATACTCAATATTTTTAAAAGAATAAATGTTAGCTATTCAGTATATGATTTGGCTTAAAGCAAGGAATTAGGCTAAAGAATTTTCCAAGACTTTAAAAAATTGTCATGAAACTAATGCAAAAGACTGACACATTTTAGTCATGGGAACATATGGATATCTCTCAGTGTGTAATTTTTATGTTCTTGATTTTTATATCCATATCAGAGAAGTAGCAGCCCATTTGAATTGGCAAAAAAGAGAACACTGAAAGACATTTAATAGCCATTCTGCTCCTGATTTGTTTATAAACAGGCCTTAATGTTTTCACCCTTATTTAACCAAATCTTCCCAGATAGATAAATATTGATTGTGATAATCTGGTCATGAAGGTCTTTACTTGACAACTTAATTGTGGGTAGGAGTTGTAATTATGGACCATGATACCAGAGAGCTCTCATGGGAAGCTTTTGGGAAAATTTTTCTTTTAAAATGGGACCAGAGACGTGCAAGATTGGAAATTATATCTCTGCTCAATGTTGTCTACCTGTGATAAGGTATCTGATAAGGGCCCTATTGAACCTGCAAAGGAAATCGCAAAAGAATTGCAGAGACATTGAACTGGATCTCTGATTCTCATTTATTAGATCTTGAGATTGATTTCCCCTAGATTTTTCAATGGGTGAGATTATGTGTCCTTTAAGTCACCTTTAACTGATTCTTGTTGCTTGCAATTGAAAACATCCTTAGGAAGGCAAATGATAGCAGAAGGAAGAGAATTATAGACTTAGAATGGGCCTTAGCCCACCCCCTTTCCTTACTATAAGCATTTGCATACAATTGACAATATGATAATGAGGTAAAGTCAGAAACATGAATAAAAAAGTATAATTACTAGTGAAGAATTATATTTTGGAGCCATTTAGAATAAAGGTAAATATTCACATACAATCAGGGGAGCCAGAAGGCATCTTCTTTACAAAAAAAAAAATCTAAGTCAGTAAAGGAAAAATTATTTTCCATCTAATTTGGTTGAGAAGCCTAGGAATAGCTCTTGAAAGAATTTCATTCTAGATGACAAAAATAAAAATAACTTCCTTTTTAAAGCCACACACTTTAGAATGAATTCTTTTCTGAGGTTTTTAGATACCCAAGAATTAATTATAGTACATGCTTTCTTTAATGGAATCAAAATACAAAAGGAAGGTATAAGAAATCAACTACTTGGAAGAGAACCAATTGGAGGCATAGGTAAATGAAGGTGCTCACTGTCAGTCACAACCACATCAAAATTACAACTAAAATACAGGACAACCATTATCCAGAACTGCCTGAAAGCTGACTGAATGGAAGTCCTACAACTAGAGAAACAAAGAAGAAAGCACATTGAGACTAGAAGGAGGGACAAAGGCAAGGAATGGGCTGGTCTGACATCCATGTGTAGCATTTTTTTGTTGTTAATTGGGAGGGATATCTCCAAGGCCTCCCACAAGAAGCAGGGGTCCCAGCCCCACACCAGCTTCTGGATAATCCTCTAAACAAAAAATCAGGAAAGAAACAACAATCCTAAATGACTCACTAGATCAGATGGACATAATTGACATCTTCAGAACATTTCACCCCAAGGCTACAGCATATACATTCTTCTCAAGTGCATATGAGACATTTTCAAAGACAGACCACATATTAGAACACAGGCAGTCTCTTCAAATTCAAGAAGATATAAATCATAACAAACATCCTCTAAGATCACAATGACATAAAACTAGAAATCAACTACAATAAAAACAATGAAAAACAATCAAACTCTTGGAGGCTAAATAGCATACTATTAAACCATGATTGGGTTACCAGAGAGATCAAAGAAGAAATAAAAAACATCCTGGAAACAAATGACAATGAAAACACCACAATCCAAAATCTATGAGACACAATGAAAGCAGACCTGAGATAATATAAAAAAAAAAAGTTATTCAACATCCTATGGCTTTCATTTTTTTGTGAAATCAGTAAAAATATTAGGTATCTTTATTTCCTAGACATTTTCCCAGAAATGCAAATGTTCTTTAAAATATAGACCATGTACACATTTAATGAAAATTTCTTTCTGATGAAATATGCATTTTCAGATTTCCTTTGCATTTTAAAAGCAGGTTCATATTTCAAAGAGAATGTAATTATCAGGCTTACCATGATTTTTTAAAATGATGTTTAGGTTGAAACTTAGAAAAAAAACTTTTTAACTTAATAAATATTGTATTATATTTTAACAAAAAGAAATTATCAATTATTTTGTTACTTAAATACTTGAATTAGAGAGAAAGAGTTGGGTTTATCTAAAGCAGATAGTTACTTTTATCTGAATCTAGGAAAACTCTAAAAGATAAACCATAGCTGTCTGGATGTATTTCAATTGTGGAAATTTGATTAGTCCAATTCATGGAGGGTCTTTGAACCCTGATAGCAGGATTTGCTTCTAGATTAGGGGACATTGTCTCTGCTATTACTGAAGGTGGTTGGGGGTTGTAAATGAGTGGAATTACTTTTAACCATTTGCTTGGAAAATTTAAAAGAGGAGTAAGAACTAGCATGGAGATTTCCAGTCTAGTCCTTTGACTAGAAATTTTTCAAACTCTTTCCCTATGTGCCTATCAACTCATCTTTCACTGGCTGATGTTCTTAGCACTCAATGAGGTGAGCAGGAGCACATGGTTCACATGGCCTACGTAATGGCCTTGGTCTGTCCTGACTAATTCCCGGAATCTTGGGGGAAAAGTGAAAGTTGAAAGGGAGGGCCTGAAATAATTAGTGGAACTCTAAATCCTAGCTTCAGATTCAGAAGTAGGTGCTTTCAGCGTGGGTCTTACATAAAAACTAGAATTGGTCATTCTCATTCCCTGGGAGAGAAAGGTGCTTTTCCTGATCTCATAAGAAACTTTTGTGAAAGTTCATTATTCTCTCACTTGGAATTTGGAAAAAAATATTTTCCATGTTTTTAACAATCAAACCTTATTCTTTAGAGAAAATTATGGATCATCCTACCAAGGAAGTTCAACTCTTTCTGTGATAACAAAGTTGCCTCTAGCATGAATGCAGACAATTTAAAAAAAACCTCTCACATTGATCTCAGCAGAGAGTTCTGTGAACTTCTTAGGTATATCTGAAGCAACTTGGCATTTTTAACAGATCCTCCTTACCCATGGTGGAAGGACAGGTGTGTTAAAAGGCCATCCAGGTATGCATAGAGGCTTAGGGGGACATTACATTCCAAACTACTGTTGTTTTCTCTCCATCCATTCTATTCTGGTCTAATCTTCCAGCTCACACTTGGATGCTGCCTCTGTGCCTGGTGCTGAGGCCTAACCTAGACTGTCTGTCATGGTCTCTTGATAAACCTTGGTCTACACTCTGTTCCTCTGGCCATCATACTTCACTTGAAGGTTAGCCTAGACCTCCAGACTCTAGCTCAGATTAGCAACCAAGTTACTTGAAAAATCAACTATTACGGTAATTGGAAAACAACCATCTTCATTTTTGAAATGAAAAAAACCCTCTTTATTCTTTCAAGAAAGATGTCTACCAAGTTGTTAATACTAATATAGGTATAATCAGCTCCATGTCCTGTGCTGTCTTCTATCATGACTGGAATAGAAATTACTAAATTTATTATCTTTGCGCTATTTAGCAAAATGTATTATTGGAAAGCATCCCCCACCACTCCCAATTACAAGATAAATTCTTCTTGCAAGAAAAAGGTTTATCTATGGAAGGAACATACTTAAAAACTTCACTGCTGTGGTCTCATATCTGAAAGACTTTCTCTGTATCAGGAAGATATATAAAAATATCTTGAGAGTGAAAATAATTTTTCTTAAAAGACAACCTTTTTGTTTGTTTATTTAAATTCTTACCCAAGGATATGTCTTTATAGATTTTTGAGAGAGAGAAAAGGGGGAGGAGAGGAAGAGAGAGATTAGATAGATAGATAAATAGACAGATAGATAAACTTTAATTGGTTGCCTCCCACAGGTGTCCTGACTGAGGACTGGCTAGGGTACAATATGTTTACTTTTATTAGTAAAGTTGTAAATGAGAGTGGTTAATGCTCCATAATTTTATTCAGTAACTAGAGGCCCAGTGCACAAAATTTGTGCACAGGATGGTGGTGGTGGTGTATGTGTCCCTCAGCCCATCCTGCACCCTCTCCAATCTGGGACTCCTCAAGGGATGTCCGACTGCCCATTTACCCCAATCCCAGTGGGATCAGGCCTAAATGGGCAGTTGGACATCACTTTTACAATCCAGGACTGTTGGCTCCCTACTGCTTGCCTGCCTGCCTGATTACCCCCTACCCACTCCCCTGCAAGCCTGATTGATGCCTAACTGCTCTCCTGCTGGTCTGATTGCCCCTAATTACCCTCCCCTGCCAGCCTGGTCACCCCTAACTGCCCTCCCTTGCCAGTCTGGTTGCTCATAATTACTATCCCCTGCTGGCCTGGTTGCCCCCAACTGCCCTCCCCTGCAGGTCTGGTCACCCCCATCTGCCCTCCCCTGCAAGTCTGGTCACCCCCAACTGTCCCCCCAAAATGCCCTCCCCTAAAGGCCTGGTTACCCCTAACTGCCCTCCCTGAAGTCCTGGGTCTCTCCCAACTGCCCTCCCCTGCTGTCTTGATTGCCCACAACTGCCCTCCCCTACTGGCCTGATCACCCACAACTGCCCTGACTGCTGGCATCTTGTGGTGGCCATCTTGTGTCCACAAGGGGGCTGCCATCTTTGACCACATGGGGGCGACCAGCTTGTGTGTTGGAGTGACAGTCAATTTGCATATTACTTTTTTATTAGATAAATAAAATAGATATATGACTGAGAAATGTGAGAAATTTATCAATTTGGAACATAGAACCAGGATACTTACCTTATCCTGTGATTTTTATTGTATACTAAATAAGGAAAAAGCAGACACTGGCATTCAACTGTTTCAGCATGTTATTAAATTCTTTCCCTGGATCAATGGCAGAGGTACTCAAAGTGGCATTTAAATTAATTCGGCTTTCTTCAAGTTAAAGGTAGACAATGTATTTTGTTTCTAGACAACAAACCATATTTAAATGAGATTTTAAAATGTTTACTTTTGTGCCTGATGAATTTAATGAAACTTTGCACATATATCATTTCTAATTCAGAGTTCAGAATACATAAAGTGATAATAAGAGTTGTCACATAAACAAAGATAAAAGGAAGTTTAATTGAATGTGTCTCATGCTTTGTGTATAGACAACTTATCTTGATGATTTTCTCTTTTCAAAGTGGATTGCTCAAATTAAGCCATATTCTGTTCTTACATAGGCATTTGCTTTGTTTTCTTCCTTTAGAGGTATTTTGTTTCCAGTTTAGGGTTTGTGATGTAGTCTATTTTTTTTTAGATGGCAAAATTCATTTTAGATACATAGATCTAAATACATTTATATACTATTAATCTGTCTGTTTCTGAAAAAAAAAAAAGTTCCCTTGAAGTATTGAGCCAAAGCATTTAGTTATACTAATTAATGTTAAAATTGTCATAGTCACCCACCAAGCACATTGTTGGACTGGTAGCCACCACATGGATGAATGTTACTACCAGTTTATGAAGAAGGGGGATTATACCTTGATGTCCAGGTACTTGACATTGAGGAAAGCATCCTCACTGAAGCCTGAAAAGTTGTTGTACCCTAAAATGTGAGGCTGCTTGTTTTATTTCTCTCAGTCTCTGCGTGCCCTTTTTACAATGCCTATGTTATAGCGTGCTACTGTACAGGCCCAGGAAACTGTGTTTTAATAAATCAGTGTATTAAATACTTGGCTATAATTGGGTCTCTCATAAAAAGTATATATATGGATTTTGATTTCTTATCTATTCCAATACCCAATATCTTTTTATTGTAGCATTTAAGCCATTTACCTTTTATAGTAATTATTGACAGGTACATATTTCTTGGCATTTTATTCTTTTAACCCTGTTCCTCTGACTTTTCATTCTCCTCTCTCCCTCTCCTCCTCCTCCTCCTCCACCTCCTCCTCCTCCTCCTCTTTCTTTCTTCTTCTTCTTCTTAAGTAGGCCCTTTAACTTTTCTTATAATACAGGTTTAGTGGTAAACAAATCCCTTTAGCTTTTTATTGTCTGGGAATTTTTTTTATTTCTTCCTCAATTTTAAGTGATATCCTTGCTGGGTAAAGTATTGTTGGTTGTAGGTCCTTGATTTTCATCCTTTGAATATTTCATGCCTTCTAGCCTGAAATGTTTTTGTTGAGAAATCAGCTCACAGTCTATGGAAACGCCCTTATATTTAATTAACTGCTTTTTATTTTGCTGCTTTTAAGATTCTCTCTTTGTTCTTAACCTTTGGCATTTTAATTATGATGTGTTTTGACATCAGCCTCTTTGGGTTCATCTTGTTGGGATTCCCTGCACTTCCTGGACTTGTGTGTACACTTTCTTGCCAGATTAGGGAAACATTCTCCCATGAGGGGGAAGTACCAATCAGGTTCACAAGGAAGTCTAGGTAATGGCCCCATCCCAAAGCCAGTCACTGACACCCCCTAAATCTACCCAGACTTCTACATCTTAGCCTATTCAGCTGACTTTTCAACAGGGTCTACACTCCACAGGATGGGTTGAGAGAGAAACCAGAGTGTGGGGTTTTTGATTTCCCGCAGGCTGATGCTACTCATAGGGGAGTGCCCCAACTAAGAATTATGTCACCTCCATTATCAATGAATGACTTAGTTCTGGATCCTGGAGCCTGTTCCCCAGTCTCTTCCCCAGAACCTCAAATCTCAGACTCCCCCCAGGCAACTCTAGTCAGAACTTTCTTTTTCCACCAGAGCCCAGGGCAAGAGGCTACAAAAGAGATTTTGTGCATTGGCCCTTTAAGAGAGCTTCTATGTCTCCTACAAGTTCTGTCTCTCCTTGGAGGGCAGAAATAGTGCTGTGTTAATGGGCATCTCTTCCCAACTCTGGTGTTCTGGGATAAGGGAGGATGGCTTGGGTTTAGTCCCAACATTTCTCAGGAGGAACCCCCCACAACTGAATTATTCCTTCAGAATCTCAACCATTGCCCATGGGAGTGAGATCAGTCTTTTTCATGTCTCCACCCTTCTTACCAGTCTCAATGTGGCTTCTTCTATGAATTCTTGGTTATAAGACTCCTGTTCATCTAGTCTTTAATTGTTTTTTCAGAACAATTGCTCTTAAGTTGTATTTCCATTTTGGTCCTGGGAGGAGTTGAGTATAAGATCCATTTACTCTGCAGCCATCTTGAAAGTCCAATGTGATTTAAGTATGTGGAAATGATGCAGGATTTTTTTTTCCCCTCACAGAAGAGAAGAAAGACATTAAATGGTGTTGATTAAAAGGAAAACAAAGGGCAGAAGGAAAGAAGACAGGATGATCTGCTGAATCAGAAAAACACTGGAGTCTTCTATTTCTTTTAACTTTCTAGTTACATGAGTCAATAAATGCTCTTTATTGTTTAAGCCAGTTTTAATTGGTTTAGCCTTACCTTCAAAATGAGGAGTCTAGGCTGATAAAGAATACTAGTTTGAGGAGGATCTGAGAAATAAATGCTGTTAAACATTTGATTGTCCAATTTCAATATTAAAGTACAAAATATAATTTTGCATGATATTCTCAACAATACACTGAATGAAACCTAAAAACATAGAACAGGGTAATAAAATCTAGCCTAATGGTCTTTTACAATAGTTCAATTTAAAAGGCAAAAATAAATAGCTTGCCAGATGGAAGAGCATAATAGTTATCATTAAAAGGGTAATCCATTGTCTTTTACCCAGATGGAAATTTCTATTATTTACAAAGTTTTATTTTGAAAATATTTCTTTAGAGTAAATTCTTTTACATGTACTCAGTCTTTTAGAAACCAGAAACTATCTTTATTTAGAGAATTTTATAGAACTGATTTTCAAATAGATTCCCAATATGAAATGACTCAGAATGATGAAAATCATTGAGAACTCAGACTATCAGATCTATGTATACTTACTAAATGTTAAACAGGGCAGGTAAATAAAGGAAAAAGAAAGCTTATCAATCAAGGAATAGACAGAAACAGTGAATTTAGTAGATTCCTAAAATTAAATGCTCAGCATCAGGTGCAGGAAAATCACTTTTGTTTTATTTATTCAGTATTTGTTAATAAGTATCCATTCTGTGCATAGTCTATACTCAGTGCTTCATTGAATCTAAAAGTTCTACTTCACATTACAACTCAACATCACTATCAATGAAGCCTTCCCTTATAAAGTACAATTATATTTTGTACTTTAATATTGAAATTGGACAATCAAATGTTTAACAGCATTTATTTCTCAGATCCTCCTCAAACTAGTATTCTTTATCAGCCTAGACTCCTCATTTTGAAGGCTTCCCCTCTCTGATCCATTGCATTTATAAAGGAATTGATTCATTTGATTTTGTTATATACTATTTTTTTTGTATTCTAATGTATCTGTAGCATACCTATGTATGAATCCCAGTCCTCATACTTGTGTGTGAATCCCAGCCATGGTACCTATTCCCTGTTCACTTTGACAGATCTCTGAAAGTTGGATGACTCATCTGTAGAATGAAGAATAATGATACATCCCAGAGTTGTGGCTGTTGTGCAAACTAAATGACATAATGAATGTGAAATATTTATCCTAGTGGCTGAGTGCTACTTAGCATACATTATAACACATATAATTAATTATAATATATTTAAATATATTTAACACAAATTATAATATATTTTCTAGATTTTTAAAGGTTTATTTTATTTTAGAATTTAGAAGTTTTTTTTTTATTTTTTATTTTTAAAAAAATTATTTTAGGCTTATTATGTAGAGATCCTAGATTTCACCAAGAAATGTCTATTGGATAGAAATCAATTTGTGCTTGACCTTTGAGGAAAATACCGGATTTTGAGTCTGTTATTTAGGCATAGAGTATATAATTTTAAATATCAAATTACCAATAATTAGGTGCCTTGAATTTATAAAACATTTTGCTGCTTTAAAAATAATTATATATTCTTTTTCAAAAATTTTTATTAAGTTATTATACATGTGTCCATATCCCCCATTGCCCCCACACCCCTCTCCTATACATGCCTTCACCCCTTGCTGTCTCTGTCCATTGGTTATGCTAATATGCATGCATACAAGTCTTTTGGTTGATCTCTCCCCCTTACCCCCACCCTCCCCTACCTTCCTTCTGAGCATATGATCGATGTTTCTCTGTCTCTAGATCTGTTTTTGTTCATATTGTTTATTAAAATATACATATAAAAATAATTATAATGTATTTGTCATAATTTGATTCTCTCTGTCATCCCATGTTTCTTCTGGGTAGGTATATTTATATCCATTATATAGGTATAGCATTCAGGAATCAAGAAAGAGAAGTAAGTGGAAAAACTGAGCTAAAATAAAAAATTTTAAACTTTAATCCATGGGGCCCTTCTGTAAAAATGACATTGAAGTCACTTATTTTTAAAATTATTCTTAGTGATTTATCTTTATGAATAGGAGCACTTCTGCAGACTCTAACTTCCTGGAAGAGGTGATGGAGGATGAGAAAAAAAGTGCTTTAAAATAAACTTTGGGAAATGAATATACATCCTCCTTAGGCACAAATATATTTGTAAGAGGGTTGGCACTGATTTTGTATAAGTATAAATTTATGAAGACTTTGGAAAGAATATTAATTGCTGGTTTTTAAATATTTTTTTTCTGTCTTTTAGCAACAATCTTTTTTGGAGATAATTATTTTTCTTCTTATATTTATCTTGTGAAGAACTAAAAGGGAAAAACAAAGATACCCAATTACTTGAGGACAGGATTGTAACAAAGAGAGAGAGAAAAAGTGTTTTTAAAAAATCCCAGACAATAGTTTCAGCTGACCATAAATAAATTGATTGTTGTTCAATCAGTAGCAGCATATCAACAAATACAAAGATCATATTTCTACACTGAAGACTACATTCTGAGAAGTAGATGAGGCCACTGAAATAACTTCTCAAGAAATAATTTTAGCCTAAAGTAATTTTGGCATAAATTAGTGGTTGAGTGTTGACCTATGAACCAGGAGGTAACTATCTGACTCCTGATCAGGACACATGCCTGTGTTGCAGGCTCAGTCCTCAATGTGGGGCATGCAGGAGACAGCCAATCAATGATTCTCTCACATCATTCATGTTTCTATCTCTTGCCCCACTTTCTTTCTTTCTGAAATAAATATATATATGTTTATTTATTATATATAATATATATTAATTATTTTTATATATAATTAAATATTTATTGAATATATTATATATATTAAAAAGCAGTAATTTTAGCAATGCTAAAATAGCACTGTGGTATAGTTCAACTCTATAAGAATCAACTGAGTATACCAGTTTTCATAGCAGGGGCATTTTACAAAGTTGTGTCTTCACTGAAGTTGAATATGTGGTCAACATTGATCACATAAAACCAATTGTGCAGAGTAATTTAAAATGGTGATTCAGAAGGAGGTAAGCTAAAGTGTTTAGCAGTTAGTGTGATGGGAACAAAAGAAAGCTTTAATTTGGTTTAAGTAAGATGAATACAAAACTCCATGAATTTTATTCAAGACTTTCTATACAGCGTAGTCATGGCATATTTTTAGTCAAGAACTAAATAATAATTTGTTTGGTTATCTGGGGACACAAAAAGAGAAATAAGCTTATAAGCTAGGGCATTAATAGGGGGGAACATGAAGTCAGTGGAAAAGTTCTCAGAAATAAGTATGAATTTAACAGCTGTTCATTGATAAGAAAAACATTATACAGAATATTAGATATGTCAGAGAAGGCATAGTGAAGAGGTAGATCTTGTGTTGATGAATGCCTAATAAAGACCACTAGATGCAAGAATGATAAAATGTGCAAAGATCCAAAAGGTGGAAATAAGCATATTTGTAACAAACAAGAAGGAGACTGTCCATTTCAGCCATATTAATCTTTTCCTCCTTTAAACTTTCATATACATCCTCATCTTTATATTCAATTGGCACTAATTTTGTATTACTGCTAGAAGCCCGGTATACGGATTCATGCACTGATGGGGTCCCTCAGCCTGGTCTGCAGGCAATTAGGCTGAAACCGGCTCTCCAACATCCCCTGAAGGGCTCTGGATTGTGAAAGGATACAGGCCAGGCTGAGGGGCTGGGGAGGGAACCAGGGTGTGTCAAGCCCATGTTGCCCAGTCCCAATCAGCAGGACCTCAGCAGCAAGCTAATCTACCAGTTGGAGCATCTGCCTCTTGGTAGTCAGTGCATTCATGTTTCTATCTCTTGATAGAATGGTTGATGGAGTAGTCAGATAGTCATGTTTCTATCTCTCTATTGAATGGTTGACGGAGTAGTCAGATACTTAGCATATTAGGCTTTTATTATATAGGCTATCATATTGTATAACATTTTATTGCTGTGGAATAACCATAAATTTAGCAGCTAAAAGCATCTATTTATTATCCAATAGTTCTATAGGTCAGAAGTCCAGATGGGCTCAATTGGCTTCTCTGCTTAGGGTTTTTATGAGGTTGAAATCAGGTGTCAGCTAGTCTGAGTTCTTATCTGGAGGCTGGTGGAGAGTTTACTTCCAAGCTCATTCCAGTGTTTGGCAGAGTACCATTCCTCCTGACTGTCAGACTGAGGTATCTGTCACCATGTCTTTTAGCTGAGGTTTCTCTCTGCTTCTAGATGTTTGCACTTCCTGCTACACGGACTTGTTAATCTCCAAGCCAGCAATGGCATGTCGAATTTATTTTACTCTTTGAATATTTCTGACCTCCTCTTCTGACACTAGCCAGAGAAAAACACTTCTATATCCAAAGGGAGATCTCAAAAGGTGCCAAACCCTACTGAAGCAAATTCCACTTCTTGTGGCCAGCACCAGCATAGCAACATGCACACTATTGTCTGGTCAATCCACAGTCAGGCAGCCTAAGGGTCAACCTCACGCACAATTGGACCAATAGTCATCAAGACTCAATTACAACATGAGGTCCCACTTAATGCACACAAGGGACATTCCTGGTACATCCAGATCAAATGATCAAAAAGACTGCAATACAGTGTGCCAGTGGACACCTATTACATAAGGCCACCTTACCAAGACTTGGAGTCATAGCAATCTACTTTATAAACACAAACAAACACAAAGAAGTAGCCAACATGGTGAAACAAAGAAACATGCCCCAACGAAATAACAGGAGAGAGTCCTTAAAAAAGAGCTAAATGAAATAGAGGCAAACAGTTAAAAAATGGTTATAAACATGTTCAAGGAACTTAGGCAGGACTTTAACAAAGAGTTAAACTTGGCTATCGTAATAAAAGAATATAGAAACCATGAAATAGAACCAATCAGAAATAAAAATAAAGTATCTGAAATGAAGAATAGACTAGAAGAAATCAATAGCAGTTTCAATGAAGCAGTGGATTAAATCAGTAGTTTGGAAGACAAAGTAGCAGAAAACACCCAATCAGAGCAGCAAAACGAGAAAATAATTTTTTTACTTTTTTATTTTATTATTTAAAGTATTACAAATAGTGGTACATATATCTCTTCCCCCCCCCATAGACCTTCCCCCCCTCGCACTTGCCCTCACACCACTCACCCCCACCCCCCAGTGGATTGCATCCATTGGTTATGCTTATATGAATGCATACAAGTCCTTTGGTTGATCTCTGACATCTGCTCCCCCACCCAACTTTTCCTGGCCTTCCTGCTGTAGATTGACAATCTATTCCATGCTTCTTTGCCTCTGTATCTATTTTTATTCATTAGTTTATAATGTTCTTTATATTCCACAAATGAGTGAGATCATGTAGTCATGTAGTTTTTTTTCTTTCACTGACTTGCTTATTTCACTTAGGATAATGCTCTCCAGTTCCATCTATGCTGTTGCAAATGGTAAGAATCCCCCCCCCCCCTTTTTTTTACAGCAGTGTAATATTCCATTGTGTAGATGTACCATAGTTTTCTAATCCACTCATCTGTTGATGGGCGCTTAGACTGATTCCAAATCTTAGCTATCGTAAATTGTGCTGCTATGAGCATAGGGGTGCATATGTCCTTTATGATTTGTGTTTATATTTTCTTTGGATATATTCTTAGAAGTGGTATTCTTGGGTCAAATGGCAATTCCATTTTTAATTTTTTGAGGAAATGCCATACTGTTTTCCACAGTGGCTGCACCAGTCTGCTTTCCCACCAGCAGTGAAGGAGGGTTCCTTTTTCTCCGAGTCCTTTCCAGCACTTGTAGTTTGTTGATTTATTGATGATAGCCATTCTGATAGGTATGAGGTGTTACCTCATTGTTGTTTTGATTTGCATCTCTTGGATGATTAGTGACTTTGAGCATGTTTTCATATGTCTCTTGGCTTTCTGAATGTTTTCTTTCAAAAAGTGTCTATTTAGGTCCTTTGCTCATTTTTTGTTTGGATTGTTTAGTTATAAAGAACATTATAAACTGATGAACAAAACTTTCTTTTGTTAAGTTGTATGAGTTCCCTGTAGATTGTGGATATTAAACCCTTATTGGAGATAACATTGGCAAATATGTTCTCCTGTGCAGTGGGCTTTCTTATTGTTTTGTTGATGGTTTCTTTTGCAGTGCAGAAGCTTTTTAATTTGATACAGTGCCATTTGTATATTTTTCTTCTTAGTTCCCATTGCCTTAGGAGCTGTATTGGTAAATATATTGCTACAGCAGGTGTCTGCTATTTTGGTGCTTATGGCTTCTTCTAAGATTTTTATAGCTTCCTATCTTACATTTAAGTCCTTTATCCATTTTGATTTTATTTTTGTGTATTATGTAAGTTGGTGGTCTAGTTTTATTTTTATTTTTTTGCAAGTATCTGTCCAATTTTCCCAGTAGCATTTATTGAATAGACTGTCTTGACTCCATTGTATGCTCTTGCCTCCTTTGTCAAATATTAATTGAGCATAATATCTTGTGTTGATTTCTGGGTTCTCTGTTCTTTTCCACTGGTTTATATGTCTGTTCTTATGCCAGTACCGGACAGTTTTGAGAACAGTGGCTTTGTAGTATAGCTTGATATCTGGTATTGTGATCCCTCCAACATGGTTCTTCTTTCTCAAGATTGCTGCAGCTTCGGGGTCTTTTTTTTTTTCCAGATGAATTTTTGGGAGGTTTTGTTCTAGGTCTTTGAAGTATGATGTTGGCATTTTAATGAGCATTGCATTGAATTTATAGATTTCTTTGGGTAGTATGGATATTTTAATGATGCTGATTCTACCAATCCATGAAGATGGTGTATTTTTCCATTTGTTCCTATTTTCTTCTGTCTTTTTTCATCTTCCTAAAATTTTCTGAGTACAGATCCTTTATCTTCTTGGTTAAATTTATTCCCAGATATCTTAATTTTTTTGTTGCAATGGTAAATGGAATTGCTTTTTTAGTTTCTCTTTCTGTGAGTACATTATTGGTATATAGAAAAGCCATTGACTTCTGGGTTTTAATTTATATCCTGCAACATTACCAAATTCATTTATTAAGTCTAATAGTTTTTTGATGGATTCTATGGGATTTTCTATGTACAATATCATATCATCTGAGAATAAGGAAAATTTTACTTCTTCTTTTCCAATTTGGATGCCCTTTATTTCTTCTTCTTGTCTGGTCGCAATGGCTAGTACTTCCAGTACTAAGTCGAACAGGAGTAGTGAGAGTGGTCATCCTTTTCTTGTTCCTCTTCTTAGAGGAAATGGTTTTAGCGTTGCCCATTGAGTATGATGTTGGCTATAGGTTTGTCATATAAGACTTTTATTATGTTGAGGTATGATCCTGGGTGGGTAGGGGGCTGAGGGGACTAGAGGACTCTGGAGGCAGGTGCAAGAAGTGGCCAGACCAGACTAGAGTGGTCCTGGCTACCCTGCGTGTCTACCATCCTGGTGGGGCTGAGGGGATTGGATACCATCATCTTTGAGGGCATGACAGTCAATTAACATATTCCTTCTTTATTGGCTGTGAATTGACCATCAAGACCTCACATATTCCATCTTTGTGAGGGCTTGATGGTCAATTAGCATATTCCTTCTTTATTAGATAGGATAAGTACTTGTTTGTAGCCATTTATGTACTTTGTGCCTGTGTTCCTCCCTCCCTTTATATTTATTCTTCTTTCAGCATTTTGTTTAGGATTTCTTACATTACTGGGTTGGTAGTAATAAACTCCCTTAGCATTTTTATTTTATTTTATTTTATTTTATTTTTTGTCTGTGAAGCTCCTATTTTCCCCTTTCATTTTGATTGAAAGTCTTGCTGGATAGGATATTCTTGGATTCAGTCCTTTGCTTTGCTTCACTTTGTATATTTCATTCCATTTCCCTCTAGTTTGGCATGTGTCTGTTGAGAAGTCATTTAGTAATCTGGATGGAAGATCCTTTATAGGTAACTCTCTGTCTCTCTCTTACAGCCTTTAAGATTCTCTCTTTGTTGTTAACATTTGCCATTGTAATTATGATGTGTCTTGATGTGAGTCTTTTAGGATTCATCTTGCTTGGGACTTTCTGTATTTGTGTAACTTTTTTCTTCTCCATATTAGAGAAGTTTTCTGTCATTATTTCTTCAAATAGATTCTCTAATCCTTGCCGCTCTTCTTGTCCTTTTGGCACCCCTATTATACACATGTTACTTCATTTTGTGTTGTCCCAAAGCTCCCTTAGTCTCTGTTTTTTATTTTTATTTTTATTTTTCAGTTGTTGTTCAGATTGGGTTTGTTTCTCTACTTTACCTTCTAACTCACTAATTCAGTCATCTGCTTTTCCTAGTCTACTATTGAAACCTTACATAACATTTTTTATTGTAGCTATATCCATGGAAATAGCCATCTTGGTTGGGTTAATTTGCATAGTTGCTACTGATTGGCTGGTGTGCATGGCTTGTGGGCACAGTGGAGGTATGGTCAATTTGCATATTACTCCTTTATTAGATAGGATGGGTGCTTTAATTCAATTTGTAATTATACACAGCATTTGACAACTAACTCTAAAAGATCAGAAAGGAGTCAATGAATTGTTAAGTTACATTTTATGCCTCTGAGTGGGTCATCATTATTTTATGTGATTTTTATTTGCAAGTTAGAAAGTCCCCTGCCAAAAGAAATCTATATGGTCACATAGCTGTTTTCTATCTCATCCCCAAATCCAGGACTATCACTATTCTAACCCTCCTTAACCAACCACATATGAAGGCAGAATAATGTGTTTTATACATCTTGAAAAAAGTTGTGCAAATGATATGGTGTTCTGTTTTACAGTAAAGAAAATTGATAGCCAGATGCATCTGAAAACACTTAGGCAGGTTTTGAAGAGTCTCTGTCACCTGGTTGACATTCCTGTTATTTTTAGCTTCCTTTATTACTATTAGCCATAAGAATTACCTTTCTCTGAGGAACAAAGAAATAAGTAATCAGGTATATTTCAAGATGATGCTGCCAACATTTATTGTTTTTGCCATATTTATTATCACAACAAACTTGTATTTGACTTGTTTATAGAGATAAGAGTTTGAATAATGTCTTCCTCATTTGCCTTTTTTTTTTTTTTTTTTTTTTTTTTTTTTTTTTTTTTTTTTTTTGGTCAGTGACCAGAAGGAAAGACAGCAGAATATAGCCAGGATTATGGAGAGATAGTTCTCTGGTATTTTCAAGGAGAAACTGTTAAGGACCGAATCTTATAATTACAAAACCTTTACTATGTACAAATGCACTATTTTGCAACATTATCTGTTTCCAAGTAGCACTTAAGTCTCTGTAAAGATCTCTTCACTGTAGAACACATGAAATTACATTGACTTGTTCACTAGTTATGTTTTACAGGTGCTTTTCTCACATTTAAAATGAAACCTTTCAATAAATTTATCTCTCTAAAAAAAGAGTGTATTTAAACCCATCAGTGGCACTTAGTGACTGAAGAAGAGTTCTTTTTCTTCCCTCTAGTGCCATCATCTAGAACAGAATAAGAACTAAGTATAATACATGAAATTAACTCTTAGAGAAGTTTTATTAGAATTGTAGAAATGGTGGGTTTGCTAAGTTGAATTTAAATAGCTGACTAGGGATAACACAATTAGACTCTGATGTTGTTGTTTTTAAACAAACTTACTACAGAAAAGCTGTAGGAATGTCATGGATTACTTGTGGCATCATTAATATTTTAAAATGTGGCATTATAAAATATTTAAATATAAATATTTTGATGTGAGCATCTTCACACAGTTGCAACACAGTAAATTAGAAAGGACTCATATGCAGCATTTTAATTAAATCCATAAAGAACACTCCTTTAACTTCTAGGCAAGCCCTAGTTTAAATCCAATATAAACCCTGCATTTCATTGATTGCTTCTGCAAATTATGTGTCTCATAGTCACACTTTTTTCTCTTTTCAGGCAAGTTAAAAAAATCATTTTGTTTGAAGTTTCCCTAAGCAATTTATCTAAAACTAGAGGCCCAGTGCACAAAATTCATGCACGGGGGTATGTGTCCCTCAGCCCAGCCTGCACCCTCTCCAACCTGGGACCCCTGAAGGGATGTCTGATTGCCCATTTAGTCCCGATCCTACCTGGATCGGGCCTAAATGGGCAATCAGACATCCCTCTCACAATCCAGGACTGCTGGCTCCCAACTGCTTGCCTGCCTGCCTTCTTAATTGCCCCTCACCACTTCTGCCTGCCAGCCTGATGACCCCCTAACCACTCCTGCTAGATGCCTGCTAGATGCCTAACTGCTTCTATGCCAGCCTGTTTGCCCCTAACTGCCCTCCCCTACAAACTTGGTCACCCCTAACTGACCTTGCCTCCAGGTCTGGTCCCCCCAACTCTCTCCCTTGCAGACCTGTGTCTCCCCCACTACCCTTCCATGCAGGCTTGGTCACCTCTAACTGCCCTCCCCTGCAGGCCTGATCGCCCACAACTGCCTTCCCTTTTAGGCCTGCTCCCTCTCAACTGCTTTCTCCTGCTGGCCATCTTGTGTCAACTATCTTGTGTCCACACAGGGGCAGCCATCTTTTACCACATGAAGCCAGCCATTATGTGTGTTGGAATGATGGTAGATTTGCATATTACTCTTTTATTAGATAGGATAGAGGCCTGGTGCGTGAGTAGGGTTGGAGACCAGATGGTTTGCCCTGAAGGATGTCCCAGATAAGGGTGGGGGTTCCCTTGGGGCATGGGGCAGCCTGGGAAAGGGCCTATGGTGGTTTGCAGGCTGGCCACACCCCCTGGTGATCCAAGCGGAGCCTTTGGTATCTGGAATTTATTTATTTTCTATAATTGAAACTTTGTAGCCTTGAGCGGAGCCAAGCCTCCTGCTTGCTCTGTGGCCACAGTCATTTTTGTTGGGATTGATTTATCTTCTATAATTGAAACTTTGTAGCATAAGTCAAGGCAGGCCAGGGCTGCAGGAGCTTGGCTTCCTCCATCGCCAGGAGCAATCCAAGCCTTCTGCTTTCTCCAGCTCTGTGACTGCCACCATTTTTGTTGGGATTTATTTATCTTCTATAATTGAAACTGTGTAGCCTTGAGTGGAGGCCTGGGTCCACCAGAGTGTGCAGAAAACTTGGCTTTCACAGCCATCTTGGTTGGGTTAATTTCCATACTTGCTCTTGATTGGCTGGTGGGTGTGGAATGTGGGTGTAGCAGAGTGATGGTTAATTTGCATATTACATAATAAGTTTGCAGAGATTGGTTACATGAACCTTAGTGGTCACGTACCACTTTAGGTTCAGAGGAACATGTTTCTTTTGGTATTATGTTTAATGGACAAGCAAGCCTTTGTGTTTTGATGTAACCAATGAAAATAATCTACCTGCTTTAACACAATCACTATATTTTATTGTCAGCACTGTGATTTTCTATAGGAAAATACCTTGTAGAGACGTTGGTCATCATTATCATTATCATTATCATTATCATTATCATTAGCATTTACTTAGTGCCTAAAGTAGAGTTAGAATGGACTAGAATATTTTTTTTATCTCAGAATGCAAATGTGTTCAAAATACATGTACAGTTTATCTTGTAGCTTTATGTAAGTATGAACACAATTTATCTTGTAACTTTATGTAAGTATGGTGATGGACAACTGGGAAGTTAATATTTCATTCATTTTTTCATTTGTTTCTTCTTTACCTACCTAATAAATAGTCACTTATCTTTTTCTATGAGCCTGATACTGTGAAGAATTTAATATGAAGAATAAAACAGTAAAACAGATCAATCTCTGTCTTCAAGAAGTTGATATCTTGTTACCACATGACCCAGAAACCCCTTTCCTGGGTATCTACTCTAAACATTTGAAAATATTTATATCATAAAGATATATACACCCCCTGTTTATTGCAGCATTATTCAGGTGGCCAAGACATGGAGACAACCAAGGTGTCCTGCAATAGAGGATTGGGTGAAGAAGATGTGTTACATATACACAATGGAATACTATTCAGCCATAAGAAAGGAGGAAATACTGCCATTTCCTGTAACATAGATGGATCTTAATGCTAAGTGAAATAAGTCAGAAATAGTCAAGAACCACATAATTTCACTCATATGTCAGATATACAACTGAAAGCAACAAATGAACAAACAAGAAAAACAAGCAAACAAAAACAGACAATATGTTGTTTACCAGAGAGAAAGGGGGTCGAGGTGTAGTTAAGGTTAAAGGGAGTCAAATATATCATCAGAGAAAATGATTTAACTTGTAGATATTGGGCACATAAAATGCAATATACAGGTGACCAGGCTGGCGTTGGGAGGAGTTAGGGGTGATCAGGTTGGCATGCAGAGGAAGTGAGGGTCAACCAGGCAGGCAGGCAGGAAAGTGAATGATTAGGAGCCAGCAGTACAGGACTGTGAGAGGGATGTCCAACTGCTAATCTAAACCAGGGTCCAGATTGGAGAGGATGCAGGCTGGGCTAAGGAGACCCCACGTCCACGCCCTTGCTCTGTGCATGAATTTCGTGCACCAGGCCTCTAGTGAATGTTATAATTCTGATGTTCACTAAGAGTATTTATATGAAATGTGTCAGTTTCTTGGTTTTTATTTATTTTTATTTATTTATTTATTTTTTAATATATTTTATTGATTTTGTACAGAGAGGAAGGGAGAGAGATAGAGAGTCAGAAACATCGATGAGAGAGAGTCATCGATCAGCTGCCTCTTGCACATCCCCTACTGGGGATATGCCCACAACCAAGGTACATGCCCTTGACCGGAATCGAACCTGGGACCCTTCAGTCCCCAAGCCGACGCTCTATCCATTGAGCCAAACCGGTCTTGGCAGTTTCTTGGTTTTTAGATATAAGCAACAGTGTACCTTATTATTGATGTGTCTATATTCCTAAGGGGATTTTTAAAAATATCTCTAAGCTTACACATGAAAATGGTAGCTTAATTTTGTTCTAGGATGAGTTGGTCATGATACCATTAGAAACTTCAGTGCTGCTAATTAAAACAAAGGTAGATTTAAGCAGCATTGCTTGAAGAGAAGATACTTAGCCACTCCTCTGGTCACTTCTGTGCAGAAGTGGCATTGCCTTTGACTCAAGTTCTCTTTAGATACCTCAATTTTATAAAAAGATGACTGTTTACTTCCAGCTTGGCTGGCTGCTAAAGCACAGGGAGCTGCACTTAGCCTGTGACCTAGAAAAATAACAATCTAGGTACTTGAAAGAGGCTGTCTTTGGCTCACCATTGCTCAATACTTACTGAAAGCTTGGTCAAAATAAACAGTGTATATGTAGGTTTGCCCCCAAGGATTTGTAGTCCATTTCAAAATTTGATTGCCGGTTCATGTCAGGTAAGCAGGGAACTGGAATTTCACTCCATTTCTGGTCTCTCCTGTAAACTTATTTTTGCCAAGTTGCTCTTTTGACATTGCATCAGTCAACTACTTTGAGGGTGTTTAAAGAACTATTCCTATGAGACGCATTGTCATGTTTACTGTAAGCCTGCTAAGGATAGTGTTATTTACTATCTCAGACAGTTTACTACCTATCCACATAAAAATTCTCCACTTTTTACGTTAGGAGGTATTGAACTTCTTTTAAGGAATTGGTGGGTTTTATTTTATGGACACCAAGAAGGCCATAATTGTTCATGTTTTCCTTCCTGGTGTGTCTGATATCATTCCTAATTTTTGGCTTACTTTTGGCATAAAATAGGCTTTAGACTTCCCTCCTCCTTCCGTCCTTCCTTCCTTCCTTCCTTCCTTCCTTCCTTCCTTCCTTCCTTCCTCCCTCCCTCCCTTCCTTCTTTCCTTCCTTCCTTCATCTAATTCATAGGTTCATTTTATATTTCTTACTTGCATGCTACTCCTTTCCCTTCATTTTTCCTATATCTAAATTTTATTTTATTATATTTTGTGGTATTGTATGATTTTTTCTAAATGTTTTATATCCTTGCTGGTATAAGGCTGGGTATTCAGATGCACATACAACCAAGAATACTCAAAAGGAAGGAAACATTTGCCTCTAGCACTTCAAGGTCAAAACATTATTTCCATTGTTGATGTAAGTGAGTTTAAAGTAGGAGTTGCTTCTGAAAGGATCTCCTCAACATGACTCAATATTAGAGAAAACATTTTTAATACACCACCCTCACCCCACTGACTTAACTTTACTTTGGCTTGAAAGTATTTTTGGTTGAGTAAGAAAGTCTATAATTAATAGTTCTCACAGCAGTGTTTTCAATTAAAATAGAAGAGAGAGAGAAAGTTGGGGAGAGAAGGTTGAGGAAAGTGTAAGGAAGATTTTCACTTTTTATTTTCTTTAAGTTTTAACTTCAAATCACATGTTTTTTCTGAGTTTAAAGTGAAAGTTTGAAATTATACAGCAGCATGAATGTTACCATTAAAGTACTATTTTTATAATCATAGATATTAATAATATCTAATAATAACCAAATATCTGAACTAGCACATTTAATATTCTGATGTTTAACCCTTTCATATTTATAGTGTATTAACTTAATGTTAACAATACTTACAATTGTATAACATTTATTATAAGACACCTTGAAGAAGATGAATAATATTTTTTATGAAGATAGAGATATTTTTTATCCTGAAATTGATAGTGATTCATGTAAAAGTGTTAAGGAATGAGCCTGTATGAAACAACAGAAGACTGAAATATGGTTGAGGAATTCTAGTCATTCAGATATTTCCTTACTTGATGCTCAGAGAGCTTAGCAAAATAACCCAAAGGAACAGTTTCCTACAGGGACCTCTGGTTTCCTTAGTAGGTAGTAAGCAGGTAGGTGAGGACTTCCTTCATTCATTTATTGCAATTCTACCTCATTATGGAAACGAAGGTGAAGCTGGGGGAAGACGATGATTTTGAACAAGAAGAGACTTGAATTGGATACCACCATCTCTGACCAAACTGACCAGGATTTGCTGAAGACAGAAGCTCAGTGCTCACTTTTTCTAGATCCAAGAGAGTGGTATCTTGCTCCGACCCACGAGGCACAGCAACGTGGGGAGAGGGAGGACCTTTGGAGGATGAAAAGAAGGGACAGGGGCACGGAGAAATGGAGGCAAGACAAATTTCTGATCAAGCCTCAAACTTTATTTTTGGAACAGCAGTATATATACAGCAGGAACAAAGGGGGGCAAGGTTGCCTACGCAGAGGGGTCTTTGGCAGTGTATAATTGGTTTAGGTACTGAGTGACAAGGTGGTAAGGTACCTGGCAACACAGGATTGGCTAACTGCCAGGGCGGTGTAACATTCCAAGGCCGGGCTAGCAATGGGGGAGGATCAGGAAGGGGAGTTGCAGAGATCCTCTGGAACAAGATGTGATAACCTTTAGCTTCTGGCCAAACCCGCAGGGCACCGCATAACTTCTGCTAGAAGGAACTTAATTCTAAGATGGAGTTGTATTTTCTTAAGACAGAGTTGCTTGTCTCAACTCTGATGGCTCCCGACAGTATCTAATCAAGGGCAAGGCTTCCTTACCTGTGGCTGAGCTCTCTGTTCTATGGAATCAGTGTTGGTAGGGAAAAGAAATGGGGATTCATATGTTCCCTCTCCATTCCCAACACACACACACACACACACACACACACACACACACACACTCTGGAGAGGGGAGAAGTTTCCCACATTGGCTAACCTACTCAATCTTTTGGGATCCTAGAGCAGATATCAGACATCCCTTTACTCCAGATGCTGAGATGTAGAAGCTGGAGGCTGGAGTACTGGAGCTGGGAGGAAGAGCATTTATTAAAAGGGCATTCTATTTGTAAGAACATGCAATATTTACTTATGAAAGAATATAATTGAGATAATATTCTGAAGAATATATATTTTATTCTTCCTGTATTTTTAATTTTTCCTTCCAAGGAGTCTAATAGGTTTGTGCTCCTTTGTGCTTATTAATTCAGGGGGTAGATGTAGCAGACCAAGCAGCAGTGTTGCATGGCAAACATCTCTCCCTCCAGGCTTTTGTTGTCTAAAGATACAACCCTGAGTTAGGAGAGTACCTGTATGTCTAAGACAGTACCTGTCATCCAAGAAAGAGGAGAGTGGAGCTTTACCTTAGGTAAGAGGAGAGAGAGAAAGAGAGAGAGAGAGAGAGAGAGAGAGAGAGAGAGAGAGAGAGAGAGAGAGAGAGAGAGAGAGAGAGAGAGAGAGAGAGAGAGATGGATGAGAGAGACACATTGGATTGCCTCCTGCAGGCACTCTGACTAGGTCCAACGGGTGGAACCTGCCACCTAACTACATGGCCTTGAACAGGAATTGAATCCACAACACTTTGGTGCATGGACCAATGCTCTAACCACTTAGTAACACCAGCCAGGGCTCTTGGCCTTTTTTTTTTTTGAGCGGTTTCAGACGTATTTTAAAAAATTTTTAATTATTGAAATTGGCCTTTTCTTACCAGTACATAATTCACTGATAAGATATGTGTCATTCTTGTCTTAGACTTGCAAGTTTAGAAGTTTATTTCAGCCTCCAGAATCCTTTGCAGGGCTGCCAGTGGTCCTATCTACTGCTCACTGCACTTTGATGGCAAGCAGAGCAAAGCTCTTCTGTGCTCTTCCATCACACAGAATACACACCCTCTTTTTGTTCCATCCAGGGAAAGCCCTTGTTTTTTTTTTCTGGGGAAGTCTCTTTCCTTTCGGGTTTCTGGCTAATACATTATTACTGTATGAGAATCCTCTTCTTTTATCCTCCTCTATGGACAGAGGAGTTCCAGAGCTGAGGCTTTGGAAGACAATAGAAAGATTGGCTGCTTTTTGCTTTTTCTACATTTATCTTGCTCACTTGAATTAAGGAAAGAAAAAGGAAACAATGCAGGGAGAAATAAATAATTACAGATTAGTATTTTAAAATGTTATCCTAGCAAAATAAGGCATTGTGTGGTATGTATATGAGAAGAACAGATAAATCAAAATTAATTTGTTAATTTTTTACTGAACTTATCTGTCCAGGAACTTCTGGAAATATAGGCTCCCCTCTCCGCCATGGACTTTTATGGTTTTAATATTTTTCTTTTTCTTTTTTTTGTTAATCCTTATCTGAGGATATTTTTTTCCATTGACTTTTAGAGAGAGTGAAAGGGAGTGGGAGAAACAGAAAGAAGAGAGAAACATCTATGTGAGATCTCTCATATTAATTGGTTGCCTCCTGTACCCGCCCCAACCAGGGCTGGGGATCAAGCCTGCAACCGAGGTACATGCCCTTAATATGAATGGAACTTAGGACCCTTCAGTCCACAAGCCAAGGCTCTATTCACTGAGCAAAAGTGCCTAGAGCTGGTTTAAATATTTTTCAGGTTATGTGGAGTTGGGTACTTCAAGCACATGGTAAGTGAATGTAGAAGTTACTGCCTTCTAAAAACTGGGAAGCCAAAACATGATTGTAAGTTGCAATCTGAGTCTTCTAGTCTGCAAACCCATGAAATGAGGAGGGGAAAAGAACAAGATAGAGAATAGAGGGAGGGGAATGCTAATCCTTCAACATTCTTAGAGAAAGCAAAGTTTTATTTCTTCTTAATGTGAGGGAGCTACTGAGTCATGTCTTATATTTACAGTCACTTTTTACGAGTGGCCTCTTGCCCTTCATTATTTCTGTCTCTCTGTATTTAACTTATGCTTCTCCAGTTTCATTTTTCATTTTTTATCTTCTATTAAATCAAGATTTTACATATTATTTACTTGAAAGCTTTTGTTTTAGCAATACTTGCTCACTAAGCTTTGATGTAGACCTGGACTCTGTGAAATCTATCCTTCCCTCAGACATTTGTTCTCTTTTGTTTCTACCTGGACATGAAGTGTGCCTGGCGAGCAACTGAGCCATATACAGAACCTCTGAAAAGGAGAGAAAATGATTGAGCTGGCAGCTCCTAAAACATTTCCCCAGATTGTGTTTGAAGCAATTCAAAACCTCCCCACCACACTGTCCATAGTTGTGCATCCCTAAGAAGGCTGCCTTCCCAGGAGCTGGTGCTGGACCTCTGTGAGTTTGGAATAATGTGGTCCTGGTAAGGAGACATTGCTGTTTTCAGTGTTTTTAATTCCTTTTGTTTCTAAAAAAAATAAGGAATACCCTTTCGATCATATGGCTCTAGGAGGGACCTTGCCAAAATACTCTATGGGCACTTACAGCAGAGTACTTAGTGTTTGCTTTGCGTGATGGACAGATACCTAGCAATCCCAGGATGCTTTTTAATTGGAATGGATGTTCAAGCAGTAAGCATGATTTCACAGTTTTTATCTACTTCCCTCCCCCATTATACTCTGGGCTTTTGCTCTTTAAGAGGAGAAAGAACAGTTGAATTCTCTTTTCTGTTTGAAAAGAACTCCTGGGATATTTCAAAGTGCAGGAAATGAGAATGGGTGATTCAGTGATCTGTACTGGAGTAAATTAGCAGATTATGAGTAACAAAGAAAAATCTTCTGAGCCTTATTACTCTAGGTTTATGCTCAAACCTACCTTCTCCTCTTATATAACTGCTTGCCACATAAGCTGATCCTGTTTTCTTTTCAACATTCAAGGATATTTTAAGAATACTCGTGTTTCCCCAAAAATAAGACATCCTCCAAAAATAAGACCTCGCACATGGAAAGATAAGACATCCCCTGAAAATAAGACCTAGCGCAACTTTGGGAGAAAAAATTAATATAAGACACTGTCTTATTTTTGGGGAAACAGGGTAGGAATCAACTGAAAGGGTTCTTTGAAAAGAAAGAACATTTTCTTCTGGGGTCTTTGAAAAGAAAGTGCAGTGTTCGCTCTTCCACCCATTCTCATCTTGGGTTTACCCCTGCCTGGTGTAGAAGCAACTTTGTGTAGGGGTTAGGAATTCAAATATAAGAAGAATTGATAAAATTTAGTTAGATGAACTAAAGGAGAGAAGACTCAAATAAATAATATAATAAATAAAAGTGGAGACATTAAAACATACACAGAAATACTAGGATCATGAGAAACTACTATGGACAATTACAGGCCACTAAATGATTAAACTAGAAGAAATGGATACATTCTTAGGTGCATACAGCCTACTAAGACTGAATTATGAAGAAATAGAAAATCTGAACAGACCATTAATGAGTATTAAAATTAGATCAGTAATAAAAAATATCCCATTTTAAAAAAGCCCATGACCAGATGGCTACATGGGTGAATTCTATAAAACATTTAAGGAAGAATTAATGCCAATCCTTCTCAAACTCTTCCAAAAATAGAAGAGAAGAAATACTTCCAAACTCATTTTATAAGGCTTGAATTAACCTACCAAAGTCAGACAAGGAAACCACAAAAAGAAAGAAAAATTATAGGCCAATATTCTCTGATAAACATAGATGCAAAAATCCTCAATAAAATATTAGTAAACAGAATTCAACAGTACATTAAAAGGGTCATTTACCATGATGAAATGGGATTGATTCCTGGAAAGTAAATCAATAAATGTGATCTACTACATTAAGAAAATGAAATAGTGTCATTCTTCCTGCATTTTCAACAAGAGGCCATGCATTTTCATTTTGCATTGGACCCTGAAAATTATGCAGCCAATTTGGCCTTTGCTGAAACTATTTTTCTTTAGAAAACCTCTCCCCTTTCCCTTTCTTTTTTTGCCACTCCTGAATCTCTGCCTGTCAAAATCCAACCCTGATTCTTTTTAATTTTACTTGAATACTTCACCTTTTGACATTGTTCCCATCCTTCCAGAAATAATTGCTTCCATACATTGCATAACTGTGAGTTACCTAGCAAAGTAATTTAGTATATATCCCCCTTATCCCTAATAGGTACCAATTAAGCTTTCTTGAAAGTAAGGATGTCAGACTCTTCTTTACTTCCCTATGGCTCTTTGTGCATCATATCCTTAATCAGTCCTCTATAAGTATCTGAGTGGAGAGGGCAGTGACATGGTCAAAGCTGCTTTTGTTGCCCATAGCTCATGTGCAGAGAGTCAAGTGGCCAAGAAATTTGTCTCAATTTATTGTAGCCCCACAACTAGTCTGTGTCTCTCTACTCCCAGGTTGCTTCAATACTATCCAATTTGTGTTTTGTTGTTCAGTACTAAGGAAGATATTTGTCATAGGTTCTATTTGCACCAAAGATTCAAGGTGGCCTTGTGTTATGAACTGAGTTGTGTCTCTGACAGTACCAAATTCATACATTGAAGCACTAACGCCCAATGTGGCTATATTTAGAGTAAGGTAATAAGTAAGTAAATGAAATAATAAGGGTGGAGCCCTGACCAATTGGATTAGTGTCCTTATAATAGGAGACCCCAGAAAACTCACTCTTTCCACCATGTGAAAACACACCAAGACAGCTGTTTGCAAGCCAGGAAGAGAATTCTCATCAGGAACCAAATCAGCTGGCACCTTGATCTTGGACATTCTAGCCCTCAGACTGTGAAAAATAAATGCATTTTGGTTAAAAATAAAGAGAATGAAAGATAAAAATAATATGATCATTCTAATGCACAAAAAGTGGACATAATTAGTGATAAAAACCCTTAAAGTGGACATAAAAGAAACATATCTCAACATAACAAAGGTCATATATGACAAGCCCACAGCTAACAGCATACTCAAATATGAAAAACGAATGCTTTTTTTTTTTTTTTTTTTTTTTTTTTTTAATGAGAACAAGAACAGAACAAGGATTCCTACTCTTGCCATTTCTATTCACCATTGTTCTGGAAATCCTAGCCAGAGAAGTTAGGCAAACAAAAGAAATAAAAGATATTCAAGTCAGAAAGAGTAAAACTGTTTTCAGATGACATGATATTATATATAGAAAATCTTAAAGACTGCCAAAAACCTTTCAGAACTAATAAATGAATTCAGCAAAATTGCAGGTTGCAAAAATCAACATACAAAAATTAGTTTCATTTCTATATATAAACAAAAACCATATGAAAAAGTTATGAAAATAATTCCATTTATAGTAGCATCAAAAACAATAGTAAAATACTTAGATATAAATTTAAACTAGGAGATAAGAGACCTGTATTCTAAAAACTATAAAATACTGATAAAATAAATTGAAAAACTATAAAATACTGACACAAACAAATGGAAATATATTTCAAACTCATGGATAGGAAAAATTAATATTTAAAATGTTTACAGTTGTGAAATTCATATATAGATTTAATGCAATCCTTATCAAAATTCCAATGACATTTTTGACAGAAATAGAACAAATAATTCAAAACTTTGTATGGAACTACAAAAGACCCTGAACAGCTAAAGCAATCTTGAGAAAGAAATACAAAGCTGGAACCATCACACTTCCTGATTTCAAACTATATTACAGAGCTAATACAAACAGTATGGTAGTAGCATAATGACAGACACATAGACAAATGGAACAGAATAGAGAATCTAAAAATAGTCCCATGCATATACATCAGCTTAGTTTTGACAAGAGCACCAAGAATACAAAATGGAGAAAGATAGTCTCTTCAATATATGGCCTTAGAAACTGGATATTCACATGAAAAACAAACTGAACCACTGTCTTACACAACTCAGCAAAATTAGTTCAAAATCAATTAAAATCTTAAGTGGAAAACTTGCAAGATCCTTTTAATTTTCACCTGAGAATATTTTTTGTAGAGAGAGGTAGAGAGAGAGAAAGAGAGAGAGATTGAGAGAAGAGAAACATCAATGTGAGAGAGACTCTTTGTTAAGTTGCCTCTCGCACACACCCTGAAAGGGATCAAACCTGCAACCTTTTAGTGTAAGGATAAAACTCCAACCAACTGAGTTACCTGGGTCCGGGCAACTTGTAACTTTAAAACTGCAGGAAGTAAATATAAGGAAAAAGCTCCTTTACGTTGGTCTTTGCAATAAATTTCTTGATAAGACACCAAAACAAAGGCAACAAAATACCAAAATAAACTAGTGGACTCTGTCAAACTATAGAGCTTCTGCATGACAAAAGAACAACACACAAACCAATTCATAGAGTGAAAATGCAGCCTATGGAATGTGAGAAAAATATTTGCAAACCATATATCTGTTGAATTAATTTCCAAAATATATAAGTAATGCATATAACACAATAGGAAAATAGTGAAACAATAACTTGCTAAGTAATAAACAAATGACCTAATTTGATATTTTTCAAAGAATTTATACAAATGACCAACGGGTATATGAAAAGGTACTCAAAGTCACTAATAATCAGGGAGGTGCAAACTAAAGACATAATGATCTATCACTTCATACCAGTTAGAATGGCTACTATCCAAATACAAGAGAAAACACGTGGTGAGAATATGAAGAAAAGGGAACAGTTACACACTGAAGGTGGGAATGTAAATTGACATAGCCATTATAAGTAACCATATGAAGGTTTCCAAAAAAATTAAAGTTAGAACTATTACATGGTCCAGCAATTCCACTTTTGGTTATATATCTGAAGCAAACAAAATCAAGATGTTGAAGAGATATTTACTCTTCCATATTCACAATAGCAAAGATATGGAAATAACCTAAGTTTCTGTGTATGGATGAATGCATAAAGAAGATGTGCTATATATATATTTCAGCCACCAGACATAACATTGAAAGATATCTTGCCGTTTGCAAAAATAAGGATGAAGCTTGAGGATATTATACTAAGTAAAATAATTTGAATAGATGAATATAAATACTGTATGATGACACTTATATTGTGGAATACTCAAAAGGAAAAATTCTAACATACAGAAACTGAGTAGAATGATGGCTGCTATGGGCTGGGATATGGGAGAAATGGGGAGATGATGTTGGCCAAATGGTATAGACATTCAGTTAAAAGATGAATAACTTCTTGCAATTTAATATACAGAATGGTGACTATAGTAAATAATACTGTTTTGTGTATAGGAAGCATGTTAAACTCTAAGGCTAACACAGGCATGGTTTAAGTTTATGTGGGCCAAAAAAAAAAAGCTTCAATTTTCACAGAAATGTAGGTGTATTTTGATAAAGACATGCTGAATACAAAGGTCTGAAATAAACGAGTAATCATTAACATAAAACAATAGAACATTTTAATAAAAATAATTATTTTCTTGAACATTAACTTACCAGACACTGAATAAACTGTACAAATTAATAAGTGTAATGCAAATATATTTTTCTTGTTCTCCAAAATGAAATATTTCCTGTTGCACACACCAAACTTGTCAGTACAAGACTAATGACATGGCAATCAGCTGCTAAATATTCACTGCTAGTATTAGTGGAGAGAAATGATGTGCCAGCCCATAAGGCACATAATGGAAATGAATGCAACATGATTATAGTAGTCAGTCATTAGTGAACATTGTATTTCATTATTAATAATCCTGTCTAATAAAAGAGAAACATATAAATTGACCTTACCTTCACTACGCTACCAGCCAATAAAAGTGAATATTCAAATTAACCCAACCAAGATAGAGGCCACATGGCGCTGGGGCTGCAGGAGTGGATGGGAGACACAAACCCGCAGGGAGGCCGGCACCTCGCAGTACCAAGCCCCACCATGGCCACACTGGGGCTAGAGGGCTGGATAGGAGGCACAAATCAGCAGGGAGTCAGGCACCCAGCAGCTCCAAGCCCCGCCATGGTGAACCTGGGGCTGGGGAGGGGGGCAGATCTGAGACACAAACCCACAAGCCTTTCACCCAGCAGCACCAAGGCTGATGGCCAAGGTGCTAGGGCTGCTAGAGAGTGTGTGTGTGTGTGGGGGGGGGGGGTAGGGGTAGGGGTGGACTGGGAGGAGGCAGCAGAGACACAACCCCCAATAAAACATGTGAAAAGAGAGATAAACTACCATATCTATCTCCCTTTCCACAGGATGAGAAAACTGCCCAGGGTTTATTTAGCGATGTGGCCCACACCTTTCTACAAACACAGGGTATGTTATGACCACTTCCAGGAAGATCTGGTCAGAATATCATCTCCAGGGAATAATGCTACTGTGGCAAATCACCTAAGAGAGGAAACAAGCTTTTGTTGGGTTTATTCTGAAGGTCAGAGACCATGCCATCCCAACATATGCTGTGTTGTTATACTGATGATCTTGACCTGCAGATGCTTGTAAAACAGCAAATGCATGCAGAGGATTTCAATGAAGTCTTCTGATCTCCTAAAATCGGACCTCCCAAAAGGAGCTTAAATGTCATAGGTCCCCTTGATGGGAAAATTGTCATCAGGCAGAGAAGACTGACTCAGTCATAGGACAGGAGAGTAGAAGTTGACATCACACTCAAACTTTGTTACAAACTATTCCCCCCATTCCATTCCTAAAAATCATTTACACTCCCTTAAAAGAGCTACACCGCCTGTTCCCTTTTCCTAGGAAGAAGATATTTAAATCTGCATTCTCAGCCACCTTGGGGAGTTACTCATTTTCCCCTGGGATCTCCCACATATCCACGAGGTACACATGTTTATGAACTTTTGTTTTTCTCTTGGTGATCTATATTTCATTACAAGGGCCTCCATTAAGAACTCAGAAAGATAGAGGAAAACTATTTTTCCTTCTCTATAATTCTCGGGAAATCAAGTCTCCAGCTGAATAATGAGGTTGGCTCAAGTACCAAGCAGTCCCAGAGATTGGAGGTAAGTTTCTAGGGAAAAATCCTTATATTGGCATCAAAGTGGGATGAAGGGCACATGCGTGGTTGCTGGTGGGAGTTTAAAGTGGCTCAACGTTTTTGGAGGATGATTTGGCAAATTCTATAGAAATGTTCAAGGTACATCCAAGAGTCTTCTTCTAGGAATCATATCTGCTGAGATAAAGCACAAATACATAAGCCCTGGTCAGAACCCAGGATGCTACTGTGGGCTCCTCTTTCATGATAGGAAAACCTGGGAACAACCTGCATTTTTAGGACAAGGTGGCATCTATACTAATAAAAGGGTAACATGCTAATTAGAATGAACATCTTCTGGACAACCTTCCGGATGTCCTTTTCGACAAAGCCATGTGGGCGTGGCCAAGGCAGAAGTGGTTAGAGGTGATCAGGCAGGCAGGGGAGAGCAGTTAGGGGGATCAGGCTGGCAGGCAGGTGAGTGGTTAGGAGCCAGAGGTCCTGAGAGGACCCAGATTGGAGAGAGTGCAGGCTGAGTTCAGAGGACCCCTTACCGTGCACGAATATCATGCACTGGGCCTCTAGTTATGTATAATAGGGTATTGTAAAAGTTAGGTTACTGAATTTTTATTAAAACATTTCTTACATACCGTTATATTGGCTGGGACTCAAAAATATTCATTGTGGGCCACATATGGCCTACAGGCCACAAGTTTGACATGCTGCCGTATAGTCATGTACCTATAATGGCATTTCTGTCAACAACAGACTGCATTTATAATGATGGTCTCATAAAATTATAATGAGCTGAAAAATTATTTTTGCCTAGTGACACAGCTATTGTAACATATAAAGACATTACTTGTGTGTATGTGTGAGATGCTGGTATAAACAAACCTACCATACTATCAGTCACAAAAATATAATACAGAAAGATGTATAATACTTGATGATGATAATAAATGACTATGTTACTGGCTTATGTATTTACTATATTATAGTTTTAATCCTTATTTTTAGACCATAGTCTTTTTACTTAGAAAGAAAAATTTGCTGAACACCCCCAAATCTGTGGGACACAGCAAAAGTAATCCAGAAGAAAATTCATACCATTGCATGCAGACCTCCAAAAGCAAAAATAACATCAAATAAACAATCTAAATTTACACTAAAAGGAACTAGAAAAATCAACAACAAACAAAGCTCAAAGTGAGTAGGAAAAAGGAAATAATAAATACCAGAGCATAAATAAATAAAACAGAGCTTAAAGATACAATACAAAAAAAAAATCAATGAAACCAAGAGCTGGTTCTTTAAAAAGGTAAACAAGATTGACAAAGCTTTAACCAGACTCACTAAGAAAGAAGACAAAGAAGACCCAAATAAATAAAATGAAAGAGGAGAAATAACAACTGATTAACAGAAATACCAGGAATTGTAAGAAAAGACTATAAATAATTATATGCCAACAAATTGGGCAATCTGGAAGAAATGGATACATTTTTAAAAACATACAATTTTCCAAAACTGAATCAGGGAGAATCAGAGAATCTGAATAGAAAGATTACAGTTAGTGAAAAAGAAGCAGTATTTAAAAACCCCAAATAAACAAAAGCCCTGAACCGGATGGCTTCATAAGTGATTTTACCAAACATTCAAATAAGAACTAACATCTATCCTTCTCAAACTATTCTAAAAAATATAAGAGGAGGGCACTCTCTCATGCTCATTTTAGGAGGCCAGCATCATCCAAATTCCAAAATCAGATGAGGATACTACAAAGAAAGAAAATTATAGGCCAATATCCCTGATGAACATAAATACTAAAATCTTTAATAAAATATTAGAAACTGGATCCAACAATATATTTAAGAGATGATACAGCAAGTAGGATTTATTACTGGGATGCAAGGTTGGTACAATATCTGCAAATCAATAAATGTGATACATTACATAAACAAAATGAAGGATAAAAGTACATGATCATATTTATATATGTAGAAAAAATAAAAATGAACAAATAAGAAAGAAAACAATCTCATTTATAATTGCATAAAAAAATAAATCCCTTAGGGGTAAATTTAACCAAGGATGTAAAAAGATGTGTATTGAAAAATTATAAGTAACAGAAGAAAGAAATTGAGGAAGATATAAATAATTAAAAACATATACTGTGTTCATGAATAGAAAGAATTGCCATTAAAAATTTTATATTAATCAAAGCAATCTATGATTTAATGCAATTCCTATCAAGATACAAATGGTGTACTTCACAGAACTGAAACAAATATTCCAAAAATTTATATGGAACCACAATAGCCACAGTAATCTTGAGAAAGAACAAAGTTGGAGGAATCATGCTGCTTAATATCAAACTATACTACAAGACCATAGTAATAAAAAAAAAAGCATGTCACTGGCATAAAAGCAGACACTATAATAGAAAAGAATATGCAGCCCATGCCCTAACTGGTTTGCTCAGTGGATAGAACGCCAGTGTGTGGACTAAAGGGTCCCAGGTTCGATTCTAGTCAAGGACATGTACCTTGGTTGTGGGCACATTCCCGAGTAGGGGGTGTGCAGGAGGCAGCTTATTAATGTTTCTCTCACATCAATGTTTCAAACTTTTTATCCCTTTTCCTTCCTCTCTGTAAAAAAATAAATAACATATATTAAAAAAAGAGAAGAATATGCAGCCCAAAGATAAATCCATGCCATAATGGTCAATTAACATTTGATTAAAGGTGAAAGACCATATAATGAGGTAAAGATAGTATATTCAATCAATAGTGCTGGGAAAATTGGAGAGATATATGCAAGAAAAAAATGTAACTGCACCAACTACTTACACAATACACAAGAATAAGCTCAAAATGGATTAAAGATTTAAATATTAGACTCAAAACCATGGAAATATTAGATGAAAACATATGCAGAAAATCGCAGACATCTCTTGTAGTATTAATTTTTTTCCGATATAACTCTTGGGCAAGGGAAACAAAAGAAAAACAAATAGGACTACATCAAACTAAAAAGTTTTTGCATAGAAAAACAAACCATCAACAAAATGATTGAAACAATATATTGATTCACTAAAGAGAGAACGTATTGTCTGATAAGTCTGAGAATGGTTAATATCCAAAATTCATAAAGAACTTATACAATTCAACACCAAAAAAATAAACAACACAATTAAAAAATGGGTAAAGGGCCAGAATAGACGCTTTTCCAAAGAAGACAAATAAATGGCCAATATACATATCAAAAGATTTTCAACATCACTAATCATCAGATAAATGGAAAGTAAAACCACAGTGAGATATCTATCACCTCATACCTTTCAGAAGGGCTATTATCTACATATATAAAAAGCCAGCCATCAGAATGCTGTAACAACCGGAACAACTGGTTGCTATGATGCCCATTGTAGCCAGCTAACCAGCCCAATTGGGGAGTGGTGCTGGCCTGTCAACCTCCTGGGGCCCCTTCTCCTGGTTGGCCCAGCACTTGATTGGCCTCTCTCACTCCAGTTGAGGGCAGGGAAGCTGGCCAAACCCCTCAGGGCCCTTTTCCTCTGGCTGGCCCTGCCCGGAATCAGCCTGTGCCACCCCAATCAGCCTGCAGCCCCTAATTGCCCCACTCAACTCCAATAGGGGGTGGGACCGGCTAGCCAACCTCCTGCAACCCCTCCCCAAAGCCAACCTGGTCCTGATCAGGCAACCTCCTAGTGTCTCTTCCTCCCAACAGGCCTGGCCCTCAATTGGGGCCAGGCCGGCCAGATCCTGCCCATGCATGAATTCATGCACTGGGCCTCTAGTCAATAAATAACAAAACAAGTTACTATGCAGAAACTGGTTTGGCTCAGTGGATAGAGAGCCTGCCTATGGACTGAGGGGTCCCAGGTTTGATCCCGTCAAGGGCATGTACCTTGGTTGCGGGCACATCCCCAGTAGGGGGTGTGTAGGAGGCAGTCTGAAACCTGGGCATGATTCTAACTGATGTTTTTAACTCTCTATCCCTCCCTCTTCCTCTCTGTAAAAAAAAAAAAAAAAAAAAAACCAAAAAACAAAAAAAACAATAAAATATATTTTAAAACAAACAAACAAAAAATTTTGTCTTGGATGTGAGGAAAAGAAAGCCATTCTGCACTCTTGTTGGTAATGCACGTTGGTGTAGCCACTGTGGAAAGCAGTGTGCAGTTTCCTCAGTAAATTAAAAATGGAACTGCTTTATGACCCAGTGATTCCACTTCTGGGAACTTATTAAAAAACAACACCTGAAACACAGATTTGAAAGAATATATACACCCTTATGTTCATTGCAGTGTTGTTTATAATAACCTAGATTTAGAAACAGCCCAAGTGTCCATCAGCAGATAAGTGGCTAGAAAAGCAGTGGTACATTTACACAGTGGAATACTACATAGCTGTAGAAAAAGGATGCTTCAGCCTGGATGGACCTGGAGAGTATTACGCTAATGAAACAACCAGTCAGAGAAAGACATAACATATGCTTTTACTTATATGTGGAATCTCATGAACCAAATGAACAAACAAACAAAATAGAAACACTCAGATACAGAGAACACAGCCAACTAGAGCTTTCCTGACTAGATGGGCAATATGCATATACATGTAGCAAACCCATGAATTTCAAAGACCAATTTTGTGGCTGGTGAGGACAGAGGAAAGGAATCTTTATTTTCTTGTGTGAATAGGACATGTAACTAGACAGATTTGTGTATTTATTAGTGTGACATTCAAATCGTATTCATGTTTTGGGGGGCATTTTAGATATATTTACTTATGTATCCGTCTCCCTATATTAAACTGTTCATTCCTGAATGCAGATACTACATCTTATTTATTTATTTATTTATTTATTTATTTATTTATTTATTGACTTCAGTGAGGAAGGGAGAGGGAGAGAGAAAGAGAAAAACATCAATGAGACAGAATCATTGATTGGAAGCCTCCTGCATGCCCCACACTAGGGACTGAGTCTGAAACCTGGGCATGTGCCCTGTCTGAGAATTGAATCATGACCTCTGGTTTATAAGTTGACCACTGAGCCATGCTGGCCAGACCAGACACTATAACTAACCAACATGTTGGTAATGGTGTGAAGGATGTTAGCAAGTACTTCTCAGACAATTAGGTCTGTCAAAACTTGAAACCATTAATATAAAAGACAATGTGGAAATCTGCAAATTAAATTGGAATGAAGCCTTGAAAGCTTTATTTAGTCTTTTGAGCAAGAGCTTATTCTTAAAACATTTCTAGGATTATATCTTCAATCAGATGCCATCTGTTTCCTTGTCATTTTTATAATGTTAGAAATTTGACACTGCCTTTTTTTTACTCTTAATTGTATGATTCATAACCAGATATTAGTAATAAGGGAGAATATATTAAAAATTGAGGAAGAGATTTACATAATTATAATACCCTTTTAATATTTATTTTTTGTACTAAGTGAATTATACTACAAGAAAATTTGAAAGTTAGATATGCTAAATGAATTACAATATTTATTTTATTACCTACCATGGAAATGTGATTGAATTAAAAATTGCTCTAATTTTTTTGCTTTAATAGATATATAAATAGGAATTATATTGGTCAGAATTTTATATGAGCTGCTTTTATAAAGCTGAATTTAATAAGTGAGAAAGATCTGTGACCAAGATATTTTATAGGTTGTGGGGAAAATATAAATGTGGCCCTCCCTCCAAGGTGGCCCCAAATAATTCCCGTGTCCTGATATTCAGAGTTTGTATAATCTACTCCCATATTGAACAAGCTAATCTGTATAAGAAACAAGATAATGTGGAAATGACAGTGTGTGAGCTTGGAGGCAACCCAGTAAAAAATATTGATCTCTTTAATATTATGTGCCTTGAGGGAAAATCAGCTACTCAAACCAACTTGAGTAAGTGTCCTCAAGAATCCCTAGGAGAGACCCATGCTGCAAGGAACTAGACTCCTGCCAACAAGCAGGACTAACTTGCCAGGCTTATGAATGAGACACCTTGGCAGTGGACCATTCAGCCCCAGTCCAGCCTTCACATGACTGTAATTCCAGCCAACATTCCACTTCACAAATGATTTTGAGCAAAAACCACCCAGCTAAAATGGATTCTTGACCCACAGAAATTGTGAGATAATGAATGTTTATTAAGATGCTAAATTTTGGGATAATTTGTTATATATCAATATACTACTAATGAACCTTACCAGCAAAATTTCTATTTCCTCTTTGCTTTTCCAATTTTATTGTCTCTACTTACTGATACTGCCAGAATTTTTGATAACACAAGAAAGAGTTGGCACTCCACTGAGCAGGTGAGGGGTTTATACAGAGGGAATTTTTGCTCTTGTTCTAGGGCTAAAGCACAAATAGAGGAGAAATACAGGGTGTCCCTCCAAAATATATACAGATTTTAACAGCTTATAGCTCTGGCACTTTGAAAATGAAATGTGTCTTAATGAACACATTTAATAAGAGAAACAATGTTAGAAATTATGTTTCTTCTGTCTTTCAAGTATATACTATAACTAAAATAATGTTAATTTTTGGAGACTGAGTACTAAAATACTATTATAGCATAGGATTCTATTTTCCATTTTTAATATTGTTCCTTTGTAAGGAGAATTCTTCCCTAGAATGATCTTTTGGAAAATTACAGTTTTTCAGCTGATTTAACTTTAATTTAAGTGGATTTGCTTTAGTTTTAGGAACATTGGCTGTTTAAGAATCACAGTGCATATCATTATATATATATATATATATATATATATATATATATATATATATATATATATATATATATATTGATTTCAGAGAGGAAAGGAGAGGGAGAGATAGATCCATCAATGATGAGAGAGAATCATTGATTGGCCGCCTTCTGCTCTGCCCCTGCTGGGGATCAAGCCAGCAACTCAGGGCATGTGCCCTTGACCAGAATCTAACCTGGGACCATTCAGTCCTCAGGCCAACATTCTATTGATCCAAACCAGCTAGGACAGTCTATTCCTAATGATCCCATTTCCTAGTGGTGCTGCCACCCACATGGCAGTAGAGTATTACAAAGGTAGCAATTAAGAAGTCTTCCTTTTGGTCTGGCACATTCTAGTCTGAGAAATGGCAACTCTGTTAGTCAGATGGAGCTAGGGTATTTGGTCGTGATACACATTCCTCTAGATTTTAGCAACTTAAAGGCCGCCCCCCCTCCCCGAAAAAATAAAATAAAAGCTTCTCTCTTATTCATGCTGCATGTCCCTTGTGGCTTGGCTGCAGTTCTGTTCCATGTCATCTTCACTCCAGGATCCAGGCTAATGGAAAAGCTTTTTCACTTGAAAATTGCCAATTGTGGAAGCAGGAAATGATAGAATGGCAAAGCATGCATTTCTCTGAAAGCTCCTATTTCAAGTGATATATGTCCCTTCCCACAGTTCATTGGTCAAAGCAAGTCATATGCTTCTCTTGCATTCAACAGGGTAAGGATGTTTAATCTTCCCAGAGGAAAGGCAGTACATTTTTGTGAATAGTTACACAATCTACCATAGCATTAAAACTGTTACATTTTTCACAAATGATCTTGGGAGGAATATTTTAAAGCTGAGAGTCAGACATTTTACTCACATAAAGTTATATCAAAACAATGGTGGGAAAGAAACTCATGCTCAGAAATATGTCTGTACTCTATTATACAGCAATTTCCCTCCAGTATGGTTATGGGAGCACTGTCATTCCTCACTGCTTGTCTAGGCCTACTCCTCTCAATGACTCCTTTTTCGCCCTGGTGTCAGAGTTAACCTCCTAGCCTCCTCCCTGGGCACTGCAGGTCAGCAGTGCCAATACATCTCTGCCAGGGAAGCCACTGGGTCTTGGTGATCTCTGTCCTTTTGTTCTGACCCAGCTCTCACCATGAACAATGAAGATAAATAACATGATTTAATGTAAAATAGTCTTATTTGTCACGCAATATTTTCTTTCTTTCTTTCTTTCTTTCTTTCTTTCTTTCTCTCTCTCTCTCTCTCTCTCTCTCTCTCTCTCTCTCTCTCTCTCTCTCTCCCTCCCTCCCTCCCTCCCTCCCTCCCTCCCTCCCTCCCTCCCTTCCTTCCTTCCTTCCTTTCTTTCTTTCTTTCTTCTTTCTGGAATTTCTATTTATTAACAGGAGAAACTTTCTCTCTTTTTTTTCTTAGAATAGGGATAAATATTATTGGTAAGGATAGTTAAAGATTGTCTTACAGGTTACTTAACTGTGGTGGTTCTCTCAGGATTTGGTCAGTTATTTAGCTTTTCATTTGATGTCTGATAAATTTTTTACAAGCTCTAAGCTATTCGGACTACATAAGGGAGGTAATAGCATGGAAAATCCAAAACATAATTTATATTTATAACTTTCAAATGATCTTTGTTTTCAGTTACATTTACGTGCTTAACAAAATTTGATGTTACTAATGTTAAAATTAATTTGTCTTCCCAGAGGAGGCTATGTGCTGCTGTGTTGTAGCAAATTGCTGACTAGACAGCCTTTACAATGAATCAATTATATAACCTGTTTAGAACATCCACTGTTATTGTTCAAACGAATTTTCTATTCTCCCTCAGCAGAGGTGGATGCTTCAGATTCTTCCTGTGGCAATATCTGCCCCATAAAGAGATCTGTTAGAAACCCTCAAAACCCTGTTCTAAGGCTTGCTGGTTGGTTAAACAAGTCTGTGTACATGTGAAAATGGATTAATACCTTTTTCTTCCAGTGTAACACATTTGCTTTCGAATAAATGTTTTCTGAAGACCTCACCTTCATCCAAGTCAGTACAAAAGTGGAAAATTCCACAAGAACCCACATGGGGTAGGTAAAATTATTATCTCCATTTTACAGTTGAGAAATATTATAGCCAGGTAAGTTTAAAAATTGCTATATAAATTTTAAAAATGATGGAGCAAAGTATTCAAACTAAATTCTGGTCAACCACAAATCTAATGCTGCTGCCACAATCCTTTTTTTTCCATCTCTGCTTTCAGAATTCATACTCAGGACATAGACGGGAAATGTATCTGTAGATATACTTCTTTACAGAAAGACTTTTCTGGTTCAATGTTCTGTGCTGAGTCCTAATTTAAGGATCATACTGTGAGACTTAGATTTGGTGGGAAAAATATCAAGATGGAGAACTATATGGAGGAATAAGCCCAAATCTCATGATTATAATGGTCTTGATGAGAATCATTTGTCTTAAAGTAGAAAAAATAATGAGAATTAGAGATGATAGAAAAATGTAATCTGTGAACAGCCTGAGGAAATTAATTGATAGGTGTAGAGTAAGTAATAACACAAGTTACATCAAGAAGTTAAAAAAATCCCACATTGTGCTCTTAATTGAATAAGGTATCCAAAAAAATAAAGAAGAATAGGGGGGATGTGACAAAAAGGGGACCCTAGAGTATTATGCATAGATTTTGGTCATTCTCCCATATCCTCTTTGCTGCTTACTTGCTAGCATATTGCTAGTTTTCAAGAATGAAACTTTCATTAAATTTTCTAAAGCCAATAAAATATTTTATGCCTGTTCAAATATTTTCTTGATTGCTATATTTATATAACATATTGAAAAATTATTTTAATTTCAGAAAATCTTTCAGTTTTCTTTATCAATTTGTCATTGCCTAAGATAATAGAACAATAAACATTTATCATTTATTTTCTGCATTTCTAAACATCTTTCAGGACACTGTGTGAAGTATAAATATATTCATATTTCTTTTATAATGCATTTTGTGTACATTTCAAGCTGCAGTGAGTTTTGACTTCCTAGAATATATCCCTAGCTTTTAGGGTATAATAAAAAAAGATGATATGATGTTTTTAAAATAACCTTCTTTGAATAGTTCATAAGTACCAACAAAATATTAATGTAAAAATAGCTTCTTTTTGCTGTGTCTTAAAATGACGTTTCATTATTAATTGTGTGCTCTTTATTCATTTTAATTCTACTGATTTCCACTGACTCATCCAATTGAAGATGTTTATATATTGCAATTAAATATTTTTTTCCTGAATAGAAATTTACTTCAAGGACTATTGCAATTAAAATTTTACTTCAAATAATTCTGAGGCAATACAGTCATTTCTTGTAAGGTCTGCTATATATTTCATTTCAAATAATACAACATGTAGCCAATTAGTTCTTTACTGTTTAAGCAAAGTGGTACTTGATTTAAACCTGGTAAACCAGCCCTGGTGCGATTCCTTCCTGCACGTCGGCTTGCAGCACGGAGCCGTTTCTCTCCGCCCATCTTCTCTGCTACCCAAGTGTATGCTCCCACCCCGCGGAAGATTCTATGGACATGGACATGAGCCCTCTGCGGCCCCAGAACTACCTTTTTGGTTGTGAACTAAAGGCCGACAAAGATTATCACTTTAAGGTGGATAGTGATGAAAATGAGCACCAGTTATCTTTACGACGATGAGGAGGATGACCATGATGATGAAGCAGAAGAAAAAGCTCCAGAAAAGAAATCCATACGAGATACTCCAGCTAAAAATGCACAAAAATCAAATCAAAATGGAAAAGACTCAAAACCATCAACACCAAGATCAAAAGGTCAAGAATCCTTCAAAAAACAGGAAAAAAACTCCTAAAACACCGAAAGGACCTAGTTCTGTAGAAAACATTAAAGCAAAAACGCAAGCAAGTATAGAAAAGGCGTATTGAACAATCCTGGGCACTACTGTAACTTAAGCCCAAAGATGGGGAAGGAGGAAAAGGAGAGACAAATATAGTCCATACTGAGTATCATCAACAATCCAGACCGAAGTCTTCTATTTTAATCTCATGCCCTTTCCTGGTTTATCACTCACCCATGCCCCCTTCCAGGCTGGAAGTAATCTCAGTCTCTTAATGCACCTTTCTTTTGCTGTGATTCAGTGAACTTTTCTTGACTTGTTCATTTATCTCTTTTGACCATGTTTTAAACACCTCTGTATCTCCCTAGCTGCTCAATAAATATTTGAATGAATGAAAACAAAACAAAACAAAACAAAACAAAACAAAAACATGGCAAGCCACATATATAATGGTTTTATTTTATTTAGCTATCGTTTCATATTATGTGAATACTAGTGGCCTGCTGCATGATATTTGTGCACAGAGGGATGTCCCTCAGCTCGGCCTGTACCCTCTCCAATCTGGAACCCCTTGGGGGAATGTCCCACAGGGATTGGGCCTAAACCAGCAGTCAGACATCCTTCTCACAGTTCAGGACTGCTGGCTCCTAACTGTTCACCTGCCTGCTTGCCCCTAACCACTCTGTCTACTTGGCCTGCTCACCTCCAACTGCCCTCCCCTCCTGGCCTGATTACCCCTAACCACTTCTGTCTCAGCCCTGCCACCATGGCTTTGACTAGAATGATATCCAGAAGGTCTCCCAGTCTAATTATCGATAGCATATTACCCTTTTATTAGTATAGATGAAGTTGCCTATAATTTATTTTAATACTCAAAAGACTATGAAAATAAAATCTTTAGTTTGGAAAACTCAAAAACAGAGAAAAGGCATCTTTGAAAGATGAAAAGAATACTTAAATTATTCTCAGTTACCAGAGGAGGAATTAACTCTAAAAAATGTAGGTAGGAAATTTCTTGAAAGAAAACCAGGCTTTATATTTCAGCTTTTTATCTAAATATTACAAGAAGATCATGTTTGGTGGGTAAAATATCAAAGTGAAAATCTACGTTGACCAAAGTGGAACTCAGTTTTCTAAATGTCTAATTCACAGGACATGAGAACAATAATTTAAAACTTTCTTCATTTCTTCTAGTGCAACCATTTAGCTCAGACTATGCTCAAAAGCATATACTCACACAACACCAAAAATCACTTATCATGTTTTGTCTGGTAGAAATATAATTTCCACCTCACAGGATGGAAATATAATTCCATCTGCTTTTAGTAAAAAATCACCTGATATTTAGTAAAAGAAGAAATTAAAAATAAAAGAGACACAAAGAAACTTTAAAGGGTGATGACTATATTTACTAATTTGATCATACTCATGGTTTCATGGATATATACATATGTCAAATTTTAGCAAAATTTATACTGTAAATATGTATAGTTTTTAAATGTCAATTATACCTCAATAAATGTGTGAAAAATGAATATATTAGTGGTACAGTAGAAATTTGTGGGCCAAATTTCTCTGTTGCTCATGGGAGTGTAGTTCTTGGGTTACAACTGAGATAAGCATTTTCAGAAGTCCCCATAGGAGAATGAGATACAGTAAAATACTTTATTTGCATGAAGATACCCTCCTCAGTTTCCAGTGTTCCATTTCCCTTAAGCTAGTCTTGAAAGAGCAGCAGCTGTGAGTTTAGCAAAGCCAAGAGCAAAATCAGTGTCCAGAGCTTCCATTCCATGTTGCAGTCAAGTCCAGTTCAGGATTTACGCTAATTAAAGTCCATTAGTCCATTGTGTGCAGCCCACATGGGTATGAGCCACATGGACAACTGCAGGAAAGTATGACCCTTTCAGCAAGAGTCCCAGGAGGGCCAAGAACCAAGAGAGAGCACTCTTTTGTTTAGAATTTAAAATATTCAGGTTATCTGCCATTGCAGTGGCCATGGCTTGCTCCCAAGTGTGACTGACAGAGAGATACGCACCATCCCATATCACTCAGACCTTACTGGGCATGCATCCAAACTGCCTTTGTCCAGTCCCTCTCCCAATAACCAGTGGGGAACATACTTGAGAGTGTTAAATTAACAGAGCTGTATAAATGGCATGACTATATCATCCTTTACTCCTTTCCTGTTTAATAATAACCAGATTATTGCAACAATATAATTAGGATAACAATATCCAGTTCATGTAGATATATATCTTTTTAAAAAATTTCACTTTGATTGTTTCTATGATTGTGAGACAATTCGTGGATCTTTTCCCTTTCTATACATCTTATGAACAGAGACCCTGGCTACCTTTGTTCCAGGCCCGTGGTCTGCAAACATGCCGCTCTTTAGCCCCTTGAGTGTGGCTTTTCCACAAAACACCATAGCCTGGGTGAGTCTATTTTGAGGAAGTGGCGTTAGAAGAAGTTCAAGTTTAAAAAAATTGGCTTTCAAAAGAAATGTATCATTGTACTGTTGATATTTGGCTCTGTTGACTAATGATTTTGCCGACCACTGTTCTAGGCTCTCTGTTGACAATTGTAATAGTGAACAGCTTTGGAGAATAGAAATGTGTCTCCCTCTGGGACAAAGGGCAGGTTTCTTTACTGTCTGGTATGGCAAAGATAATGTTTCCTCTGGGGAAAAGGGAAAACTTGCTTACTGCCTATTATAAAAGATCTGAGTTCCCTAGGCTTGGGTTTTTCTTACGGCAACCAATGGCATGTACCTTGCTGACATCACCCTTAGAAAGAGTTCTAGGGACATGATGCAAGTGATGATATGATGTTGCTGTGAGGAATAAACTAACTGTCTCTCTGACATCGGGATATCTTTTGCCAGCCTCTGGGAAACAATGGCTGTCTAACTTGCTAGCTTTCATGTTAAATAAAATCTCAGATTCTTCAAAGTTCTTGAGATAGGAATGGGATTCTGAAAGAGACATCACTTTCTGGAAGAGGAAGAAAGAGGGTTGACAAATAAGGATTTCATGGGATTCTATGACAAATTCATAGCAAAATGTTGAATAAAATAAATGATCAATCAGAAAATTAATGGTCTTCCACTTTACTGCCAATTAATGAGGAGGAATTTGGGCGTTGTTACAGGCTTAGTACTAGAAACTAAATTAAAAGGAAGCTGCCTGAATGGTTCTTTGGTTGTGTCTAACTCTCCTCTTAGTGTGAAGAGTTTCTTGTCAATCTGGTGGCCAGCCTCAGGCCCACCCCATTGTAATAACTATTTTTAAAATTCATCCTGAGGGGACCAGAAGTTTCTGACCACTACCTGGAAACAGTTACAGAAGAACACCTGTACCTGGAATGAAAGGAGGGAAATTTGAAACACCCATAGGCAGGAGTCAGGCAAATGGCTAGTACAATAGGTCCTCAAATAATGTAATTTTATTAAACACAATTTTGTTATAATGTTGATGAGATGCCTACAATCTTAACTCTTGTTTATATCTATTAACCTATGGTAAATTTGATTTGTTTTTCACTTAAAGTCACAAAACCTATTGCCTATCCATGACATTAGGTGAGGACTTAGTGTACTTCATTGGTTTACTTATGAGAAAAGAGGGCAGGGATATAATGCTTGTTAAGAAAGAATGGCAACAGCAGGGCCATTACATGTCTTGGTGCCTCCTGTAATCTATTGTGCCAGTCTTAAACCTATTCAGAGATGAAAACAAAAATCCTCAGAATTTTTTTTTTCTTAGCAGTTTATGGTTGTTATTAGGGATCTGTGAGAAATTTACCTGAGAAAGACAAATTTCTGTGGAAAATCATAGATGAGGCATTGAAAAGTATTAAAGATTTTATTGATACAAGTTAAGTTTAAAATGCTGATAGAGAATAGGATACTGAAACAAATTTTTAGATAAATCTTTATGGGTATCCCTATAGCCCTAGTAAACTCCTCCAGCTCTTATGTTGGAAAGAAGTTGTGAGATGTTACCTTAGCAATGGATTATCAGATGCCCCAAATTAAGGAAACTTTTTAAAAAGTCACTGTCATCTCTGGCTAGAGTCAGGTAAAGGGAATGACCCAGTGGCCCCAAATGGAATACAATGTGGCTGTGGCTATGAAATCAAGAGATCCCCAAAAGTAAAATAAATGGCATCAGCCATGAGGATCTTGCCACTGGATATAGAATGATGGGCAGATGGAAAACATTAGAAACTCATTTGCTTGAGCCATGAGCTATGCCACTCAAAACTTAAAATAAATTAGTCTTGCTTACTAATGATTTTTTTTTCTTTTTGTACCTCTTCAGAAAGCCCTTTACCACTCCCCTGTCTTTACTTCCATCTCAGGTCCTTCATAAAGAAAGGTGAATAGAGATAAGGCTCAGGTCTATTGGTATCTACCCTCAAGAGGATCAAGGTACATACTCACTCATCTAAGTATGATAGGACCCTTCAAGGAGGGGAAGGACTCAAACTTATATGACTCTATTGGATATAGGTATTCAAGTTACTATTCTACTTTGTGTTAGGGAGGAAAGAATGCACAGATTCATTTGATTGAATTGGAGAAAGTTCAAAGTGGGGAAGAACAACTAATATAACCTTGTGGATGTGGCCAATAAAATGTACTGTTTTTATTGCTTCTACATCTACATATATTATAGGAATTTATGCAAATGTGACTGTACTTCCCATCCTATAAATACCAAAGGGAATTCTGATCAGGAAAGGCTACATGAAAAGAAGTAATTTTGGAATCCCACAACTCCGATGATACATTAGAATTAAAAGTCTTAATGACTAATGAAGGCTACTTCTGCATAAAGTACTTTAAGCTCCTGCCAATAGTAAACTCTTTTGTCTCTCAATAAGGGAAGCTGCATTAAATGGGTTCATTGACCTCCACCACTTCTGGCAGACTGACTATATATTATTGCTTCCCTACTGTTGATAACTTTTTGGATATAGATTGCTCTCTATGTCTGATTAGCTGAGTCCAGCCACATCCATGTGTTATATATTTGGACTATCTGTAGTATGAAGAAATGTTCATTTTATCACAAAAGCCTGATAGTCAATAGTGGATTGATAGTCAATGTCATAATGAACTTTCTCTACTTCTATCCATCCACAGAGATTATTGAGTATTGGAATGGTTTCCTCAAGAATTGGCTTAAAATATTTCAAATTCTACATTTCTTACCTCCTTCTGGCTCACACAGCTCAGTAAGGCAGTTTGGTCACTGAATGCGGTTGTCTCCAAAAGGGATCATCTCTTCTCATTTGCTTCCTGGGAAATGGTAAGAATGAAGGGTAATGGGGACAATGTATTAGATCTATTTTGAAAATTAAGGATTTCCCATGACTATTCCTGTATACAATGCTCCTTTCTATCTTCTAACAGCAAGCTCAGGTCAAGTTTTATGATACATGAAAATAGCAGCTCAGACAAAAGGAGATTTAAGAATTCAAGCCAAATTTTTATTTTGCCACTTGCATTCTCTTATTAAATCAACATAATCCTAGATCATAAGAATTATGACCACTTTGTTGAAAACACTTTTTGTCAAGTTTACCTGCTATAGATGATATAATTCAAAGTGAGGACAGAATGGGTCTCTGCAAATTTTATTTAAAAAAATCCTTTTTTCTTTCTTACATTTGATTATTTTTAACAAAATATCCAGGAGTGAACTGTGGACAAAGGTGAAGGGGGGAGTTATAGCTATGGGAATGGGACATGCTAATTCTGTGTCAGTAGAAGGAAAACAAGTGTCCTGGATGTCAGTAAGGGAACACTTTAAGCCCCAGAAGGTATGAAGGAGGACACATTAATGATATTTGATTTTCAGAACTATTCTAGGAGACCTTTCTCACAAAGAAAAATTCCCTAGGCAGCTTTTTCAAATTCTTGCAGTAGTCTTAACTTTTACCAATTGCTGACTCTGCAATTCTTTTCTAGATGGCAGACCACAATTTTATCACCATTTTTTTAAAACCTTATTGAGAAGTCTATCAGAAGATGGCCCATGAAAACATCTGTCAATGCTTTCAGATGTTTTTCCCACACCCATAGCATCACTGTCATTCTCTGATATAGATGAAGAATATCCACTTCTTAGTGTGGGCAAACAGCACAGTTGAGGCTTACTGCTTCAAGGACTACCTCCCCCCAAAAATGACTAGACTCAATTATTCTAATTGAACTAGGAACCTTAAGGTTTACCAGCTGGCAAGGAGGCCATATAAAAATATTATCATCTCTGTTTTCTGGCTGATGAAAGTGCTTCTTAGGAATCCCCAAAATTATAAATAGCACTTTCCAGGGGAAACATGAGTTTTTAAGGTATTAACTTGATCTCCTGCCAAAAATATAGTTATCGATACCTTAGGAGTGATCATAAGAGACCTTCAAGTGTTTTATACAATTAGAAAAGATGGTATAAAATTTGTCCCTAATTTTGATGTGATCTTCATGACACCACCTCAACTTTGGAAGGCATTCAGATCAGTCTTAACACCAAAGATGAGAGAGAATCATTGATTGGCTGCCTCCTGCAAGTCTCACACTGAGGATCGAGCCTGCAACCTGGCATGTGTCCTGACTGGGAATCAAACCTGTGACCTTCTGGTTTATAAGTCGATGCTCAGCCACTGAGTCACATTAGCTGGCAGTCACCAAACTTTTTAAATAATGGCCCACGAATAAATATTTTCATCTTTGCAAGCCGAAGCTGACTATAGTGACACATTGGTGGTCCTTGAAACTAACTTGTATCATTTATTTGGTTTTCCAGACCATTTGCAGTCTGACAGTGATGTGTTTGTTGTTGTTGTTTACCACAAAAGCCACTCAGCAATGAGCTAATGGTTAAGGTATTCTGAACTCTGACTTTGATGTATAAAAATGGCAATAGATAATACATAAATGAATGACTATGGTTGTGTCCAAATTTTAAAAACTGATAGCAGTTTGGATTTAGCTGGTAGTTCATAGTTTGCCAGCTATATAGGATGTTCAGCTGATGTGTCTGGAATTCTAGGAAGTACTGTTAAGGCTGCTACTGTAGGTCATCTTCATCCTGCTGTTTAGTTGGCTTAATTAAATCCTATAAGGCACAAGTTGAAAATGTTTGATTCTGGCCTCGGTTGGTAAAATTAATCATCATGGCTGATAGAGTGTTTTACTTCTGGGAATATTTTCCAGAAGCTCAGACAATGTAGAAATGAGAGGTGGTTATTATTACAACATAATTCTCCAAGGGTCTCTTGTATTTTTACAAGCAGAGTCACATAGTTGACTATGATATGAAATATTTATTTGAGGAGCTCTGTAAAGCAAACAGCCTTGGGAGATAGAGATAATATCTGTCATTGGAACGAAGGACAAGCTTGCTTATTGTTCAGCAAAATGAAAATAAAGTCTTCCTCCTGGGGAAAGATCAGGTAGGCTTTTCGTTCCTTAGAAAAAATTGGATTTTCTAAACTTAAGGTTGTTTTTCTGTAATAAACCCACTGTATATGTAAGCATCACTGGCCTTTTTCTCATTGGCCTTGGGAATTCAGGTTTGGGATGATGGTATGAATACTGATACTCTAGCTATTGATATTGCTGTGAGGAATAAACAATTTTGTCTCTGATTGAAGTCTCCTGTCTTTTGTCAGCATTTGTGAAATTAATGGGCTAACTTGTTAGCTTGCAACTAGAATAAAATCTTGGACTTAGATCTTGACATAAACAAACTTAAAAAAAGATCACATCTAAACTTTATATGAGTTTTTACATAATAATTTATCACTTGTTTGGTTGATACAGTAGATATTCTTTTAAACTAGCTCTTAAAGAAATAAACTTAAATGTGCCTGACCAGATTCAAAGACTTCTCAGTCACAGTAGTTATGTTTTAATGATGACAAGTGGTAAAAATGCGATATCCAAGATGTGACTAGACAGAAAGAGCAAGGGACAAGGAAACAGCTGAGGATGAGGTGGGGCTCTGTCACAAACTAATATTTATCATGTGATCTTAAAGAGTTCAGACAACCTGACTAAGCTTTAGGGACATCATTTGCAAAACAAAGGGGTTAACTTATATTGTTTTTGTGGTTTTCTAGTGTGAGATTAAGTTATTTCCTCTGAGAAGGCTTTTTCCTGAGATAGCTTTTCTTATAGCATAGATTTGAGAGGCCAGAATTTTTACAAATTGAAATTGCTTTTGTCCATATTGTTTTTCAGATCTTTTTCTCCTTTCCAAATATGTGTCAATTCCAAAGTTTTTTTCTGTCAGTCTGCAAAATATGGAAAATATAAATTCTTTTTCTTTTTTTTGTGTTATAAATTAGGCTTTGTGAAAAGTACTTAGTTGCCATGGTGATACCCATTAGATAAATGTAAAGAAAGAGAATTCTCTTTTATTTTAAATAAAAATTGTGCATTCATTTAGCATCAAATATACACCAGATTCATTGTTTTTAGCATCAGATGTAACCTGAGAATAATGCCAAATTTACTATAGTTTCTTCTTAAAAAGAGCAATAAGTAATGGTGAGAAAGGTTTTGAGATATATAATGGAATATGAGAAGATTTTTAAAAAATGTCTCTGAATTTAAGGAATTTAAAATGCATAGTGGTGGGAAAGTATATAGTGTATACTATCTGAAGTGTTTATTTCAATTCTGATCTTATGTATCTGGCCCAAAACACATCTATAAAAAGATTGCTTTTAGTTCTTTCTTTATATAGTCTGCCTTATCTTAATAGATTCCATTTCCTATTTGAAAATATAACGGAATAGAAATCAAGATAATTCTAATAGTGTATATAAATTTAGGTTTTAAAATTTTATACAAAACTTATTGTATAGGATATTCCCAAAACAGCATTAAAAGTACTCAATTACAGCCCTGATAATAGTAAAAATTAACTTTTTATTTCTCTTTATGAGGATGAATTAAGTGGATTTCTAACCATTAAAGATCTGATAACAGTATCCTAAACTGATTTTTAAATTTTAGTAACGAAGAGAAAAAATTTTAAAATATTAATAAGCTATAATGTTTGTATAATGAAAAGAATATGATTTAGAAAGAAATCTCAAGTTTGTTCAAATAAAGTTAGCTGTTTTAAGGTCATAACTGAAAAGTGTGATAAAATTTTTTAAGTTCACAGAAAGGATTTGGCAAAGGACTATTCAAATGCTCATTGTGGGCCATAGGGTGGGAAACTTTTTACTCCTAATACTTTGTTCCATGTGGATGCAAGATAATTTAGAGTTGGGATAGATAGGATTTGGTACATAGTTGAAAGCAAGTGCCTCAGGGAGACTGTTTAAGTTTCTGGTTTATGCAATTGAATGGATAAACTAGAGACAGAGTACACAGCAGGTAGAAGGTGTGGAATCAGGGAAAAGGAGTTCAGTTCTAAATAAGATGATCCAGTCAACTGACCCATCCACATTTTCTTGTATTACTTCACATTTATTTGGGAATTATTCTGGCTGAAATTTAATAATTTGTAGCTGTAGCTTTGTCAGTTATTCTTAAGAAATTTGTTAGTACAATTGTCTTTCTAACTACATTGTAAATTACTTGAGGGGAGGCTCCTTTTATTTGTTCTCTTTGACATCTTCCTAACTCAGTTCCCAGCTTTCTTTAGGTATATAGTAAAACCCCAGTACAATAGAAATCAATGTTTTTAGCCAACTTGACATTATTTCTTCATGGGTTATGTGAACCGTTGATGGCAGACATGGTTTACCAACTATCTATCCTTACATTAAAAAAAAAATCTTAAAACATAAATTAAAAACCAAACATAGTTTTGAAAGGGTTATTAAGATAAAATATAGTTTATAAATGTTGATACATTTTAATATTATGCTCTATTATTTATGTGAATTAAAATACATTCACCTTTTTTTTAGTATAGCTGAGCAAGAAGAAATAAAAATTGTAGATAAACCACTCTTTAAAAATATATTTTGATTTTATCTCAATATTTATTTTTAAAGAATTCTTCCATTTTTGCTATCAAATACGCAACAATTAAAGGTGATAGTAGTGCAGGTTAATGCAGTATACTCATATACTTTCATTTTGGTTGTATATACTCTTAATAGAAAGCAATATGGCTCTATGTATTAAAACCCTGACAGTGTTTATTAAGTTTGACACAGGGCTCCATTCAGGAATCTAAGTGACATAATCAAAATTTTTATTGATGAATTATTTGCAAAGATAGGCACAACTTTATAAATAATAATGAAACCTCTTAAGTGACATAATGTTCAACTAATATGTTCAAGAAAGTATTATATTGACTCTACCTTCTCTTCCTGTTCTCATGGATCCCGTCCATTGTCCATTATGATCACTCTTCTGCAAAACTTCAATAGCTTTGTTTCTCTTCTCTTGCTCTATTTCCCAGAAAAATTTTAGCCCTGGGAAAACTCAGTTCCCAGCTTTCTTTATACCTGTATTGCTGCAACTAAGAATTATTGGAGAAAAACACACATCTTTTAAGTCAGTTCTCACTTTACTGAGCTCTTAAATTCCATTCTCTTGTGCTCAAAAAAAATTACTTCATACCTGCACACTTTCTCCAATCTTCTTAAAACTTTATTCTCCTTAGGTTTTAGAGGGTTATATTGCTGTATACTATTATATGAAAAAGTATAAAGCTGTTACACAGTAATACCAAATCTAGTATTTATATATTATGATCCTTTTTTCTTTCTTAGGTAATATGAATGATTCCATCTTGTATGAAATATGAAATTTTCTATATGCTCTGCATCTCATCTTTTTTCACCTTTTTTGAGATCTTTCTCAAGAAGTTATATTTATTCTCCTTTTAACCTTTGTTATAATTTTTAAGCTTTCAAACATGTTTTTGAGTCTCTTATTATTTAAAACAAAAAACAAACAAATGATCAATTACATTTTTCCTTGAACTCACCTTTCTTTCTGTAATGTCCTTTATAGTCAAAATTCTCAAAAAAGCTGACTATTTATGTTGTCTTCACCACCTCATCCCTTATTCACTCTTATTTAACTTCTGCTCCATTTCTTCCATAACCATCTCCTGCTGAGATTATTGTGAACTCTATGCTGTTAAATTGTGGATCATTTCCAGTCATCAAAACATCTCATCTCTTGTTGATTTCCTGTCTTTGGAACTTTACTTTTCTCGGCTTCTTTGACACTACCCTACCCTGATTTTACTCTTACCTTTCTGGCCATTCCTTTAAAAAATATTTTTGCCTAAAGCTTTGTCTCATTTAACTCTTTCAGCTGACACTGCACTTTTTGCTTACTCTTCCTACAATACCTCACTGATTCTGAAGATATTAGATAACATATATTTATTGATGGCTTCAAAAATTTAATATTTTACTCAGGTTCTATTCTTTTTTTAATTTTTTTTATTAAATTATTATCTGTGTACATATTTTAACATTGCACCCCCCCACTCCAATACATACCCTCCCTCCCCAGAGTTTTGTGTCCATTGGTTGTACTTATATGCATGTATACAAGTCCTTCGGTTGATCTCTTATCTCCCCCAGATCTCCATACTCTCCCCGCTGTAATTTTACAGTCTGCTTATTGCTTTACTGTCTTTATATCTGATTTTTGGTTTGTCAGTTTATAATGATCTTTAATATCCATAAATGAGTGAGGCCATGTGGTATTTCTCTTTCATTGACTGGCTTGTTTCACTCAGCATGATGTTCTCTAGTTCTATCCAGGTTGCTGCAAATGATGAGAATTCCTTCTTTTTTATGGCAGCATAGTATTCCATTGTGTAGATGTACCATAGTTTTTTGATCCTCAGGTCCTATTCTTAGTGCCAAACTTCTGCGCATATTCAACTGTCATTGTGACAATTTCATTTTGGTGTCTCACAGATAACCTAGATTTATTATCTTCCCTTTCGGTTTGTTCCTCTATCAGTGTCTCCCAATTTAGCAAATGAGGCTTTTGCTCAGTTTCTCATGCTGTGAGTTATCCTACACATTAGCCTTTTACATATCCCCCACATTGACCCTGCTGATTCTATTTTCAAAATATATTTTAATATATCTGTTTCTCTCCTGTCTTGGGCCCAACCAATGATGGTAACCTGAATTATTACAATTGTTCTCATGTTTTCTCTTAGCTTCCACTTTTTTTCTTCTATAATTCGTCATCTGCCTAGCAGCCAAAAAAAATCTTTTAAAACACAAATTTGATTATATCACTTCAAATGAACCAAACTTCATTTGGTTTCTCACTGCATTTAGGGTAAAACCCATAATCTTTAATATGCCCTGGAAGATTATGAGAGCTCTGCCTCTGACTACACCACCAGCCTGATCTGTTGAATTTCCAGTCCCTGCCAGCCTCCACTGACCCATCACTTGGCCCTTCTGTTCTTCAGACACTCAGGAGCTCTTTTTCAGTTCAAAGACTTCACATACTGTATCCTGTTTTGTTTGCTTGCTTTTCTCTCTTCTCTTCACCAGGGTAGTGTCTACCCATTCACAGGCCTCAACTTAAATTGTGTTTTCTTGAGGAAATCTTTCTTGATTTCTTATATTAGGCTGAAACCTATGTTATTTGCTCTCATAGGACCTTGTGTGTCATAATAAAAATAACTATAAAAGTATTCATATATGAAATAATGGTTAGTTTCTCTCTTTCTCCATGGAGATCCATTCAGGCGAGCTTAGCATAAAGCCTAGCAGGAGATAGGGCCTCATTAAAAGTATTTTAAAATGAAGCAATCATTAAATTATCATTATATTATATATATTATATATTATTGATTTAATATAATACTATACATAATTAATGATGTAAGGAAATATTTGTGATGCATTCAATGTAAAAACTGGAGGACAAAACAGTATGTAGAATATAATCTCAATTTACAAAAAAGTTATCTATTTATTTGTTTTCATTAGAAAAAGTCAGGAGAAATTTCCTTTACCCTAGATTTGAACACTTTTGGAAGCTTTACAAGTTTCTAGAATTTTTAATAGTTTTTGGATATAGGGATTACATACAAGTGGTTTTTATTCTTTATACTTTTCTGTATTTTCCGTATTTTCCCACTGAATCTTCATTACCATTATTATCAGAAAAAAGTAAAAGTTACCTTAAAGTTAATTATTTATACTACTAAGATGCAGGCTATTTCAAATATTTTATATTATTGCATTCAGCTTCCTTAAGCCTTTGCAAACTTTCATTTAGAAATACAATGCATCTTACCCCAGTACAAAACTTCTTTGTGTTCAATGATCAGCTGCAAGGAGAGAATATGCCAGCTTAAAAATATGATGCCTGTGTATTGTAGAGTTCCAAGGTTTGTCACATTGATCCAACTAGCAAGAAAATTTGTCAGAGTCAGTGAACAAAGACAGTTTATTCAACTATATTCAGTAAACTGCTCACTGGAATATGACAAAAATCCCTTATCTTTGGGAAATGTATGACACTTATTAGTGTAGGTTCTTTTAGAAATAGATACAGGTAACAAGCTGTGAAAGTCTTCAGCTGCTTCATTCATTTACAGTACAGTGCTTAAACATTTAAAAAGAAAACTTTAATTTGCAAAGTTACATTGACATTGTAATTTTGGCATATTTAATAACCTCGGCTACTTTAACTGAAAAGTGGAATTTTTCATGGAATGCTGCCCTTTTCTTTCCTGCATGCATCTTAGATTTAATTTGGCATGGGATGCATCAACCTTGGCTCTTAGAGACAAGGTTAGAATCTGTAGTGCATGAAAACAAGCTCTTCTGTGTGTGTGTGTGTGTGTGTGTGTGTGTGTGTGTGTGTGTGTGTGTGTTCATTTGCTACACATTCCTTACCAGCTTTGGAGAGAACAAAAAAATGAGAATGATCCTTTTTCTTAGTTCCACATAAAATTATTAAAATAGAACAAAATACTTTCCTTTTTAAAATTGGGAGATTAGCATTTCCCTATTGTTGAAAGTACACTGAGTGGCCAGATTATTATGATCTCTGAATGCATAATAATCTGGCCACTCAATATATATATATTAGAAGCCCGATGCATGAAGATTTGTGTAAGAATGAGCCTTCCTTTCCCTAGCTGCTGGCACTACCTTTCTGCTCTGGCCCCAGAGTCACCTCTTTCTGCTTCAGCCCTGCCTTCCCACGCTGCCCAGAGGCCCTGAGCAGCTAGAGAAGTGTGGAATGCCTGCATCCTGCTTCGCCCTGGCCTCTTGGTGCCTGTGTATACAAATTAACTTGCCATCTTTGATGGATTAATTTTCATACTCACTCCTGATTGGCTGGTGAGAGTCACGAAGGTACAGTCAATTTGCATCTTTCTCTTTTATTAGTGTAGATTAGAGGCCCAGTGCATGAATTTATTCATGGGTGGGGCCAACCAGACTGTCCAGAGGGAGGGGACATGGGTGGTTGGATGAACTGCCTGCTGGTCAAACTCCTGGTCAAGGGGACAATTTGCATATTAGCATTTTACTATATAGGATATACACTGAGTGGCCAGATTATTATGTGTTCAGAGATCATAATAATATGGCCACTAAGTATATAGCCTTTTGATTTTTTTGTTTGATTTTTTTTCAGTAGAAATTCCAACTAACCTAATTATTATCAAAATATATTATTTGGATTGACATCCAAATTTTAATACTATTGTGAAAAATTTCAGATGTGTATCAAAGCAACCTTTTTGGTTGAATTGAAGATATTAAATAATCCAGTTCTCTAATGGTATTCATATTATGACTCCATTTTTTTCCTTAAAAAAAAGATAAATTGTACTTAAGATAATGTATATCCAGTGTACCAATTTTTAAGAAACTCATTAATAAAATTAGTTTTTTTTGAAATAAATCATGTGATTCACCCGAAAAGTATGACTTGAATGAAGCTAGAAAATTTAATAAAATTATATAGTGAGGACTTTTTGTTATATGTAATATGATCTGGCTTAAGGGAAAAGGATTTTATTGATTCATAACTGAAAATTACAGGCAAAGGTCACAATTTATTTAAGAGTTAAAATAAGGTCCTCAAGATTAATCTCTCTTTACTTCTCATCTCGCCCCTTTCCTGTGCATCAGCTTCATTTAGACACCCACTGCAACACCTTCACCCTCCTTCCTCTTGATGGCAAAATTTTCTCTTTCTTAAAATTATAATAAAATATCCTTGGGACTGATTTTCTTTTACTCTGATTGCCTTACTTTGGGTTGCCTAAATTAGAACCCTCTGTTAATTAATGCTCTGGTGGGCAGGAACTGAGGCACCTACAATTCCAGAGTCAGGGGTGAGATCTACCCTCCATTATATAGACTGAGAATGAGGATAGATATCTCGCATAACAGCTATTGTTATATGAAAACAGGAAATTTGGTGTGACAGGAGAAAATGATTGATACATAATACAACTTTACCAATTTTTTTGCATATGGAGGTTATAATTTGATCTAGATTTATCTATCTATCTATCTATCTATCTATCTATCTACCTACCTGCCTATCATCTATCAATCATCTAATCTATCATCTCTAATTAGGAGAGATGAAGGCCTTGAAAGACTTCAAAATTTGGCACCACTGAAGGCTAGGAGACTACTTTGCTTGTGCCCTGCAAACCTATTATTATGAAAGATGAAGAGGAGTTTATCTCTTAGGTGACTGCTACTATCTGGGCTATTGAGGAACCATTTTGAAGGCTATCTTTTGATCAGATGGGGGTTCTGTGGAATTTAATTTGCTTATGTCTATCTGAACATATTAATTTGATTATCTCTTATGAGCAAAACAGTTTTGGGTATTTAAAAATAGTCAATAATGAAAGAGCAAGTCATCTTACTATCCTAAATTTATAGGCTTTATATCACTTATTGCTAATATAAGGCAGTTGAAGACATGACTGTATTGGAAGCACATGGGGTTTGGAATAGCTTTAGCAGGTTGTCATGTCTTAAAATTGGCCAGAGACATATAGAGTCTTTAGACCTACTAAAGTTCCCTGGATGAAAGAAATATATTTATAATATTATTTGGACATAGTCCTTCTCTTAGGCACCTTACTGGGAAGCGCGTGGGGGTGTGTGTGTGATATTTGTGAGATAACAATAGGCTAATGTGTGAAGTAAGCAATCTCTTACAAATTTACTCTTATAAGTTAGTTACAGTATACTGACAATTATATATTGTTTTGCTTCTTCATTCATATGTCTGTTTGGATGGGCCTACACTTCTTTGTGTGGATGAGGAGGAAAGTCTCTCATAGCTTTCACTGAAGCCATAATACCTGAGAGGTGATGGATTCTCTTGGAATCATATGAGGGGTCAAGAATAAGTGCCAGAAATCTCCTGAGCCTACTCGAGTCTCACCAAATATGCTTTTCTGAGTCCGCCTTGATTCAAATTCTTCCCTTTTCTCAATTACCCCCTTTTAAAATTTCTAATAAATAAAAAGGTACAGTTTCTAGTTGTCCTGGAATTTAGAGTTCTTCGATTAGTATTTAGCTTCACCTTTGAGTCATTATATGAAGGCTATTTGAGGACTCTCTAATATGAGCAAGATGTTGCAATAACACCCACAACTGATGGTTAGCATGTACCACACTATTAACACTATAAAGATAGGACTGTATGATAATTCAGTTCTCATTTTTGCCCATACACATTTAACAATAAAAATGCACTATCTCTGTTAAAAAATTGCATGATTTTAAACTGTGTATTTTGACAAAAATCATTGCATTTATAGTTTACTTGCTGATAGCATGAATAAATGCAATATATATATTAGGTATCTTGGTTATTTTGAAAAGCAGTCACATTGAAATAAATGTTCTAGATTGTTGTTGTTTTTTAAAATATGTTTTATGGATTTTTTACAGAGAGGAAGGGAGAGAGATAGAGAGTTAGAAACATCGATGAGAGAGTCATCGATCAGCTGCCTCCTCCACACCCCCTACTGGGGATGTGCCCGCAACCAAGGTACATGCCCTTGAACAGAATTGAACCTGGGACCTTTCAGTCCGCAGGCCGACATTTTATCCATTGAGCCAAACCGGTTTCAGCTGTTTTTGTTTTTTTCAAAAAACAAATTTTAGTAAGAAATCTGCCTTAGTAAGTTTTTTAATTTACCCTACCATCAGGTAATTATGTTTTTAAATAAGAAAGTGAAATTCTCCCCCTAACAAATTGAAATGATGAAAATCAGTAAGGACTTAGAATTTGAAAAATAAAATAAAGTGTCAACTATAGATATGATAGGTCCTCCCCTCCATCTGGTGGTACTGTTGATGTAAATAAGAAATTGTTGAACTGGATAATTTAATTGAAAAGCAGATGATGCTGTCTTTTCTACTGACTAGGGTCTATTTCAAGTTCTCATTACCATAGGCACAAAATGGATTGAAGAAAGTAAACAGGTCAACGAACCTCAAATGCAATTAAGTTCTCATGTGTAGGGCAATAACTTTTGCCCATATCTTCCAAACTTTTAAAATTACCCCAGTGAACCAACAGCAACTTTTAATGAGACACAAACAAGGAACACACAGATTCTGTAAGATGGAAAATCAGATAGCTATGGCGAAATTGTTGCTCTGCTACACATAGGTTTGCTCCATTTGCTCTTAATGAAGCATGGCCACTTTCTGTGTTCTTGCATTTAATCCCACTTTCTGTATGTGCTAGTTTCACCTTCTCAGGGATAAAGAGAGGCATACATCTCAAAGAAATGAATCAATAAACGAGGAGAAACCTCTTTCTGGTACACGATTAAAAAAGAGACATGAGAGAAGCAAGCAACTTGTATAGTTGAAAGACCAGTGAATTCGGAATCAGAAGTCTGTGTTAATTTAACTTTAGTTCTGCAATTTAGGAGCCATGCGACATTGGGTAAATTATTCAGCCTCTCTTGTTCTCAGCTGTGCTACCATTAAAATTAAAGAAGTGTTTTAGTTAATCCAACTTAATTTCACACCATTTTTGAATTGAAATAAATTTATTTTTAATGACTATGTGTTTAAAAACCTTCATTAAAAAAAATCCAGACTCTTTGTTTTAGAATTGTCCCATAGAAAGCACAACTGCTTTTATTTTTGGGGGCATAGTGATAAACAGACAATTTTGATCCTTGGAGCAGGAGAGGAGCTTGGATTTACTTAGAAAGAGAAGAGCCCGAGATTTTGGAAACAATAACACTTTATTAGTTGTTACCCAGACCATCCCCCCATTCCTGTTGCTTTTTGGTGTTACCTCTCTAGTCTAAGCAATTGAAAACTTAGAAATGCATGGGTTTCATCAGGTTTTTTTTTTTTTAAATTTAAATTTACTTATTGTTTGTTTTTAGCCTTTTTTCCCTTGTATCTTGGGAGAGGTTCTAAGACAAGTAATAGCTGGCAGTTTTTGAAGAGTGTGCATTTCTTTTAGATTTCTTTAAAAAAATAAATTTAATCTTCATAAAAATCTTATTAGATAGGAGTCATTATTATTATCATTATGCAAATTGTCCAGGGTCAAGCAATTAGTGAGAGGCAGAGTCAGGACTGAAACCCAGTGTGTTTGTTTGCAGAGCTCATCTTCTCTACCTTAGGAGGCAGGATGACACAGTGGTTGTCAACAACAGCAAAAGCAAATGGTTATATCATGCTCACTATGTGTCTGGCATGGTTCTTAGCACTTTCCATATGCTAAGACTCATAAGCCTTGTAACAGTTCTATGATGCAGGTCCTATTACTATCCCCATGTGACAGATTAAGAAACAGCTGCAGCAGTGTCAGGTAAGTTTCCCAACATCACACAGATAGAAAGTGCTGCAGCTGGAATTTGAATGAGGGTGACTCCAGTCCATGCTCTATCTGTGACACTACCTCTCTCTCAAGCTACACCTTCTTCTCTTGAAGAACTTTGAAGATAATTCTTGCTTTTTACTATAATTGTGTTCCTGGAACATTTCCTGAATTAGCTATTCATTCTTACTTCCGAAAAAAAAAAAAAAAAAAAAGACAGATGGATTCTGTTAATATAAGAGGTAAAGTGAATAAAGTGGGGGAAAAAGATGTCTGGGTGTGGTAATAAAGAGAATAATTGTGGCAAGAATGTTACAAAGGAAGAAAGGCATTTAGGTAAATTTGTATCTTATAGGTCACCAAAATTGAGGCCACGGGATTATTCTTTGGGAGGACTGAACAGAATGGAGATACAGTCACATGTTGCTTAAATGACAGGGATAGGTTTGTGCATCTGATCACTGTTTCTCTGTCTCTAGGTCTGTTTTTGTTCATCAATTTATGTTGTTTATTATAATCCAGAAATGAGTGAGATCATATGATATTTATCTTTCTCTGACTGACTTATTTTGCTTAGCATAATGCTCCCCAGATCCATCTATGCTGCAAATGGTAGGAGTTCCATCCTTTTTACAGCAGCATAGTATTCCATTGTGTAGATGAACCACAGCTTTTTTATCCACTTATCTGCTGATGGGCACTTAGGCTGTTTCCAAATCTCAGCTATTGTAAATTGCGCTGCTATAAACATAGGGGTGCATATATCCTTTCTGATTGGTATTTCGAGCTTCTTGGCATATATTCCTAGAAATGGGATCACTAAGTCAAATGGAAATTTCATTTTTAGTTTTTTTGAGGAAAATCCATATTGTTCTCCACAGTAGCTGCACCAGTCTGCAGTCCCACCAGCAGTGTACGAGGGTTCCTTTTTCTCCACATCCTCTCCAACACTTGTCATTTGTTGATTTGTTGATGATAGTCATTCTGATAGGTGTGAGATGGTACCATTGTCATTTTGATTTGCATCTCTTGGATGATTAGTGACTTTGAGCATGTTTTCATATGTCTCATGGCCTTCCTCATGTCCTCTTTCAAAAAGAATCTATTTAGGTCTGTTGCCCATTTTATTTTTATTTTTATTGAGTTGCTTATCTTCCTTTTGTTAAGTTGTATAAGGTTCCTATAAATGTTGGAGATTAAATTCTTATCAGAGATAACATTGGCAAATATGTTCTTCAATGCAGTGGGTCTTCTTGTTTTGTTGATGGTTTCTTTTGCTGTGCAGAAGCTTTTTATTTTGATGTAATCTCTTTGTTTATTTTCTCTTTAGTTTCTAATTGCTCTAGGAGCAGTATAAGTGAAGATATTGCTTTGACATATATCTGAGATTTTGCTGCATGTAGATTCTTCTAAAATGTTTATGGTTTCTCATCTTAGGCTTAAGTCCTTTGTCCATTTTGAGTTTATATTTCTGTATAGTGTCTAGTTGTTGGTCTAGTTTCATTTTTTTTGCATGTATCTGACTAAATTTCCTAGCACCATTTATTTTTTAAATTTAATAAATCTTTATTGCTCAGATTATTATAATTGTTTCTCCCCCCCATAGCTCCCTTCCACCCAGTTCACATCCCACACTCTTTCTTTACCCTCCCCCCCATTGTCCTCATCCATAGATGTACGATTTTAGTCTAGTCTCTTCCTACACCCCTCACACCTCTTTCCCCCTGAGAATTATCAATTCACTCCCTTTATTTGCCCCTGATTCTATTATATTCACCATTTCATTCTGTTCCTCAGTTTTCAATTCACTTGATTTTTAGATTCACTTGTTGATATATGTATTTGTTGATCATAATTTTTATCTTTCTTTTTCTTCTTCTTCCTCTTCTTAAAGAATACCTTTCAGCATTTAATATAATACTGGTTTGGTGGTGATGAACTCTTTACCTTTTTCTTATCTGTGAAGCTCTTTATCTGACCTTCAATTCTGAATGATAACTTTGCTGGGTAGAGTAATCTTGGTTGTAGGTTCCTGCTATTCATCACTTAGAATATTACTTGTCACTCCCATCTGGACTACATAGTTTCTGTTGAGAAATCAGCTGATAATTGTATTGGTGCTCCCTTTTGGTAACTAACTGTTTTTCTCTTGCTGCTTTTAATGTTCTCTCTTTGTCTTTTGCCCTTGGCATTTTAATTATGATGCGTCTTGGTGTGGTCCTCTTTGGATTCATTTTGTTTGGGGTTCTGTGCACTTCTTGGACTTGTAATTCTATTTCTTTCACCAGGTAGGGGAAGTTTTCAGTCATTGTTTCTTCAAATAGTTTTTCAGTACCTTGCTCTCTCTCTTCTTCTGGCACCCCCATAATTCTGATTTTGGTACACTTGAAGTTGTCCCAGAGGCTCCTTACACTATCTTCAACTTTCTGGATTCTCTTCTCTGCAGAAGTGTCTTTGCCTCTTTGTATTCCAAATCTTTGACTTCATTCTTGTGTTCCTCTAGTCTGCTGTTGGGTCTCTGTATAATATTTTTTATTTCAGTCAGAGTATGTTTAATTTCTAGTTGGTCCTTTTTTATATCCTTGAGGGTCTCATTAAATTTATCAGCCTTCTCTAGGAAATTCTTGAAAAACCTTATAACCGTGGTTTTGAACTCTATATCCAGTCTTTTGTTCTCCTCCATTTCTTTCATTTGAGATCTGTTTCTTGTCTCCCCATTTTCAATGCTTCCCTGTGTTGCTACAGTGGCTTTGTATATTTGTTGTCTTATATGGGCTGGTGGGTGAGCCTTCTCAGTTATCTGAGGTAGACATTCTTAATGCTTGCCTTTGTGTATTGTGTGTACAGCCTTGTTGTAGTTAAGTCTTGATTATTGTTAGCATCACTGGGAGGAATTGACCTCCAGGCTAACTGGATGTGAGTATCAGCTGTGTCTATGCCGGGATACCTTCTGTATTGGAGACAGTCTTAGAGGATCAGACTTGCAAGATTGCAAAAGTCTCTGCACTCACCTTGGATGGGGTGGAGTTTCAGGGCTGAGCCACCAGTCTTGGTGTCCCATCAGTCCTGCCCTTGTGCATGTGCCTCAGATCTCTGCCGTCCACTGTTCCCCTGAGTTTCTGCCTGACAGTCCAGATTCTCCTTGTAAGAGTGTGGGTGTTCCAGGGGCTCGCTCTGAACTGGGTTTCAGTGCCCAGTGCAGTTCGAACTGGGTTTCAGTGCAGTCAGGAGCTTCCCATTCCTTCTGCTATGGAGAGGCTGCAGCACCCTCTGCAGTTAGACTTCTCTGTGCACACTCACTGGTGCGTGACTCTAGATCCTGCCCATTGCGGCTCCCTGCTCCCCTGAGTCTCCAAGTGTCTTAGTCTCTGGGTGTCTTTCTCTACACTCCAGACTCCACCCATATGAGCTGGGTCCATAGGGTTTTGGCCAGAGTTGTGGTTCAGTGCAGTTGGGGGGCTTCCTTTCCCCTCCCACAAGCCAGGCACTTGGCTACCCTTCCTCTCTGCGTGCACATCTCCCTACATCAGCACTTCGTGGTTCCCCTGATCTGAGAGCCTCTCTTCTTCTTTCTGGTTTTAGATTTCCCACTCAGCCAGCTTTCTTGTGGTTGTGGATGATGTCCGTTCTGTTTTTTAGTTGTTGTTTTAAAATTGTTGTGTGGGGCGATAGTTTAGGCACTTACCTAGGCCACCATCTTGGCTTTTCCCCCCCAGCACCATTTATTGAAGAGAGTATCTTGACTCCATTGTATGTTCTTGCCTCCTTTGTCTAATATTAATGAGCAGAGTGGTTTGGGTCAATTTCTGGGTTCTCTATTGTTTTCTATTGGTCTATATGTCTGTTCTTGTGCCAGTACTAGGCAGTTTTTGAGAACAGTGGCTTTGTAATACAGCTTGATGTCTGGTATTGAGATTATTCCTACTTTGTTCTTCTTTTTCAGGATTGGTGCAACTATTGGGGTCTTTTTTTAAAATTCCAGATGAATTTTTGGAGAGTTTGTTCTAGGTCTGTGAAATATGCTATTGGTATTTTAATGGGGAATGCATTGAATCTATAGATTGCTTTGGGTAGTATGGACATTTTAATGATCTTGATTCTACCAATCCATGAACACAGTATGTTCTTCCATGTGTTTATGTCTTCCTCTATCACTCTTTTCAACATTCTGTGTTGTTTTCCGTGTATAGGTCTTTTACTTCCTTAGTTAAGTTTATTCCTAGGTATATTAATTTTTTTGGTATGATGGTAAATGGGATTGCTTTTTTAATTTTTCTTTCTGTAAGTTCACTATTGGTGTATATAAATGCCATAGGTTTCTGAGTGTTAAATTTGTATCCTGCTACATTGCTGAATTCATTTATTAAGTCTAATAATTTTTTGATGGAGTCTTTAGGGTTTTCTATGTATAGTATCATGTCATCTGTAAATAATGACAATTTTACTTCTTTTCCAATTTGGATGTCTTTTTTTTCTTCTTCTTGTCTGATTGCTATGGCTAGCAATTTCAGTACTATGTTGAACAGGAGTGGTGAAAGTAGGCATCCCTGTCTTATTCCTGTTCTTAAGAGAAATGGTTTTAGTTTTTGCCCATTGAGTATGATGTTGGCTGTAGGTTTCTCATATAAGGCTTTTATTATGTTGAGATATGATCCTTCTATTCCCACTTTGCTGAGTGTTTTTATCAGAAAAGGGTTTTGGACTTATTAAGTGCCTTTTCTGCATCAATTAATATGATTAAGTGATTTTTGTGTCTCAATTTATTTATATGATCTATCACATTTATTTATTTGTGGATATTGTATCAACTTTGCATTCCTGGAATAAATCCCACTTGGTCATGATATATGATCTTTCTAATATAATGCTGTATTCGATTTGCTAGAATTTTGTTGTGGATTTTAACATCCATGTTCAGCAGGGATATTGGCCTGTAATTCTGTTTCTTTGTGGTGTCTTGATCTGCTGTGGGGATTAGGGTAATGCTGGCTTCATAGAAAGAGCTTGCAAGTATACCTTTCTCTTGAATTTTTTGTAATAGTCTTAGAAGGATTGGTTTTAGTTCTTTGAATGTTCAGTAAAACTCCCCTGTGAAGCCATCTGGTCCAGGGTTTTTGTTTGCTAGAAGCTTTCTGATTACTGTTTCAATTTCATCAGTAGTTATCAGTCTATTGAGGTTTCTTTATTCTTCCTGATTGAATTTTGGAAGCTTGTATTTTTCTAGGAATGTGTCCATTTCATTGAAATTGTCCAGTTTGATGGAGTAGAGCTGTTCATAGTATTTATTTTTATTTTTTATTTTTTACAATCCTTTGTATATCTGTGGGGTCAATTGTTACTTCATCTCGCTCATTTCTGATTTTGTTTTTTTGGGTCCTCTCTCTTTGATTCTTGGTGAGCCTGACTAGAGGTTCATCAATCTTGCTTATCCTTTTTAAGAACTAGCTCTTGGTTTCATTGGTCTTTTGTATTTTAATTTTTTTTGTCTCTATGTTTATTTCTGCTCTGATCTTTATTATGGTCTTCCTTCTGGGTACTGTAGGCTTTTCTAGGACTCAATATTTTGACTTTGGAAATTTGTTTTTGGTTTCAATGTCCCTAGTTAGTACAAAGGGCTCTCTTTGGTATTAAATTGATGGAAATAATAAAACCTTTCTATATTTTGCATCATTACAACCTGAAAATATTTCCAAAGTACAGGAGCAGGCTAGCTGAAACTTGCCACAGCAAGCTTTTACTAAAGTAGAAGTGGTACTTACTACTTGCTAAATTAGCTCTTATAAACTTATATTCTTGTACAAGATCTTAGCTCCTAAATAAAGACTTTATATGAAGTACTCTGAAAACTATTAAGTTAGATCTGGGAAGGCTATAATGACCTCTGAATACATACTACTTGGTGGGGATGGAGAGGCTGCTGTGTGCTGGAACAGGTCAGTGCTGACTAATTGGGATGCAATCCCTGTATTCAAATTTGAGGTGCTATAAGTGAGAGGAAAGCACCACAGATAAAGCTCCTATCAAAGAAAATAAAATTCCTATAATTCTGTTAATAACATATTTTCTTTGTACTGAGAACTCTGCAAAGACCTGCATTTTTGGATTTACCTTGTGGTCCTCTGTCCTACTAAAGGAGTGCTTCAAGAAGCACCCAAAATTATTTTTCTCTTCCTCAAAAGAAGGTGAAAGAGATGAGAATCTCAAAATACCTTGATAGGCAGCCTTAGTTTTCTGGAAAGAGATATATCATTAAATCAAATATGGTAAACTTTGTGGGGAGGAGTTATGTGTGATATAGTACCAGGGTAGTGATATGATGGGTGTTTGACACTTGGAAAACTGTACTTTTACTGAGAGAAAACTTTAAAAAAAGAACCTTTCACAATGGGAACAAGCAAGAGCTCCACCATAGTCACCTGGGTATGTGGCTGTAGAGGCTGCAGACTTAGAAGGAACACATACAGACAGGAACAGTTATCAGAGAGGTAGAAGATGTACTAGTAAGCTGTTGTTGAGAGTGTGCCAGTGACCATGAACAAGGTTGTATTCCTGAATTTCAAGGAATTTGCAGATACCATTTACTGTGACAGAGACCTGCAATGTCTCAAAATTCAGCAGGCACTAACTAGTGGATCGGTTCTAAACCAGCAATTGAACATCTTTTGAGGGGTCCCAGGTTGCGAGAGGGCGCAGGCTGGGCTGAGGGACGCCTCCCTCCTGTGCATAAATTTCATGCGCTAGGCCTCTAGTAGAGAATAAAAGCTCTTAACTGGGTAACTTTTGGTAGAAAAACTATTTGGCTTAGTAGAAGACTGTGCTCCATGTCTTAGTATAGATACTCAACAATGTTTCTACCAGTGTGCTGCAAGAATTTTTTAAAATATATTTTCATTGATTTTCTTTTCAGAGAAAAAGGGAGAAGGAAAGAGAGATAGAAACATCAATGATAAGAGAGAATCATTGATTAACTGCCTCTTACTCACCCCCCACTGGGGAATGAGCCAGCAACTTAGGCATATGCCCTTTACTGGAATCAGACCTGGGACCCTTCAGTCCACAGGCTGATGCTCTATCTGCTGAGCCAAACTAGCTAGTGCTATAAGAATTTTTAAAGCATGCAATACATGACTATTTAGTCAGGGGAACAGACATATTTTCCCTTAGATTGTCAAATTAAAATAAATATCAACAGCCAACACAATAGCTGAATTAAAATGTATACCATTTTTTGGGGGTGGTCAGATTGGCAAAAACTAATATTTTTTGGTGTGCTAAGAATTTTAGTACTTGGTTTATGTGTACTATGAAATGAAAAAGGTTGAAATTGATGGTATAGTTACACTGTACTTTGCTGCTTCCTGTGGGGCAATTGCAGGGCTCTGGCAAACCCAGACAACCAGAGGAAAACTTGATAAAAATTTCTTGCATCCATCAAGGTGGGCAATGTGCATATGTTTCCATAGATTTGTGTCTTGTCAGACATCTCTTCTTTATGTCTGCTTTTTTCTTTCCCTCATGTGTCCTTCATTCACAGGAAGGATGTTTTCCAACTTCCAACTAGCACCTGAGACTGATAGGAGCCTCCAAACAGATAAACTAGATATCCCCCGGGGCTGTGGACACATTATGGATAAGACATGGCTGGGCAAGCCCAGTAGACCCAGTTGTCAATCATATTTGAGCCATTTCCTGCATCTCCATGCAGTGAACGTCACCTGCAGGTGATTCCTGTTGGAGGGGTGGTCATGTTTTTAATCCAAATGGCAGTGATACATTTACAATACTTATTGACAACAATGAGTCAGTCGATAAGTGAGGAGTACTCTATTGTCAACAGTGAATCAATAAATGAGGAGTACTTTATTGGACAGAAAATAGGAGGAAATACTGAATGACTGTATTCTCACCTCATATATCACTCCTCAATTTCTATTGCTCTTTCCTTGTTAGAGAGCCTGGGCATGAAATTTTGATGCTTCTCTTCATGTCTGTAATCTGTTATGTGCCTCACCTGTTCATGCCTCCTGGGTTCTACCCCTCCTACCACCCAGGATTGAAGGTTCTCATAGAGGGAAGGCATTTTCAGATACAGGATCAGAGTTCTATCTTATAAGAGATCCTGTATGGTTGATCTGGTGCCTCTGTACCTGACAGTAATGCATAGACCTGTGCTTTCAAACCGATGTACTCTGACCTATGGAATGGATGCATCAGGTCCTATATTTTCTATTTTGTTTTGCATTTTGAGGGTGCTGGTATTCTGTAAAGAAGAAAAGAAATGTGGTTTTTATCTATTTGCCAGATGCATCAGCTACAGTGTGTTAACTAACCAAGACTGATTCTAAATTCCCTAAACATGCTCCACTATCTAGTCTTCTAGATATCTTGGTTATCACTTATCTCCAGAGCTGTGTTAACTAAATCTTATAGGCTCTGCCTTTTTGTTATTTCTTAAATCTGACCTTTCTTCCCCATTGTCATTACCATGTTTAGTTTAGGTGTGCCTTATTTCTCATCCAAGTTAAAATATTAGCCGATATTCTGAATCTTATTGCTGCCATTCCATTTTTATTTCTAGTTCTATAAAGACTGATGTCAGTCTCCTACTTAAAATTCTGAATGTTCCATATGATGAGCAGAGTAAAGTTAAATTGTTATGGCAAAGTCTACAATAATCTGTAACATCTGCGCCTGCTTACCTGCCCTGTCTTTTTATATTCCCACATCAAACAATTTGTCAGTCATTTCAACACCTGTAGCCTCCTGTTTTGTGGTTTTACACATGCTGTCATTGTCCCTGGAATAACCTTATCTGCCTTCTTCATTTGCTTCACTCCTGATCTTTTTTGCAGATTCAACCCAGTTGTCAATCCTTCTGGGAAATTTGCCTTAACCTCCTGGTCTTATTTTTTCCCCAATGCTTTGTTCCCAAAGCACAATTGCAGACCAATATATCAGCCATTGCGGCATCATATGATAACAATCTGTAATTTTTGTTTTTTACTTGTCTGGTACTTTACTTGGTGTCTTTGAATGGAGTAGAGAGCACAGATCCTAAAGTCCATATGGTTCACAGGTGGTACAGAGATGGGTGTTCAGGTTGTGTTCAGTTTACCATGGAGATTTGAAACTAAACCATCACTGCTGCTTCAAACTGAAATTGATTGAAGATGTTTGGTCTCTGAAAAATGGGTGATATAGTTTGACTGAGATTGCAGCTATCTTGGTGGAGGCCGAGGATTTTATGTTGAAGTATTAAGATAAGAGTAAGAAAATATTTTGACCCTCTGCATCTGAGAAAATTTATCCTAGAAATGGGGATAACACTCTCCTAGAATTGATCACCAAGTAAATCTGAGGTGGTGCTGGAAACAATGCCAAGGATTATTTTTAAGATGATGAAGAATTCTCCATATCTGTTTTAGGAGGCTGGGTGATAATTGGAATGAACAGGGAACCATATTTGAGACTACATGGAAGCTGAACAGCCAAAACTCTTGGTCTTTTTTATTTGTTGACTGGGTCAAATGTTTTAATATAGGCTATTTATTAACTATCATATAGGGTAAGTTGCTAGAAGAAAGATACCTCAAAGTATGCCCTCTCATGTAACAGTTCTGAAAGGTGTGGCCAATGCAGGGTGGATATGGACTCTGTTCCCTTTTGTCTTATTGTATTTGATTCCTTAGATCAGAAGTTGGCAAATTCTATTATACTTTAGGATCACCTGGACTCTGTTGCCAAATTTCTTTTTAAAAAAATATGTTTTATTGATTTTTTTACAGAGAGGAAGGGAGAAGGATAGAGTTAGAAACATTGACTAGAGAGAGACATCAATCAGCTGCCTCCTGCACACCTACTACTGGGGATGTGCCTGCAACTAAGGTACATGCCCTTGACCGGAATCAAACCCGGGACTTTCCAGTCTGCAGGCCAACGCTCTATCCAGTGAGCCAAACTGGTTTCAGCTGTTGCCAAATTTCTGATTTAGGTCTGAGTGGGTCCTAAGAATTGCATTTCTAACAAATTTTCAGGAGATGCTGATGTTGCTTGTATTATAACCATACATTGAGAGACACTGTCCTAGGGTGTGGACCTTGTTCACTTGGTGGAAGCTGGTTGCTGGCACTGTGTCCTCGTTTCTGTCCTGGAGGAAGGGGCAAAGAAAAAGAATGAGAAGAGCACTTCCACCTGTATGAAGAAAAGGTCCCAGAAGTTACTCAAGTTTCATTGGAAAGATATTTGTAATACAATTGTCTGCAAGGGAAACTGGGTAGGTTCTAGCTTGTAGATCACAATCCCAGCTAAAACATAGGCATTCTTTTGCCAAAAGGAAGAGGGGATAAATGCCCAGATCTGCCCATGTATGGGCATTCATATGTCATCCTCTGTGCCGAACGCAGGTTCAGTGCAGTTGTCCCAGGACTCAAGAAATGTCCTGAGTTCAGCTAGGCTTCTAGGGAGTCCTCAGACCCTTGAACTTGGTAGTAGTGGTCCAGACATTAATTTTTCTCTATCCCCTGCTGTCCTCCTCCTTTTCCTCTCCCCGACTAGTCTCCACAGCAAGTGGCCTATTTTTTTTCACAACTGATACTATAGCAATGGTGGTCTTATCCTGTTTATAGTGGTAGGATGTTGAGTAGGAATAAATCCTATCCTTCTGAGTAGATGGACTGACTCTTAAACCTATTTCTCCAACTTGAAGCATGACCTTCAAAAACATAAAGTGTTTTAAACTGTCAGGTCACCTAGCACAAAGGTAAAGGTCTGCATTGTCTCTAATAAAAGGATTTTTATATGTACTAAAAGTGGCCCCTAATGTGAGTTTCACTGACCTATGAATAAAAGGTAATGTATTTTCTTTCATTTAAATTCTTAGCAACAGAGTTCACATTTTGAAAACAAAATGCCAGTGAAGATGAATAATACTCTGTGTATTAAAAATAACATTTCTCCACTTTATTCTCACTTGCTAAGTTTCCATGACATTAAATTCTATTTCCATTGAAATTCATGTGGCATCATTCCCTTTTAGAAAGTTGTGTGAGAAGGATTAACTTTGTTTCTCTACTGTTAACCTACATCTTCATAAGCCATAAAAGCCTATTTTAACATCACCCAGTTGGACTCTCTGTGGTTGAAACATAATTTTAAGTTGAATAACATTTTTCTTTTTAAATATATTTTATTGATTTTTCACAGAGAGGAAGAGAGAGGGATAGAGAGCTAGAAACATCGATGAGATAGAATCATCGATCAGCTGCCTCTTGCACACCCCCTACTGGGGATGTGCCTGCAACCAAGGTACATGCCCTTGCCCGGAATTGAACCTGGGACCTTTCAGTTCGCAGACTGACACTATAAACACTGAGCCAAACCGGTCATGGCTGAATAACATTTTTCTATAGAGGGCAGTAGCTTAGCTTAACCTCTGAAATCCTGGTGCGTGCCTTCAAATCCTGGTGCTTACTGTTTGTACTCGAATGTTTTATTTGGATTCTCTAAGTCTGAGTTTTTGCTCAGTAAAATGAGGATACAAATCTTACATACCCTACATAGTGTGGTTGTGGTAAAAAAAAATTATTCTGACACTTGTTAAAATTGCAAGGAAAACTTTATTCAAGATGGTTGCATTAGGGGTCATGACTATCACAATAAAGGGGATAAATTGGATTCAGGTCTGAATATAGCAAAAACAGCTGGTGATTTATAGCCAAAAAATAGAGTGAGGGGGTTAGAGGATGGAAAATTACTAACAGAAGACATCAGTCCCCTCTTCCTAACAGTGAGAGGAATTCTTGCTAAACTGGCCTGACAGTTTCTTGCTAAAGGAAGGCCAGGACTTAGATATCAGAGGTGTAGGATGGGGAATTTGACCAGTTATCAAAGGAGAATGATTCCTACTACCCTGATTTAGTAGGACTTTTTAAGACAGGACTGGGGCCAATGTCAAGGCATACTCCAGAAGCAGGCTCAGAGAAGCCTGACTAAATTTCATTCAAGGACAGAATATGTCAATTGTGTGATTTGAAATAAATGATTCATGTAAAAACATTGGGTCAGTCTTTAGCACATAGTAAAGGATGATTCAATGTGAACTATTATAAAATTAACAACAATTACTTTTCTCTGCCATTTTAACTGTATATCTATCTATCTATCTATCTATCTATCTATCTATCTATCTATATCTACATATGTATAAATTGGAGACTTTTTTATATCAAAATCAAGACTAAATGCCATTCAAGTGTCTTCTTGAATTTAACAGGAGAAATATTTCCTTTAATGTTGTTTGTCCACTCTGGCTCCCCTGATAGAATGGTATGGTGAAAGGCTGGCAAAATGAGCATCTTGTATCTGAGAACTACATCTGAAAACTGGGATGTGAGGTGGACTTTCATCTTCTGAGGGAAAACAGCAAAAACCATGTCTTGAAAGAGTGCTAAAGTCAAGCCAGAGACATTACCAATGCTGTCTCAATTGTAGGATGAACCTGAGGTGAAATAATAGGAACTGAGGTATAGGATTGAATTGAGGTCATATTACCACTAGACCAGAGAAAGTACAGTGGCAAATATAAACAAATATATAAATTTCAGAGCCAGCGGAGCCTGGAGTATGGCTTTAATATATTCAGATAGAGCAAGTGCATTGTAGGTTAGATCTATTATACTTAACAGATTATAAAAGGACAGAGATGGCTCAATTACCTGGGAGCTGAAAATGTTAATAAACTTTGGGCTGGAGGTGCTGAAACTCAAAGGACATGTATTACATTTTTTAAAGTCAGACTGTTTTGTTTTGCTATTGAGTTATATGAATTCATTACACATTTTGGATATTAACTAGATAACTAATGTATGCTTTGCAAATATTCCTCCCTTTTGGTTGGCTGCTTTTTCATTTTGTTGATTGTTCCTTTTGCTGTATAGAAAGATGTTTCTCAGTTGGATGTAGTCCCACTTGCTTATTTTGATTCTGTTGCTTGTATTTTTGGTGTCATATAGAAAAAAAATCATTGTCAAGACCAATGTCAAGGAGTTTCCCCACACATTCTCTTCTAGGAATTTTACAGTTTCAGGTCTGACATTTAAGTCTGTAATTCACTCAAAGTTAATCTTTATGATTGGTTTGAAAGAAGGATCCAATTACATTCTTTTTCATGTGAATATTCAGGTTTCCCAGTACCATTTATTGGATCTATCCTTTCCCATTAAAGCAAACTGTTGACTTAGCATGTGTGACTTTTATTAAAAGATGTTTCTTCAATAGCTACCTTGCTGGAGATTATTTTTAATAATGAAAACCTCTTACATTTTGTCAAATTTTGTGTGTGCATTTATTGAGGGTAGCATTAATCTTTCATTCTGTTAATGTGATGTCTCACATTTATTGATTTGCATATGCTGAATCATTCTCAAATCCCAGAGATAAATCTCACTTAGTCATGATATATAATCCTCTTAATGTGCTGTTGAGTTCAGTTTGCTAGTATTTTGTTGAGAATACATTTGTATTGTATTCTCAACAAAATACTAGCAAACTGAACTCAACAGCACATTAAGAGGTAGTTGCCTGTAATTTTATTTTGTTGAGAATACATTTGTATTGTATTCTCAACAAAATACTAGCAAACTGAACTCAACAGCACATTCAGGGTTAGTTGCCTGTAATTTTATTTTCTTGTAGTGTCCTTCTTGGTTTCGATATCTTGGTTATGCTGGCCTTGTATCGAATAGAATTTGTTTAAGAGTGTTCCCTGCTCTTAAATTTTTTGGAAGAGTTTGAGAAGGATTGGTATTAATTATTCTTTAAATGTTTGGTAGAATTCACCAATGAAATCATCTGGTCTCAGGTTTTTCTTTGTGGAAGCTTTTTACTTTTTATTTTAATTTTATTTAATGTAGTTAACTTGTATCATTGTATAAATTTAAGGTGTAAAGCATATTAGTTAGATACATTTATATATTGTAGTATAATTAGTATTGTAGTGATTTTCACCAATTTACATAAAAACATGGAACTCTTCATGAACTCAAATTTCATCTTATTACAGGGGGCTTGTTAATCTTCTCTATATTGTTCCGATTTTACAATAGTATATGTGCTGCTGAAGGAAGCACAGGAAGGTTTTTAATTACTAATTTAATAGTCTTACTTGTTTTGGTCTGTTTAGATTTTCTATTTCTTCATGAATCAGTCTTGGTAGGTTGTATGATTTTAGGAATTTATCCATTTCCTCTAGATTACAGACAGTCCTTGGGTTATGTCAGACTCAGTGTATGTCATTTTGTGGTTACGTCGCCATCTCCCATTTATTATATTTATTTATTTTTTTTAAAGTTCCGTCATTTCAATGTATGTACATATGTACTCTATGTTTTTTATTATTTATTCACCACAAGTAAAGGTCAGGAATTATTATCTTTCTTTTAAATTTTTTTTTTACTGTTTCACTCCATTACTGCTGTGTATGAGCTACATGTGAGTGACATAGGTGCTTTTGTAGGTGGGTTCCCACTTACTGTGAAAATCGTGTTATGTCACACCATAGGAACGGATCTCCAACATAACCCAAGGACCTACTGTATTTGATTTGTTGGCCTATACTTTTTCATAGTAGTCTCTTATGATTCTTAGTATTTTGTTGTAATAGTTGTAATACCTCCTTTTTATTTGGCTCTTCTCTCTTATCTTAGTCTAGCTAACAATTTGTCAATTTTAAACTCTTAAAGAAAGCCAATTCTCAGTTTATTTTTTTTATTGTTTGTCTCATCTCAGTTTATTTCTGTTCTGGTCTTTATTTTCTTCAATCTACTAACTTTGGGCTTAGTTTGTTCTTTTCTTAGTTCCTTGAGTTATAAAGTAGATTGCTTTTTTGAGATTATTTTTATTAATATAGATGCAGATTGCTAAATCTTCCCTCTTACAACTGCTTTTGCTACAGCCTATTAGTTTTGATACCTTGTGTGATACGTTGTGTTTACATTTTTGTTTGTTTCAAGATTTTTTAAAATTTTACTTTTTATTTCTTCTGTGATCCATTGATGGTTCAGGAGCATGTTTTTTAAATCAGCATAATTTTTAATTTTTAAATGTTTCTTCTAGTTACTGTTTCTAGTTTCATTCCATCATGATCAGAAAAGATACTTGATAAGAGTTTAATGTTTCTATATTTCCTAAAACTTGTTTTGTGATCTAACATAGGATCTATCCTAGAACATATTCCATGTGCACTTGAGTAGACTGTGTATTTTGTTGCTGTTGAATGAAATGTCTGGTGTCAAGTGTAGTTCAAGTCCATTTTTTTTCTTATTAATTTTCTGGCTGGATAATTTATCTATTGTTGAAGTGTTACTAGTAAAGTAATTATTATTATACATATTATTGTTTGTTTCTCTCTTACATTTGCTAGTATTTGCTTACTATATTTAGATGCTCAAATGTTGGGTGCATATATATTTATGATTATTATATCCTTTTGATGGATTAATCCCTTTATTATTAGAGGTCTGGTGCATGAAATTCATGCATGGAGGGGGTCCCCATCAGCCCAGCCTGCACACTTTCCAATCCAGGACACCTTGGGGAATGTCTGACTGCTGGTCATCCCTCTCACAATCCTGGACCACTGACCCCTAATCCCTCATCTGCCTGCCTGCCTGGTCACCTCTAACTGTCCCCTCCCTGCCAGCATGGTTTATTCTCACTGACCTTCCCACCCCTGCTGGCCTAGTCACCCCTAACTCCCCCCCCCCCCCACCAGCCTGGTCACCCCCCCTGCTGGCCTGGTCACCCCTAAATGCTCCTCCCTGCCAGCTTGGTCGTCCCATGCAGCCTGCTTGTTCATCGTTGGCCATCCCTCACTAACCCCATGCCATACTTCTGCCACCACAGCAGGGCTGAGGGGACTGGGCGCCACCATCTTGTGGCTGTGGGCACTGCCATATTTGAAAGCAAAGCTGTCAATTAGCATATCCCCTCCTTATAGGCTGTGGGTGCCACCATCTTTGTGAGGGCAGGATGGTCAATTAGCATATTCCTTCTTTATTAGATAGAATGACTTTATGTTATGTTATGGTTTTGGACTGAATGTCTACTTTGTTGTAATTTTAGAAATTCCCTCTTTCTTTTTGTTTCCTGATGGCATGGGATAGCTTTCTCATCCCTCACTTTGATCTTATGGATGTTCATAGAGCTGTGTGAATCACTTTATAAGCAGCATATAGTTGCCTTTTGTTTTATTAGCCACTCAACAGGTACTCTGTACCTTTCAATGTGAGAATTTAATCCATTTACAATTAAAGTAATTATTGATAGATAAGGACTTACTAATACCATCTTATTGTTTTCTAGTTTACTTGCCCCTTTTACCTTTTCTTTCTGTCTTCCTTTGTGAGTTGATGATTATCTGTATTTATGATAGTATGCTTTGATTTCCTTCTCTTTATCTTTTGTATAACCACTGTATATGCTTTGTGGTTACCATGAGGCTTACATGAAACATACATATAACAGCCCATTTTAAGTAGATAACAGTTTAACCTAAAGTGTATAAAGCCTACCTTTCAGTCCTCGATTTACGTTAGACTCAACATATGTTGTTTCGTGGTTACATCATCATCTCCCATTTATTTATATTAAAAAAAAAGTTCTGTCTGCCGAAACTGGTTTGGCTCAGTGGATAGAGCATTGGCCTGCAGACTGAAGGGTCCCAGGTTTGATTCTGGTCAAAGGCATGCACCTTGGTTGTGGGCACATCCCCAGTAGGGGGTGTGCAGGAGGCAGCTGGTTGATGTTTCTCTCTCATTGATGTTTTTAACTCTCTATCCCTCTCCCTTCCTCTATGTAGAAAATCAATAAAATATATTTTAAAAAAAGTTCTGTCATTTGGACCTATGTACATATGTGCTTTATGTTTTTTATTATTTATTTACCACAAGTAAAGATCAGGAATTGTTATCTTTCTGTTAATTTTTTTTTTTTTTTACTGTTTCACTTCATTACTGCTGTGTATGTGCTCCATGTGAGTGATGTAGGTGCTTATGTAGGTGGGTGTTTATGTAGATGTTTTAAAGTCACAACTTGCATGTTTTATATATTGTTGTATTATTAAAATTTATTGTATTTATAGTTATTTTTAAAAATAATTTTATTGTTTAATTTAAACTAGTAATAAATGATTAACATAGTACCTTATTGCACTATTTGGATATTCTCCATTCAACTATATACTCACCTTTACCAGTGTGTTTTGCATTTTCATATATGTTCATGTTACTAGTTAGCATCCTTTTATTTCAGCAGAAGAACTTCCAGCGTTTCTTATAAGACAGGTCTAACGGTAATTAACTCTTTCAGTTTTGTTTTACTGGGAAAATATTTATCCTTTATTTCTGAAGAACAACTCTGCCAAATAAGTTATTAGCTGGCAGGTTTCCTCTTCTTTCAGCATGCTCAATATGTCCTCCCACTGTCCCTTGGCCTTCAAGCTTTCTGCCAAAAAATCTACTTATGTCCTTTTTTTCCTTTTCCTTTAAAAATTGTCTTTGATTTTAGAGTTTTATTATAATGTGTCTCAGAAATGCTCTCTTTACTTTTATTTTTTTTCTTTTTAAATTAAATTTATTTGAGTGACATTGTTGACTTAATTTGGTGACTTACAAGGTTCATGAACTTGGAAGCTCTCAGCCACTATTTTTTAAAGATATTTTTTATTGCTGATAGTATTACAGATGTCTCCCATTCCTCTCAAACCCTTGCTTCCTGCCCTCTTTTCTCTCTCTTCTCCTTCTGGGATTCTAGTAATTTACATATTATTGCTATTGATGGCATCACATAGTTCATGTAGGCTTTGTTCATTTTTTGAAAAATGTTTGTTTTTATTGATTTCACAGGGAGGAAGGAAGAGGGAGAGAGAGAAATATCTATAGGTTGCCTCCTGCACACCCTCTACTGGGGATCTAGCTCAAAACAGGGGCATGTGCCTTAACTGGGAATTGAACTCTGACCTCCTGGCTCATAGGCTGACACTCCATCACTGAGTCACATCAGCCAAGTGGCTTTATTTACTTAAAAATAATTCTTTTAAACGTATTTTCCTCTGACCAGATGATTTCAAATTTCCTGTCCTCTACTTCATAGATTATTTCTTAAGCTTAGATGAAGTCTGACATTGATGCTTTCTATTGTATTTTTCATTTTATTTATTGTATTCTTCAGCTCTAGTATTTCTTTGTGTTTTTAAAGATTATTTTTATCTCCCTGTTAAATTTCTAATTTTGTTTATGTATTATTTTCCTAATTTAATTAAATTGTTTTCTGGTAGCTCATTGAACATTCTTAAAACAACTATTTTGTATTTTTAACCTGATAAATCACAGATCTCCATTAATTTGGGGTTGGTTACTGGAACATTGTGGTGTTACTTTGATAGTGTCATGTTTCTTTAAATCTTGTGTTGCTATATTTGCATATCAAGAAGGAGTCACTTTTATCTAGTCTTTACTGACTTGGCTATATCCAATCTCAGATTCTTTTATTGCTCCCACTGCTCTGCTAGACTCTTAGACTTCCAAAAAGGCAATCTTATCTATGGATGATTGTCAAAATCAGTGTTCTTTCTGGGGAAGATGTTAGAAAACTCCTATCTTGCCATTTTGATGATGTTGCTCTCTGAGTTACTTTGATTTGCTTTCATCCTTATTGTGGCTCTAGCTCTTATTATAAGAAATCTGGGAAGTATGCCACCCAGAGATGCCAGTACTTCTTCAATAAGTATTCCCTAACATTCAATCAAAAAGTAAAAGTTAATATCTTATTCCATTAATAGCAACTGTCCATTTCTTCCTTCCTTCCTTCCTTCCTTCCTTCCTTCCTTCCTTCCTTCCTTCCTTCCTTCCTTCCTTCCTTCCTTCCTTTTTTTTTTTTTTTTTTTTTTTACCTGTTTTGATGTTTTCCTGCCTGTATCTCTGCTTTGAGTGCTGCCTTCAGATAACATGGGTCACACTGTTGCTATTGCTTTCAGCTTGCGTGCCCACTTTCTGTACTCACTGTTGTATTCTGATTTGGGGCACCTCTGTTCCAGTCTGCCATCACCTAGCTTCTCTGGATTTAATAGGAAAGCACCTATATTTTCTACCCTTAATCCATGTAGAATTATTTTATATATATAATACTAATTCTCCTGAACCTCTTTCATGTTATCCCCATCACTGCAGTGTAATCACATCCTAACTCTAATAGCACCTTTTAGTTTTCTTGTGTTTTTGTACTTTATATAAATGTAATTATAGAGTATATATTATTTTGCTTTGCTTCCTTTGCTTATCATGTTTGTGAGATTCATCTATATTGTTGAAATGTAAAGTGTTCATTTTCATTGATCTCGTCCATAATGTATATTCCTTTTAGTGACAATACTTTTTTTTTTTATTCATTCAGATGTCATAGGAATATTTGGCATTTTCATATTATCACTATTTTGAATAATGCTTCTAATTGACAAAACAGATTTTAAAGCTTTTTGTTATTAAAGTTGGAAAGTATATTTGAAAAGTGACAGAGTTACTACTATTGGTTGTCTGATTGATAACCTGAGAACAAAACATTATTCACTGTCCCACCTTTAATGTATAATCAGCCTACTGTTTGTATTTCAATACTGAGAGAAATAGTGACTTGAATATACCCTGTATAAGATTTTTTTTGGATTTTCTCCCACTCATTATTACTGAGAGTGTTTAACAGTAATAATGTTATGAACCATCAGGACATGGTTCATAACAGGAAATCAATACTTTGTTATAGATCTTACCAAAAATAGGGAGTGGGCCTTGGTTTCAGAAGGGAGTGATTGCTTTTACTGAATACACAGATGTCCTGGCAAATGTTATTTGAGATTCATTTTCTAAAAACATGTAAAAATTTACTATTTAATTAATTTTTATTCCAAGCTCTTCCTATGGGCTCTGCCAAGGGTGCTGTAATAAATCACACATAAAAGTTGGGTACACTATGACTTTTATGAAGAGAATTATACATTATTTAGCCATTTTCACAGTCATGCATGTCTGCACTGAAACACTAGTTTATCAATAATTAATGGACAACATGCTTGAACAGTGCTCTCCTACTTGAGCTAATGAACTCAATAGTTTATTTCATGCTTCATTTCTACAAATAAATGGCTATACTAGATAATATGATAATTCCTGATCTCTTTACAGTGCATTTTTCTCATCCATAATGGACACAAACATTTTTTAAAAGAATCAAACTTAGTTATTGCATTGTGATTTTATTTTTTAATAGATTATGAAATGTTGGTGACAAGTAATCCAGAAGTAACTTAAAATGCTCACACTGGAAAGAGTTGCTGAAATTAAGTAACAACTTAAATGGACACAATGAAAAACTTAAAAAAAACCAACCCTCATAACAGGCTTTGCTTTTATTTTCATTTCACTTATCTTCTTGCATAAAACCATAGTTATTCTACATGTTTATACAATTTATAAAAATCATTATTACTTCCTTAGTCATTCTGGTATGCTTCTATATAACAGAATTAAGATTTAGTTACCTATGTCCAAGACTTACATCTTTACTTGTGATTTTGTCTTTCATAGATTCTTATATAGACTTTATGTTGAACAAGAATAATCTGTGGGAGGGAAACATCAGAAAATCCCAGTAATGTCATCTTTGAAACACTGAAATTTTAGATAATCATGAAAGTCAAGACAATTTTTCTTTCCAGTTTATACTTTGCTATATTTATTGAAGAAAAATATAAACTTTCTAGATCTTACATACATTAATAATTACTATTGTTTTTTTATATTCAAATATTTAGATATAATGTCATAAAAGTTTTCCAGACACTACAAAAAGGCTCAGCAATTCAGGAAGATACTTCATGTAAGCAATTTCTAGTGTTTCCTCACGTGTGTTTGGAATTGTCCTAAACATGGTACTAGACTTTCAAAGCATTGTTGAGAATTTTGTGTTTTTGGAAAATTAGGAACTTCAAATCTAGAAATATTTCAAAACAAAGCAGTAGTCATTAAAGGATATCTTTTGAAAACTTGTTTTAATTGAGGATTTTTCTCTTGAATTGTTAATGCATTCTTATGCAATCACATTTTGATAAAACCACTATCTATCTATCTATTTATTTATTTATTTATTTATTTATTTATTTCAGTAGTATGTAATTGAACCTCCACAGCAGGGCTTTTTATTAATCCCTGAATTTCTAGCATCTCTTGTTTTGACTTTGATTTTATTATTGTGCAAATATACTCTATCAGTGGCATTATTTGGGAATAGATTAATGATTGACAATTACAAATTTAGATCTGATGACATAAGTGTCATAAAAGTCCTGTGAATGAGGATTTTTATGATCTGGAGCAAAGGGAAGTAGCAGCATCAGTCATCAAGCTGATGCAATATATTGACACTCCATATTTAAGTTCAACTCCTTTTTTTTTTTTTTAAAGAGTTGGAGTAGATACATGAAGTGTGAGAATTTGCATGTTGAAATACAAATTCAATATGCTCAAAGGCATTGATTGACTGACCTCTAGGCATCTCTATGAGATTAATGATACAAGTATTACAGGAAAGTATTAAAGTACTTCCCAAGGTACACTGAAATTTCCTCCTATTCATGTTAATTTTACATGAAATGTTAAAATTGTTTAGGTTTTTTTTTTATCACTGTAACTCTTATGTGATTATAAGGAGATTCTTCTTTAAATATTGTCTTACCTCAGTCACATTCACTTTGGGAGTAAAATGATTTAGTTTAAGTGGTTATAAAGTGTATAACTTCTGACCATCTTTTTTATTTTTATTGATTTCAGAGAAAAAGGGAAAGGGAGAAAAAAAATAGAAGCATCAATGATGAGAGAGAATCATTGACTGGCTGCCTCCTGCCCCCAGGCATGTGTCCTTACCGGGAATAGAGCCGTGACCACCTAGTTCATAGTTTCAATGCTCAACCAGTGAACCATGTCGGCCGAGCTCTGACCATTTTTATTATACTGAGTAGGCTAAGCATGAACTGGTCAGGAAAGCATCAGGGTACCTGGACACTGATTTTTGTTTTGTTTACTATCTACATATTTGTCCCAATAATATTTATTGAATACTTCATCATTCACACTGATATTTATATGCTAAAGTCCACATACAGCATATTTAGTCCCATTTCTTTCTTTCTTTTTTTAATTGATTATATATCACATAATTGTCCTCATCCCCCCATTCCCATCCCAAACCCCTCCCTACATATGCCCTCACCCCCCTGTTGTCCATGGCCACTGGCTAGACTGAACATGGATTTTTGTTTTGTCCCTGAAAATAGGTTCACACAGTCCTGTCTTCTACATCTATAAATCTGAAAACATACATTTAATATAGTCTTTAAAACAATGGGGATTTATTTGCCTTCCTGGATAAGAAAGTAGCATATCATATACATGTCAGTCCCTTTCTTTTCTAATTCATTATTGATATTTTAATTAATTAAGAATGTCATCATGTTGGGTGTTCTGGAGCTTAGAGTCAGCTTATCATATTCTGATGAAAAAAGAGCATTTTTAGAGGATCATGACCTCATTGACTTCCCTGCCAACATTATACTCACTAATGCAGTGAACAATAAACATACTTCTAATTATAGGTAAATGTTTGTGTAGTAAACAAGTAACCCAAAAAGCAAAACAATGAATTAAGAAAAAATCCTCTGTTAGCCATAGAGCTTTCTTTTTTGAATTTACAATCCCATTTAGGGGAAAAGTGTGAACTTCTTTACATAGAGAAATAGAAATGAATTGGTTCTTTAGTTTTTGTGCTCATAAATTTACATCTCATCTACTTTGCTTGTCCATTTTTCAAAAATGTATTCATTTATGTTGGTTACCATAGAAACCAAAAGTGCTCCATTTATATGTAATTCTTTACACATATTCCTTTCTGTTTTGTGCTTTTTAAGTCAGCTAAATTGCTTTATGTGGCTTTTTTTTTGTAGAATAACCTTTATTTGTTTTAAGTCTTTTATAAAATGAAGCTTAATAACTTCAAATGTGTTACTTTATATTAACTAAATCATAATTTTGATTTGTGAATTTTGTTTAAAAATGGCTGACTGAATAAAACAAGATGTTCTCTATGTAAAATAGCCACACACAAACACACTTTAGAATTGAAATTGAATAAGAAAGCCAAGACAACTGTAGATTATTTCAGAAAGACTCTAAATGTTACTTTGCTATACCAAAAAGACAAGTTTTAAAATAATTTGAATGTTCTAAAGATGAATGTTTTGGCAGGGATTACAATCAGCTACTTGGGAAGCAACTATTATGTGCCCAGATTTGGGCTAGGTCAAGGGAATTCAAAGACTTGGAAGGTAGAATAGAAGATGTGAAAATTAAATATTTTTAAGGTCCATCTTTGAGAAATATGCAGAATATGTGTGTATCTTACATATTAATTAAATACACTAATCTGTGTCTAGTGTCCCTTCTGTGAGGTTAGTCACACACCATTATTTGTGTTATATATATTTTTTTCTATGTCAGTTTTGATTCCAGATTGTTTGCCTTTCCTTTATAACTCCCCAATAATCCTAAGGGAGGGCAGCATGTAGAGCTAAAAGAGAATGTTGGACCTGTATACAGGAAACCAGAATTTAGCCCGAGGCTGCCACTAACAGCTGAGAATATGTGTGCCCTTGACCGCTCATTAACTTCACTCTATTTCTTGTTTAAATCAATGAAGCAAGAGACTAGAGGCAGATTGTTTTAAGGTCCCGTGTCGCTCTAGGAAACGAAGTCTGATTCTGTTATCCTAAAAAGTTATTTTCAGATACTATGGAATTCTAAGCAGTCTATATATATAAAGAATCTGTTGGAATTCCCCAGAAATGCCTTGAAGTTGTGCCAGAAATGTCTGCTGGGTAGGCCCTCCTGGCATGAGTTACCTTGCAGCTTCATGTGTTGATAGCGTGCAAAACATAAAAGCTAACATGTTCACAAATTTTGAATTTTAGGATTTGGACATCTTTGGAAGGCCATTATTTTGCCTACAACACTCAACAAAATTCATTACATAAATAATGCATATGAAGTGTTTAGTACTGTGACTGGCACATAGTCAGCCATTAATAGAGATATTATTTTTCAGTACTATCCAAAGTTCCTAAAACATTTCTTTATTTGAAGTTAATAAAACTTATAATTATAATTATAAAATTATAATTAAAGGTAATTTAAAAAGGAACATGAGCAAAATGGGGTAATTTAAGAAAGTGGTGGCTATGGATAAATCCATTTTTTTTTTTTTTGGTTGGGAGACAAGGGCAACAATCACTAGTTACTGACTTTCACTGATACCCATCTTGTCTTCTCTCGCACTCCAGACTCTATCAGAATTCTCTTACATGGAAAAATACCATAGCTTTTGAAGCTGTTTTTGTTAATTTCACCAGGTGTTCTAATATCACTGATATTTACCTGGCTGAATATAAGAGAAACATTTATTTTATGACCATTCAGAAAATTTGGCAGTATTGCAAATGCAACTCAATATTATTGAAGAAATATACTTACTGGGAAATTTGCTTTCTGACAAAAAATATAAATTGGTGTGAATATCCATTTTTAATAGTGTTTTTTTCTCATATTCTTTTTTTGTGTGTGTTATATGTTAGGAACACATGCTGGTTGATATTTTCAATGATATCCATAACCATAGATTATTAGAGGAAGTACTTAGCATGTTAATGTGTTTTTGGATAATTTTCTATGATGATTTTGAACCTTCACAAAATTGTGAAATAGGCAAAGATATTTTTTTTTTGCCACATCTTCCAACCCTTCTTTACCTTGTGTTCTTTATTTCCTCCTTTTTAAACATATTTAGGACATACATGTTTTCTTCCTTCTGCCCACTAACAAGTTCTATTCTGAAAAACAAACAACAATAACACCAAAATCACATTTATAAACTTATTGTAAAATTCAATCAATCATTTTCTTCTCTGAAGGACATTTGTAAGTAGATTACATTTCTTATAGAATTATTAAATACACTTTTAGCAGCAGAGTTGGGGGAAGGCCTTATGTTTAGAATCACAAAAATGTATATGTAGAACTATTTCGCCCCCACCCCATACAGGTATGTGCACACCTTCTGATTTAAACAATCCGAGTCAAATCACACTTTTAAAAAATTTAGAAATTTTTGTTTCATCTTATTTGATGCAACATCAGTATTTAGTTTATATTGACATACTGGAATTCAATTAATGCCTACTTGGAATCTCTGCTACAGGTTGAGCCTATTTTGGCTTGACCTCTGTTAATTGATTTGGCATTCAATCTGAAAATGCCATTGCAAATAATTGTTTTACCATAGCTCTTTTAAAACAACAGGACACAAAACAGAAGTATAAGTGCTGGTTGTATGACTGAAGCAGAAAACTTACATTTCGAGTTGAGGTAAGGATGCTTTCCAGTTTTCAAAATGCATCATCAAATTTTCCTCTTGAGCCCTATGGGCTTCACGCTTAAAGAGATCTAGTCATGCACCGAATGCAATACAGCCTAATGTCAGGTTGAAATTTGGGAGAGACGGGATCCCATTTCCTAGCCTGCCTTTTATTGCTGACAGTGGTTTTTAGTGACTCCTGGTGCCAAGTAGTTAGGCACAATGTTATCATCAAAGAACAGTGCTTGAGTTTTAATGCCTTGTAATGCTAGAGCTGACAAGTCATACTTTTAGAATGAATCTCCAGAGTCATGTGCTATGCTCCATTTGCATGTGCAGTAGCTTCTATAGTCCATGGAGAGCTTTGACCTTTCAGCAAGAGCTGAGCATGTCCAATACAAGAAGTTATATTGTTCAGCTGAATTAGAACTTTAGTTCTTTATACATTCAATCCCTTAAAAATGATTATTTTAAATGTCTTCATTTCATAAGGATATATTTCTTCTCAGCTGCTCTAATGCTACTTTTGTTATGTGTTTATAAGGTCATACATTCCAGGAATAGTAGATGTAGGGATTTTTAAACCTACATGACACCATGGGGCTATTTGAAGAAGGAGGCTCTGGAAGTTACTTGCGAGGTGCTATTCCTGTAGACTGCGCCTACAGGGGAGGGTAGTCCGGGTGGGGGGGAGACCAGGCTTGCAGAGGAGGGCAGTGGGAGGGACAATGCTTAAAGGGGAGGGCAGATGGGGGTGACCAGGCCTGCAGGGGAGATCAGTTGGGGGTGATCAGGCCTGCAAGGGATAGCAGGTAGGGGTGACTAGACCAGCAGGGGAGGGCAGTTATGGGTGACCAGGCCTACAGGGGAAGGCAGTTGAGGGTGACCAGGCCATCAGGGGAGGGCAGTTAGGGGTGATCAGGCTGGCAAGGGAGGACAGTTAAGGGTGACCAGGACAGCAGGGGAGAGCAGTTGGGGGTGATTAGGCCTACAGGGGACAGGAGTTGGGGGCAACCAGGATGGCAGGGGGGTGCAGTTAGGGGCAATCTTGCTGCCAGGGGAGCAGTTAGGCGTCGAGTGATTAGAGGGTTGATCAGGCTGGCAGGCAGAAGTGGTTAGGGGTTGATTAGGCTGGCAGGCAGAAGCTGTTAGGGGAAATCAGGCAGGCAGGCAAGCAGGTGGTTGCCAGCAGTCCTGGATTGTGAGGGGGATGTCTGACTGCCTGTTGGGATCGGGCCTAAACAGGAAGTCAGACATCCCTTGAGGGGTCTTTGGAGAGGGTATAGGCGGGGCTGAAGGGCACACATCCCCATGCATGAATTTTGTGCTCTGGGCCTCTAGCATATATATTGATTTCAGAGAGGAAGGGAGAGAGAAACATCAATGATAGAGGATCAAGGATCCTGTGCCTTTTGCCTGCCTCCTACTGGGGACCGAGTCCACAATCCAGGCATGTGCCTTTGACCAGAATTCAACTCAGGACCCTGCAATCTGCAGGCTGGTGCTCTATCCACTGGGCCAAACCAGCCACAGAACCCCCGATCACTTTTAGAACATTGTATTGCTTCTAGAAGGAACCCCATGTCACCTTCCCCATGTAGCTGCCTGCCCCACCCAGCCATCTGCACACTGCTGTTCCACACATTTCATAGGAATGGGACCATACACAATAGGTGTTTTGTGACTAGCTGCCTCACTTGGGTATATACCTCAGAGTCGGGGTTGCAGGGCCCTATGCTTTTCAATTTCGTTTTAAAAGTGGAAGTTATTTAAAATGTCTGCACAAACATCCCTATTGGTAAGTTCTCGCTGCTGAGGATCTGCTGTGACACAGCTTGCAGGAGCTAAGTCTATCCCAGGCCAACCTCACTCCCCCCCTGCTGCCTGGTCCTGTCTTGTACTGGGGAGGGTCCTGGGGAGGGTCCTGGGGTACCTGCCAACACTTGGAGAGGCTGGCCTGGGCTTTGGGAGCCAGGGAGGAAGAACGAGGTTCAGGAGCAGCTTTGGGGCCATGACTGTTGCAGTGACTGTGCTGCTCCCATAGGCTGAGATGAGCTGTGCTGGGGGGAGGGGGGCACATTCTCTGAATGAGGCCGTTGGAGGTGACTAGCTCCTGGGTGCCCATCTGTGGGCTCCACTGTGCCCACCGTCCTGGCTTCTATGCCTCAGAAGGCAAAGGTCCAATCAGCAAAAGTGGAAACTTTAAAGAGGTGATGTGGGCTCCACCTCAGAGTGGCTCAGACATGGCCCATGGTCCCGTGTGGGACTGCAGACACCAGAGGGCCCCGCATGGCCTTCTGGCAGGGCCTGAGTGCAAGGAGGAGCCAGAGCTCGCTGCTCGGGTACTGGTAGTTCTGGGAACCTGCAGCTGCTTGGTTCTCTGCTGTTCAGTTGTGTTACGGTGTCTGGGCCATATGCTATACCTGGTCACACATTGCTGTGACTCAGTCTGGTTAAATGGAAAAGAAAGAAAAGAGAAAGTACACATTTCTAATATGTTTAATTTTGCAATGCTTGTGGGTATACAATATTTTTTGTTGTTCCATTGTTCTGAGATTTGTTGATGGTGATTGCTAAAGCCAGTCAAATTGGGAATTGCAATCTCTTAAATTGAAATGGCACATCCGTTGGAATCATAGGAATGCAAGGAATGAGGACATCTTCACCTTTGAAAGGTCCTGTCAAGATTGTTGCTTCTACAATGTTGCTCATTAATTTTTTTTACTGCAAGCCGCGTGCCATTGCAAAGCTTTGGCTGGTTGATAATTTGCAACATGATAATTGGCACACCGATTTTCATTGCAGTACGTGCAGTGGCATCCCTGGCAGATTGAGTGAATTCAGAAATTCTGTTGGATAATTAATCACTTCATCTGCTTCCACTACAGTGTTGATGGACTTGTATGTGACTGCCTCACTTTGAATGTTAGACTGAATAATATTGTTAAATCGTAGATGTCTTTGTTCTTGGCCGCAAGAATAGCTCGTTCACTCAGCCAATCGTGATTCTTATAATTGGTTTGAATATTGGGAAATACTTTTTCAACCAATTCTTCTTTTGATGTCACTAAACTGCAGAAGTTATGAGGCAATGAAATTCGTCCTGAGGTCAGATCAACCGGCACCCTTCTGTTCCCAATTTCTAGCAATTGCTGTGAGAATATCTAAGCTGATAGACTGTTTTGCAGCTAGACATGCATATTTATAGTTGATTTTAATATCTTTATTTTATTATTATTATTTTTATTAAATTATCTGTGTACATAATTTAACATTGCCCCCCCCCCCATACATACCCTTCCTCCCCAGAGTTTTGTGTCCATTGGTTGTACTTATATGCATGTATACAAGTCCTTCGGTTGATCTCTTATCTCCCCCAGATCTCCCTACTCTCCCCACTGTAATTTTACAGTCTGCTTATTGCTTTAATGTCTTTATATCTGACTTTTGGTTTGTCAGTTTATAATGTTCTTTAATATCCATATATGAGTGAGGCCATGTGGTATTTCTCTTTCATTGACTGGCTTATTTCACTCAGCATGATGTTCTCTAGTTCTATTCAGGTTGCTGCAAATGATGAGAATTCCTTCTTTTTTATGGCAGCATAGTATTCCATTGTGTAGATGTACCATGGTTTTTTGATCCAATCATCTGCTGACGGGCACCTAGGCTGTTTCCAGATTCTGGCTATTGTAGACTGTGCTGCTATGAACATAGGGGTGCATAGATCCTTTCTGATTGGTGTTTCTAGTATCTTGGGATATATTCCTAGGAGTGGGATTACTGGGTCAAATGGGAGTTCCATTTTCAGTTTTTTGAGGAAACTCCACACTGTTCTCCACAGTGGTTGCACCAGTCTGCATTCCCACCAGCAGTGACAAGGGTTCCTTTTTCTCCACAACCTTACCAACACTTGTCGTTTGTTGATGTTGGCCATTCTGACAGGTGTGAGATGGTACCGCATTGTTGTTTTGATTTGCATCTCTCTGATAATTAGTGACTTTGAGCATGGTTTTGTTTTTTTTTTAAATATATTTTATTGATTGTTTTTTTGCCCCCCTCCCTCCCTCCTTTGAGCATGTTTTCATGTGCTTTTTGGCCTTCCTTCTGTCTTCTTTTGAAAATATTCTATTTAGGTCCATTGCCTAATTTTTAATAGGATCATTCATCTTCCCTTTATTTAGTTGTATAAGCTGTTTGTGGATGTTGGAGATTAAACCTTTATCAGTGGTAACATTTGCAAATATGTTCTCTCACACAGTGGGCTTTCTTGTTGTTTTGTTGATGGTTTCTTTTGCTGTAAAAAAGCTTTTTATTTTGATGTAGTCCCATTTGTTTATTTTCTCTTTAGCTTCCATTGCCCTAGGGGCAGTATCAGTGAAGAAGTTCTTTTGGCATATGTCTGAGATTTTGTTGCCTGTGGATGCTTCTAGTATTTTTATGGTTTCCCGTCTGATGTTTAAGTCCATTTTGAGTTTATTTTTGTGTATGGTGTAAGTTGGTGATCTAGTTTCATTCTTTTGCATGTGTCTGTCCAATTTTCCCAACACCATTTATTGAAGAGACTGTCTTGACTCCATTGTATATTTGTGCCTCCTTTGTCAAATATTAATTGAGCATAGTAATTTCGGTTGATATCTGGATTCTCAATTAGATTCCATTGATATATATGTCTGTTCTTGTGCCAGTACCAGGCTGTTTTGAGAACAGTGGCTTTCTAATACAGCTTTAAGTCTGGTATTGATATCTCTCCTACTTTACTCTTCTTTCTCAGGATTGCTGTGGCTATTTGGGGTCTTTTATTGTTCCAAATGAACTTTTGGAGAGTTCTTTCTAGGTCAGTGAAATATGCCCTTGGTATTTTAATGGGGAGTGCATTGAACCTATAGATTGCTTTAGGAAGTATGGACATTTTGATGATGTTGATTCTACCAATCCATGAACATGGTATATTCTTCCATCTGTTTACATCTTTCTCTATCTCTTTTTTCAGTGTCATGTAGTTTTCCGCATATAGGTCCTTTACTTCCTTAGTTAAGTTTATTCCTAGGTATCTTAATTTTTTTGGTGTGATGGTAAATGGAATTGCTTTTTTAGTCTCTGTTTCTGTAAGTTCACTGTTGGTGTATAGAAATGCCATAGATTTCGTGGCATTAATTTTGTATCCTGCTATGTTGCCAAATTCATTTATTAAGCCAATTAGTTTTTTAATGGAGTCTTTTGGGTTTTTTATATACAATATCATGTCCTCTGCAAATAAGGATAACTTTACTTCTTCTTTTCCAATTTGGATGCCTTTTATTTCCTCCTCTTGTCTAATTGCAATGGCTAGTACTTCCAATACTATGTCAAAGAGGAGTGGCGATCGTGGGCATCCCTGTCTTGTTCCTATTCTTAGAGGGAATGGTTTTAGATTTTGCCCATTGAGTATGATGTTGGCTGTGAGTTTATCATATATAGCTTTAATATTTTGGGGTATGATCCATGTACTCCCACCTTGTTGAGAGTTTTTATCAGGAAAGGGTGTTGGATTTTATCAAATGCTTTTTCTGCATCAATTGATATGACTATATGATTTTTATCTTTCAATTTATTTATGAGATGTATCACGTTTATTGATTTGCAGATATTACATGAACCTTGCATTCCTGGAATAAATCCTACTTGGTCATGGTGTTTGATCTTTGTGATACTCTGCTGGAGCAGATTTGCTAGAATTTTGTTGAGGATTTTGGCATCTATGTTCATGAGGGATATTGGCCTGTAATTCTCTTTCATTGAGTTGTCTTTATCTGGTTTTGGTATTAGGGTGATGCTGGCTTCATAGAATGAGTTTGGAAGTGTTCCTTACTCTTGAATTTTTTGGAAAAGTCTGAGGAGGATAGGTTTTAGTTCTTCCTTGAATGTTTGGTAAAACTCTCCTGTGAAGCCATCAGGCCCTGGGCTTTTGTTTGCTGGAAGCTTTTTGATGACTGTTTCAATTTCTTCCCAAGTCACTGCTCTATTGAGATTTTTAGATTCTTCCTGATTGAGTTTTGGAAGGTTGTATTTTTCTAGGAATATGTCCATTTCCTCCAGGTTGTTCAGTTTGTTGGAATAGAGTTGTTCGTAGTATTTTGTAACAATCCTTTGTATTTTGGCGGGGTTTGTTGTTATTTCACCTCTTTCATTTCTGATTTTGTTTATTTGGGTCCTCTCTCTTTGTTTCTTGGTTAGCCTGGCTAGAGGTTCATCTATCTTGTTTATTCTTTCAAAGAACCAGCTCTTGGATTTGTTGATCTTATGTATGGTTTCTTTCGTTTCTATGTTATTTATCTCCGCTCTGATTTTTGTTATTTACTTCCTTCTGCTTACACTGGGCTTTTCTTGTTGCTCTTTTTCTAACTCTTTGAGTTGTAGAGTTTAGATCATTTGTTACCATTTTTTTCTAGTTTTTTTGCAATAGGCTTGTAGGGATATGAACTTCCCTCTCAAAACTGCTTTTGCTGTGTCCCATAGATTTTGGATAGTTGTGTTTTCATTGTCATTTGTTTCCAGGATGTTTTTAATTTCTTCCTTGATTTAATAGCATGCTGTTTAACCTCCATGTGTTTGATTTCTTTGGAATTTTTTCATTGTAATTAATTTCCAGTTTTATGCCATTATGATTTGAGAAGATGCTTGATATGATTTCTTTCTTCTTGAATTTGAAGAGACTTTGCCTATGTCTCAAAATGTGGTCTATCTTTGAGAATGTCCCATGTGCACTTGAGAAGAATGTATATTCTGTGGCTTTGGGGTGGAATGTTCTGAAGATATAGATTAATTCCATCTGGTCTAGTTAGTCATTTAGGATTAATATTTCTTTGCTGATTTTTTGTTTAGATGATTTGTCAAAGGGTGATAGTGGGGTATTAAAGTCTCCTACTATGATTGTATTGCTATTAATCTCTCCCTTAATGTCCTCCAGCAGTTTTTTTATATATTGGGGTGTTCCCGTATTGGGTGCATATATATTTACCAGGGTTATTTCTTCTTGTTGGATTGCTCCCTTTAGTATTATGAAGTGGCCTTCATTATCTCTTGTTATGTCCTTCACTCTGAGATCTAATTTGTCAGATATAAGTATTGCTACCCTAGCTTTTTTTTCATTTCCATTCGCCTGAAAAATCTTTTTCCATCCCTTCACCCTCAGTCTGTGTGCATCTTTTTTTCTGAGGTGGGTTTCTTGTAGACAACAGATGTATGGGTCTTGTTTTCTTATCCAATCCATTACCCTATGTCTTTTGATTGGAGCATTTAATCCATTTACATTTAAAGTTATTATTGATAGATACTTATTAGACACCATTTTTATTCTATACCCCTGTCTTCCTTCTTTGCTTTCTATTTCTTTAATTTTACAGTAGACCCTTTAGCATTTCTTGTATTGCTGGTTTGGTGGAGATAAATTCCTTTAGTCTGTTTTTGTCTGTGAAGCTCCTGATTTCACCTTCACTTTTGATTGATAGCCTTGCTGGGTATAGTATTCTTGGATTCAGACCCTTCCTTTGCATGACTTTGTATATTTCATCCCATTCCCTTCTGGCCTGATAAGTTTCTGTGGAAAAATCAGTTGCTAGTCTGATGGGGGTTCCTTTATATGTAACTTTCTGTCTCTCTCTGGCTGCTTTTAAAATTCTTTTTTTGTCGTTGGTGTTTGCCAGCTTAATTATAATGTGCCTAGGGGTCGGTTTTCTGGGGTTCATTTTGCTTGGGACTCTGCAAGCATCTTGGATTTGTGTGGGTTTTTTCTTCTCTATCTCAGGAAAGTTTTCTGTCATTATTTCTTGAAATACATTTTCCATGTCTTCCTCAATTCCCTTTCCTTCTGGAACCCCTATTATTCTAATATTGTTTTGTTTTGTATTGTCCCAAAGTTCCCTTAGACTTTCCTCCTGTTTTTTAATTTTTTTTTCCAGAGGCTGTTCTAATTGGGTATTTTTTTCATCTTGTCTTTTAGCTCGCTGATGCGGTCCTCTGTTTCTTCTAATCTACTCTTGATGCTTTCTATTGAGTTCTTCATGGTAGCGATGTCATTTTTCATTTCTTCTTGGTTCTTCTTCATTTCCTCTTGGTTCTTACTCATATTGTCAAATTTGTCTTCCATTCTTTTTAGCCATCTTATGATCATTACTCTGAATTCTTGCTCTGGTAGGTTGCTTGCCTCTATCTCGTTTACTTCCTTTTCTGGTGAAGCCTGCTTTTCTTTCATATGCAGGCTGTTTTTTGGTCTCCCCATGATCTAGGATGTCTGGTTGTGTAATTCTCTTTCTACTTTTCACAGAGCAGTGGGGCACTCCAGTGCAGCCAGGTGTTCGCGCCACCTGGGATCCGTGTTCTGAGGGTCACAGCTGCTTGGTGGTCGCTGCGGCTGTAGATATTCAGGCCTCTGACACGATCCTTTCTTCCTCTCAAGATCTTGATTTTAATATCTCTACATGTCACCACAAAGTAGAGTATTTCAGGCAAGCATTTATTTCATCCACTGGTGTTGATCAAGGAATTGCAGGTAATATTTGTCTGCAATCTCCTGCAAGCAATATTAATGCGTTCCCAAATTGTCTGATGTTTCCACGCAAATCTTGCAATGATCAATCAAGAGCCTCAAGCGATTTTTTTGTGTGCCCTTTACATTTATTCCAAATAATAAGTTTGCATTTCTGCAATACTTTTGCCATGCCGGATGCTTTGGAAATGTTGCACGTGTGAGTGTCAGTGAATTGCATGTTCAATGGCAATTTCAAAGTGGAATGAGCAGTTCTTCCACAATGTCTCAGCTATTCCAGATGACGCAAAGAGCTAAGGCTATGTCATTTTGGGATCGAATTGCTGCTAGAATCAATCTAATTACGAATGTTTTACCAGTTCCTCCTGGCGCATCTAAGAAGATTTCTCCAACCCCGTTATTGACAGTTTGCCTTATTTGATTGTAAATGCCGTTTTACTCAGGCTTTAGCTTAGGAATATTTGATTACACATATGACAAAAGATCACCGTGTTGTAATTTTGTTCGAGATGCAATTCTACATCGAACGAAGCAGCAGCAGATCGATTTGGTGATGGCATTCTCAATTGATTGAGAACTTTGTTTGCAATTTCTAAGCACACATTTTCAATCATTATCAACATTGAAATAGAATTGTAAAATTGAAAATTTGGCAATCATAAATGGATCATAAATTGGAAACATTGAAATGGAATCATAAAATATTTAGTATAACGTGCGTTGCTTTTACATCCAACAGATGGTGTTGTTTTTCAAAAAAGCATATTTTTACCTGTCACAGGTGTGACATCTACATAATAGTAGGTATAATGTATATAAAAACATGTGCATATTTGATTGCAACGTTGTGTCAAAATTTCAAAGTAATTGGTGAAGAACTTTTGGAGATTTAATATTTTGAACAAATGAACATTTACATTTTTATTTATATGGATAGATTTTAGCATCCTATGTTCTCATCACCTGTTCTTATCTTTTTCATTTCCTTACTCCTTTGCTTCCATTATTCTTGGTCATTGAGCCTAGACTCTTCCACTTTCCCCTATACCTTCATTTGTACTTGTATTCACTTTCTATCATAGCTAACCTTAGTTTAGCATTCTAGCTGATTTGCATAATTCTTCTTTTGCCTCTTGTGGTAGGCAAATATTTAAGATGACTTTAAAGTTTCCTGCTCCCTGGTCTCTATGCCATGTTAAACCTCTTTCCATTGAATGTGGATGAGACCTTTGAATATCATGAGATATAGTAGATGATATAGGCTAATTGATTGGGTTATGTTATATGATAAAAGTGATGTGATTATTAGCCATACTTGTGATAACTCTGCATTATATAAGATTCTGCTGTAGCAAATGGAAAAGAGATTGTCCTACTTACTGGCTTTGAATAATTAAATTGGCATGTTGTGAGAAGGCCACATGGCTAGGAGTTGAAGGAATTCCCTGGTGGTTGAGTGCTGAAATTAAGCCTTTTAGACTCAGTTTAAGGTTTTGCTATTGTCCTTGTAAAAAATGTGTATGTTCATGTAAAAGCTTTATCTCAGTCTGTAATTAAATATTCTTCAGGGTGATTATATGATTACTTCTTTCTTTCCTACTAAGTGTAAATAATACATCACAATCAAGTGGGCACAAAAATGTTCAACATATGAAAATCAAGCAATGTAATATACTACATTAACAAAGGAATGAATAAAAGTCACGATCTTATCAATAGATTCAGAAAAAACATTTGATAAGACATAGCATCCATTTATCCATTTATGATTAAAACATTAATAAAATAGTAATAGAAGGAAAGACCATCTATGACAAACCCTCAGCTAATATGCTCAATGGTGAAAAACTGAAAGCTTTTCCTTTAAGATAATAAAAAAGACAAGGATGTCCACTCTCACCACTGTTACTCAACATCTGCTGGAAGCACACAAGAAGAAAAATAAAACACATTCAAATTGGGAAGTATAAAGTAAAAGTGTCAGTTTTTGCTTACTAGATATTTCTTTACATAGAACAACATCAATACTACACCAAGAAAATATTTGAAACAATAAACAAATACAGTAAGTTGCAGGATATGAAATCAATATACAAAACTACTTTTCTGTTTACTAAAAACAAAACTTCAAAAAAGTAAATGAAAAAGAATTACCTTTACAATTGCAACTAAAATAATAAAATATCTAGGAATAAACTTAACAAAAAATGTGAAAGAACTTTATACTGAAAATTATGAAGCATTATTGAAAGAGATTGAAGAAGAAACAAGATGGAAAAATATCCTGTGTTCATGGATTGGAAGAAACAACATAGTTAAAATGGCCATATTGTCCAAAGCAACATACAGATTTAATGCAATCCCTATCAAAATCCAAATGTCATTTTTTTAAAAGAAATAGAATGAGAAATTATCATATTTGTATGGAGTCACAAAAGATGAGAAAAAGAATGAAGCTAGAGTTATCATGCCACCTGTTTTTAAATTATACTACATAGCTATGATAGTCAAATAACATTATATTTGTAGAGAAACACACATACAGATCAGTGGAACAGAATAGAGAGCCCAGCTATAAAGCCACATGTTTATGGACAGATAATTTTGATAAAGAAGCCAGAAACACTTAATGGGGTAAGTATAGTCTGTTCAATAAATGGTGTTAGAAAAACTAGAAAGCCACATGCAAACAAATGAAACTAGATTATAGTTTGACCCCATGTACAAATATAAATCCAAAATGGATCAAATACCTAAATATAAGACCAGAAACAATGTTACATTTAAGAAAATATAGGTACCAAACATATAGACCTTGGTTATAAAGAACATTTTATGAACTTGACCCCAAAGGCAAAGAAAGTAAAGTAAAAAATATATGAATGTGACTATACAAACTAAAAAGCTTCTGCACAGCAAAAGAAACTGACAACAAAACAAAGAGACAGCCAACTAGATGGGAGATAATATTTTCAAACAGTAACTCTGACAAAGGTTTAATTTCCAAAATATATAAATAACTCATAAAACTCAACACCATTCCTCAAAAAACTAAAAATGGAAATTTTATTTGACCCAGTGGTCCCACTTTTAGGAATATATCCCAAGAAGCTAGAAACACCAATCAGAAAGGATATATGCACCCTTATGTTCATAATATGTAGCACAATTCACCATAGCTAAGATCTGGAAACAGCCTAAGTGCCCATCAGCAGATTAATGGATTAAAAAACTGTGGAACATCTACACAATGGAATACTATGCCCTTGTAAAAAAGAAGAAATTCCTACCATTTGCAACAGCATTGATGGAACTGGGAAGAGCATTATGTTAAGTGAAATAAGTCAGTCAGAGAAAGATAACTACAACATGATCTCACTCATCTATGGGAAATAACAAACAACATAAACTGATGAACAAAAACAGATCCAGAGACAGGGAAGCAGTGATCAGACTGTCAAACCTAAGAGGGAAAGTAGAGGAGGGTGGGGGTAAAGGGAGAGATCAACCAAAGGACTTGTATGCATGTACATAAACCCAACCAATGGACACAGATAACAGGGGGGTGAGGGCATGAGTGTGTGTGGGGGTGTTGGGAAGATAATGGAGGATGAGGACACATATGTAACACCTTAATCAATAAATAAATTAAAATACAACAACAAAAACTCAACAGCAAACAACCTAAGCAAAAAGTAGACAGAGGACCGAAAATACGCCTCTCTCAAGAAGACATATGAACAGACAATAGATATATGAAAAGATGTTCAACCTCACTAGAAATTAGGGAAATGCAAATCAAAACTACAATGAGATACCACTTCACACCAGTTGCAGTGGTTATTATCAATAGGACAAGTAGTAACAAGTGTTGGAGGGTTTGTAGAGAAAAAGGAACCCTCATTCTGTGGGAATGTAGACTGGTAACACCACTATGGAAAGCAGTCTATCGATTCCTCAAAATATTAAGAATAGAGCTATCAGATGATCAAGCAATCTCTTTCCTGGGCATATATCCAAGAACTTGAAATCGTGTGTTCTAATAGATATATGCACCCCTATGTTCATTGCAGCGGTGGTTAAGACATGGGAACAAAAAAAATGTACTGTGATAGAGGACTGCATGTGTGGTGCATATACACACGGAACACTACTCAACCATAAGAAAAAATAAAAACTGCCATTTGCAACAACATGGTTGGACCTTGAGAATGTTATGCTAAGTGAAATAAGTCAGTCAGAAAAAGCTAAAACCATATGACTTCACTCATATGTGGGATATAAAACTGAAACTCGTGAACACGAATAGCAGTGTGGTGCTTGCCAGAGGGAAGGGGTTGTGGGAAGGAAGTAATGGGAGAAGATTTGACTTTGAGTGGTGGGCACAAGGTGCAATATAGAGATCTTGTAACATATAAACTCACACCTGGAACCTATATGATCATGTCAACCAATATCACCCTAATAAATTTAATTAGAAAAATGAAAAAAATAATTTTTGCATACATGCTTATCAGTAATATTGGCCTATGATTATCATTTCCTGTAGTGTTCTTGTCAGGCTTTGGTGTCAGGATAATGCTGGACTCATAAAATGATTTTGGAATTGTTCTCTTCTCTTAAACATTTGTAAAGAGTTTGAGAGGATTAAGTTCTCATTTAAGTGTGGTACAATTTACCAGTGAAGGGAGCTCTCCTAGGTTTATCTCTTTTGGAGGGGTGGTTTCATTACTGAATTAATCTTATTTCTTATCATTGATCTGTTCAGATTTTCTTTTTCTTCACAATTCAAAGTTGGTAGATTGTATTTTTCTAGAAATGAATCCATTTCTTCTAGATGACTCAACTTGTTGGTATATAATGGTTAAGAGTAGTCTGTTATGATCCTCATTATTTCTATTAGTTATAATGTCTTCAATTTCATTTTTATTTTATTTGAATATATTTTCTTTTTTTTCTAAGCTGTTTAGAGATTTGTCAATATTATTTATCTTTTAAAAATATCTTCATTTTCTTAGTCTTTCTACTGTTTTTCTAATGACTATTTCATTTATTTATGCCTGGTCTTTGTTATTTTCTTTTTTCTGCTATCTTTTGGTTTAGTTTGTTATTTTCTAGTTATTTGAGGTGTAAAGTTAGGTTTTTGTATTTGAGATCTTTCTTTTAAAGAAAATGTAGGCATTTATTGCTATAAACATTTTTTTTTTAAGAACTGCTTTTGCCACATTCCTTAAGTTTTGGTATACTGTGTTTACTTTTTTCCCCTCAAGATATTTTTATTTCCCTTTTGATTCATCCTAGACCCATAGGATGTTCAGCAATTTTTTGTCTAACATTCAAATATTTGTGGATTTTTGTTATCTTTTATAAGTGATTTCTAATTTCACATCATTGTGATTAAAAAAGATGTGAGTCTGTGGATCAGTGCATAATCGGACCACTAGCTATTTCAGGCAAATCTCATAAATGCTCTTCTTTGCTCACTTTTGCCTTTTCTCCTGCCACGGCAGATTTTTTACAGTTCCTAGAATATGGCATTTTATTCCTGTTACACCTTTAGATGATTTCTCAATTAGATGTTCTCTCCTATAGACCCTCTTGGTCTTATTACTCTAGGTGAAGATAAAGAATATTCTTTCTTCAGTACTTAGCAACATCTTCACAATTTTTATACTTCTTTATTCAGTTTCTTCCAATAGACTGTGATATTCACAAGCATAGGAAAAATATCTTTTTGTATTTTGTTGTCACCCCAATACCTAGTAATTGTTCCTAGAATAGATAAATTCTCAATAAATATTTTTTGAAGGAACCATTATTTCCAAAACTTAAGTTTCTTATAAGTAGAATTTTGTGAATGGTATGCACATTTAAAAATCTTTTGATATTTACTTTCAAATTTTCCAGAATAAAGATTGTATCAATTTAAACACCTGCTAGTAATGTAGGACGATCCATCTTATATAATAAAAGACCAGTGGCCATAAGCCTAATTACTGGAACTGCTCGACCAGTCTCCATGAGGTGCATTGACCCACAGACTCTGATTGCAGCATAGTGAATGAAGAATCACAGCAAACTAAGGTGAGTGGCAGTGGGGTGGGACTGGCGAGTGGGCTGAGTGGCCTATCTCTGTATCCCTTCCCCCAGCCGCAGGCTCCGGGGAACTGGAGCCATGTTGCAATTGGAGACCCATGGCAAGCCAGGGGGTGGTGGTGGGGCAGGACTGGGGACTGGTGAGCGGGCAGAAGATATCTCTGATTGCAGGCTAGGCCTAAGGACCCTACCCTTGCACAATTTCATGCACTGGGCCTCTAGTTTAATAATATGCTTCCTTTTTGGGAAATGGGTTATTTTAAAAAAATATTTGATAAAAAATCTTTGCCAATTTTACATTGGTATTATTTTAATTTTAATAATATAAGTAAATTGTATCTTTTATATGCTTATTGGTCACTTATTTTCTTCTATACATTTTCTACTTAAGTCCTTTGTTAATATTTAATTATATTTATGTTAATTTCTAAGATCTTTTAGTATTTTAAGTATAGTTCTTTGTCTTTGTGATATTCTCACATACTTATTTTTTATGTTTTTTATTGTATTTTAATTTTATTTCTTTTTAATTCACAGAGTTAGAATTTTATGTCTTCTACTGGAGGCCTAGTGCAGGAAATATGTGCATTGTCCCTTGGCTTGGCCAGCAATTGAAATGTGAGTGTCTATCGTGGAAGGGCAGGTCCCAGCTGACCTCTGGGCAACATCTGGGCCTCCATGCCCCCATGGGCCCCCCTCCATCTTAGTCACGGCGCCCAAGTCCCCATGTAGAGATGTGGTGAGCGTGGCCAGACACTGTGGGCTGGGGCACAGCATGGGCTTCTGGGCTGCCAATTGGAGCTGCACAGAAGCCGGGCAGGCAGTGCCCTCTTTCCTGGCCAGCCTCGCAGATCAGCTCCTGCATGAACCCACGGGGAGCCTGACCGGCCCCTATTGTCCCAGTGGCTACAGCCCGGCTCACCTGGAAGAGGCTGTGCAAGCCCTGGCGTCCCAGGGGAGTGTAACAGGGGGAGTTAGAGCAAGCTTGACAGACATTCCGTATTTTCATCTCACCTCCATCCCTGTCACCCCTGCCCCCAGGTAGCCAGAGAGAGGTCACAGCCCCTGGCCGGGCACCGCAGGAGGTTGGTCCCTGCCACCCATCCCCAGTTCCCAGTCCCAGCCCGGAGTCTGGCCCCGATCAGGCAATCAGGGCCTGTGGCTGCTGGCCACTGACTGCGGGGTGATCAGCAGGGTAATCGGGCCCCTGCTTGCACTTGCCTTGGCCTGGCCCGCCCACTCACCTGCTCCAACATCCCGCCCTGGTCCTGTTGTTGTTGAGGTCCATTGGGGCCGGCAGCATCTCCATTGCTGCCCACTGCTAGTGCCACGTTGCCAACGACCAAGTTCTGTGTTTCCCCCTGGTGGTCAGTGCGTCATAGCAAGTGGTCAAACTCCAGGTAGAACTCTCAGTAGAGGGGACAATTTGCATATGGGGATTTTATTATATAAGATCTTCACCCTTACATTGAAATTGCTCTCACTAAAATTACCAATGACTTAGTAGTTGCTATATTCAATGGGAATTTTTTCAGACTTCATCTTCTTTGATCTACTAAGTTAGGAACAAAGCCATGTCACAATTTAGTTATTTGGTTTATGTTGATTTGAAACATCTCTGCTATCTATAAAATAATAGTTTTTAAAGTTATTAAAATTATAAATAAAATTACATGCCACCCAACAAATTTTTTTTTGGTAAAATTAAATGTAAATAATTTGGCAGAGGCAAATCCTTTTGGTTTTATGATTATAGAAATAAGCCCAATATTATGTGAAACTAAGTGCCAGACCTGAGTCAAGATAAAAAAAATTAGCCCTAGAGATTGATAAAGAGTCAGAAGTACAGCATGACAGGTAGGATTAAAAAACATGAGGCTCTGAAAAAAAGTTGTATTATTTTCTTAGGGTTTCCATAAGAAAGTACCACAAACTGGATTAAAACAACAGACATTTATTCTCTCGCAGCTGTAGAGGTTCAAATGAAGGTGGTGGCAGGACCATATCCCTCTGAAGCCTCTAGGGGAGGATCTTTCATTGCTTCCTCCAGCTTCTGGTATCTCTGGGTGTTCTTTGTTTTATTGAAGCATAACTCCAATATCTGTCCCCATCTTCACATGGCCATCTTGCCTCTGTGTCTTTTTGTAGTCAAATATTCCTCTTTTTATAATGGTACCATCTTAACTTGGTTACATTCAGAAAGACTCTTTCCAAATAAAGTCACATTAGCAGGCACTAGAGATTAGGAGTTATCTTTTTGGGATACACAATTCAACCCATACAAGATGTGAACCAAATGAATTGGAGAGAGTTGAATTCTGAGAGGCTGCCAGAACAAGGGATAAAGCACCAAACCCTAAATTGACAAGATAGATTAATGATTAGTTGGTTAGGTAGATCATCAGGGCAAAAGGAACATTTGTGAATATTAAAAGATATCATGAGAAACTGCTACATGAAATCCTTCATAATTCTATTTGAAATCTCAAGTAAATTTTAATAGATTATTTAGGTGTGCTAATTTTCTTTTATGAATAAGCTAGTGCAAAATAGTTTCTAGTATAATTAAGAAAGATCAAGTTTTTCATTATTTCCTGAATGAAAAAATAAATATTAAAGAATAGGAAATTGCTAATTTAATTTAACTGAATTAGAAATTCAGTGTATGTCTATGGAAAATTTGACAAAATTTTATTTAAGTTGTGGCAGCAAAATTAGTCTTATACATGCAGTTATATTAACTCAATTATTATAATCCCTTTTTGACACTTATTTCTTGTTATAAATGAACCCAAAATAGACATTGCAGATACTAAGTAAAATGTCAGAAATTTGAGTATAAAATATACATGCGATATTTTACAGACGCAATTACAAGGAACATTAGACACAAAGAGGATGATAATTAACCTAGTTTTCAAACTGTATCAGATATGATTAAAACCTATGCTAATTCAATTGTAAATGACCATTTGAAAGATATAACACAATGAAGTAGAATAGACAAAAATTAGAGCAGAAGAAGTTGAGATAAAAGACAAGCAGTCAGGTATAAGGCAATGAGGGGATAAGGACACATGTGTAGTACCTTAATCAATAAAGAAAGGGGGGGGGAACAAGCAATCAGAATTTTTGAAAATAATGGTTCCTTCAATCTAATAATTTTCCTTCAATGAACAAATATTCACTGATCCCTTCCAAGAGACAGAGGGTATTTTAGGGGCTGGGTCAAAAAATGTGGAAAGTCCTAGTTCATGGCTAAGATGACCTGGCTACAGTTATGACTAATGTGTATCAAATAAAGGGACTTATTCAAGGATACTTTTATATTTCCTCGAGGCAATGCAGCATTAACATTTTTAAAATCCTCAGCTTAGAATATGTTTATGTTTATTGATTTTTTTTGGGTGGGGGGGAGAGAGAGAGAGAGAAAACATTAATGTAAGAGAGGAACACTGATTGGTTGCCACCCTGACTGGGGAATCGAATCCATACCTAGATAAGTGCCTTCACCAGAAATTAAACCTTCCATCATTTTGGTGTACAGTAAAATGCTCCAACCAACTGAGCCACCATTTAAAAAATATTTTCAGGTTAATGAAGTCATAATGATTGTTTAAATATGCTTATTACCTTTTTTCCTTTGATTATACTATATTTTTAAAGTCTATTTTCTCCTCTTGAACTTTCTTAAGACTAAAGAATTATGGTTTTGCACATCTTTTGATCAATGTCAATCTTTCTGGTAAAATGTTTGTCACATATAAATTAAATTTTTATTTATATTCCAAATAGAATATAGTGCCATTTACAGTTTGCTAAATGGGGTTTCTATTTTTCAAAGCTTCAACTTAATTTTTTTAAATTTTCATTGGGAAGTTCATTTCTATGTGGTTATTAAGCAGAATATGTAGTGATTACATTAAAATATCTTTATATTCAACATTATTTATTTGGTAAACTTTAAATGAAACTATTTTCTGAAATAGTTGAAAACAAAAATATCTAGCATGGCATACCATCTATACCTATACCTATACCTATACCTATACCTATACCTATACCTATATCTATATCTATATCTATATCTATATCTATTGTATATCATCTATATCTATATCTATATCTATATCTATATCTATATCTATATCTATATCTATATCTATATCTATATCTATATCTATATCTATATCTATATCTATATCTATATCTATATCATCATCTATATCATCATCTATATCTATATCTATCTATACCTATATAACAATGGAGTAGAAAGAATATAAATATATATATGTATATATATATATATATATTTTTTTTCTACTCTGAAAGACATAAGAAAGGTGTTTACAAGGATATGGTCCTCAGAACTCAAATTTTTCAAACAATATTAGCTTTCAAATTACAAAATCATACATTGATTTTGTCAAATATCTATTAGTAGTTGTTTTCTCCAACAATTGAAAATAGCTTACAGAGTTGTGAATTCTGCAATTTAACTGTTTTTGATTGTAGGATGAAAAGAACAGAATTGAAAGTTCAAAAGTGTCAACTTTAGTTATTAGCCAGCAGCATCACTGGAGTTTACTTATGTTCCCATGATAGATTCTTTTTCAACTTGATGTTTCAAAAGTAGATCTCTCACTTGCAGCCATTTCCCAGGAGTGTTTACCAAGTTAAAAAGTGCTGGGAATACCATAGATGGAACATTGTAGTGAGAATTGCCTGTGATGTCATAGACACTTGAGGGAAACTTCTGGAAGTGAAATGTAGTCACAGTAGAGACTAAATAAGTAAGATGCTTACTAAGTAAGGTGGGGTCCAACAAAGTGTAATGCAGAATTTAGTAATTTATAAATTACTTTTTCTTTCTGAAGAAGCTCAACTGAATAACACTTAATGAAGGAAAGTAAAGGCTTAACCATTTGGTACATTGTGATTCCTGCTGTTAGTAAAATTTGAAATTCAGCAGTTTTGAATATGGAAGGAAGTGATAAACCTGATCAGCCTATCTCAGCAGGGAGGCAAGAAATTCGAAAGAAAAGAAAACCTAGCCAACCAATGGTAGACAAATCCCAACAGACTGAAGTGTCAGAGATAAAGAAGTACTTGCCTACACCACAATCAGGTGGCCCCAAAGCTAACCTTAATATTAGTAATATTCCTGAAAGCAAAGTCAACTATGAGTCTCTTAGATTATCTTCTCAGCTTCAGCAAACTTGGACAAAGAGAAAGCGTGTGCAAGATAAGGCTGATAAATCCATGCAGACAGACTTTACTACTGAAGAGAAAAAGAAAACCAAGCCAGGTGATGCAACAGTGGTACCTAAAGAAAAGCCAGCTGCTGTTGGAGAAGCAGCTTCTGAATTTCCAGAGAGTGTTCATGAAGTAGAACTTCCACCAAGCAAACACTCAAAATTAGAAAGATCTGAGCAAACCAGTCATACTGGAGACACAGACAAAGAACAGAAGAGCTCAGGTGAATCAAAAATAGTTGGCAGGCCAAGTGGTTCTTTTTCAAAGTCAAAAGATATTGTGCAGCAACGTAAATCCTCAGGGAAGATTTTAATTACTGAGCATCCTGCATTTCAACCTGCAACAAGTAGCAATGAGGAAATTAGGAAGAAAAGTATCACTAGATCTTCATTTAGTCAACAAATAAAAGAAGATAGGCCAGTACTTTTAGATGGGCATGACTTTGCAGTTGAAGTGCAGCCTCCCATGGTAGAAAAGATCTCTGCTAAAATACAATCTCCACCAACTGAGAAGACTACTGCAGAAGACAGCCCTGGTGAATTTAAACCTCCACCAGCTGAGGAGGCTTCTGCAGAGGCCCCTGCTAAGGTAGAGCCTATCCCTGTTGAAAAGTCTATTTCAGAAGAACCTCCCTCTGAAGTTCAGCCTCCGATAGTTGAAGAGGCCCCAGGTGAAATTGAGCCTTCCCCAGTTGAAGAAGCTCCAACAGAGGAGGCCCCTGTGGAAATTCAGTCTTTACCAGCTGAGGAAATCCCTGTAGAAGTCCCTGCTAAACAAGTATCTAGTCCTGCTGAAGAGGTTCTTTTAGAAGAGCCTTCTGCTGATGTTAAGCCTCCATCAACTAAAGAGTCTTCTATACAGGAGGCCACAGGATTTCAATCTCCACCACCTGTAGAGGCCCCTGCAGAAAAGGTTCCAGCTGAAGTTCAGCTTCCATCAGGTGAGGAGGCTCCTACAGAGCAGACCACTGCAGGAGAGGCTCCTGTCAAAGCTGAGTCTCCACCAGCTGAGGAGGCCCCTGCAGAAAAGGCCCCGGTGAAAGTTCAGTCTCCACCAGCAGAGAAGGCCGTGGAAGAAGAGGCTATACTTGAACTTCAAGCTCCGCCAGCTGAGGAGGCCCCTGCAGAAGAGGCTACACCTGAACTTCAAGCTCCGCCAGCTGAGGAGGCCTCTGCAGAAGAGGCTACACCTGAACTTCAAGCTCCGCCAGCTGAGGAGGCCTCTGCAGAAGAGGCTACACTTGAACTTCAAGCTCCGCCAGCTGAGGAGGCCCCTGCAGAAGAGGCTACACCTGAACTTCAAGCTCTGCCAGCTGAGGAGGCCCCTGCAGAAGAGGTCCCAGGTGAACTTCAAGCTCTGCCAGCTGAGGAGGCCCCTGCAGAAGAGGCCCCAGGTGAACTTCAAGCTCTGCCAGCTGAGGAGGCCCCTGCAGAAGAGGCCGCAGGTGAACTTCAAGCTCCACCAGCTGAGGAGGCCTCTGCAGAAGAGGCTACACCTGAACTTCAAGCTCTGCCAGCTGAGGAGGCCCCTGCAGAAGAGGTTCCAGGTGAACTTCAAGCTCCGCCAGCTGAGGAGGCCCTTGCAGAAGAGGCTACACCTGAACTTCAAGCTCCGCCAGCTGAGGAGGCCTCTGCAGAAGAGGCCGCAGTTGAAGTTAAAGCTCTGTCAGCTGAGGAGGCCCCTGCAGAAGAGGTTCCAGGTGAACTTCAAGCTCTGCCAGCTGAGGAGGCCCCTGCAGAAGAGGCCCCAGGTGAACTTCAAGCTCCACCAGCTGAGGAGGCCCCTGCAGAAGAGGCTACACCTGAACTTCAAGCTCCGCCAGCTGAGGAGGCCTCTGCAGAAGAGGCCGCAGTTGAAGTTAAAGCTCCACCATCTGATGAGGCCTCTGTAGAAGATGCTACACCTGAACTTCAAGCTCCACCACCTGATGAGGCCTCTGTAGAAGAAGTCTCTGCTGAACTTCAGTTTCCACCAACTGAAGAAACGACTTCAGAAGTTGTCGCTGCTAACAAAAAACGTGCATCATCTGAAGAGACCATTATTACACATAGCTCTACAAAACTCTCCGATGATGAAGTTCAGCCTCCAACATCTAAAAAACCTTCTGCAGATGAGACTCTGGTAGAGAATGTGTCTACTGAATATCAACCTTCCAAGACAATAGATGTTCCAGAATCTGTGATTGTAAAAGAGAATCCAAATTATGAAGGGTCTTTACCAGTGAATACTGTTCTTGAATAGGTTTCTACTATTGAAATAAAGCATCCACCGTATAGAACTAAAGGAGGGGCCTCTTCCACAGCTGTAGTAAAATCTTGACTAAGCTAGCTATCAGAGGCAAGGGGGTTCTGGAACTAAATACTTTATAACAGGGTAGTCATTTGGAAGTAGGTTTGTGAACAGGGAAAGAAAAGAAAACCCCAAGATATGGCCTGCAGGTTGGAAAATGAATAATAAAAATGAGTGGTTTAAAATTACTTGCTATTTTCATTCAATCCAGAATGTACAAAATGCACTTATTTTGAAATAAAATACGTGTATGGTTGAAATAATTACTTAAAGTATCCTATTTAAATTAAACCCTGTTGACAAGGGTAAAGTATAAAGCCATATATATTTTCTCTATATGTAACTTGTAGTGAAGAAGGCATTTTCTTTTCTTCAGTTCTCTTATCTACTTTAAATTCCTTGAGTTTGAGTCACGTATTTACATCTATGTGGTATTTTATTTCTCCTTAGTATAATTCATCATATCATTTATTCTCTTTCCAGTTGATTCCTTCTGAGACAGACATTTTTATCCTGTTTCCACTCCTATCTTTTTGCATATCTTATATTTCAATGTCTGGATACATAAATTTATTTATTTGGAAAAAATCTTCATTTCAATCAAGATAACCATAGATGAAGTATTTAAAAAGCAGTATTAAGCATTAAGAAAAATATACTTAGATTGCCTTGAGGCCAAATTCTTATTTAGTTTTATCATCATTTTAGGTTACAATGTGATGGGGCCTTTAGAAACTAGCCTCATATTTTTTTGCACTCTGATCTGTGGTAGAGAGAAACTTAGGATAAAATTGAATTACTATAGTATAAGTTATTCACATTTTAAAAGAGTAATTATGAATTATTTTGTCTATTATTAAATGGCATCTTCATTTCTATGATCATGATAACTTTTCAGAGAAAATTTTGTCTAGCTATAATGTTCTAGTTACACTGTTCTGAAATGATGAAGTGATTCTCATAAATATTTCAATTTGGTAAGAGTATTTTGTTTGTTTGTTTAGTGACAACTCTAGATTGATAATTTGATGATTACAAACCTTGTTAAGCTTTGATGCCTTATAATTATTAACTTTTTCTCACATTCTTCATTATATCTATAACCAAGAGCTTGTGATACTTTAAAGTAAAATATTCAGAATTTTACAAAAAATTTGTAAGCACAATTGTCCCTTGGTATACATGGGGGATTGGTACCAGCACCCTCCAAAGATAAAATATGACAATTATCAAGTCTTTTACGTAGAATGATTAGTAAAAAGTATATAGCTGATTGAAAATACTTTTTTAAAATCATGGTTAGTTAAATTTGTAGATGCAAAACCAACAGATAGAGGATTGAATACATGTACTTTAAAAAAAAAAAATTCCCAGATTTGAGATTGGGAAATGTTATTCTAGACTTGAATGAGGGTTGTTTTTCTGGTATTTCAAGTTCTTTTTATTTTATATTTTTGAGATGTTTTAAATCCAGTTAAACTTATTTTTCTAAATTTGAAAATTATTTAAAAAATAATTTTAGATATTCTATTATGGCTTATTTTTCTGTTTTGGATTTGATATTTTTACCTTCCAGATTTATTGAGATACTAGTGGCCTTGTGCACAAAATTTCATGCACTGGGGGTGTCCCTCAGCCCAGCCTGCCCCCTCTCACAGTCTGGGAGCCCTCATGGGATGTCCTACCTGGGTGGGGAGCAGGCATAAGCTGCAGTCTGGCCTCCTTCTGCAGGAGACAACCAGCTGATCGGGTATATAGATTCTTTCTGAAGGCAGCTCGGACTCCTTCCTCATTCCTTTCCTCTGTGGTTGGAGAACAGGGTACTAACAGGTGGAGACAGAATTGTGCCTGGGCCTGGGGCTTTTGTAGGCAGCGGGGAAAAAAGAGAGAGGGCTGGGAAAAGTCTAGACACGGTTTCCTTCAATTGTCTTCCCTTCCTCTGGGCCTCTCCCTCCGTTTTTTCCTTGTTGTGGTGGATTCTTGGGCCTTGGACCCACAGGAGCCCAGCCATGGTAGGGTTCATCCTCCTTACTTCTCAGTTGAATGTACAGCCACCTCGCATTCCAAGCGGGGCTGTTGTCAAGTAGCTAAAGCCCTGGGAATCCACAGCTTCCAGGGTTTTCCCTCCCAGTTTCCTCTTTGGGTCCTTTGCAAACTTCACCAAGACATCGAAGCAGCTCTGCCCTGGTAGTTCTGCACCGGCCCCCACCTGGGCCCCACCGGGCACTCTTCCTCGAGGTCTCCAGGTCCACAGTCTGTGCTCGGGAAGGTCGCCCAGAGCCCGTTTCCCCGGGGCAGCGGGGCTAGTTTGAAGAGCTGGAGGAAGATGGCAGAGTAAGAGCTGGTATGAACCATTGCCTGTTCAGCCAGACTTCCTAAACTCCCCACTGGGCCCTGGCTGGGCCCCTTCCCCAAGCCGGGAGTATTCCAGCTGAGGTCCCCTCCCTGAACCCAGCTCCCTCCTCCCTGTTCCACCGCCAGGGGGGCAGGAGCAGCTGGCCCGCTCTGGACCCTGCCAGCCTGGCAGGCAGTAGCGCAGGGGGTGCAGCCTAGGGCACCAGTGGCTGCGAACCTCCTCACCCTCCCTAAAGCAGCTCGTGGTTGGCCCCAATTGCTGTGCATGGAGACACTGCTTGCCACTGTCCGGCCCAGGACCTGTGGGGCTGAGGGGACCTCAGGTTCCCACTGTTCCCACCGAAGCCAGACTCCGCTTGGCCGGCCATCCCCACCGGAGGGCTGCCGTGCCCTGTGGGCCTCGGCACCCTCATGAATCGCTGTCCCAGCCATCCCATCCCAGGAAATGCTCATCCTGATTAGCATGGCTCACTCCCCAGTGCAGTCAGGCCTGCCCAGCAAGCGCAAAGGCAGGAGCTGGGCCGCGGAGGAGAGGGAGGAGGAATGTGCAGGCCGAGCAGAAGCAGAGAACTTGGCAGTGAAAACACAGCCCCTCCATGCTGTGCTGTCCTCGTGCTACATTCCTCCACCCATGGGTGCTCCTGCCCGGCACCATGCTTGCTTTCGGGCCTGGGGTGGCGTCAAGGGACCTGGGGTTGTGGCCTGGAGACGAGCCTCGCTGGGTTGGAGTCACAGTGGTTGGCCAGGGAGTAGGGTGCCATGAGGCAGCCTCATGCAAGTCCCTGCTACAAGTCTCCACCTCTCTCTCTTTCCGAGAGGTCAGCAGTTCAGTCCACTCAGCATGCTGAACATGCAGCCTGGCATTCGGTTGAGCCTTTGGTCATTTTGGATGTTATGGACATTGGCTCTTTATATATATAGATAATTGACTTATTGTGTAAATTTAAGATGTACAATGTGATGATTTGCTATATGTAACATTATAAAATACTTGCTTCATTGAGGTTAATACATCCACGACCTCACATAATTAAATTTTTTGAAGTGGTGACATAATTTAAAAGCTAATCCTACCTAATAAAAGAGTAATATGCAAATTAACCATCGCTCTGCTACACCCATAAGCCATGTCCATAAGCCACGCCTACCAGCCAATCAGGAGCAAATATGCAAATAAACCCAACCAAGATGGCTATAGCCACAGAGAGCAGGAGGGAGGCTTGGGTTTCCCAAGCAATGGAGGAAGCCAAGCTTTCCACCTGCCCTTGCTGGCCTAGGCCTCCACTCAAGGCTACAAAGTTTCAATTATAGAAGGTAAACAAATCCAAACAGAAATGGCAGCAGCCATGGAGCTGGAAAGAGCGGGAGGCTAGGGTTGCCGCTAGCAATGGAGGAAGCCAAGCTTTCTGCACACCCTAGCTGGCCCAGGCCTCTGCTTAAGGCTACAAAGTTTCAATTATAGAAGATACACAAACCCCAACAGAAATGGTTGCTGCTCAGAGCAAGCAGAAGGCGTGGCTTTGCTCTAGACTACAAAGTTTCAATTGTAGATGATAAATAAACCCCAGATACCAGGGCCTCGGCTTGGGTAGCCAGGGGGTGTGGCCAGCCTGCAAACCACCGCAGGTTCCTCACCCAGGCTGCCCCATGCCCAAAGGGAACCCCCACCCTGATTCAGGACATCCTTAAGGGCAAACCAGCTGGCCACCACCCAAGCACCAGGCCTTTATCCTATCTAATAAAAGAATAATATGCAGATTGACCATAAATCCAACACACAAGATGGTTGCCCCCTTGTGGTCAAAGATTCTGTCCCCATGTGGACACAAGATGGCCACCACAAGATAGTCAGCAGGGAAGGGTAGTTGGGAGGGACCAGGCTAGCCGAGGGGGGAAGTTAGGGATGACAGGACATGCAGAATAGGACAGATGGGGGGACCCAGGCCTGCAGTAGAGAGCAGTTGGGGGTGACCAGGCCTGCAGGGGAGGGCAGTTAGGGGTCACCAGGCCTGCAGGGGAGGGCAGTTAGGGGCAAACAGGCTGGCAGGGGAGCAATTAGGCATCAATCAGGCTGGCAGGGGAGTGGTTAGGAGGTGATCAGACTGGCAGGCAGAAGTGGTTAGGGGCAATCAGGAAGGCAGGCAGACTAGCAGTTGGGAGTCAGCGGTCCTGGATTGTGAGAGGGATGTTCCAGATTGAAGAGGGTGCAGGCTGGGCTGAGGGACCCCACCCCCTGCGTATGAATTTCATGCACTGGGCCTCTAGGGTAAGTATATAATACAGTATTTAATATATAATATGCACTCACCATTTGATATTTTAGATGCGCAGAACTTATTCATTTTATAAATGGACATTGTATCCTTTAACCAACATCTCCCATTTCTCCCACCTCCTAACTTCTAGGAACCACCATTCTACTCTTTGTTTTTATTAGTCCATATATAAATTATACCACAAATAAATTTTTGTCTGACTTATTTCATTTAGCATAATACCCTGAAGGTTCATCCATGTTATCATCAATGGCAATGTTTCCATTATTATTATTATTATTATTATTATTATTAGGTCTAGTAATAATTAATGTCGTTTTCTAATACTTTTTTAAATCGAATTTATTTAAACAATACAACAAAATTTAATCAACAATATAGTTGCCGTTGTTTTCTACTACTTGTGCCCAACGCTCAGGAAGCATTTTAATCCCTCTGTTGTAAAATTCTTGTGATTTTGATGCAAAAAATTCGGTCAATGCATTTTTGAGGCATTCTTCATTATTAAATTTTTTTCCAAGAAGAAAGTTTTGCAAAGAACGAAACAAATGGTAATCAGAAGGGGCAATATCAGGAGAATATGCAGGTTGAGGGAGAACTTCCCATTCCAACTGGCGCAGTTTTTCAGCAGTGATTCTTGCAGTATGCGGTCGTGCGTTATCGTGGTGAAGAATTACGCCCTTCCAATTGATTAATCAGCGCGGGTTCTTTTTCTCTTAAAGCTTGGGCTAACCTTTCCAATTGGGCACTATACACTGCACTTGTAATGGTTTGGTTAGATGGTAAAAGTTCATAATGAAGAATTCCTTTAAAATTCCACCAAACACACAACATCACTTTTTTCGCATGCAAGTCAGGTTTTGGCGTGGGCTGTGGAGCCTCATTTTTGTCCAACCATTGAGGCCACCTTTTCAAATTAACATACAGCACCCATTCTTCATCTCCGGTAACAATTTGCTCTAAAAACGGCAAACGGTTTTGATGAGAAAGGAGCGAACTGCAAATTGTGACTCTTTGATTACGGTTGTTGTCGGTCAACTCATGAGGAACCCATTTTCCAAACTTTTGGACTTTGCCAAGTGCATGCAATTGATTGGAAATTGTTTTTTGTGAACAATTTAAAGTTGTCGCAAGCTCTTGTTGGGTAATTTGAGGATTTTGCACCAAAAGAGCTTGAAGAGCTTCTTGATCAAAATTGGACACACGGCCTCGTCCACTCTTGTCATCTAACGAAAAATTTCCCTCGCGAAATTTCTCAAACCAACGCTGGCATTTTCTGGTGTGAACTGCATCTTGACCAAGAGCACTACAGATGTTTTTTGCAGCCTCACTTGCTTTTCTTCCTAATTGGAACTCATAAAGCATGTAGTGCCGAATATGCTCTTCATCTGCCATCTTCTTAGCCCTAGTTTTGCAACAAAAACCAAACCAAACACAAACTTTTTCAAGCAAAACTTGTTAATTGCACTTCACACGTTCTGTAGATACCACGTGTTTGAAGGTTATGTCAATACAAGTCAATGCCAAGCAAGATTTTAAACGAATGTTTAAAAACGACATTAATTATTACTAGACCCAAATATTATTAATACAGAATATTATACCATTCTGTACATGTTTGCCACATCTTCTTTATCTGTCCCTCCATTGATAAACACTTAGGTTGTTTTCATACTTTGGTTATTATAATGCTGCAATGAACAAAAAAGTATAGATTTTTTTTTTAAGTAATCATTTCATTTGAAGTGAAGTGAGATTGCTGAATCATACAGCAGTTCCATTTTTAATTTCTTGAGGAGCCTTAATACTAGTTTCATGATGGCTATACCAGTTTACATTCCCACTGAGCATGTTCAAGGGTTCCCAATTCTTCACATCCTCTCCAGCATCTGTTATTGTCTTTTTATAATAGACATCCTAACATGTATGAAGTGATACCTTATGTTGGTTTTGATTTGCATTTCCCTAGTTATTAAAGATACTAGGTTACTGTTTTGTGGTGTGTTCCCCCCCCCCCCAAGAAATTTGTATGAATTCCTTGTATATTTTGGATATTAAATCATTATCAGATATGTGCTTTGCAAATATTTTCTCCCATTTCATAGGTTGCCTTTTCTTTTTATTGATGGTCCTATGCTGTGGAGAAGATTAATTTAGTGTAGTTTCACTTGTTTATTTTTGTTGTCTTTGCTTTTGGTATCAAATAAAAAAAATTATTACTAAACCAATGTTAAGAAGTTTACCCCCTATTGTTTCTTCTAGGAGTTTTATGGTTTCAGGTTTCATGTTTAAGCCTTTAATCTATTTTGAGTTGATTTTTGTTTATGGTGTATGATAAGGGTTCAGTTCATTCTTTTGCATGTGGCTATCCAATTTCCCAGCACTATTTATTGAGTAAATTATCTTTTCCCCACTATTTAGTTTTGGTATGCTTGTTAAAAAGGAAATTAACCATATATCCAGGGGTTTAATTTTGGCTCTATATTCCACTGATCTATGTATCCATTTTAATGTCAGTGCCATATTGTTTCAATTATTATGGCTTTGTAATATAGTTTGGAAGCAGAAATGTAATGCTTCTACCTTTGTTCTTTCTCAAAATAGCTTTGGCTATTTGTAGTATTTTATGGTTCCATATGAATTTTAGAATTGCTTTTTCTATTTCTATAAAAATGCCACTGGAATTTTGGTAGGCATTACATTCAATCTATAGATAACTTTGGGTGGAATGAATATTTCTTAAAAATGCTAATTTTCTAATTCATGAATACAGAATATCTTTTCAATTATTATGTCCTTAATCTGTTTCATCAGTGTTTTATAGGTTTCAGTGTAGAGATCTTTCATTCCTTGGTTAATTTGTTCCTAAGTATTTCATTGTTTGTTTTTGATATATAACCATTTATTAATTTCTCTTTATAATAGTATGTTATATAAAATTCAAGTGATTTTTGTATATTCATTTTATAGTCTCCAGATTTACTAAATTGAAAGTTTTTAGTGAAAATTTTAGGATTTTATATGGAAAATATTATGTCATTTGCAAACAAAGATAATTTTACTTCTTTCATTACAATTTGGATACCTTTTATATCTTTTTCTTGACTAACTACTCTGACTGGGATTTCCAGTGAGCACTATATTGAATGAATATAGAGGTAGTAGAAATTTCTGTTGTTAATTTTTTTTCTGTTATTAAATGCATTAGATTTACAATATATTGGTTAATGCAATTATATAGGTTTAAAGTGCACAATTCTATAATGCATCATCTTTATATTGCATTGCATATTCACCACCAAAGTCTTGTCTCTATCACCCTTTTATCCTCTCATGCCTCCCCTGAACCCCATTTTCCTTTGGTAATGATCATACTGTTGTCTATATCTATGAGACTTTTTTTTTTAATTTTAATTTTTTTTCCTCTTAATGTCCTAACCTTTTTCACCCAGCTCTCCTTATACCTCCCCTATGACAGCTATGAGTCTATTTCTATTTTGTTTGTTAGTCTATTGTGTTCACTGGATTCCACATTAAATAAATTTATATAGTATTTGTCTTTCTCTGATTGGCTTCATTTAGCATAATACTTTCCAGCTCTACCCATGCTGTTGCAAAAAGTGAGATTTTAACCTTTTTAAAAATTATTTATTTTTTTACATCAGAGTAGTATTCTATTGTGCAAATATATCACAGCTTTTTTATCCTCTCATCTGCCAATGGCACTTGGGTTGCTTCCAAATCTTGGCTATCCTAATATATAAAAAGCCAGGGCCATCACGGCCGAAATAACCAGATAGATGACAGAACAGCAGGCTGCGTGGGGAGACAAGGCTGGCAGAGAGTGATGTTAGTGAGGGATGAACAAATGACTGAACAGCAGGCTGTTTGAGGCAACCAGGTTGGTGAGGGACAACTGGGGGAGACCAGGCCAGTAGGGGGGCAGTTGGGGGCAACCAGGCCAGCAGGGGGAGCAGTTAGGGGTGACCAGGTTGGCAGAGGGGGGCAGTTGGGGGTGACCAGACTAGCAGGTGGCAGTTGAAGTGACCAAGTCAGCAGGGGGAGCAGTTAGGGGTGTTCAGGCTGGCAGACAGAGGCAGTTAAGGGTAATCAGTCTGGCAATGAGTGGCAGTTAGGGGCAATCATGCAGGCAGGCAGGTGAGCAGTTAGGAGCCAGCAGTCCTGGATTGTGAGAGGCAGTCAGACATCCTCCGAGGGGTCCCAGATTGGAGAGGGTACAGGCTGGGCTGAAGGCACCCTCTTGTGCACAAATTTCATACACCAGGACTCTAGTTGTAAATAATGGTACAGTGAACATAGGGTGCATATATCCTTTGGAATCAGGGTTTCTGATTTCTTCAGATAAATTCCCAGAAGTGGAATTGCTAGGTCATAAGGTAGTTCCATTTTTAAATGTTTGCGGTAACTCTATACTGCTTTCCACAGTGGCTGCTCCAATCTGCACTGACACCAACAGTGCACAAGGGTTCCCCTTTTTCCACATTGTTGCCAGCACTGGTATTTGTTGATTTGTTGATGATAGCCATTCTGACAGGTGTTTCTGACCTTAGAGAAAAAGCTTTCATTGATTCATCATTAAGTATAATGTTAGCTGTGGAATTGTCATATATGACCTTTATTATGATGAGGAGCACTCCTTTTATACATAATTTGCTAAGAGTTTTTATCATGAAAGGATGTTGATTTTGTCCAATGCTTTTCTACATCTACTGAGATGATCACATGATTGACAGCTGCTTATTTGCTATAGTCCTCTGGCAAACCTTGTTGGCTTTCAGAGCTAGGAAATTTTTGAAGCCCCAATTTCAGCGGCAGCCTTAAAAGTTGGAGCACTCAATGTGTGGTTCAAATCTTCACTTCTCAAGCAGAAGCTCGAGTTGGGGTTTCCCCTTCTGATTGTATGACCACGTCTAGGGGTAGGTTTATGGCAAGAGCATATCTCAGACTTCCCTATTTCAAATAGTTTATGAAGTTCTCTTAGTGGGGGTTGCTCTGTATGTAGCTGTATACTTGTTGCATCTGTGGGATGAAGGACATTCAGGAACTCGCTATATCATCATCTTGTCTGGACTTCAAGCAAGACTTTTGTTGAGTAAAATTCCTATGGGAAAATTTTTAAGTAAAAATTATAATTCTTTAATAAATATTAGGTTTATTTGTATTATTTCTTATAAGATTTCTTCTTATTGTTATGTCTATATGGTCTGCAATGATATTCTTTCTCTAATTATGGTATTATTATTGGCACCTTATACTAATACTTACAATTGGTGTGTTCTCTCCTTCCCTCTCTTTTTCTACCTTTCCCTCAAGCTGGCCTGGTTTGAAGTTTATCAGTTTTATTGATCTTCTCAAAGGAACAGCTTTTGGTTTCACTGATTTCTCCATTTTTTAAAATTTCATTGACATCTGCTTTCATCTTTATTATTTATACTTTTCTGCCTAACTTTTTTTCCTAGTGTTTGTACCTTTTTTGTACCATTCCCCCCCCCAGGTAATATGTCATTGATTGAGTCTTTACTTTTCTAATATGGATTTTTAGTGCTGTACATTTCTCTTTGACCAGTGCTTTAGTTTAGTCCCATAAATCCCAATATCTAGTGCTTTTATAAATTAGTTCAAATATTTTTAAATTTTGTTTTTGATGCATTTTTTAACATTACTAAACAGTATGCTATTTGATTTCCAAATATTTGGAGGTTTTTTTTTCATTTTATGTTTTTGCTGTTGATTATTCATTTATTTACTTTTTTGTTAGAAAATATACTTTATTTAGTAAACATTTAAATTTTATTGAGACTTGTCTTATGACCCAGCATAAGACCTATCTTGGTAAGTGCTCTACGTTCTAAAATATTCTACTATTATTTTGTTGGAGGGTTTTATAAATGTTAGCTTACAATCAACAATTGGTTGAAAGTATTGTTCTCTTTTTTATATCATTACTGATTTTCTGTCTACCTGTTCTAGAGATTACTGAGAGAGGTATGTTGAAATCACTGACTGTAATTGTGAATTTGTTCATTTCCCCTTGAAGTTCTATCAGTTTAAGCTTCATGTATCTTGAAGCTTTGCTATGAGCTATAAAAATGTTTGGAATTATTATATTCTTGAAAAAGACCCTTTTGTATCTCTGGTAATAGCCTCTCCTTAGTAACATTGTTATTTGTCTAGTTCAGGTAATTAATATCCTTTGTTTGTTGTGGCCATTATCTGCTTTTCTTATTCTAGTCTTTCTTTTAAATAACCTTTCCTATAATTGCTGCAGTTGTTTGTTTGTTTGTTGTTTTGTATGTGTGTGTGTGTGTGTGTTTAACACAAATCAGACATTGTAGTCACTTGCTTAGAGAATAAAACTTCTACTCCTTAAAATCAGTCATGGTCCTTTATAATCTACATTAGCCTATTTTCTATCACCCTCATACAATATAGGGCAAGGGCATAAAGTGAAAGTTAAGATCATCACTGCAAGTTTGAAAATCCTGACTTCATCATTTATGAGCTGTTTGGGTTAGCTGAAGTTAATTAAGCTCCCTTTATTTCAGTTTGCCCATCTGAAAAGCGAGCATAATAACAACAATAACTAACCAATAGGATTGTTGTGAATCACAAAATAGTTATTCCATAGTAAGTTTTTTGAATAACACCTAATATACTATAAGCAATAGATGCTGGTTCTCCCTCTCATTATTTAATTCCTCTCTGCCCATTATTTCTTGAACCTGTTCCAATCAGGCTTTCACTCCCACTGCTCCACTGAAACTGCTCTTATAGAGGTCCATGGTGATCATTGCCAAATTCAATAGGTAGTCATCATTATCTTATTCAGCCTGATACATCATTTAACAGTGAATCAATAGTATCTTCTTTGATTTATTTCCCTCTTTGCATTCATAATCCTTTTTTTCCTAACTTATTGGCTTATTATTCTCAATTTTCATTGCTAATTTCTCCCCATCTCCCACCCTTCTAATCTGGAGAAGCCTAGTTTTATTTTCCTGCATCTCTTCCACCCCCTCCCCTCTATGTACATTCACTTTCATAGTAAACTCATTTAATCTTATTAAAATATTGTTTTAATTATCTGATGGTTTGTATTTCCATGGGGAATGCAGAACTCTGAGACAGACAACTCACAACCTTCACTTGTTTACTGATAGACATTTTTTCACTGGGAAGGTGTTATATCTTAAAAATAGCCAGAATCTTGATTTTCATCTCCATTGCTATCTTTTTATTTATACCTGAGAAAACAAAAATAATTTTCAGAAAATAATTGGATTTAAAAGAAAGGAATACTGCTGGTGGAACATTGCATTTTAACAAGAGCAGTTATACAAGAAAAGTGACGAGTATGAGAAAAAGAGGGGGGAAAAGCTTTGGTTTGAGTATATTTTGATATCCTAATATCAAAATGTGATCCATTATTTAGAGTGCCATGTAGTTAAATAGGGAAGGGAGGGTGGGGAGAGTTTCCACTTCCCTCAGCAGACCTTCAAGAGCCAGCCTTGAAAAAGAGAACTTGAGTTTATTCTTCAGATGATAAGATATTATTTCTAAGACCAGCAGCCAGATATAGTTTCCAAACCACTGCATTTTTTTCTTTGTGAAGCCAACTACACAAATTGAACTGGCAAACCTAAACATACCACCAAGAATGTAAAGGTCTCCCTTCATGTCTTAGCATGTGGTCTATCCCAGAAAATGTCTCTTGTGCCCTTAAAAAATACACATTCTTCTGCGTTGGGGTGGAATATTTTGAAGATGTCAATTAAATCCATTTGATGTAGTGTGTCATTTAAGATTTCCATCTTTTTTCCTGTCTGAAAGATCTATCCATTGATGCCAATGGGGTGTTAAAATCCTTTACTATAATTGTTTTACTGTCATTCTCCACCTTTATATCCATCAGGATTTGCATTGAATATTTAGGTGGTGCTAGGTTGGATGCATAAATGTTTAGAAGGTTATATCCTCTTGTTAAAAGGATCCCTTTATCATTATGCAGTGTCCTTCTTTGTCTGTTTCTATAGCCTTGGTTTTAAATTCTATTTTTGTCAGATATAATTATTGCTAAATCAGTATTTTTTCCCCATTTCCATTTGCATTAAATATATATCTCTGTACTTTCATGCTGTGTATATCTTTTGTTCTGAAGTGGGTCTCTTGAAGACATGGGTTTTGTTTTCTTATTGATTCAGTTACCTTATATATTTTTATTGGAGCATTTAAGCCATTTATATTTAGAGTGATTATTGACAGGTGCATATTTATTGCCACTTTATTTTTAACTATGTTCCTCTGTTGTTATTATTTATTTATTTATTTTAAATTTATTTCAGAGAGGAAGGGAGAGGGAGAGAGAGATAGAAACATCAATGATGAGAAAGAATAATTGATTGGCTGCCTCATAACCCCCCCCCCCCACACACACACACACTGGGGATTGAGCCCACAATTCTGGCATGTGCCCCAAAGGGAATCGAACAATGACCAAGGGGTTCATAGGTCGAAGCTCAACCACTGAATCACACTGGCCAGGAATTATTTTTCCTTTTTCTTCTTCCATATCTTAAAGCAAGCTCTTGAACATTTCTTATAATACTGGTTTGGTGGTAACAAACTTTACCCTTTTCTTGCCTAGAAAGGTCTTTATTTTTCACTTTACTTTATTTATTTATTATTTTTTAATTTGTATTGTTGAAAGTATTACATATGTTCCCTTTTTCCCCATTGACTTCTCCCATCCCATCCTGCCCAACACCTCAGGCCTTCCCATTCTATTGTCTGTGCCTATGGGTTATGCATTTACAAATATGAGTTCATTGGTTGATCTCTCTCCCCCCTATCCTCCTGTGCCTCTGAGGTTTGATGTTCATCAGTCTCTGGGTCTATTTTTGTTCATTAGTTTATGTTGTTCATTAGATTTCACATGTTAGTGAGATTAGTGCTACTTATCTTTCTCTGGCGGGCTTATTTTGCTTAGCATAATGCTCTTCAGATCCATCTATGCTGTTGCAAATGATAAGAGTTCTTTCATTTTTATAGCTGAAAAATTCTCCATTATATAGATGTATCACAATTTTTTAATCTACTCATCTGCTGATGAGCACTTAGGCTGTTTCTAAACTTTAGCTACTATAAATTGAGCTACTATGAACATAGAGGTGAATATATTCTTTCTGATGAGTGGTTCTAATTTCTTAGTATACATTCCTAGAAATGGGATCACTGGGTCAAATGGGAGTTCCATTTTTAATTTTTTTGAGGAAACTCCATTCTGTTTGTCACAGAGGCTGCACCAGTCTGCATTGCCAATAGGAGTGTAAGAGGATTGCCTTTTCTCCAAATCCTCGCCCAAATTTCCTTTTTGTTATTTTGTTGATGATAGCCATTCTGACAGGTGTGAGGTGGTATGACATTGTTGTTTTAATTTTCATCTCTCAGGTAATTAGTAACATTGAACATTTTTTTCATATGCCTTTTGGCCCTCTGTATGTCCACTTTGGAGAACTATATATTTAGGTCCTTTGCCCATTTTTTTAAATTGGGTCATTTTCCTTTTGTTAAATTTTATGAGTTCCCTATACATTTTGGAGGTTAACTTCTTGTCAAAATTTATCGTTGGCAAGTATGATTCCCCATATTGTGGGCTGTCTTGTTATTTTGTTCATTGTGTGTGTGTGTGTGTGTGTGTGTGTGTGTATGTGTGTGTGTGTGTGTGTGTGTACAGAAGCTTTTTATTTAGATGTGGTCCCATTTATTTATTTTCTCCTTAGTTTCCCATTGTCCTAGGAGATGTATCTGTAAACATATTGCTATGAGAGATGTCTGAGATTTTGCTACCAATGGTTTCTTCTAGGATTTTTTATGGTTTTACATCTTACATTTAAGTCTTTTATGCATTTTGAGTTTATTTTTGTGTATGGTGTAAGTTGTTGGTCTAGTTTCATTTTTTTTTTTTTTATGTATCCGTCTGATTTTCTCAGTACCACTTATTGAAGCATTTACTCCATTGTATGTTCTTGCCTCCTTTGTCAAATATTGAGTTTAACAGCTTAGTTCAATTTCTGGGTTTTCTGTTCTGTTCCATTGGTCTATATGTCTGTTCTTGTGCCACCACCAGGCTGTTTTGAGTACAGTAGCTTTGTAGTATAATTTGATATCTGTTATTGTGATCCATCAAACTTTGTTCTTTCTCAAGATTGCTGCAGTTATTTAGGATTATTTGTTCTAGGTTTGAAAAATATGGCATTATGGTTTCCATATAAATTCTTGGATTATTTGTTCTAGGTTTGAAAAATATGGTATTGGTATGTTAATGGAATTATCTTGAATTTATAGATTGCTTTGGGTAGTATTACCATTTAATGATGTTAATGCTACCAATCCATGAACACTGAATATCCTTCTACTTGTGTATATCTTTCTCTATCTTGTTTTTCAACATCCAGCAGTTTTTGGAATGCAAGTCTTTTTCCTCCTCAGTTTATTCCTAAGTATCTTATTTTTTGTAGTTGTTGCAATGATAAATCAGATTGTTTGTTTAGATTCTCCTTTTGAGAGTTTATTATTAGTATATAAAAATACTGTGGATTTCTGGGTGTTCATTTTATATCTTGTTATGTTGCCAAATTTATATATTAAATAGTTTTTTAATGGAGTCTTTTCTACTTATAATATCATATGGTCTGTGAATAATTACAGTTTTACTTATTTCTTTCCCATTTGGATTCCTTTTATTTCTTCTTGTCTGATAGCTATGGCTAGTACTTCTAGTACTATGTTGAACAGGAGTACTGAAAGTGGGTATCCTTGTCTTGTTTCTGTTCTCAGGGTAATGGTTTTAGTTTTTGCCAATGGAGTATGATGTTGGCTCTTGATTTGTCATATAAGGCTTTTCTTATGTTGAGGTATAATGTCTCTATTCCCACTTTGCTGAGAGTTATTTTTTTTAAATAAAAAAATGGTGGTGTATTTTTTAATGCTTTTTATGCATCAATTGATATGATCATGTAGTAACATGAGCATGTGGTTTTTACCTTTCAGTTAGTTTATGTGAATTTTTGAATTTGTGAATATTTTACCAGCCCTACATCCCTGTCATAAATGCCACTTGGTCAAGGGGTATGATTGTTCTAGTGTATTGCTGGATCTGATTTGCTAGAATTTTGTTGAGGATTTTAGCATCTATGTTCATCAGGGATATTGGCCTGTAATTCTCTTTCTTTGTAGTGCTTATATTTGGTTTTGTGATTAGGGTAATGAAGGCCTCATAGAAAACATTGGAAGTGTTCCTTTCTTTTGAATTTTTTGTAATAGTTTGAAGAGGATAGATGTTTGTCCTTTGAATGTTTGGTAAAACTCCCAGGTGAAGCCATCCAGACAGGGATTGTGTTTGTTGGAAGTTTTTGATTACTGCTTCAATTTTTTCAGTAGTTATTGGTCTACTTAGGTTTTTGATTCTTCCTGATTGAGTTTTGGAAGATTATATTTTTCTAGGATTATGTGCATTTGGTTAAGGTTATCCAGTTTGTTGGAATACAGTTGTTCATAGTATTTTTTTTTTATGGTCCTTTATATTTCTGTGAGGTCAGTTGTTACTTTACCTCTTTCATTTGATTTTGTTTATTTGGATCCTTTTTGTTTCTTGGTGAGTCTGGCAAGAAGTTCATCAATCTTATTTATCCTTTCAAAGAAACAGCTCTTGGTTTTATTGATCTTTTGCATTGGCTTTTCTTCTTCTTCTTGTCTTTATGTCATTTATTTACACTCTGATCTTTACTATTTCCTTCTTTCTACTTTGGGCTTTTTATTTAGCTCTCTTTCTAATTCTTTAAGTTGTAGTGTTAAATGACTTATTACACATTTTTCTTTTCTTTCTTTCTTTCTTTTTTTTTTTTTTTTTTTTTTTTTTTTTTTTTTTTTGGAATGTCCTTTATAGGCTATCCTTGGCTGAGAATTATTTATGAAAATCCATCTAGGATTTATGAGGCACAGCTCATGGAAAATGTCACATAAGTTTAATAATTCTCTGGGTTATACAATGGAGATATTTTATAATTAAACCCTCCTGATTATGTAAGGTGAGACACAAACATCACTTAGAGACTTCATCCATTCTTCTGGGTCAGATGGCTCCTTGTCCAATGTGAAAAGAAAGGACCTAAAGAGCCACAGGATGTTCCAGACTTCTCCCTCTTTATGCCTCTTGATTGCTTGCCTTTATTTATTATTTATTTTTTAGCTGTTTTCCCTGAAGAAAAAAAAAGAAAGAGGGTAAGTATTGCTTTTTTTTTTCCTTTTGTTGAATTTATTGGGATGACATTAGTTAACAAAATTATACAGGTTTCAGATGTACAATTCTATAACATGTCATCTGTACACTGTATTGTGTATTCACCTACCCAAGTCATCTTCATCCATCACCATTTATTCCCCCTATACTCTCCTCCACCTCCCACATACCCTTCCCCCAGCAATTACCACACTATTGTCTGTATTCATGAGGGTTTTTTTCCTCCTCTTATTTGCTCTTTCACCCTCCCCCCACCATTGGCAGCTGATGGCCAATAGACATATGAAAAGATGCTCAAGGTTACCAATCATCAGAGAAATGTAAATTAGAAACCACAATGAGATATCACCTCACACTTCTCAGAATGGCAATCATCAATAAATCAAGAAAGTGTTGGCAAGAAGGGAGCCCTTGCGCACTGTTGGTGGGAGTGCAGGTTGGTGCAGCCACTGTGCAAGTATGAAGTTACCTAAAAAAATATGAAATTAATTCAAAAAATTAAAAATGGAACTGCCTAATGACTCATCAATTCTACTCCTGAAGAGTGGAATTTATCTGAAGAAACCCAAAACACTATAGAATATATGCACCCCTATGTTCATTGCAGTGCTATTTACAATAGCCAAGATTTGGAAGCAACCAAAGTGTCCATCAGTAGATGAATTGATAAAAAAGCTTTGCTATATTTACACAATGGGATAATACTTGGCTATAAAAAAGAAATGAATATTACACTTTGTGGCAGCATAGATGGACCTTGAGAACATTATGCTGAGTGAAATAAGCCAGTTAGAGAAAGACATGTACCATATGATATTCCTCATATGTGGAATGTAATGTACAAAATGAACTTATTTGCCAATCATACATCTGATAAGGGGTTAATTTCCAAAATATATAAAGAACTTATCTGATTCAACAAAAATAAGACAATCCAATTTAAAAAAGGCGGGGGGGGGGGGAGGGGGGCAAAGGTCCTACATAGACACTTCACCAAAGAGGATATACATGGGCCAAGAGACATATGACAAAATTCTCAAAGTCACTGATCATCTGAGTGATACAAATTAAAATAACAATGATGTATCACTTCACACTTGTCAGAGTGGCTATCATCAACAAATCAACAAAGGACAAGTGCTGGTGAGGATGTGGAGAAAAGGGAATCCTAGCACAGTGCTGGTGGGAATGCAGACTGGCGCAGCCATTGTGGAAGATGTATGGAGTTTCTTCAGAAAATTAAAACTGAAACTGCCATTTGATCCAGGGATCCTAATTCTAGGAATATATCCTAAGAATTCTGAAATACCAATCAGAAAGAATATATGCACCCCTAACTTCATAATAGCACTATTTTAATAGCTAAGATTTGGAAACAGCCAAAGTGACCATCAGTAAATGAATAGATAAAAAAGAAGTGGTACACATGGAATCCTATGCAGCTATAAAGAAGAAGGATCTCTTACTCTTTGAGACAGCATGCTAAGCAAAATAAGCCAGTCAGAGAAAGACAAGTATCACATGATCTCATTTATATGTGGAACCTAATGAATAAAATCAACTCATGAACAAAATAGATCCGGAGATGGATGCATGGGACAAACTGGGGAATCTCAGAGGGAAGGGAGAGATTAACAGAATCTGGATATAAATTCCAAAGCTGTGGCTGGAAAAATTTTATTTGTAATATTCATGGAAAGGAAAAGTTACTTCTCTCTTCACAGTATATTTTCAGCAGCTCTAGAGACAATAAAATACCTTTACAAAATAAATGTCAAGTACTTCTTCCTCTCCTGATTCCTATTAGAACTAAAGTAATCTTTTAACACATTTTTCCCCTTCTTTGGTTATGTCATCCTCATGAAAATATACTCTATAAACCATGATCACAGATCCTAATTTTTTAACTGCCCTTAGATGTTCCCCAAACATGCCTGATGATAAGCACAACTTCTCAGGTTTTACCCTTGGAAATTCTAATTTAATAACTCTGAGATAGGCCTGATATTCTATATTTTTCACAAGGACTCCAGAACTTCTCTAGCTTAGTAGTTCCCAAAAATGACTTCTAATTATAATTATCTGGAGAGTGGTCACACATAGAGATTCTTAGAGCTAAATCCACATATTGACTAAGAATCTCTGAAAGAGAAATTTGAACAATCCGTATTTCAATTTCCTTAAGAGATACTCCTGTGTAGCCTCTATGAGCTTAAATACTTTAGGACTTCACTTCAAATTAGGGAGTATATCTAATCTGGGCTTGTAGGGTATAGGGATATCTTCAGGAAGGTGAATTCCTCCTATATTTATTTTTTTGGGAAAATCAGTGTTACTGAAACTATAATATCTCTAGAATAAAATTTCTCAGCCTCGGCACTATTGACATTTGAGGCTGGACAAATTCTTGTTGTAGAAAGCTTCCCTGTGCACTGTAAAATGGTCATCATTTCTGGCCTCTACCCACTAGATGCCAGTATCACTCCTCAAGTTTCATAACTAAAAGTGTCTCTAGATGTGGCCAAATGTCCTTGAGGAGAAAAATCACACTCAGTTGAATATTGCTGCTCTCAGGAAAGGATAGAGCACTGTCTATGAGTCAATCAAACTTTTAAAAATCTTTAGACTATTACTTAAAAGAGATTTAGTAATCACAAGGTCTTTATCCTGTTGCCTCTTCACATGTTTCAGGGTAGGATATTGACTTCCAAGCTTGATCTTGGAAGGATATAAATGCTTCCCAAATACAAAAAGAAGGCAGATGGAATATTGTTTCTTGAATTTAAAAAGTCTATTAGGTTTTGCCAAAATCGGTTTGGCTCAGTGGATAGAGCGTCGGCCTGTGGACTGAAAGGTCCCAGGTTCGATTCCGGTCAAGGGCATGTACCTTGGTTGCTGGCACATCCCCAGTAGGGGGTGTGCAAGAGGCAGCTGATCGATGATTCTCTCACATCAATGTTTCTAACTCTCTATCCCTCTCTCTTCTTCTCTGTAAAAAAAAATCAATAAAATATATTATATAAAAAAAAAGTCTATTAGTTTTCCTGGCTGGTGTGGCTCAGAATTGAGCATTGACCCATGAATCAAGAGGTCACCAAATTGATTCTGGCTCAGGGCACCTGCTGGGGTTGCAGGCGTGGTTCCTAGTAGGGGGCATGCAAAAGGCAACTGATCAATGTTTCTCTCTAATTGTTGTATCTATTTCTCTTTCTCCCTTCCTCTTTCTAAAATCAATTTTTAAAAAACATTAAAAAACCCTATCAGTTGGTGTATAACTTTAGCATGTGTATTACAATTTAAACCAATTCATCATAACTTTATGGAAAGACAAAAAACTTAATGATGATGTAACCCTTTTCAATATACAAAAATCTTGAATTTTGGGTGCATTCTATGGGTATAGCTTTCAGACAAAATTAAAGGACCATATCTTTCTTCAATAAAATTAGCATAAGTACTTGGAAGGTATTTTTTAAAATTAGGAAACTTCTAATTGTAATAAAAATGTATGATTGATAGAACATAAATGTGATTTGCTTATTTATTTTTATTTTATTTATTTATTTATTTATTTATTGGGTTGGCAACTACGTAATTGCGGATTTTTTAAAAGAAAATCAAAGACAATTTTTTCATGGAACTAAATAACTTTATTCTGTAATGTATTGCCCATTTTGATCAATGACCTTTTGCCATCTTTCAGGCAGCATCATAATCCCACGTTCAAAAAACTTCTGGTTTTTATTAGCAAAAAACTGAATCAGGTACGATTTGACATCATCATCATTATTGAAATTTTTACCATTCAAGGAGTTTTGTAAAGATTGAAACAAAAAGTAATCAGATGGTGCAAGGTCAGGACTATATGGTGGATGTGGCAAAACATCCCAGCCAAGCTCCATTAATTTTTGCCGAGTGACCAAAGATGTGTGTGGCCTTGCATTGTCATGATGGAATACAACACCTTTTCGATTTGTCAATTCGGGCCGCTTTTCTTCAACTGCATTGTTTAATTTCGTTAGTTGTTCAATGTAGACATCAGAATTGATCGTTTGGTTGGGTGGTAAGAGTTCAAAGTAGACAATTCCTTTGTAATCCGACCAAACTGATAACAAAACCTTCTTTTGATGAATATCAGCTTTTGATGTTGTTTGAGTTGGTTCACCTGGCCTGCTCCACGATCTTTTCCGCTTGATATTGTTGTAAACAACCCATTTTTCATCGCCAGTTATCAGTCGTTTTAAAAATGGATCATTTTCATTACATTTCTTTAGCAAATCGCAGCTGCTAATGCGTTGCGTTAATTGTGATTCTTTCAGTTCGTGAGGAACCCATGTATCGAGTTTTTGAACATATCCAAGTTGTTTTAAGTGATTTTCAATGCATGTATGTGATACATGAAGCTTCTCTGCAATCTCACGTGTTGTACTGTGACAGTCCGAATTGATTATTGCTTTGATTAGGGCGTCATCAACTTTAACTGGACGACCAGAGCGTTTTTCATCTTTGAGTGAAAAATCACCAGAACGAAATTTGGCAAACCAATTTTGACACTGCTGTTCTTTTAAGGCTTCGTCACCATAAACAGCACATAACTTTTTATGAGCTTGCAATGTGTTTTTCCCTTTGCGGAAATAAAAAAGCAAAATATGAGGAAAATGTTCCTTTTGATTTTCCATTTTTCAACGAACACCAAACGAAAACTACAAAACAGATCAAAAAACTTTTTTTACTGATTAACAGCTGAATAGCCAACTATCAAATAACAAAATGTGTTTTACATTTGTACTACGTCTGCAAACCTAAAAATTCAACTGAAGCCATATATGTGTGAAACCCGCAATTACTTAGCTGCCGACCCAATATTTTTAGCTATTTAGTAAATTTTTATTGTTCATATTATTACAAATGTTCCTTTCCCCCCCCTTCTCACCCCACCCTCTGCCCTTTCCCCAGCCCCCATTGTCCTCATCCATAGGTGCACAGTTTATGTTCAGTCTCTTCCCACATCCCCCTCTCCCCTTTTCCCCAAGAATAAATAGTTCACTCCCCTTCCATACCTCTGATTCTATTATATTCAACAGTTAATATTGTTCCTCAGATTTATTTTTTTTTTAGTTTCCTTGGTTTTTAGATTCACTTGTTGATAGTTACGTATTTGTTGTTCATAATTTTTATCTTTATTTACTTTCTTTTCTGAAAGAACCCCCTTCAGCAATTCATATAATTCTGGTTTGGTGGTGATGAACTCCTTTAGCTTTTTTTTTATTAGTGAAGCTCTTTATCTGACCTTCGAATCTGAGTGATAGCTTTGCTGGATAGATTATCTTTGGCTGTAGGTTCTTGCTATTCATCACCTTGAATATTTCTTGCCATTCCCGTCTGGCCTGCATGGTTTCTGTTGAGAAATCAGCTGACAATCGTATAGGTGCTCCTTTATAGGTAACTACCTTCTTTGCTCTTGCTTCTTTTAATATTCTTTCTTTGTCTTTTGCTCTTGGAATCTTAATTATGATTTGTCTTGGTGTGGTCCTCTTTGGATTCCTTTTGTTTGAAGTTCTGTGCGCTTCCTGGACTTGTAAGTCTAATTCTTTCACCAGGTGGGGAAAGTTTTCTGTCACTATTTCTTTCAGTATGTTTTCGATATCTTGCTCTCTCTCATCTTCTGGGACCCCCATAATTCTGATGTTGGTTCGCTTGAAGTTGTCCCAGAGGTTTCTTACATTATCTTCAACTTTCTGGATTCTCTGGCCTTCTTGCGTCTGCGGAGGAGTGTCTTCTGGCTCTTTATGTTCCAAATCTTTGACTTGATTCTTGCGATCTTCCATTCTGTTTTTAGGACTCCATAAAATATTTTTTATTTTAGACAATGTATTCTTTATTTCTTGTTGATCCCTTATTATTTCTAGTTGATCCCTTTTCATATCCTAATAGGTCTTGTTTATTTTATCGGCCTTTTCTAGGAGATTCTTGAACAACCTTATAAGTGTGGTTTTGAACTCTATATCCAGTCGCTTTTTGTCCTCCATTTCTTTCGTTTGTGATCTATTTGGTTTAGGCATTTTCGCAGGCAGCTTTTCTGATGGGGCGGGGTTTCAGGGTGGAGCCTACAGCCTTGGCTTCCGTCAGCCCTGCCCTATGTGACTCCTGAGACTCAGGGTCCTTCAGTACTTGTTGCGAGCGCCTCTGAGAGAAAGGTGCCCTCGATTTTCGCCTGCTGCCAAACAGTCTATGCTCTCCCACAATGAGCCCGGTATTGGGGTTCAGTTCAGTTGGTAGTGGGATTGGAGGTGGCGTTCAGAGCAGTCTGGAGCCCCTGTCTCCTTCCTGTCAGGGCAATCCCGCGGCACAGCCAGCCGGCCCTTCTCTGTGCACAGTGTGCGCGCCTCCGGGACCTCCTTTCGCCGCTTCCCCGGAGTCTCGCCTTACAGCCCGGCTCCCTATGGCTGAGCCTGGGTCCCCGGGGTCTGGCCTAGAATTGGGGTTCAGAGCAGTTGGAGCTGGGCCCAGCACAGTCGGAGCTTTTCTCTCCTTCCCGCTTGGGACCGCCAGCCAGGCACTCGGCCTCCCTCCTCTCCGGCTCTGTCCTCTCCGCGCACGCCGCGTGTCTCCGTACCTTGGGCTTTTACAGCTCCTGCGCGCTTCCTTCTGGTTTTCTCCTTGCTTCTTGTTGTAGAATTTCCAGTCAGTTGACTTTCCTGTAGTTCTGGGTAATGTCCATTTTATATTTTTAGTTTTATTTTGTTGAAATTGTTGTGTGCGGCTGCGGCTAGTTGCCTACCCGAGCAGCCATCTTGGATTCTCCTCTGCTTATTTATTTTTAAAAAGACTTTACTATGATGGTAAATACTGAGTCAATAATTGTCAATTATATGAACTTAAATTATATGCTACCACTTTACTCAGCAAACCATAAGGTTTGAGAGCACATTCACTAAGACTACTCTCATCTCTGACACCAATTGCAAGTTTGGGAACTCCAAGCTACCCTCAATTTTGATTATTCACAAAAAGGACTCACAGAATTCACTGAAAGCCATTACACTCAAAGTTAGAGCTTATAACAAGTAAAGGATACAGCCAAGGAAGATATCTGGGCAGAGTTTGGGTGGGTTACACATGTGAAGCCTCCTATGTCTTCAGGGTATGTTGCTCTCCTAGAATTGATGGGTGACAATTAACCCTTAGTGTTTAGCATTTTTTTCTTTATTGATTAAATTATTGCATATGTGTTCTTATTGCCCCATTGACCCCCTATCCTCCACTCATGCCCTCACCCTTCATTACATAATCATGATTAATTGTGCTTTTGATTTCTAATGCTATGCTGTAGTTGTCACATGACCCAAATTTCACATCCTAAAACATGGTTCCTCTTTCTGGCATAGCCAGTTCCCACTCTAAAACTGTTGTGCCTGTTTTATCCTTAGATCTTTTGTGGTGGGCTCTTGCCCTAAACAAAGACATTCCCTTGAGGTATAATATAGATTGTATTCCAAAAGTTGAGGACAAAGGCTAGATCTCTCTTTGGACAAACCCAAATTCTTTACCACAACATTTGAGTAATGAAAAACTACTTATAGAACCTGAGTTTGACATACATGTATGTAAATTATGGAGGATCCATTATGCTTCAGATATTTACACATACATATTTTTAACCCCTCAGATCAATTTATAATATAAGCAATAGTGTAAGAAAACCACAATTATTTGACCTCATATGTTTTATTATTATTACTATTAAAATTTTTTAATTTAAAACTAAAGTGCTTTTCTTTAAATAGTGGTAGAATTTGCCCATTATTATGCAACACATTTTTTGTTAGACTAAACGAAACTAATAAAGTTAAGTAATCTCACTTAAACTAAACTAATAAAGTTAAGTAGTCTCACTTAAAATATGAAGTTTAAAAATTTTTAATTTAACTTAAAATTTTAACTCACCATTATTCTGACTTAGTCATAGTACTTGTTGGGTGATTTTCCTCTAGATAAAGTTGAAAAAACAACAACCTTATCACAGTGGTCCACAATATCAAAGAGCATAAATAATATTGATGAAAATATTTCTGATGACGTGTGAACTGGGCCTCTTTAAAGCTTTAATTTTGCATCATTTCTCATGGCCTCTTTAAGAAATAGCTTTCTCAAATAAACAAGGCTCATTAAATGCAGTACAGTAGGCATCAAAATATTAAGATAGTCAATAATATCTGACATTGCATGATTCTTCACATTTTTCAGAATGTTTTCAAATATACCTAACCAATAAGAAAGAGCAGCAAAAGTTGTCACTTAGAATTTTTAGTTGCTTGTCTTTGATGCCATGTTCAGTGTCCTGCAGGTGTTTCTATGTAGGGACATTTAAGAGAAAAATGTGTTTGGCCTCATGAAGAGATATTTATTGTAGTGTCACTACCAGAAAACTTGTGCTTTGCAACCCAAATCACAAAGTTTTCCTGAGGGTCACTGTCTCTCAGCAGTAGAAAAGGAATACAGAAAGAAAGAAGCATGTTACAGACAAAATCAGTGATAAAATAAGGCAGTAAGGTAGAACACTCCTCTTCGTGGTGGTTTTAAAACTCTGACTCACGGATCACATCTATTTAAATAATGTTGAGCACTTATTAAAAAATACAGAATCACCAGAGATGGGACTCAGCATATTTTTTATTTAACAGGTGGCAACCTGTCCCTACAGGTTTCAGAACCACTGCTAGTGAGTCAAATAATGTGAGAGTCATGTTTTTAGGGGATTGGTGTTCACAACTAGTGGAGAGAGTAAATTAGGGGGTAACCATTATAAGGATAGGAATAATTGATGTTAAGATTAGCAGGTATAAAACATGGAGGTCACCTCCGTTGAGATTGAGGGTATTAAAAAAAAAAAAGAGCTCAAACCTTCCTATACAACAGAGTCATTGGTTAGAAAAAATATTGGTAGATTCACATGCCCTGTGAATTTTCCTCTTGCTTATCTGGGTATGGAGAATAGGGCTAGAGCTTTAGTCTTTTAAGACCCATGATTGACTGGAGGTCTTGAGAAAATTGATCCTTTCAGACACTGAATAAATTGTGGGACATCATTGAGTTCCCAGGAACTGTAAAGTAATGCAGAAAATTATGCTAAGCAAAATAAACCAGTCAGAGAAATACACATATCACATGATCTCACTTATATGTGGAATTTAATGAATAAAATAAACTGACGAACAAAATAGGACCAGAGAAATGGATGCATTGAACAGACTGACATCTCAGAGGGATGGGGAGGAGGGAGAGGAAATTAACCAAAAAATTTATATGCATATATGCATGGATGGACACAGAATATAGTGAAGTGAAGTCTGAGGTGGGGTGGAGGCTGGATAGAGGAGGGAAAATGGGGGACATCTGTAATACTGTCAACAATAAAAAATAAATTAAAAAAAGAAATTTTGATTAACATGATATGACTATTGCAGATTACATTACTTTCTATGCTTTCTTTTAATTTAAACTTGTAACATTAGTGTTTTTAAATGTTAGAGATGCTAGCCTGTTTCCTAGGTTGTTTCCCAAAGTTTCTGGGTGAGGGCTCACAACAGGATACATGATAATCTCTCTTTGTCATAATGTAATGTTGTGCCTCTGACTAACGGTTTGTGTACAGTAGGTAATTGGATTCTCATAGCTCTAAAATTGTACCTTAGGAGAACTTAGATTTGACTACATTAATTCAGTGTCCTTGTAGTAGGGATACAAAGATAAGAAATCAGTTTCTACTTTCATTGAGTTCTTATTGAAGTAGGGGGGAAAAGAATAAATGAACTCTAGCTACATGATCTAATGAAAACTGTGCAGGTCATCAGCAGCTCAGAGAAGAGACATCACCAGGTCAATATGGGGACAAAACATAGAAGGATTTCATAAAGTGAGCCTTTAACAAAGGGATATACTAAGCAATAGGGTGGTGATGAGTGAAGGGCTTTCCAGCCAGAAGGGGCTACATGAGAGGAAGGCTAGCAGGTAGTAAGTAACTTGTCATGTTCTTGCACCTTCGAATAGTTAAGTTTGTCCGGGGCATAGATTTTGAGGGTAAGAATAGTGAGAGATGTTGTCTCTGGAGAAGCAGAAAGAAAGTTGGGAAAGACCTCATTTGCCATTATAGGGAATATTGATTTTAACATGAAGATAGTGGGTGTCTGTTGAAAGAATTGAGGCAGAAAGTTAACAATGATTAGATGTACAACTTAGAAAGATTTTCTCTGAATGGAGTGTAAAGGATTTATTTCATTCCCATGAATGTAGATGCTTGTAGCTGGCTACTGAAATAGTCCAGATGAAACACAAGGATGTAAATACAACATGGGCAGCAGAAGGAAAGATGTGAACGATTGACTAGCTATTGGGGAGAAAGAATAGGTAGGAGTTATTGAATAGGAGGTGATGGAAATGAGAAGGGTGAATGAACACTGTATGAAGGGAAGTGTCACTTCTAAAATGGAAAATCACAGTGAGATTAGTAGGCTTGGGGTAGGATTATAAATTGAGTTTGGGCATTTTGAGTATTAAATGTTTATGTGACATTCAAATTGGGCTGAGAACTAGATGAGATCATCCAGGGGGTAGGGGCACAGTATAACTAAATGGTTGTGATAAGAGAGGACTAAACTACTGTTATAGTGGTAGATTTTTTTCAAAGGGCAGAGTTTTTTTGTTGTCTTTTTTTTTTTTTTGCATTACTTTTGATTTTGATGAAGAATTGTAAATTTTAGTGTCACCTGTTGCTTCTGCTTTACAAGTTTGTAGCTTACTTAATACACTGCTACATTTTTCCTGTATTTGGTGAACATGAAAATAAAATCTCTTTTGAGAAGTTGTGATGTTTATCTCAGGGTGATGAAAGAGTACAGCAGTATACAGCTAATCCTTGAACAACATGAATTTGAACTGCAGGGGTTCACTTATACTTAGATTTTTTCAATTAGGAGTAGTTCAATCAACTGTAAGTCTAATGACCCAGCACAGTTCAAACCCTCATTGTTTACAGGTCAGCTTCAAGGGGATGCACTTTGGGCTAACTCTACTGATATGCAGATTTCTCATTGTAGGGTATGTCAGTGCCTCTGATCTCTGCAAAAGTCAACTATACACAGTTAAAAGGAAAAGAAGTGAGGGAACCCTGTGGAACAAGTTAAAAAACAGAGCAACTTTCAGTTATTCCAAGCAATATCTGAAGAGATGGAAGAACCAGGAAAGCAGGCTTTAAAGAAATTAAGAGAGGGAGAGCATACCAAAAAGATGTTAGATAATAGCAACAGACAAATCAAGGAAAATAAAAATTAAGTAATATTGACATTAGATTTAGCACACGAGGGGATTTAGAAAAATAGGTTTACTGAGTGAAGAGGAGAAAGATCAAATTGCTTGGATGATGAAGAAAATGTGGTCAATGAATAAGTGACCAAGATGGCCTTAATGTTCCCCTCAGTTTGCCTAAACTTTGGATATGTTTCTTCCCCTGACCACCATTCTCTTAGAACACTTATAAAAGCATTCACAATTGTAAATCCTTTCTCTGTTCCTTCTAGAGATAAATCCAAGTCTTGTGTCAGTTTTACAACCCAGAAATGTCATTCTTAAGGATTCAGAAATCATGACTTTAAAATATAATCAAGGAAGATAGGTTCCTATCTCCTAATACCTAGAGGTAGACTGGAGCCTAACTTCCATTTGTGACAATTAGCAAACACAGGTGGCTTAATCATATTGGCCAATCCTTCCTCCCCAGTGTTTTCCAATGCGATTTCACTCAAATGGTAGGGCTATGGCTCTAAAGCTCTATCTTCTAACTTCCACCTTCAATCTTCGTGCTTGATTCAGTTTTGAAAATCTTAACTTTTACCTCTCTTGCTTCTGGATTCCAACAATTGGGTGATGGAAGTTAATTGATGTTGTTTGTATAATCTTTCTTCCACACCCAAGTCAGTCAATAATCCTTTTAAAATATGCTTGCACTTATTGTTTCTAACTCCAGACCAGTCCTGATTACTTGAAAACAACCAATTTGTTAGTTTCTCCTCAAGCACTTCTCCTTTCTCTGAGTTTCTTATAATCTACTTGCAGAGCATTCAGAATAATACCTTTGACATTTAACATTAAATACCATATAATAAATATGAAAATATGTAACATATGCAAGCTTAAATTGACTGTTCAATATTACCTGTTATTACATATTTTTTCATCCATTCATCCAAACAATTAACAAACATTTATTTTGCCGAGTACTATCTTTGCCCCTGGGAACATAATTATGATTAATAACACTGTATAAAATTTGTTGACTATTTGTTATCTGACAAATTGTTCAGCTAAGTGTTTTACATACATTAGTTCATTTATTCCACAAAACTCCAATAGTAATAAAAGTTACATTGAGGAACTGGCTCATGTGATTGTGAAGGCTGGCAAGTCTGAAAACTGCTGGGCTTTCCTTAAGGCTTTCAACCAATTGGATGAGGCTCAGTCACAGTGTGAGAGTAATCTGCTTTTCTCAAACTCTACTCATTTAAATGTTAATTTTATCTAAAAATAATCTTGACAGTGATACCTAGATAGGTGTTTGACCAAACATACGAGGCTAGCCTATTTTTGTCTAACCAAGTTGACCAATAAAATGAATCATTATACTGCTTTACATCTTACCTAATAAAAGAGTAATATGTAAATTAACCATCACTCCGCTACACCCACAAGCCACGCCCACCAGCCATGCCTACAAAGCCAATCAAAGCGAGTATGCAAATAAACCCAACCAAGATGGTGATTGTCACAGACAGCAGGAGGGAGGCTTGGGTTTCCCAGGCAATGGTGGAAGCCAAGCTTTCTGCCTGCCCTTGCTGGCCTAGGCCTCCACTCAAGGCTACAAAGTTTTAATTATAGAAGGTAAACAAATCTAAACAGAAATGGTGGCAGCCATGGAGCCAGCAGGAGGCTTGGCTTTGCTCCAGGCTACAAAGTTTCAATTGTAGAAGATAAATAAATTCCTTCTTTGGGTCGCTAGGGGCTGTGGCTGGCCTGCAAACCACCACAGGCCCTTCGCTCAGGTAGCCCCATGCCCCAAGGGAATCCCCACCCTGATCTGGGACACCCTTCAGGGCAAACCAGCTGGCCCCCACCTGTGCACCAGGACTCTATCCTATCTATTAAAAGAGTAATATGCAGATTGACCATCACTCCAACACACAATAGCTGCCCCCATGTGGACACAAGATGGCCACCACAAAATGGCCAGTAGTTGGGATGCACCAGACCTGCAAGGGAGGGCAGTTGAGAGGGACCAGGCATGAAAGGAAGGGCAGTTGAAGGCAATCAACTCTGCAGGGGTGACCAGGCTGGCAGAGGAGGGAAGCTTGGGGCAAACAGGATGGCAAGGGAGCATTAGACATCAATCAGGTTGGCATGGGAATGGGTAGAGGGTGATCAGGCTAGCAGGCAAAAGCGGTTAGAGGCAATCAGGAAGGCAGGCAGGTGAGCAGTTGGGAGCCAACAGTCCTGCATTGTGAGAGGGATGTCCAACTGCTGGGATCGAGCCTAATCGGGCTGTCGGACATCCCTTAAGGGGTCCCAGATTGGAGAGGGTGCAGACTGGGCTGAGGGACCCCCCACCCCCGGCCCTGTGCACAAATTTCATGCACCGAGTCTCTAGTATATTATATCTTTACATTGTGCAACAACCCTGTGAGGTATTCTTATTAATGCTGTTTTATAGATAAAAAATTGAATGGAAGAGAAACAAGTGATTTGTCTTGGATGAGAGTTAGTAAATTGCAGAACAGGGATTAAAATAGATAGTCAAATTTAAAACCAGGGCTCAAAATTACAATGCTCCTACTTACAGGTGAAGAAACTAGGGGATAGAGAGATTTAGTAACTTGTCCATGTCACTCAGCTAATAGATAATAGATTCAAAATTTGAACTCAGATCTGACTTTAAATCTCTGCTGTTAATAACCACACAATAAACATTTTAATCTTTGTCTCTAGGCAGCTGTCTGTATATTAGGAGTCATATATAAAAATAAATAATTTGCATTAATAGAGAAGAAATTAATAACTCTGCTGGTATAGGCCAGAATCTTGCTGGAAAATAAATCTTCTGAAATTGGCTTTAAAATTAATAGGGTTTTATTAGTTGGATAAAAGCACATTTCAGGAAAAGTTTATGGCAAGGTAATGAGTATAAATCAGCAAGGTGTGATCTGGGAAAGAGTAAGTATTTTGGTTATTGCTTCCACTGGTTTAAAGTGCCTGTGAAAGTGAGGGCGGGTGAGTTGAAGATCAGATCACAATGGTCATCCCACTCAGTTGGAGTGGGACTGAGTTTTGTTTTTTTTTGTGGTTGGTAAGAAGCCATTGAAGTATTTTGAACAGAGGAGAGACATTATTGACTAATTTTTGGTAAACATGCTGAAATCTGTCAGAAAAAAAAAAATTATGAAAGACTTTGAAGAAGACCAAAAACTTTACTAGAGGTCTTCAATTAAAATGTACTTGCTGTCTAGAGCACATTCTTGTGGTTTATTTGATTCTATGGAGTTTTCCTCTTTCAACATCAGAACTATTTAAGACTCTATAAATTGTAGATCATGGCAATGCAAATGATTCTTGTCCATAGATTTGCAAATGAATTCTGTCCAGTGGAATGAAAATCAATTTCCCTCCTTGCTGTGGAAAAAGTCAATTTTGCAACTATTTATAAATTCAGTTCAGCATTCCTAATTAGGCTGTATAAATGTGGTACTTTGAGTTTTCCTTTGAACCCATTTCAACATCTTACTAGTTTCCTCATTAGTTAATTTATGGAATAATATCTTTGATACATGTCTACTTTATATTTCTTTGAAATTCATTATTCTACCTTAAAAATTTTAAGGAAGTCTGTCCTAAGGGAAGAGATAAGGTAACCTGTACTAAGGCAGTGGTAGAACATGGGGATGAAGGAAAGTCAATAAATTAGAAATAACTTTGGGATAAAGACTGACAAAACCTTGGATGAGATAGAGGAAGTACAAGTGTTCAAAAATGATTCCTAAATTTCTGGCATGGTTAATTGCATAGACATGACCAAGGAAAAAGTACATCAAGGTTGGCATAACAGTGGATTAAAAATACTTGGTTATTGAGTTCAGAAGTACTTGAGGATAGAGGTTCTGATTTGGGACTCAAGTTTATAAATGGAAATTTATGGGAATAGATTGAAACACAAAGGAAGAAATATAAGGGAAAAATACAAGTAGGTCTAGTAGAGAGCATTTTAGGGATGAGTGAAATAGAAAGATCCAGTAAAAAACACTAAAAATATATTTTATTTAAATGAGATTATGGAAGCAAAGAAAGGGTAGTGTTTTAAGAAGGAAAGACTAATCAATAGTGTCAAATGCTAAAAATTTCAGCACATTGGATTTGGTAACGTGGAAGTCAGTGGTGCCAACAAAGTTTAAATGTTAAGATGGGAGGGTAGAAATCAAATTGTATGTCGGTGTTGGGAATTAGAAAATTGAATGGAATCAAAGAAAACTGTGGGAAAAAAGGTAGTGATGGATGCATAATTTTTGAGATTGAACTGAGCATAAGAGTAAGGAGCCATTTGAATACAGTGAAAAGAGGAGATAATTGATAAAAACAAAGCTCAAGTTAGATGTAAGTATATAGGATAATTGTTTGTTATGCCATAAACAAATTTCATTCAAGATATTTAACAACATGATTAAATTACTGCTCAGTAACTAAAGGAGGTTTAACATCAATTCATATGACAAAAGTCTGTCAAGATTTATGAGAGTCAGCATCTTTCTGCTATTATTAGTAAGATTAAAAGGCTTTTTTTCTTCTTCTACTATATCACATCCCTAGCATTGAGAAGTACACTTAATTATTCTCCTAGGAGTAAAGTAGGGATGGACAGAATATGTAAGGTTATTTACCACATGCAAGTGTATGAGCATTTCCTATATAATGAAAGTGATAATGATATAATAATATTAGTAACTTTATTTGTATTTATTATATTTACTATAAAATTGGTACCTGCTAAAAACATCATAGGCTTTATTTAATTTGATCTTCACCAGCCACTTAGTTGTTATCTATATACTAGAGACCCCGTGCATGAAATTCACACATGGGTGCGGTCCCTAGGCCTGGCCAGCAATTGAAGTGTGAGGGTCTGGCCTGTAAGGGCAGGTCCCAGCTGACCTCTGGGCCCTAGGCAGCACCTAGGGCCCTTGGCCCCTGTACATCCCCCTCTGCCTGAGTCATAGGGCTCCTGTCTGGCTCCCACAGTACCTGTTGAGGGAGCAGCAGCCTGCCCCCTGCTGCCGCCACTGGTTATCATCTACAGGGCAACTGGTGGGGCAATCGGGCCCCACTTTCGTCCACCTTGACCTGGCGCCACCTGCTCACCTGCTCCACCATCCTACTGTGGTCTCACTCTCATTGGAGGTTGCAGTGCCTCCACTGCTGCCTGCTGCCAGTGCTGGGTAGCCAATACCCGGTATGTTCCGCACTGCTCCCTGCTAGTCAGTGCACTTCATAGCAAGAGGTTGAATTCCTGGTCAAGGGGACAATTTGCATATTAGACTTTTATTATATAGTATCTAAAAGCCTAAGTGACCATCTGACCACGTGCCCAGTACCTATGACTCACAATGACCACCCCAGGGGGCAGATGCTGCAACCAGTAGAGGGGGTGGCCAAACTCCTCACAAAATTGGCCATGAGTTAGGTTGCTGCTGGGCACTTTTGGCCCCAAATCTGCTTCACCCAGACCACAGACCCAGAGATCAGTTTTGGCCTGATCCCTGCAGGCCAGGCCAACGGAGCCCCCCAGTGCACAAACCTGTGCACCGGGCCTCTTGTTAAGTATAATTGTTCTCAGTTTACAACTGTTAAAACTGAAGCTTAGAATTTAAATAGTTTACCAATATTTGCAAAGCTACAATGTGGGATGCACACACAGGTGGGCAGATGGGCTTAATCCTACTTTCCAATATTTTTTGGCTTTGGAACTATGCTTTTCAGTTTTAGCATCTACAGATTGTAGGTCTCAGATCAGAGACCAGACCAAGGGCCTTTGGCTACTCAGCATAAAGAGAGTATATTTCCAGACTCAAAGTTTAGCCATCATTCTAATTTCTGGGAAAATCCTGTTAAATGTTTATTAAAGCCAGCATGGTAGATTCAATTTTAAAACAATATTATTGATAACTGTTGAATATAATAGAATCAGAGATATGGAAGGGGAGTGAACTGACGATTCTTGGGGAAAAGGGGAGAGGGGGATGTGGGAAGAGACTGAACATAAACTGTGCACCTATGGATGAGGACAATGGGGGGTGGGGAAAGGGCAGAGGGTGGGGTGGGAACCTGGAAGAGGAGAGCAATGGAGTGGGGGTGGGAAAGAGGAACATTTGTAATAATATGAACAATATATATTTATTTAAAAAATAAATAAATAAATAAATCCAAAAAAAAAATTTACATGTCCATATGGAATCTTTGATAATTAGTATATGACCTAGGTCTTTGAAAAAAATGTTATACAGTATGATTTATATTTTGTTAAAATTAAAATCATTTTTAGAATTATGAAAGAGCTTTCTATTTCTTAATATGTCTTTTAAGTGCTGTTAGTCATATTTATGACTTATTAATTGCTGTGTTCTTTGTCAGGGTTCATGATGGGTATGTCTTCCAATGAACAATTTTTATTTACTTTATGGCAATCTAATTCACAAAATGATTTCCACAAAGACAGTTTGTTAAATAAGCAAGAGTTGTTTGTATATTCTGTCTTCATACTGGAAACCTTGGCATAGTGCAAAATTCTTTGCTCTCAAGAAATACTATTCACATACACAAAAATGTAAGGATGAAAAATGTTTGTCTATAAATATTTTTAAAAATAACTTTCTGCAGTTGATAATTCTATGCTTAGAAACAAACCCTGAGGGGCACTGATAAATTGCCGAAAGGCAGTTTTGCTTTTAGACAGTATATTCTAATGCATTTCTAGTATGGAGTCACACATTCACTTTCATTTTTATAAGGATACTGCTCTGGTGTCTGAGAGCTTATGGTTTATAAAAGGCCTACACAGAAGGTTGAACAGCTAAGGGCTCTTGGGGAATGTAAACTTTTAGGCTAGATCTTGAAGTAATTGATAAGAAAGGACAGTCCATGAGATGCAAAATATATGAGAAATATAGACTTGAATTTAAAATATCCTCTGGGATGATAAGGATAAACATTGAAGTCAGTCATATATAGAAAGTTAAGAAAGATGGGTGGGAGAAATTGGTAGCAATGCAGTCTTAAGTAAATGACTCAAGCATTTAAACTGGATTCATAACTGATGGCAAATTATATCCTTACAGATTTTTATGTAGCATGTGCAGAGAACACAAATGAAAGACTTATTTGTGTGAGACAGATGAGGAGTAAGAATAACAGAAAATTGTCAAGTAAATTTCAAGTTCCTCTATTTGTCAGTAAGATATAGTAATAACTGTAGTTCCTGTGACTAAATTTGGCCATAGTTTTGGGGAGGAGTCTGGATTACATGTAATATAAATAGAGGTGCTAGAATAAACATTTAAAGTATTTACTTTTAATTTAAGGAACTGAGGAACATTTAATGGAATAGGTGACTTTTAAACTGGTCTTTGAAAGGATTAGGAGGATTTCAGTAGGTAGGGATAAAGGAAAGACATTCAGGTTAAAGAACTGGCTAGCAGCAGGGGTCAGCAGTGACAGGATTGTAGGGTAAAACATTGGAAGAAATATATAAAATATCGAGTGGTTTTAAGGCCCTTGTGTCATTAAATTTATATGTAGATCAAGGCTGGGTAAATTGGAAGACCCTGCTCAGTTTGCCATCAACTTTTTACTTGTTTCTTATGTGAGCATCTATCTATACATATAAAGAGGTAATATGCTAATTTGTCCATTATCCTGTCCCAGTCACAACCCCTCTCTGGGCAGGGACAGAGGTGTGGACTTCCGCCCCCAGTACTAACATTATGCTGCCTGTGTGTGTCCCTGCCCATTGCTGAGGTGAAGCTGCCTGCCTGCATCCCTTGTTAGGGACGTAACACTGCCTGTGTGCATCCCTGTTCAGGGCTGATGTGATGCTGGGACGGGGGTTGTGGGGAGGGCTGGGCTTGACGGGGGACCTCAGGCCACACACCCCTTGCCCCAGTGCCAGGCCAGGAAATCTTAGGCTGTGCCCCCCGCCCTGGGGCTGGACCAGGATACCTCAGGTTGTGTTCCCTGCCCTGCGGGGCTTGACAGGAGACCTCAGGCTATGCCCCCTGCCCTGACACCAGGCCCGGAGACCTAAAACCACACTCCCTGCCCCAGCACCAGACCAGGGGACATCAGACCACACCTGCCCCGGCTCTGGGCCAGGGGATCTCAGGCTGCACCTCTCACCTCAGAACCGGGGTGGGGGTTTTCAGGCCTCATTCCCTGCCCAGGCTACAGGCCAGGGGACCTGAGGCTGCATTACCCCCACCAGGCACAGGGCTGGGGGATCTGAGGTGGTGCCATCAGTCCCCCTGCCAAGGCTGTGCCCTTCCACCCAGCGCTGGGCCAGGGGACAGGACCTGAGGCTGGGTCCCCTGCCTGGAGGTGCTTGATGGGGGTGGTGGGTGGGGACTTGATTCTAGGTCCCACAGTGTACCCCAGAATCTGACAGGAGGGAGATTTTATATACATTTTACTAATTTTCTTTAATCTCTGATACTTCTATTATAGAGAAAGAGCAAATACCAATATTAAAATATTTCTTCTAATTAATTACCTTTTAATGTGCATGAATTTTGTGCACCGGGCCATTAGCATATATATATATAAAAGGCTAATATGCAAAGTGTCCCCTCAGGAGTTTGACCAGGAGACTGGGAGTTTGATTGCTCACTGACGTACACTGACCACCAGGTAGCAGCATGGAACTAAGGAAAGCACCAGTGAACAGCTGGCATCTGAAGAAGGGAGGACCCGGCTGGCAGCCAGGGAAGGGAGACCCCGGCCAACAGCTGGAAGGCCTTAATTAACTCTGATCACTAGCCAGGGCTAGGGACCCTATCAGTGAACAAATTTTGTGCACTGGATCTCTAGTTATGATATAATTGAAGAATAGAATTATGGGATAAAGTGTCAATAAATCTACATAGACTGGCATCATAATATCTTATAAAATAATGCAATTTAAAGTATAGAGTTCCTCAACAGATATTTTCTAATTTCATCCTCTCAAAAACTTTATGATTAGTGAGGGAAAATATTTTTCTTCTATCCATTACAAGGCAAATGAGACTTAAAAACACTTGCTGAAAGTTATTCAATTGTTAAGTGGTGTAGAAAGTTTTGGACTCAGATTTCCTGGTGTCAGGTTTACTATTATACCATACATGTAAACCGACAGAGATATAACCATTGGAATTGACATGAATAGCATAGAGAAGAGTAAATAATTTACCTGAAAATCTCTAATTTCTTAGCAAGAGAATTTTATAGCCCTTGACTTTAAGAGACAGCTTTTTTTCCCATTGTTTGATGGGCTAGCTGTGAAAACGCCAACTGCTGAGATACACTATTAAGCTGCTATATATGAATCTGAAATCAGTTGGTTTGGTCATGCCCCATTTAGTTGTTATTTGAATGGACAATGGCGAACCTGTCTTCTGTAACAAATAGAAATGAATGAGCTTTTATTAACAGGGATCCATATTCTATCAAGTTGATGTTTACTCATAATTTTATTACAAGGACAGAAGGAAGATAAAGATCCTTTGAGGAATTATTGGAAGGTGTCTAGAAAAACACAAAAACAAATATGATACTACTATTTCCCATTATACCACCGTTTTAAAACAAAATTAAGGAATTTCAAATATTTTATTCATAGCCCTATCAATCTTCACAATATTCCTGTAAGTCATGTAAGTGATAAGAATTACAATTAAGAGAAGAAAAACTTAATACATTTGTTTGTTGCAAGAAAAAAAAGCACATTTTGAAAGCAGGAGACTTGAAGTAGGAACATTTTAGTATGAAATATTATATATAATAACAAAAAATAAAAAAAATTATGCAAGGAAGGAAAAAATTAAATCTAACCACTTTATTGGAATATAACAATGTTTTCTTATAATAAGTGAAAATAGAATATAAATCATAATGAAGGTTAAAAATAGAAAAGTTTATGATACTTCATCTAAATTCAATATGCATTTATTGAGTACCTAGTGAATTTAAACTTTAATAATTTCCTATTTCCAGTTTTATTGAAAAATGCTGTTTCTTATGTGCTAAGTATTAAAAAAATATTTTCAGAATGCAGAAATTTCCATGAAAATATAAGCAGTATGTGAAAGTGAGCTTCAATAATGATTCTGGTTGCAAGGAAGTAGGAATAAAAATTCTTAGTAGAACCTCTGCTGAAGGGTTGCATTAGTTCTATAAAAGAGAAAATAAGCATAGGAACAGCCTCTGTATTTAAGTACAGATTCTGTTTTAAATAAAGAATCATGATGAGCTATTATATTTACTATACCCAAAACAAAAGTAAGCCATACTGTGAGAATTTTTTGTTAGTACTTTGAAAGATTTCCCAGAAATAATTTTTGCTAAATGTAAAGCTAGATTGGGCCTTTATTAATGCAGCCTGTGTAATATTTTTAGGAAAGAAAGGAGGTAGAGGCAGAGAGGCATATGACTTCCCATGTCCGTGTGTGTGTGTGTGTGTGTGTGTGTGTGTGTGTGTGTGTGTGTGTGTGTTTTAAGACTATATTTTCAAGAGACTGTAAAATTCATTTTAATGAATGGATTACTACTAAAGGATAGATTACTATTCTATATTACATTCCATTTAAGGATGGATTATTGTTCTCTTCAGTTTATTTTCCTAATTTGTCTGACTATGAGTCTAAGAGTCTAATAAAATATTTTCATGTTAGAATTTGCTATTGCTAGCATTCAAAGTGTGATAAAAAATAGTTAAAGATGGAAAATCAATTACTTGGTATATATTGTTTTCATATTGTGAGATGTCTCCCAAGTTTAAAGTAGGCCAAGAGAACTTTCCTTTATTTTGGTTAAAAACACAAAACCATGCCTGCTGGTTCTTGATTGTCAGGGTAAAAAAGTTTCCAGCTGATCATGCCTGAATTTTCCAGAAACATATATCCCTTCCAGGAACATATAATTTTTTAAAGAGATAGGTTGATAGATAAGGCAATGCTTAACCTAAAAGAAAGAAGCTCTAAATTTTCATCAAGGGGGTTGGAGAAGCCATTGTATCAATGCAAGTCCTTCTAGTTGCACTATAAAAGTAACTATGTGTGCTTAAGATGGGCATAGGACAAGATGTAATAAAATAATAAATTCTTAAAATGATTAGGAAGAAATGAGCATAAGAAATCACAGAAGGAGAAGAAAGGTGATGAAAAAGTGGTAAGCTGATTATGGGGGAGAGAGGAAAAAAAAAGGAGATAGATTTCACCCAAATCTTTCCTGTTCTAAAGTAGCCAAAGTCAGTGTCTGTATATAGTATAAAAATTATAACCAACCAATCTAGCATAAAAATTAAATAGTTGTTTTACATTATGTAGACTTAACCTAAGCTACCTTATTTAAATTTTTTTTCATCTCCTCTTCTTTCATCATCTCCTTTTCTCACTTCCCATCTGCCCTTGCATTTCTTCCTTTTGGATCATTTATCTATTATTATCTATCTATCTATCTATCTATCTATCATCTATTATCTATCTATCTATCATCTATCTATTATCTATCTATCTACCTACCATCTATCTATCTATATTTATCTCATTATCATCTTTGTGTATTTATTTTGATTTTTATTTCAGTTACTTAGAGATGTCACAGGTTGATTATAGTATTTTTAACAAGAGTTTCTAGATCATTTAAATATGAGTCTCAAAATTATATTAGCATTTTTTTCAGTGTGGTTTAAACCTTTAAAAAGTTATTTGTTTCTGAAAATGTGGATCTATTGACTGGGAATCTTTGATGATGATAATCTCTGTGCTAGATTCTGTATTCTAAACAAGTTTGCGTAAGTTTTATGCATCTTAATATTTGAGATAAATATTAAGATATAGATATAGAAACAAAAACATAGGACCTTTGAAATTAATACCATTTTTTGATTTTAGGTATTGATACATGATTTTTGGCCTGGAACACTCAGTGTTCTTTAGATTCTTCGTCCATTGGAGTCAAAGAATGAATCCATGGACTGAAGATGGTATAGAAAAGGTGGAGGTTTATTTAAGAACAAGTATGGACTCCCAGGTGGAAAGGGGGAGTCAAACTGACTTCCTGTTTCCCTGGTTTATAAAGGCTGCAAATCACTGTGTCCTGATATCCTTTCTGATTGGTCAATATTCCCTTTTGAATTGGTTACTATAGTAACTCCCCAACTCAAAGGTCAAAAATAACATGGGACATGTGATGCCTTCTTCCCTCATTGTTCTATTCCTTCTGGGTTTTCCTTTTTCTTTATTTTATAAATATAGACCTCTTGGCTACTCCCAGTTTCCCTTGTCTTATGGAAATGTAACTGTACCTGGATTCCCTGTGTTATGGAAATGTACCTTTTCTCAGTTGTCCTTGTCTTATAGAAATGTAACTTCTCCCAGTCTGTAGTCTTGTATTTTTTTCCATGTGAGAGGACAGGGCAGGGCGAGGATGGGCTCCTGACTCCACTGTGGGGCAAGGCGGAGTTATCCATTCTGTAACTGAACCCTAGCCCTCATCCAACCAATCAGGGTTAGCCAAGGCAGTGACATCACCACTGACAGGAGTAAAACCCCTGGACTGGGCAAAATTTGCTCTCTCTTCTGCCATGCTGCAGGTGTGAGTGTGACAGAGCCCATGCTAGCATGGAAAAGGCTCTTTTGTTTATTGCATTGGACTCGGCTTCCTGGTGGTCCTTGGGGATCACGAAGTCTGGGCGTAACACCATGGATTCCTAAAATTCCCTAAACCTGCCTATATTCCCCTAAAATTCTTATTTCAGTATACATCCTTTTCAAATCCAGATGTGAGTGTTGAGGTCAGAAAAATAAAGCTGTATGACAGTATTTCCCAAAGTGTGGTACACGTACCCCCAGGGTATGGGAAGAGTTTGGTGGGGGTGAGTTGCACCGGAGTTTGGTGGGGATATGCACTGCACCGTGCTTAGCCGCATCTACTTCTATGTTCTCATGAGTATGAGGGGTACTCAGTGTTAAGAAAATTATAGAAGAGGTACACATATGTCAAAAGTTTGGGAAGCATTGCTGTATGGTATCAGAGGAGGACTTATAAGGACTACTCTTAGAAGGATAAAAATCTTGAGATTCACAATGTTATAGTTTTAACATTCTTGCTGCTATATACAATTATTGAAATGATGAATGCTTAACTTCTTTCAGCAGCAAACTCATAAAAACTTATTTATTTTATTAATAAACCAATAAAAATTATAAATTATTTTTTCTGTTCTTTTATTTTTCCAGCTTGCACGAATTTCTCTTATCACCCTGTCTAATTCTTCCCCTACAAAATTTTTCTTTTTAAAACTGGAGGTCTCTTTTCATACTTTAATCTTTATGTAAAAGGTGATTTTTGAGGAAAAAGTTTTATAAAATTTTATACCATTATGTTACAGTATTGACAATAGTGAAGGAAAACAGAATTGGTTTCTGCTACCTCAATAAGTCTACCCTTCTGTAAATACTTCATAGGTGATTTCCAGGCATTGAGTATTGGGACAAGTTTGATAGTTTACTGATTTCTGAGTAAAATAAAATGTTAATTAATTATTTGGATGGAACAAGGGATGGTTTTCAAATCTGCCTGAATATATATATATCTAAACCTTTAAAGTGGTTGGAACTAATCATATTTTAAAAGTTCAGGGTCTGAACAGGTGATGAAGAAATGGCCAACAAATTTCTCAATAAGTCTGCTAATAAATTAAAAGGGCATTTTTGATGAGCTCTATAATTCTTTTGCATTAGATTGAATGATTAGATTTTTTTCTCTTTAATTTATTTGAAGTGACAATTAGCTAAAGAAAGACTACTGAAGACTGAATTTTTATGCAGAGTGTTTTTATTAGTATTCATAATGATTCTAGATGAAAATGAAAAACTTTTCAAGTATATGTGGAATTTGGTGTAATATGGTATATATGAGTGTGATAGTTTAGTTATCTACTTATATAAAAGCCAAGTGACTGGAACGACGGAATGACTGGAATGACCAGAACGGCTGGTCACTATGACATGCCCTGTGGGGGCCAACCAGCCTGATTGGGATCCCAATCACCCCTCCCCCCCCCAAACTTCTGTGTTCACTTCCCTCAACTGGCCTGGCCCCTGATCAGCACCCCCCATCGCAATCAGTGCCCGGGCTAGCCAGCTAACCACCTGTGGCCCCTCCCAGCTGCCAGTCTGGCCCGATCAGCTCTCATGGAGGTGGGCCAGCCAGACTCCATGTATGAATTTGTGCACTGGACCTCTAGTCTAGTATAATAGAATAAAATTATTACTTTTGGGCCTAGCCAGTAGAGCATTGGCTAGAGCATTATCCAGATACATGAAGGTTGCACATTCGATCCCTGCTTGGGACAAATACAAGAATCACCCGATGAAGCATAAATAAGTGGAACAACAAATCTCTCTCTCTCTCTCTCTCTCTCTCTCTCTCTCTCTCTCTCTCTCTCTCTCTCTCTCTCCTTTTCTTTCTCTCTTCTTTTTTCTCTATAACATCTTAAATAAAATTTAAAAAATTATTACTGTGAAAGAATAATTTTATATTATTATGAGTACACAAGATGGTCTTTCCTACCAAAGAAATAACATAAAACGTTAACTTAACGTCTTGATTTACAAATTTATAACCTCTTTGAGTATATTATTAGAGTTTTAAAAACAAGGACATTTGAATTTTAAAGAAGCCTTATGAGTTGTGATCAAATGCAAAATTAAGTTAATTTGGGGAAGTATATTGGCTCTACCATGTAAGCTAATTATCCACATCTTATTAAGATTGGATTTATTTCTATCACAGATTTCTTCCTTCCTAGTTGGTTCAGAATAGTTCTATACTAGTAGAGGGAAACAGGAAAATTAAAATAATTACCTAAATACTTCAAGTGAGAAAATGATTCTCCTTAAATATTAAGTTTAATGAGGCTTAAAAAAGTTGTCTGGTGACTTCTGAGTCAGTCTTCCCTAACTCACCCTCTATGGCCAATTGATTTTAGTACAAATTATTTAGTATAAATAATTTTTGCAAAAAAGAAAGGAAGTCTCTTTAAAGGGGATAGTAGACAAAGAATCAGAAAGAAGTTGATGTTCTAGTCAGGGGGCCAACTACCTGTGCTCCCCAGTTCCCCACACAAGGCTCTAAGGCAAGTTACTCACATGTTCCAAGAGTTGTTCTGCATGGATAGGGCTGCTAAGCTTCCAGGGATCTCCTGAAGAAGCAACTGTTCCCTGGAACCAGGGCTCATCTCTGTTTTGCCCCCCACCCCTCGCTTTTGTTTATTAAATTTGGGATGTTTTCACTATTGCAACTTCCTGAAACTCTTGTATAAGATATGAGGCTCATTTCCTATTGACTTTCAAATGTGAAAGGATTTAGGTGTCAATATATCTGCTAGATACCAAGGTGAGTCATTAATACATTTAAAGTGGTGTTAATTACATTTCAGAGTATTTGTCTTCCCCTGGGGTATGTCCCCCTTCATTTTCATTCCTTATAAGTGTATTTCTTGTATCACATGAGCTCACTCATCTAGGGGAAGTAATGAACAATATAAACTGATGAATAAAAACAGACCCGGAGACAGGGAAGCATTGATCAGACTGTCAAACCTCAGAGGGAAAGTAGGGGAGGGTAGGGGAAAACAGGAGAGATCAACCAAAGGACTGGTATGCATGCATATAAGCCTAACCAATGGTTAAGAACAACAGGGGGATGGGGACATATGTGGGGAGGGGTTTGGGATGGGAATGGGGGGATGAGGACAAATATTGATACCTTAATCAATAAAGACATTTTTAAAAAAGAGAGAGGAGGGATTCAAGATTACCTACAAACCTTGATTCGATATCTGCTTGAAAATGAGCCAAAGAGGACATTGGGATCACACTAATATCCTAGAACTTGTGGAGGCAAAGGATTAAAAAATGCCATCCAAACTAGAGTGGACCACAGGCTCAAGGGAGCTAGGATGGGGTGTTCATAATAGGGTGCCTTAGAGGGCACTCAAGAGAAGTTAAAAATGTCACATTAGTAGTGGCTGGAGGGGGTATAAAGAAACCCTGAAAGAGAGTAAATTCAACTGGATCAAGGAACCACATTTGAGAGCCCACTCTAATGCTGGACATCTCTGAAGAATCCACAAATTTGTTCCATCAGCTAAAGCCAGTAAAAACATCTGCTATACTAAGAGAGTGTGAGGCCAATTTAGGACTATGCACTCAGCAAGTGCCAGGAAATCACTAGGTTAAATGAGTTTTCAACCAAAAGCAGAGGATAAACTAGCCCCACTGAATATATTTAAAGGGCAGTGGGAAACAAGAGAATAAAGGTGTATTCTGACTATATTCCATGGGCATAACTTCCAAGACTTGCTAAAATAATCAGGGGTCGATTACTACTGGCTCAGTTGGTTTAATCTTAATAAGAAAGCAACATTTAATAAAATTAAAATAAAAAGTTTTAATTTTCCAGCCAGTATAAATGTTTATTTATTTCATATAATAAAGCAACATAATCTAAACAAAACTACTTACAGTGTGCTATTTTTCAAGGTGGGATAATCACAAATTGTTAGGATATTGTCATAAAGTACTTTCTTATTTGATTGTATATTATCAAGTTCCCAGTTTACTTATTTATAGTGTAGATTAGCATTGTATTTGCAAATGTAAGAAGACCTTTTTTTTTTTTTTTTTTTTTTTTTTTTTTTTTTTAAATCTCCTCAAATCCTTGCAAGGACAGCAGGGTGGAAAGCCAGTAGACCTAGAAGCCACTGCCAAGTTTCCCTACATGTGATTTATCACATTCTAGGTGGTTTGCTTATTATTGGGCCCTGATGTCTGAGATGGACATCTTGCAAGAACAAGTGGTTTGTCATTGTTCCTGGTGTATTTTGCTATATTTCATACAAAACATTTTATAAAGTAACAGAAAGCAATGCAAAAATATGTGTAATCTTCTGAAAGCAGTCTGGAGTAATGATCTGGGTCTGACAATGAGCTGAATGAAGAGAATTATTTCTAACTGCTCTACTCTGCCAATGTTTTACTCTTGCAATTTATGTTGTAATGTTCTGATGTCTATTATGGTTGCTACAATTACCATTCTCTTTTGATTAATCCCTTTTAGATTTCTTCTATTTGGTCTCCCTCAAAGATCTCCTTCCTCTGCTTGGATTCCCAGGGTTCATTCGTTGATCTTTATGATGCAAACACAGTGGCTGCTCCACTCAGATTTTACTTGCCAGAGCTCCCAGTTCCTCAGCTGCTGTTAGTTTTAGTTGCTAATGGCTCACAGTTGACCCTCTTCTCTGAAGACTTGCCTGAATAAGGAGCCATCTTTTCTTGAGGTCATGCTCTGCTACTTTCCAAGAGCAGCCCACAACTAACAACTCTCTGTTGGCAGAAGTACTCTAAAAACTGGTTTACTTGTGTCAAGATTGGGCCAAATCTATTGTACAAGGCTGATTCTGAGGTCCTATGGGATTAAGCTGAAGCTAGTCTCTGTCTGAAACTGCATCCTAAGTTTTTTTCTCTGCACTATCCTACTTCTCCCACTCTCCTTTTGAGAGCACTCCTTCAATACATAATTTGATTAAGAATGTCCATTTTTTTTTACTGCTTCTAGGGAACTCAATCTAAGATAGTAATTTTGTTCTCTCCTTATAACTCCTTTCTGAGCATTCCGATGATTTCAACAAAAGCTAATATACTACTGACTTTCAAACTAACATTTTCCAGCTCATATCTCTTGTCTAAATTCCAGACTGAGAAGTGCAAATGTTTACTTTTTTTTACAGGTTTTGTCAAATTTAGGACTGCTTTGGAAAGTGCAAGAGAGCAGTGGATTATGTGGAAGGTACAAATCACCTATTCCAAGGACAAAACTGGAATTAAAATTAAAATATAACATAATCAACCTGAGTAACCAACTGAAGATTAGTTGAAGAGAAGTCTTAGAAACAAAGATTTACAAAAAAAGACCCACACCAAGACTGGTAGGAAGGGTAGAGACGTGGTGGATACATGGCTCTGTTCCCATAGGTAGCAGCTGAGATTCTATAGGGATTTGTCAGCTTCAAAGTTTCTTCCTGAGAAGCCTGGGGTTTCAATCCCACACCTGGCTCTCCCGCCCAGAACATTAGAGCCAACAGGAAGTATCTACATAATATCTGGTTGTGAAGATAAGCAGGGATTCTATCTGCCAGCAAAAGACCAGAGTCTGCTAGAGACACAGGTGCCTTCTTAAAGGACCAATGCACAAAATTTCATTTGCAGCCACTCACCCTAGCTATGGCAGAAGGGGAGTTGAGTGAACTAGAGTTCTGTAAAGAGAGTTAGGGATTTGAGCTCTGCCGAGAAAGCTGAAAGACAGCCATCAGAATCCTGGTGCTGAGTCCCTCTAGCACACTGTAGGTGTCATCTTTTCTGGGTGGAGAACTCCCCTCCATAAACATCGTCCTAGGGAAATGCAATAGCTCTACTCTTTAGATGCCCTGTCACCACAACCTCTTGACCTCATGCTCTGCTGAGGAGTCAGCTACCTGGGCCAGGGTATAGAGGTCTGGGCTGACTCAGGGGATGTGAATGAGTTGTGTGGCTTTGGGGTGGGGACCACTCCCCCATTTTCCTGTGAACCTCATGGTTGCCTACATCTCACAGGATTCCACTAGCCTACCCTCCTGGCTCCCAGTGGATCCCTTCGGCTTGCTGGCTCCCCAGAATATCTGAGACAAACTGAGTTGTGTGACTGGGACAGGGGCCATGCCTTCCCCCCCGCCCCCAAAGCCTGACTGGTGCCTCCTCCTCACAGCAGACCCACTAGTCCCACACTCTCAGCACCCAGTGATCTTGCCCTGCTGAGGTTGGATTCCTGACAGAATCTGAGACATATTGAGTTACATGGTTCTAGGAATGGGACCACTTTTCCTTGTATGCCTGACTGATGCAGAGCCTTCCCTTCACATGGCCAAATTTTGGTCTGTTTGGGCCTAATAAGCTCTGCTGGCCTCACCTGACAACTCCCTGAGACCCCAGTCCACCTCAAACGTCTGTGGGCACCCAGCAGAGGGCACCTAGATTTGGTGTATTATGTGACTTTTGCTGAATGGCCTTACCACTGGTATTAAGTTTGAATCTGTATCAATCTGGTGAACACCACTTGCTCTAACCTGGTGACTCACTGAGAACCTACCTCATGCAACTCAGGTAGTTCTGAAGGCTTTTTAAGTGATTGAGCCTAACAGGTAGCCAGCAGACAGAGACAAGCAGAGGTAGATCTTAGTATTCGCTGGGATTTTTGTTGATCTATCCCTGGTCCTGGTGCTGGTAGAAGCCAGATTTGGTGCATAGCTTGGTCTTTTCCATGCACATCCAGATGATGTTAAGTTTATTCCTAGGTATCTTGATTTTTTTGGTGTGATGGTAAATGGGGTTGCTTTTTTAGTTTCTCTTTAAGTTCGCTATTGGTCTATAGAAATGCCATAGATTTCTTGGCATTAATTTTGTATCCTGCTACTTTGCCAAATTCATTTATTAAGTCTAATACTGTAGTTTTTTGATGGAGTCTCTCAGGTTTTTTTTATGTACAATATCTTGTGATCTGAAAAGAAAGGACAGCTTTACTTCTTCTTTTCCAATTTGGATGACTTTATTTCTTCTTCTTTTCTAATCACAATACTAATACTTCCAATACTATGTCAAACAAGAGTAGTGAGAGTGGGCATCCCTGTCTTGTTCCTGTTCTTAGGGGAAATGGTTTTAGTTTTTGCCCATAGAATATGATGTTGGCTTTGGGTTTGTCCTATATGGCTTTTATTATGTTGAAGTATGATTCTTCTATTCCCACCTTGCTGAAAGTTTTTATCAAGAAAAGGAGTTGGCTTTTGTCAAATGCTTTTTCTGCATCAATTGATATGAATATGTGATTTTTATGTCTCAATTTGTTTATGTGATGAATCACATTTATTGATTTGCAAATATTGTACCATCCTTGCATCCTTGGGATAAATCCTACTTGGCCATGGTGTATGATTTTTCTGATACATTAGTGGATCCGATTTGCTAGAATTTTGTTGAGGATTTTAGCATCTTTGTTCACCAAGTATATTTGCCTATTGCGCTCTCTCTCTCTCTCTCTCTTTCTCTCTCTCTCTCTCTCTCTTCTCTCTCTCTTTGGTATCTTTATCTTGTTTTAGGATTAGGGTAATGCTGGCTTCATCAAAGAACTTGGAAGTGTTCCTTCCTCTTGAATTTTTTTGAAATAGTCTGAGGAGGGTAGATTTGAGTTCTTTGAATACTTGGAATAACTCCCCTGTAAAGTTGTACAGACCAAGGCTTTTGTTTGCTGGAAGTTTTTTGATGATGGCTTCAATTTCTTCCATAGTTATTTGCCTATAGAGATGTTTAGATTCTTCATGATTGAGTTTTGGAAGGTTGCATTTTTCTAGGAATATGTTCATTTCCTCCATGTTGTCCAGTTTGTTGGAATAGAGTTATTCATTTTTTTTTTTTTTAATAATCCTTTGTATTTCAGTGGGTTCTATTGTTATTTTTCCTCTTTCATTTCTGATTTTGGTTATTTGGGTCCTCTTTCTTTGCTTCGTGATAAGCCTGGCTAGAGTTTCATCAATCTTCTTTTTCCTTTCAAAGAACTAGCTCTTGGTTTTGTTGATCTTTTGTATTTTTTTTGTCTCAATGTCATTTATCTCTGCTCTGATCTTTATTATTTTCTTCCTTCTGCATACACTGGGCTTTACTTGTTGCTCTCTTTCTAAGTCTTTGAGTTGTATGGTTAGGTACTTTATTACCATTGTTTCTTGTTCTTTTGCAGTAGGCTTGTAGAGCTATGAACTTCCCTCTCAAGACTGCTTTTGCTGTGTCCCATAAATTTTGGATTGTTTTGTTTTCATTGTCATTTGTTCCCATGATATTTTTTTTTATTTCTTCTTTGATCTCTCTGGTAAGCCAGTCATTGTTTAATAGCATGCTATTTAGTCTCCATATGTTTGATTTATTTTTTTTGGATTGTTTTCATTGTAGTTTCTTTCAGTTTTATGCCACTGTGATCTGAAAAGATGCTTGATATGATTTCTATCTTCTTGAATTTGAAGAGACTTTGCCTGTGACCCAATAATTTTTGTTTTTATTTTCAACTTGATTAGTATTTCAAATTAGAGACTTAGATTTTTTATTTTTATTTAACACTTGTTATAAAATGACAATTTTATTAGTATGATAGACATACTTAAAAGTAAAAAAAAAAAGTAAATGGAGATATGAGATCCACATGTATAAAATTGAAGATATTTTATTACTTCTGTTTGGAAGATTATTCTAGGATGTTTGGAAAAAAGACACAATCAAAATCAGTTGTGGATTAATCATAAATATAGTAAGAAAAAAGAACCAATAAAAGACATTGAAGAGCACCATTGACATGCTATGAATCTGTCATCTTTGACTGTTCCAGTTATTTTCATTGACTATTGAAGTTTTTTTTTAATTGTTTAAAGTATTACATATGCCTCCATTTCCCCTTGACACCCCTCACCACTACCTCCCCTTAGGACAAGCCCCCACATTCCCAGTGTCTGTGTCCGTTGGTTATATTACTATGCATGCATACAAGTCCTTAACCTTGCCCCTCGCCTGCCTTCTTTTGAGATGACTGTCCAGTGTTTCTTAGTTTCTGGAACTATTTTAGTTCATTAGTTTATGTTAATTATATTCCACATCTGAGTGAGATCATGTGATATTTATCTTTCTCCTACTGGCTTATTTCACTTAGTATAATTCTCTCCAAGTCCATCAATCCTGGTTACAAGTGGTAAAACTTCCTTCTTTTTTATAGTAGCATAGTATTCCATTGTATATATGTACCACTGTTCTTTAATCTACTCATCTGCTGATGGGCACTTAGGCTGTTTCTGAATCTTAGCTATGGTAAATTGTACTGCTATTATATGTGTACATATCTTACCATTGCCCCCCCCCCCCCATTCATGTCCTCACCCTCCAGAGTTTTGTGTCCATTGGTTATGCTTATATGCATATATACAAGTCCTTCGGTTGATCTCTTATCTCCCCCACCTCTCCTTAACCTTCCTGCTGTAATTTGGCAGTCTGTTTGATGCTTCACTGTCTCTGTATCTATGTTTTTGTTCATCAGTTTATAATGTTCTTTATTATCCATAAATGAGTGAAATCATGTGGTATTTTCTTTCATTGTCTGGCTTATTTCACTCAGCATAATGTTCTCCCCCCAGCACTGTGTGGCTGGTGCAGAATGTTGGGCTGCCTTTCTGGGTGCAGCCTCCCACAGCTCTGGACCCAGATCTAGGGTCCCTGGCTGCCAGTCTGTGCACCCCTCCCACAGTCAAGTGCTACCCGTGTACCCAAGGGATGTGGACTTGGTGCAGTGCAGTTTCCTTCTGATCCTCTCATCTGGTAGCTCATGTCTCTTTCTCTAGCCCAGATCCCCGATCCTACCATTCTCCAGGCGTCCTCTGTCCTTTCAGGCCATGGATTGTCTCACCAGTAATATTTAATTCACCAAATCTGGATGGATGTTACTCAATTTAGTTGTTTCTTCTATCTGCTCCTTGAGAAGGCACAGGACACATCTGCCTTTTGGCTGCCACTTTGTTCCCCCCAGACAAATGTTTTAGGAGCCGCAGCCAGGAAGGCTGGAGTCCTGGTGTGTGTGGGTTCCTAGCCAAGGCAGCAGGTCCCTGCCAGTGTGGCTGTAGGGTCCCAGGTGGTGTCCAAGGTCTGACACATGGAGGTGAGGCTGAGCTCCCAGTCACAGCTGCTCTCCCCTTCAAAGATGGCATGGTCTCTGCAGCTGAAATCTCACCACAGGAGAGATGTCAGCAGTAGTAGAGGCTGCCCAGCTAGGGAAGCCTGGTCCAACAGCCCCCAACAATCCTGTGGAATATAACTGTCCCTCAGTCACACACACACACACACACACACACACACACACACACAAATGCCCACACACTTCCCTTTCACTCCATCACTCACTCACACTCTCTGCCTCACTGCCATCCTGCCCACCACCATTGTGGATCTCCACTATTCCAGTTGTTGTCACTATAGGAATAACGCTTTCAACTAACAAATTTAGTCTCCCAGTTCTTAAGCATATCAGGATTTTGTTTCGTTTTGTTGCATATAATAGAAAAACAATCATAATTGGTTCAAATATCTTGAAAGTTCAAGGGATAGTCTCATTTTAAGTGAGTTTTGTTCAAGGACTCAAACAATGCTATCAGGATTTCATTCTCCCCCACTTTTATTTCTTATATCTTTTTCTAATGCCTTAATACTTCATCTCTAGAGAGAAAAACAAAAACAAAAAACACCACCCAGCTGTTCTAAGTCTAAATATTCCCATGTTAAAATACAGAAGTGAAAACAACTTTTTTTGTTCTTTTTTTCTGGCAATTCCCATCAAATGCTGGCTCACTCTGATTGGAACAACATCGCTTACATCCCTAACCTTAAACAAAAAGACTAGAAGAGCATGGGTTGCATGTCCCCTTTTTGAGGATGGATCACCACTGGAACCAGATATGGTACTCTAACGGGGAATTAATCCTTAGTATGAAAAATGACAAATGTGCATTGAACTAAGCAGATCCTGTATAAGGCTGTTCCCTGCTTCCCCGAAAATAAGACAGTGTCTTATATTAAGTTTTTCTCCCAAAGTTGCGCTAGGTCTTATTTTCAGGGATGTCTTATCTTTCCATGTGCTAGGTCTTATTTTCAGAGGATGTCTTATTTTGGGGGAAACACGGTGGTAGCCCCAAGTGAGTCTACTTGAACAAATCTTGTTGTCCCTAATCCACATATTCAACATGATCATATAAGCACCTATGTGCTCACTAAGTTACAATCTGACCTTAACCCCTGCCAGCAACACATTCTGAGAAATTGATTGGGTTCTTCCATCAAGCCAAGTGGGTCACTTGTCATGTCTGCCAGGCTTTGAGTAAAGATATGTAATGTGGCCAGCAGTCTTTCTATATTTATCCCCCATGCAAAACTGGCCTGCGTGTTTTTGAAACCAACCAGTCTTCGTTAACAGCTTTTGATGGTTCCGTGTACCATACAGTATCTCAAACTTGCCCATCTAAGATGATAAAAATAGACAGTGTAGGATAGAGATGTATCTCTCCTCTCAATGCCATTTACTCATTGATGATAACAGTTACTAACGAGTGCTTGCTAAATAATACATGTTTATAAGTTCTTTATGTATATTAATTAATTTTATCCTCACATAAGCATATGAAATGGATACTATTATTATTCTTACTTTTATGTGAGGAAGTTGAAATAGAGAGATGGGGTACTTTTTCCAGGGTCACACAAGTAGCAAGAGATGGACCAAGCATTGTCACTAATTTGACTCTGGGACTTGCCTTTATAACTACTATGCAATACTGCCTCTAACGGATGCCAATAGAATCATCCTGGGTCCCTTTCTAGTGACTTGGTACCAGATGTGCCCTGAGTATATTATTATGGTATTTGCCTTATTCAAATTAAACACAGTGGCACAACTTACTAATGTTTTTGGCTTTTTTGCATAGTTGCTTAAATTTCTAATGCACCTTTTAGGTGCAGAAACAGGTTCATGGAGAAAAAATTCTGTTTAGCATACATTATTTTCAAAGCTTTTAGTCTAAAAACTCAGCTCCCACATAGAAATATGTCCAGACTTCTTGCTCACATTAAACTTCTCATCTATTTTATCAACACTTGAAGGAGTCAGGATAATATAGCAGGCCAGAGCAGGGGACTGGGAATGAGATAGTCCTCGGTTCAAGTTCTGATCTTCAATTTTAGTCAGTGTAAACTTGGACATATTCACCTCTGTGAGCTTCAGTGTTAACATATGTAAAGTGAGAAAATAGAACTTATAAAACAGAAAACTTTATTCAGCCTTGATTAAAAAGAAAAGTCACATTTCACAGTGATAATAGATTAGGAAGAAAGACTGATGATGAGGTAAAGATATTTATATTCTTTGTTCAAAGATACACAATCAGCATAGATTGTTTTTATGACACAGATGAATTGGGAAAAGGCCCTACTTAAGTTCAAATCTATACAACCTCTCTCTTGATGTTATACAGAAGGAAAGAAGAAGCTTCCTTCTTGTCATAAGCAATGAAGCATTCCTGAAGGGAGGCACTCACAGGTTTGTGTCTTCCCCACAATGCTAGGATTATTAAAGGAGAACTCTCCAATAAGCCAATAGAGTCACATACAGGTTACACACAGAGAGGAGGACTTATGTGATAGAAGTGAGCAGAGTGAGCATCTGACATGAAGTCCTGGTCACTGGTGGTGTCTGCAGGTGGAGTGGCAGGCATGGTCTCAAGTCAGGCAACTACAGTGGCACCATGCATCTGTGGAATGGAAGTCTGGTTTGGATCTGAACATGACCCCCTGGTTCAAGCTCCAGTGTCTGATGGTCAGAACTCTGAGTACTTAAAGCCCACAATGAGTGGAGGTTCTATTCATTTCTGTGTCCATATGGATTTCTTATCCAAGTGTCCAGACTTGTGGTTTGGGCATTCTGGGCCCCTCCCAAGAGCATTCCCATTACACCCCATTATCTCAGTCTTGATATGACACTTGACAGAACTGTCATAGCTGACAGTAACTCCATATTGGATTGTCAAAATTGTTCAAAACAGTCCTCTCTGTTATTGCTCTATATACAAGTTCTTTTTAAGATGCTTAAAAAATTAATGTTTAATTATTCTGGAACCTAATCTCCAAGGGTATGTTCCTGGATGCATGATATTTTCATTTCATTTATATAATATACAATATTTGGTAGAGGAAATGGAATTTTTCCTTTGAGTTGCAAAACAATTCATCAGCTGTGTTTCCTCTGTGTAAGTAGTTTGGACTCCAGCCCAGGTTTTCCTGAGGGCCTGCAAGTAAATCACAACAGCCAGAGCTTGCAATTCAAAACTGATGGGAGGTTGGCATCTTTGACAATAGGAATAATTATAGTGTCTTTTCCATAGCATTTATTATTATTTAATGAGATAATGCATGATCAACAAATACAGTCATAAGCATTTAATCAGCAGTAGTTACCCTTACTTTAGTACAATGACTTACCCTGGAGCCCATTCTGTGTTTCTCCTCACATATTCCAACCCCAGCCTGTTCACTCTCCCTAAACTGGGCTCTCAAATTCTGCTCCATGCTACGAAAGTGCCATCGGAAAAGATTGTGCAAACAAGTGGCTGAGACCTTACTCAAAATGTAGCGCTCTTTTCACATCACAGCGGGATTTGGACTTCATCCTTTAAAGTCCTACCAATATTTTCTTGCTGGGATCTGACAAGGCACCTCCATTACCTTTTCATTAATTCCTTCCCCTGAACAATGGACTCTGCTTCCCTTAAATCTCCTGCCTAAAATGTAACATGATCCCAGTTACATACTTCCTGAACCTTGTGAACTGGAGAGACTGATTTCAGTTCTCTCAAGTACTTTTGGGGAAGTCAGAGCTTAGTCTCTGCTGGAGCTAAGCACAGCTGCCTGTGCTTACTTCTAGTTTCTCAGTGGCAGAAGCTACTGAGCTACAGAAGACACAGTGTGATATTCATTTCTGTACAATGTCTGAAAGTCTGTGAGTTTACTAAATGGCTTTATAATTGTGTAGAATAAGTGAATTCCTAAAATATCCATTGTGCAAAATAGGTAAGATATATATACATAAAGGATCCCATAGAAGCAAATACAAAATGTGGCTTTCTGTTATTTAAAAAGATACTCTTTTTGTTTGTTTGTTTGTTTGTATCATTTAAAAAGGATTTGTATTTTACCTGTAATTTTCTGTCCTCTGGATCAGTATTTTCCTGTAGACCACCTTTTATTTTATACAGCATTGAACTTGCACTTAGTTTTTCTTTGTTAGTTGATCCTATAATTGCTCTGCAGTTTCTAAAAACAACATGATGCAATATAAGCCTTCCTAGTGTGAAAGAAACAGGATTTTGGGATGTGACCATTGTAAGCAGCAAGAAAGAGATTAGCGGGAAATTGAAGTCCAGATTCATGGTATACTTAGAATGATGACTTACTATATTTTATGTGGATACTTCCTGAAATACTTCCTGAAATGAAATAAGAGAGGCATGAGATAGGAGAGTTGGACAGTTCAACGCATTTAGACCAAGTTCAAAATGAAGATAGAAATGTCCCTTTACTATTTGTTTGGTTTATAAAAAATTGTTCTTTTACACTTTGATTCACTTCTATTCTTTATGTCACCTTAATAAACATCTTAAATTTAGGCTGTTTTCTATAGTCTCAATTAACTTCATTTTCTTTTCCCACTATCTTCATTAAATTTTCACATATATCTAATAGGGTTTCATTAATAACTTATATATCAATAATTTAATGCACCTTAAAGGTTACTTTAGACCTGTGCACTTCCTATGAATTAAATAATCCTGAAAGTCAGGCTTTAAAATAAAATATGTACGTTAAATTTCTTATTAATATATAGAAAATGCTTATGTTGCATAGCACAATGGTAACAATTTTTAAATTGTTTGACAAATTCCCTTGCTCTAAGTCCCCAATTGCTACCTGATGTCTAATATTGCGTTCCTCGATTAAACTCTCTCAACCCCCCACCCCCAATCTCCTTCCCTCTGAGATTTGTCAGTCTGTTCCATGCTTCTATATCCATGATATATTTTGTTCATTAGCTTATTTTGTCCATTAATTACACATATAATGAGATCATGTGATACTTATCTCTCTGTTGGGCTTATTTCATTTAGCATTTTTCTCTCCAACTATATCCATGGTTTTTCAAAGGGTAAGAAATCCTTTTTTACAGCCATATAGTATTCCATGGTGTAAATATACCACAGCCTTTAAAAATATATTTTTATTGATTTCAGAGAGGAAGAGAGAGGGAGAGAAAGATAGAAAGATCAATGATGTGAGAGAATAATTGATTGGGTACCTCCTGCATGACCCATACTGGGGATCAAGCCAACACGGGCTTGTACCCCGGCTGACCAGGAATCCATCCCTGCCATCCTGGTCCATAGGTCAACACTCAACCACTGAACCAAGCCAGAAGGGCACCGCAGCTTTTTATCTACTCATCTACTGGTGGGCACTTGGGCTGTTTCCAGATCTTAGCTATTGTAAATTGCACTGCTATGAACATAGGGGTGACACATTATTTCTGATTGGTGTTCCTGGTCTCTTAGTATACAGTCCTAGAAGTGGAAATCACTGGGTCAAAGGGCAGTTCCATTTTTAATTTTTTGAGGAAACTCTCCACAGTGGCTGCACCAGTCTGCATCCCCACGAGGAGTGTAATAGAGTTCCCTTTTCTCCACATCCTGGCCATCACTTGTCATTTGTTGATTTGTTGATGATAATCGTTCTGACATGTGTGATTTTAATTTGCATCTTCATTGTCATTTTAATTTTCATCTCTCTGATGATTAGTGACTCTGAGTATTATTTCATATGTCTCTTTAATATCTATTTAGGTGCTTTGTCCCTTTTTAAATTAATTTGTATGTCTTCCTTTGGTTCAGTTCTATGAGTTCCTTATATATTTTGGAAATTAACTCCTTATTGGATGAATCATTGCAAATATGTTCTCCCATACAGTTGGTTCCCTTTTCATTTTATTCATGTTTTCTTTTGCTGTGCATAAACTTTTTATTTTGATGTAGTCCCATTTATTTTCTCTTTAGTTTCCCTTGCCCTAGAAGTTGTATGGGCTGCCTATAATTTCTCCTAAATTTAGAGTTTCCTGACTTATATTAAGTCTTTTATCCATTTTGGGTCTGATGTAAATTGGTGGTTTAGTTTCAACTTTTTGCATGTATCTGTCCAATTTTCCCAACACCGTTTATTAAAGCGATTGTCTTGACTTTATTGTATGTTCTTGCTTCCTTTATCTAATATTAATTTAGCATAATGGCTTGGGTCAATTTTTGGGATCTATGTTTTGTTCCACCAATCTATATGCTTGTTCTTGTGCCATTATCAGGCTGTTTTGAATACAGTGGCTTTGTAGTATAACTTAATATCTGTGGCTACTGTGATGCTACAATGGCAGAGTTGAATAGTTGCAATCAAATGGTATGAAACATAAAACCTAACATATAGGGTGTCCCCAAAATGTATATACTCACTTTGACTAACTATAAAGACAGTATTTATTAAAATATATTTCATTTTCAAATCTGAGCTAATTTTAAGTGTGTTAAAATTGCAGTAGTCAGATAAGTTGGTATTGAGATCCCTCCAACCTTGTTATTTTTTTCTAAAGATTTCTATGGCTATTATGGATCCTTTATGGTTCCATAGAAATTTTTGGAGTATTTGCTCTAGATCTGTGAAATATACTGTTGTTTTTTTACTAAGGTTACATTGAATTTATATAATGTTTTGGGTAGTATGGACTTTTTAATCATGATTCTCCCAATTCATGAACATGGTATATTTTCCCACTTCTTCTATCTCTTTTTCTCAAAGTCCTGTAGTTTTTCTAAGTAAAAGTCTTTTCCTCCTTGGTTAAGTTTATTTCTGAGTATCTTAATTTTCTTGTTGCAATAACAAATGGGATTTTTTGTTTAGTTTATCTTTCTGAGAATGCATTATTAGTGTATAAAAATGTCATAGATTTCTGGGTATTAATTTTGTATTCTGTTACATTGACAAATGTATTTATTCAATCCAGTAGGTTTTTTTTTGTTGTTGTTGTTGTTTTGTTTTGTTTTTGGTGGAATCTCTACGGTTTTCTATGCACAATATCATGTTATCTCAGAATAATGAGTTTTAATTTATAATTTCGATGCATTTTATGTTTTTGTCTTGTCTGACTATTGTGGCTAGGATTTCCAGTACTATGCTGAAGATGAGTAATGAAAGAGGATATCCCTGTCTTATTCCTGTTCTTAGGAAAATGGTTTTAGTTTTTGCCCATTGAGTGTCTCCCTCCAGACTTCTAATATAACTGCAATGTGCCTAAAGCCAAGATATAGGTTTGCTCTGCAGTTGGACCAACGTAACAGAGCTTTCCTTTAGGGGCATAAAAATGTGTTTCTCTTGGTAGATAATTGGACTGGCAGATATGTTCCAAGCCTGTATTTGAGAAGGGCTGAAACCTATTCATAGAGTTACTCAGGATCTGTAGTTGAAAAAAGTTGGAGGATCTACTTCAGGGTCACAGACAAGCATATCTCCCACACAAGGACTGGTAGATTGGCAGCTAAGAGGGTCAATAACTAGGTCATGAACTGCTTCTGGGTTCTTAGATTGAGACCAGTGGGCCTGTTACTTGAAACATAGGTGAGTGTGATTCTTACTGGATCCCTTGACAGATCCTTTGGATGCTGCTGACAGAACCAAGGTCCAACAGGGCTATAGGTGAGCTCACAGGAGATTGGGGCTGTTTCTGAGTCTGTAGCCAAGACCCTGGTCAGGGAGTCTGCACCTGGGTATGGGGCTGCCTTCTGAAAATGGCCCTCCTCTGTCTTTGGCTCCAATAAAGTTTTATCATCTTTTACCTGAGTCTCAGAGCTCCCACAAAGGCTCTTTGACTGTGGGTGGATGCTAAATTATTGTTTCTAAGGTTGGATATGAGTGGAGCTGATGGCCTCCTATTTTGCCATCTTGCTCACAAGTCTCATTTGGAAATTTTTAGTAACCTAATATTCCTTGCTTAGACTTAAACTTGAGGATGAGTTGACTTCTTCTTTTGCCTTAGTCAGTAGATGAAGAAAATGTTGGCTGGTTATAATTACACAATTTACTCGCTATCAGGCCCACATTACTGTTCTGCTAAAGACTTTTGGTCTTGGGGAGTAGGTGTACATTACATTTTGCTCTTCTGAGCTGTCACTGTAGCAGGTAAGGTAGGTCAGAAGTCTATATAGGTAAACTTAGCTTTATTATAACTAACTTAACTTTTATTATTTTAAGTTGTACAACTAGAAAACTTTGCTCTATCATGGGTGGAAATGTTGTCTTATGGATGTCAGATTAATATCAGCTGTAGCCATTTAATAACTTTACTCATTTCCTCATCTGTGGAAGAAGGGATAATATTACCTATTTCATAGGGTCATTGAGGCTTAAAAATAATTTTGTAAAATGATCTATCATAATTCCCAGCATAAAATAGGCAAGTTTTATTACATGCCTATTTTATGCTGGGAATTATGACCACCACCACCACCATCATCATCATAATTAAAATTATATAAAAAAGGTGTGTGTGGTGTGTGTGTGTATGTGTGTGTGTGTGTGGTTTCTTTATGCTGCTCAGTAGTCAGGTGGGATTATGCTAAATATTTTAACTGATAGTACAAAATTGGGTATCTTTTTGTAACTGAAAATATTTTTTTCCAAAAATGTTAAAACTTTAATAGACTCCTCCTAAGTTCTCCCACCATCCACCAATCTTAAGATAGATGACATTATGCACAAACTAGAGGCCTGCTGCACAAAATTTGTGCAGAGTAGGCATTTCTTCCCTTGGCTGCTGGCACAGGCTTCCCTCTGACACCTGGGACCTGGGCTTCCCTCCAGATGCTGGCAAGCACCTGGGACCCGGGCTTCCCTTGCATCCTCAGCTTCATCTGTAAGGTTGTCTGGAAGGATGTCCAGTCTAATTAACATATTTCACTTTTATTATTATAGTTGCTACATGAAATTTGTGCACGTGTGTGTTGGGGGGTGTCCCTAAGCCTGGCCTGCACCTTCTTGTAATCTAGGACCCCTTTCGAAATGTCTGACTGCCAGTTGAGGCTCAATCCTGCAGGGATCTTTGCCAGATTGGGTCTAAACTGGCAGTCAGACCTCTCTCACAATCTGGGACTGCTAGCTCCTAACTGCTCGCCTTCTGCTTGCCTGATTGTCCCTAACCACTCTGCCTGTCTGCCTCATCACCACTTACACACCTATCTGCCTGATTGCCCCTAACCACTCACCTTCCTGTCTCATTGCCCCTAACTGCTCTCCTGCCTGCCTCATGGCCCCAACTACCTCTGCCTCGGTCCCCGCCACCACGGCTTCATCCTGAAGGATATACAGAATGACGTCTAGAAGGTTGTTCATCTGTCCAGTCTAATTAGCAAGTTATGCTTTTATTATTATATTCATCCTGGTGACTTTTTGTTGTTGTGATGGTTCTTCATAATAAGAAGAACTTAACTTATTTTGACTTTAAATAAATCATTTACTTTTGCAATCTGGATAACATCAAGTAAAATCTAAGCAATATTCCAAGGATAAGACTTAAATATTAGCTGCAGCTCAAAAATTATGTGACACTTTTCTCCCTTTATAATTTTCTTTTTTTATAAAAGATATTTTAATTGATTTTTAGAGAGAGAAGAAGGAAAAGGGTTAGAGAGATAGAAACATGGATGAGAGAGAGATATCATCAATTGACTTCTTCCTGCATGTTCCACACTGGAGATCAAGCCCACAACCCAGAATGTGTCTAGACTGGGAATCTAACTGGCAGGCAACCTTTCGATTCCTGGGTTGATACTCAACCACAGAGTCACACAGCCAGTCCTCCCTTTATTATTTTTACGTGGGCCAGAGAACATGCTCTTTCTGGTTTTGTAAGGTGTTACTGATCTCCATTTTCTGTCCACTGCCTTCTTGTCTCTAACTCAGAGCTCGGCAAACTAGAGTCTATGGGCCATACCTGTCTTGCCATCTACCTTTGTAAATAAAACTTGATTTGAACACAGACACTTGATTTTTTAATACAATGTCTGTGGGTAGCCCAGAGTTGCTCCCAGAGTTGAATAGTTGCAATAAAACCTAACATATAGGGTGTCCCAAAAATGTATATACTCACTCAGACTAACTAAAGACAGTGTTTATTAAAATACATTTCATTTTCAAAATTGAGCTATCAGCTCTTAAAACGTATTAATTTTTTTGGGGGGGACATCCTGTATTTATTATCTGACACTTTACAGAAAAAAAATTTTCAACTCTTTTTCTAAATCAATATTTTGGAGCTCTTTGATTCTTGTGGGCCATATGTTGGCCTGCCTTATCATGACCATTTGAAACCTAGGAATGTTTATTCAGAAAGAACATTTAAAAAGTTTAAAACATTTTAAAAATGAACCCAGCAGACAGCAGCTGTGGATTGCTGAAGGATGCCCAGGACCAAACCAGAGACGGGCGGACCTGCATTACCACCATTTGTCCACCAACTAGATCTGAAATATCATGGCTGGCATGTACACATAAGGAACTATCTGGCATTGAAATTGGGATGCAAAAGAACTGTTGGCCCAGAAAGGAACTCACTACAGACTGATTCATTTTCCTCTCAGCATAACCATTATAGCTTGTTGCAGTTTAGGTTCTTACAAGAGTATTTCTTGGATCACATGACTTCACACATCTAGAGGAAATAATGAACAACATAAACAGACCCAGAGAAAGAGAACCAGCGATCAGAATGTGTCTAGACTGGGACACATTCTCAAACCTCAGAGGGAAAGTAAGGGAGGATGGGGGTAAGGGGAAGAGATCAACCAAAGGACTAGTGTGCATACATATGGGCCTAGCCAGTGGCCATGGACAACAGGGAGGCAGGGGTGGGGCATATCTTGGGAGGGGTTTGGGATGGGAATGGGGGAATAAGGACAATTATGTGAGACCATAATCAAAAAAAAAAGAGAGGAAAAAGAAAAATGTAAAGATAAAAATTATGAACAACAAAATGACAACAAATACATACCTACCAACAAATGAATCTAAAAATCAAGTGAATAAAAAGCCTGGTAAACTGAATGGACTGATGAATATAATAGAATCAGGGACATAGAAAGGGAGAGGACTGACAATTCTCAGGGGGAGGAGGGTCTGAGGGGTGCAGGAAGATATTGGACAAAAATCTTACACCTATGGATGAAGACAGTAGTGTCGGGTAAGGGCATGGGGTGGGGTGGGGAATCAGGTGGAGGGGAGCAATGGGGGAAAAAAGAGGAACACCTGTAATAATCTGAACAATAAAGATTTATTTAAAAAGTAAATAAATTGACTTATCTAGCATAAAAAAATGAACATTGGCATCACAATATATTTTAATTATAGAAAATAACATTTTAAAATAATCAGGCGGTGTTGGCCAGGTGACTCAGTTGTTTGGAGCATTTTCTCAGGCACCAAAAGGTTTTGGGTTCACGTGGTCAGGGCATATACCAGGTTGTGGGTTAAATCCCCAGTTGGGAAGTATATGGGAAGCAATCAATTGATGTTTCTCTCTTAATCAATGATTCTTTTTCTCTCTAAAATTTTATTCTCAGATGAGGAGCTATATAAAAAAGGGTAAAATGGTAATTAGACAGGACATCATTTCGGATGTCCTTTTGGACAAAGCCAAGGCTGGAGGGAAGCTGGAGATGGCAGCCTAAGGAAGGAAGGACTACTCTTGCATGAATTTCATGCATCAGGCCTCTAGTTAAGAAAATAATAATTATCATGAGTAACACTGCAGTTTTATAGATTGCCAGAGATATACTCTTAAATACTAGCAATGGTTTTCAGGAGAGATAAATATGAATGTACCTATATTTTTTCCATAAAGATATGAAGAATACACACTTGTAATTTTACTTGCAATTTTTTTTATTATCCTCCATAATTTTCAAAGCAAAAGAAAGGTCACTGGTTTCCCCAAAAAAGCTTAAGTAATTCAATTAGTAGTCTAAGCTTGCTGTGGAGTGATAAAAAGTTCATTCTTTAAAGTAAGTCCTTGGAAATTCATATTGTAATTCGAGGCCCAGTGCAAGAAATTTGTGCACAGGGGAGGGGTGGTTGTCTCTTGGCCCAATCTGTTCCCTTTCCCATCTGGGATCCCTTAAGGGATGTCAAAACGGGCAGTTGGACATCCCTCTCACAATTGCTCACCTTCCTGCCTTCCTGATTGCCCCTAACCGCTTCTGTCTGCCATCCTGATCACCTCTAACCATTCCCATGCCAGCCTGATTGATGCCTAACTGCTTCCTTACCAGTCTGTTTGTCCCTAACTGCCTTCCCGTGCAAGCCTGGTTCCCCTGAACTGCTCTCCACTGAAGGCCTGGGTCTCCCCAAACTGCCCTTTCCTGCAGGCCTAGTCACTCCCAACTTTCTTCCTCTGCAGGCCTGGTCACCCCTAATTGTCCTCTCCTGCGGGCTTAATCACCCCCAACTGCCTTCCCTTGCAAGCCTGATCCCTCTCATGCTGGCCATCTTGTGGTGACCATCTTATATCCACCTGGAGGCAGCCATCCTTGACTACATGGGGGCAGCCATATTGTGTGTTGGAGTGATGGTCAGTCTGCATATTACTCTTTTATTAGATAGGATAGAGGACCACGGGTGGGGACCAGCTTGTTTGCCTTAAAGGGTGTCCCGGATCAGGATGGGGATTCCCTTGGGGTGTGGGGTAGCCTGGGCGAGGGGCCTGTGGTGGTTTGCACACCAGCCATGCTCCCTAGGGACCCAAGCAGAGGTCCTGGTATCTGGGATTTATCTATCTTCTATGATTGAAACTTTGTAGCCTGGAATGGAGCCAAGCCTCCTGCTTGCTCTGTGACAGCAGCCATTTCTGTTGCTATTTATTTATCTTCTATAATTGAAACTTTGTAGCATTGAGTTGAGGTGTTGGCTAGCCAGGGTCTGTGGAAAGCTTGGCTTTCTCCATTGCCAGGGAAACACAAGCCTCCCTCCTTCTCACTCAGGCAGCAGCCATCTTGGTTGGGTTAATTTGCATACTCACTGCTTGATTGGCTGGTGTGCGTGGCTGGTGGGTGTAGAAGAGTGATGGTTAATTTGAATATTACTCTTTTATTAGGATTGTCAAATGATGATAACACAATAGTGTCATCAAGCGTTGTTGACAACTTATCTGGCTTCTGCAATTTTTCTCTTCAGAGAACAGGTTACTAATTGTAGAGGGCCAAATGGGAAGACACCTGGATATTCTTTAGATTGTTGTTGACTGGGCCTGGGATATTGGTTGAGTCATGTTAGTTGCCCCCCCCCCAGGAGTGCGGAGATGTTCTTAGTTCCTGGCTTGTGTTTGTCCAGAAGGAAGGAGTGGGCGGAACCTGGGCTCTCCCAGGCTCCTTGTTTTCCTATGAAACCCCCTTGTTGGATTGGAGTATAAATAGATGTGTTGTGTGGCTTAGGAGGTCGTCAGTCTGTCTCTCCAGCAGAGGAGGTCAGCGGCCCTCCCAGATCCCAGCTTAAAATCTATCTCTGTGTCTTCTCTCTTTATTTCTAATATTTCTCAATCCCTGGGCACCTCTACTTAGAACTGGTTCGTTCATCTCTCTTTCTGTGCGGATGCGGAAAGGGAGATCCCACCAGATCAGGCCCCCACAACTAATATTGTATGTGAATAGCTATATGGCTAGCTTGGATTTTATGATGGAGGCAAAAGCCATCATTGTTAGGGAGTGAGGTGAGTGAAGACCATAATTTTTATATGAACTTTGATAGCAATGACAGACTAAAGCAGTATACTTTTATCAGGCATGTCTCTTTCTCTCTCTCTATTGCTCTCTTAAATATATTTTGAAAAGGAGAAGCTCAACACAGGCAGCTAAAAAACAAATGCAAACTCTTGATTGCACTAAATCACCTAAGAGAAGACAGGTGCATAATATAGCAGGTGGCTCTAACGGATGTGAAAATACAGAAGCATAGGTGCCAAGAAAAGTCCTCTTCCCAAACCAGGCTCTTGTTTGAGCTTTTGCCAGGGGTTGGAGCTTAAAAGCTTTACAAAAAGTCATTTTATTTCTAGTGCAATTTTGCATTTTCAAAATTCCACCTCTTTTGCATCCATTTAAAATAAATTCTGCATTCTCTGATTCATTTTCTATTTCAGAGAGACACTTTCCTTTCTAAATATTAAAACTTTCTTCACCTAAATCTTTTTAGAATTATTGATGTTTTTCACTTCTTTGCTGTATGTCATTTTGGTGAGTTTGATTAAAATAAACTTTTCATTTCCTCTTTAGTTTAATTCCTTTCAGAAGCTTTTGAGGAAAAATATTTTCCCCTAGGAGAATATTACTTCCTAGGAGAGGTATCTAAATTTTAACAGGCAGATTTAATTTCAAGATCTCTTTATTAAATATTTATTATTATCAAAATGCTGTTCCACGAGTTTTGGTAGAAAGAAGAAGAAGAAGAAGAAGAAGAAGAAGAAGAAGAAGAAGAAGAAGAAGAAGAAGAAGAAGAAGAAAAAGAAGAAGAAGAAAAAGGAGGAGGAAGGATGGACTCTTTTTTTCAAATGTCTTACAATTCAATGATGTGAATTTTTAATAGTTATATGATTTGGGAAGAAAGAGGTGAATAAGTAGTAATAGAATAAAATAGCATCAGAGTTACAACATACGCCTAGGCACTAACAATAGTGCAGGCAAATATGCTCTATGGCAGTGGTCGGCAAAGTTGTTAGTCAACAGAGCCAAATATCAACAGTACAATAACTGAAATTTCTTTTAAGAGCCGAAAACCGACTTCTGCACATGGACACAAAGTTTCAATCGCACTGTACGTGCGCACTCACACGTAGTATTTTGTGGAAGAGCCACACTCAAGGGGCTGAAGACCCTCATGTGGCTTGTGAGACTCAGTTTGCCAATGAATTCTCCCTAGAATCCTCTGCCTGGCTTTGAAGGGTAGGAATCCTTCACATGTGGTTTTTGCTCTGTCTTTCTGTCTCTGTTTTTACATTGTAAAGAGTCCACATATCTTTTATGCTTAGTTATTATTTTGGGTCAGTTTCTCTTGGATTACAGTTCTTTTACTTAGTTCTCTTATATTTATAGTATCAGATCTACTTCATGTGGTTTTTATCTTTTCTACTAAGAGGCCTATGCTTGAACTGGCTTTAGCTCATAATATATGGGATTATACGTGCTAATCTAGCAACTAAACGGTACCTTCCCCCATCTTCTCTGTCTTAGTTCCTGTAAGCAGGTGTAGTCAACAAATCAGTCACGTGTTGCCCTCACAGAGAGGAAGAGTAGAGTAGTGGTTGAATACACAGTTTTTGAACCCATACTGCTTCAGTTCAAACCCAGTTCTGCTCTGTATGAAATGAATAGTCTAGGACATCTTATTGGCCACACTGTTTTCTGTATCTAATAGTGATATTGACTCATACTCTGAAAATTAAATGAGGTTATTTCTATAAAGTGTTGGAAGGGGTATTAGACATAGATGAAGCCCTCAATAAATGTTAGATTTTATTTTTATTAGAGATGAACAAGCCTGGAAAAAAGATTTTCTGCTTTTATGTTTGTGTTTTAGAAAAAAAAAAATATATTTTTTCCTATCCCCCTTTACAGGATTTCACATCTCTGTGGTCAGCGCTTGCTGTGAAAGGCCATGAATAAATGGGCAAATTACAGTGATGTTCTGTAGCGTGAGGAGTTTGGGTTGTGGTTTAAGAAAACCATGGCAGAGAGAAGAGGAAGAATGAGGAGATTTCACAAGTGTAGAGATGGCAGAGGCCAGTATTGGACAGTGAGAACCAAGTTTAAGAGGGCCCCTAAACCTAAGCATGGCTGGGAAACTATGTACAGTTTAGGAGGATGCTGACAATCCTGCTTTTCATGGCAGGCCTGTTACATAAGGGAAGGCCACATCCATCACTGGAGTGGAGCTACCTGGCAGCTGCTCATGTGGGCCCAGCTGTCCTGGCGGAAATTGTTCCAGGGTGGGGAGCTGAAAAAGCCTCTGGCTAAGTGTGTGCTGAAGAACCTTAAAAAGGGGCAACAGAGTCCACTTTTTATAAACCTGTGTAACTTAGCATTGAAAGATATATCCAGAGTTGAAATTTTTGAATTGTATTTAATTGGAAAGTCTAGGTTATCACCTAGTTTAATCTCTTATACATTTTTTTACAATGTGTTGATAACTGGTTTGTCTGCCTTAGCAGTCCTTGAGGCCTGAAGGGTCCCTCTATTGGACATCTCTGATGATCAGCAAGGTATTTACACACTGAGCTATAGTTATAAAGTCCTCATGGTTATAAAGTCCCTTCCTTTGGCTCCTATAGCATTTCTGTGTCTATCCTGGCAATTTAATACAGCCTGCTGTAATTGAGTGTTTGTTTGTTTCTCTCTCCCACTGGACTCTGGGCTCCATGAGGACAAGTGATTTGGCTTTCTCTTTGCCCCTCCAGGCTTTAGCATGATGCCAGTCAGATGTAGGTACCCAGTAAATGTTAGTATACTAGAGTCATACTGACCAAGGCTGATCCCTTTAACATCTGATAAGCCATGAAAACTTTGAAGACAACTGATTATAAACAAGTCTCAAAACCTATTTATGTATCTATAAACAATATTACTTGTAAACATACAGCTTAGCATATATTTTTTAAAACTCATTTTTTCCTGTTTTTTTTTATTTTTATTTTTTATGTGTATTCCAGTTTGTCCACATCTTGAAGGAGTCATAGTAGTTATAGTGTTGGTTGCAAGTGCTGGCTACCTCCTTAAATTATGATTTAAAAAAAAACCTGCTTATTTCCAGAAATTTCCTTTTGATAACATTTCTTTAAGAATAGGTTGATAAGTATTATGTAAATATTTAGCTTTTAAAAATTTATCTTTATTGTTGAAAGTATTACATATCTTTATTGTTGAAAGTATTACATATGACCCCATTTTTTCCTCCATTGATCCCCTCCACTCTTTCCCCCCCTCCCCCTCAGGTTTCCACCAACTGTTGTCTGTGTCCATGGGTTATGCATAGATGAATAGATTTAAAAAAATTATGGTACATTTACACCATGGAATACTATACAACTATAAAAAAAAGTTCTCTTACCCTTTGAGACAGCATGGAGGGATCTGGAGAGTACTATGCCAAGTGAAATAAGCTAGTCAGAGAAAGACAACTATCATATGATCTCACTCATGTGGAACCTAATGAACAATATAAACTGATGAACAAAATAGATCTCGAGACATAGAAGCATGGAATAAACCAATGAATCTCAGAGGGAAAGCAAGGGTGGGAAGGTGTTGAGGTAGAGATTAACCAAAGAATTTAAAACATGATTATAAAGCTTCCTGTGGCTTACCACAGGAATTTTGGGTATTCATTCCAAGCAGACTGTGAGGTATCTTTCTTCTTAGTAGTTCTTGTGCCCAACAACTGTGCCTGGCACTTTGTAAAATTGTTCCTTATACCCATTGATGCATAATTAAACATTTTCACTAAATTATTAAATTCGATTATTTTACTTAGAAAAAAAGAGATCCTGTATTACTTTCTTCTTGCCTTAAATATTTAGAAAGCTCTCTGATTCCTCTGAGAATTTAACATTAGTTAAAATCATTATGCCATTAGTATTTCTGTTTATGATTGTTTCATTCAATGCTGAGTGCACATTTCGAATGAGTTTCAGAAACAGAGTTTTGGAACCTAAGCAAGTCATTTAACAGTATAAAATTGCTTCCAGAGAGATAGGTCTAGGTCTTTCAGAGCAAGTAATTTCCCTCTCACCACTGACTAGCACTTTGGATACTGTCTTCTTACCTCCTGAAGCTAGTGATAACAGTTAGGATCTCCCGTATCTGTTGCAAACGCAGCCTTCCGCAGAGGCTTTATAGAGCACGCACTGGCATCGCAGAACATCCCGTTAATTAAGGGCTCACAGGCGCGTTTCGCCTTCATTATCCTCCGTGGCCTATGCTGTCAGGTTTTGTTCCTCTTCCTTAGCAACGGAGACTGAAATTAGAATTCTGGCTGGAGGCTTCAGTCCCTGAGGGGACTGGGAACACTAGGCTTTCCTGAACGTATTCTCCTACATAGCGCCTGTCAGTAGTAGCTCATTGTTAAATGTGGATGTTTTACCATTCTGTCATTCACTTGGAAATAGTGTCTACTCCTTGAGCAAGTAGTGTCTTTGGAGAAAGAGGTGTAATAAAGCCCTTATAATTAATAAACCGTTATTTTAATCATGCCCTAATGAACATAAACATTTTACTTAAGTAGTCTATTAGAAGATAGCTAATTTAAAGCCTTTTTGAGATGTCAGGCTATTAATACCTTCTTCACTGGGTTAAATGAGCCAATGCATTTAAATTGGTTTGCACAATAACTGAGAGAAAACAAACAGTAAATGCAACTTAACTATTATTATTATTACAATTTTCATAATAAATATATATATGCAACATAAATAAAATAAACTTCTATTTGCTTGAATAAGTTTCTAGGGTGCCAAGGAAGGGAGGGAGCAACAATCTTGTTACAATTTAGCCCAAAGATTAAAGTCATAAAAGTGCAGATTTAATGTGCATTTTATATATCTTACATTTCTTTTAAATAAATTAAATTGGATACATCTTGAATAGAAAACAGATGTATGACAATAAAAAAAAAACCATAAGGTCATAGCACATGAATGAATAAACATAAAAGGAGCTTGATGTATCATGCTGAACTCATAAGCCAACATAATCCTGCACTGTCCTAGTGTGTTGCGCTTTTATTTTCTAGTAGAGGCCCACTAGTGATATTCATGTAAGGGAGGGGCCGTTCCTCAGCCCTGCCTGCACCCTCACAATCTGGGATTGCTGGCTCCTGACTGCTCGCCTGCCTGCCTGATTGCTCCTAATCCTTCTGCCTACCTGCCTGATCACCCCTAACTGCCTCTGCCTGCATGCCTGATAGCCCCTAACTGCCTCTGTCTCACCCCCCATTGCCATAGATTCGTCCAGAAGGATGTCCGGAATGATGTCTGGCAGGTCATTTGGCTGTCCAGGCTAATTAGCATATTACACTTTTACTATTATAGAATTATAGATAAGAAATATTACTGATGATTACTTTTATTCTAAGAAAATTGAAATGGGAGAAGATCACCTAGAGATGGAAATAATGACTGATGAGGCCTTGTCTTCTCTTTTGGGAAAGTGACAGCATCTCCAATTATTATATTTAAGGGATATTTGTGAACCCTGCTATCGTTCCTGGAAGTCTGATATAGGGAAAAGGGTGAGAATAAATGCCGAAAAGGCAAAGGGTAGGTTTTGTCTGTTGGCTCAGAGCTCCATCTGTGCCCTTCTGTGCTGTCCTGTAGTTCAGGGTACATTGCGTTTCCTAGATGCCTCTGGCAGCTAACTTCTCACTGCGGAGCATAGGCTTAGTGGAGAAGCTCCACTCTCTGCTCCTCACTGGGCTCAGCCTGGGTGGGGGCAGGGGCAGGGGCAGGGGCAGGGGCAGGGGCAGAGGCAGTGCAGTCCACAGGCTGCTGTCTTCCTTGGCAGCATCATTCCAATGGCAGTAGCAAGTTCTCAGCAACCTCAGCAGGGCCTGGTCTGGTTCCTTCATCCATGAGAGTGAGAATGGCTTCCTGTAGCTATTAATCTCTAACTTCACTTTCCCCCCTCTCTTCTATTCTTTTATTTCCAACCCTTTGGTAACCAATTCCCAATATTAAATTCTATCTGTTTGAAATAACTAGTGGGGCCTCTATTTCTCCACTGATGCAGGTGAATCCACAGCCCAGCCTATGCAAAGAATAATATGAATTGGGGAGGAGGAGGAGGAGGAGAAAGAGGAGAAGGAGGAGGAGGAGGAGGAGGAGACATTCATAGGCCAGAGAAAAAAAGAAGAAATCATATAATAGGACAAAGGGGCAACATGCTATGATTCTTTTTTTTTTGTTTTGTTAATCCTCCCTAGAGAATATTTTCCCATTGATTTTGAGAGAGAAAGAGAGAGAGAGAGAGAGAGAGAGAGAGAGAGAGAGAGAGAGAGAGAGAGAGAGAGAGATGAGAGACATATAAATTGGTTGTCCCCTGCATCTGCCTTGAACAGGGCTGAGGATCAAGCCTGCAATCCAGGTATGTGCCCTTGAACCTAAGATTTTTTAGTGGGCAGGTGAATACTCTAACCATCAAGTAATGCTGGCCAGGGCTATGCTATATGATTTTTTATGTTAGCAGTTGCAGGTGGTGATAATGCTCAGCCTTGGAAATAGTGGCTGAGATGAAAAAAGTGCATTTTCACTGTAATTGATGATCTTTTAACTGGGATGTGATGGTGCTACTTGGTTTACTCAAGTGACTGTCAAAATAAGGAACAATAATTCCAGGATATGAGATAGGGAGAAGGATGAGGGCATGTCAGACTGTGCCATATAGGCTTGGAGCAGGCATGTGTGTGTGTGTGTGAGTGTGTGTGTGTGTGTGTGTGTGTGTGTGTCTGCTGGGGTCTGCCTCTAGCCTCACCACAGAGGCTTAGAGCAGGTGCTGTGTGTGTGTATATGTGTGTGTTTCTGTCTCTCACTGGGGTGGCTTGGAGTAGGTGCTGTGTTTGTGTGTGTTTGTCTGATCACTGGGGGCCTTACCCCAGCTGCAGCATGGAGGCTGAGAGCAGGTGTCTCTGCATGTTGTTCTCTCAAGCTCTGGGCCCCTCTCCTGAGCTGGTCGTGATCGTTATTAAGTCCTGACCTAATTTGCATATTGCTCTATTTTATATATATATATATAAATTTTTTAAACCTAATGGGTTCTGATCCTCATAGCTGACTTTTGAAGGCTGTTTTCTTTCTTGACTTCAGTTTAAGCATCAATATAAATTTTAAAGCTTACTGAAGATACACTGAGTTTCTAGGTGTACATCTAACATGATCCACCAAATGTATCTTGATTATTTATAATGTTTTTCTTAATACTACTACTTATGTTTTTACATTATACATATCAAATTTATAATTTAAATGATAAATTGGAGATGTATACTGTTTCTTATAAAAAACCAGAGGCCTTGTGCATGAAATTTATGCATGGGGTAGGTGTCACTCAGCCCAGCCTGCACCCTCTCCAATCTGGGACCCCTCCAGGGATGTCCGATTGCCCATTTAGTCCTGATCCCAGTGGACTCCTGGCTCCTAATCACATGCCTGCCTGCCTGCCTGATTGCCCCTAACTGCTTCTGCCTGCCAGCTTAATCATCCCCTAACCACACCCCTGCCAGCCAGATTGACGCCTAACTGCTCCCCTGCCAGCCTGGTCACTCTTAACTGCTCCCCTTCTGGCCCAATTGCCCCTAACTGCTCTCCCCTGATGACCTGGTCACCCCTAACTTGTGTCCCATGCTGGCTCTGTCACCCCCAACTGTCCTCCCCTGAAGGCTATCTTGTGTCCACATGGGGGGGTCTTGTGTGTTGGAGTGATGACTAATTTGCATATTACCTCTTTATTATATAAGATTAACTGATTGTTTCACTTAAAATTCTGTTGAAAAAGCTAGAACAACTTTTTCCCCAAAACTAGATACCAGCAAGTTAGGAAAGACTTTTGTTAAGCTCATGGTACTTTTGGAACAGGTAGCACAACCTACCTTGTAAACTTGCTAATTATATTGGCATTTTTCTGGGCCAAGAACAATTTCAAAATATATCTGCATATTTTTACTGTCATGATCAGAATTTCTTTGCCAAAGCTTACTCCAACAGGCAGTGCTTAGCATGGTTTACAAGAGGATTATTTAAATTTATTTTTAGTAAAGTGACTTCAATTTCTCATTTACCATCACAAACTTGCTGGGGCAGATATGTAATGTTTCTGGAACTTTGCAAATCTTTTTGTGAGACTGCAAGTTTTAATTAAGGGCTGTTCCTAATCTCACACCTATATTAACTCTAAATTTGTGTGTGTGTGTGTGTGTGTGTGTGTGTGTGTGTGTGTTTTGAAAGAAATGAATAAGGATACGTATATCATTCTAAAAGCAGAACTGAATGTAATTTTTGCTGTACATATCATAATTAGGACTCACATAAGCACTCATTGATGTGTTTTCAAAGGTATTTAATAAAATTTGCCCATAAAAATACTTTTACAATACAACTTTGTTGTTGTTGCATAAATCCAGTCAAAAGATCATAGTTTTTCATCTCTGGAGTTTAGGCTAGGAGTCTGGCTTGGAGCTATAAATTGATGCTTGAAAGTGGATGGGGATTCTGTATATATTTCAAACATGGAGACCATAGAATTTCCTGATGGGTTAGCTGTAGGTTTGAGAGAAACAGAAGAATCAGGAATGACACCAAGCATTTTGGTCTAAGCAAATGGAAGGATGGAGTCACCATCCTGTGAGATAAAAGGCTAAAGGCATTTTCTGGGGGAAATGTTGAGTTCTAGAAATGTTAATTTTGAGATACTATAAGTGTAGGATATCTTTTGTTTGGTCTCTAATATTCCTTCTTCATGCTTCTCTATTGTGCTCTCTGCACTCTGGAAGGCTGATCTTTACATGGAACCCTTTGCTCTGTAACTTTTGATTTTGTTCAGGAAATGGCGAGCTCAAAGACCAGAGAGAAGAAGGAAGATAAGATCATGGTTCTATTTTCCTCGCCTTATCACACTGAGGTTTTTCTCCAGTTCTGTGTTACATGACTGAATATTTTCACCATTTCCCGGGTGGTCTTATCTCACAATTCTCTCTGCCAGTTTCTAGTAACTGCCCCTTTTTTGGATTTATGGGTTTTAATAGGTTTGTGGCTAATGACCCAGAGTCACTGCACTATCTACCATGGTTTCTCCACTCTGTCCACATCTTTGTAAACAATTTATTTATTAACCATCCTCAAATTTCCTAATTTTAGTGTGCACTCTGTTTCCTATCTGGACCCCTCCACTCTCAAGTGAAGCTGAAAAGTAAGACATTGGAGTTCATGAGAGGGGTCTGGCATGGAGAAGTAAATCGGGAGTCATTAATATATAGATGTTACACAGATAGTATATAGATGATAGTAGTATAGAGATGGAAGAGATTGTTGAGAGAATATATATAAAATAGAGCACTGGCCAGCATAACTCAGTTAATTGGACATCATCTCATGCACTGGTTCCCAGTCAGAGCGCATGCCTGGGGTGCAGGCTCAATTTCCTATGGAAGGCATGCAGGGGACAGCCGATTGTGTCTCACTTTCACCTCCATGTTTTTCTCTCCATCTCTCTCCTTCTCTCTCTAAAATGCAATAAAAATATATATTTTTTAGTAAAGTAGAAAGAAGAAAGACCTGGGTAATCCAAAAACAGTAATTAGTGATGTTTTGGGGAAACTCTGAGTGTGGCATTCTGGCCAAATGAAGAAAGCACAGTAAGTAAAGAGAAAGGGGCAATTAGCCATGTGAAATACTCCTAGTGGCCAAGTTTTATGAGGACAGAGAATGAATTGGCCACTGGATTGAACCACATGATAGAAATAAAAACCTGATTGAAGCAGGTTCGATAGTCACTGGATTGTGAAGGATTGGGAACAAAGATGATAGACAAGTTTTGAAGTGTTTTGGTGCTATAGGATGCAAAATAATGGGTGGTAGCTGGTGACAGAAGTGGGATCAAGTTCAAAAGAATGGAGAACTCTACTCATATTGTTGGTAATCTCTTCTAGACCCATAACTGTAAGTACTATATACATGCGCTCACTTTACCGCAAATGATATTCCAGGTAATGAAAACAGAATGTGCCAAGGTTTGAATATGAGAGAAATCATGCTGCATTCTTAGTCCAATATCCTAAGAGGTGCTGAGTCCCTTCAACAACCATACGAATGAGCTTGCAAGCTGATCTGCCCCCAGTGAGCCTTGAGATTTCTGCTTCCCCAGCAGACACCTTGACAGTAGCCTTGTGAGAGTTTAAGAGAGAAGACCCAGCTAAGCCACACCCAGATCCATGACCCAGCTAAGCCATTCCCAGGTTTATACAATTAAATCACTTGTGGGTGTTTTGTTTTTTTTTTTTAGTAAATATTTATGTGGCAACAGTTAATAAATACACTGTTTCAGAAAAGTCGCCTCAGATGGCACTGCAGTGTACAAAATAAAAAGGAGCAAGACCAGAGGCCATCATTTCAATAAAGAGTCTGCTTGTAGAAATGCGGGTGAGAAGTAACAGTTGCAGTCACTATACTTTCCTAAAACCTACTGGAATGATCTTCTTCCATATACCTGTCCCCATGGCAGTCAGTCTTCAGAGTATTTACCGCATTCCTCTAGGCCAGCCTAATTTCAGTCCTAATACCTTTTACACTGAACATTTCACTATAGTTAAGTCTATTCTTTTCACTTCTATCATACAAAATACCCCGTGGCCCAGAAAATTCCAGGAAAAATTTCAATTTAATTACTTGGCTGCTTAAAATTCAGCACATCAATTTTAGTACTGTATGTAACTTGAAAAGTAGCACATTATACAATTTGCACCTAGCAATATCTTAGAATAGATAATTTTATCAAAATAATAGCAGCAGAACCCTGAGAAAATAGAACATGAAACAGACTGCAATTTTTGTGCATGAAAAACAGGCAGGGAAAAAAAAAAATTGCTCTAATGTGTAGGGCCTGGTACACTATTGGTGCTGAGTGAATATTGAATGAATCAACACCTGAAATATTAAAGCTGGAATGATGAGACTCTTACATTCAGGGAAGAATATGAGGACTTGGGAGGTTTGGAGGAGGCTGGAATGGTAGTGGAAGAAGAAAATGAAACACGGAAGAGGAATATGGGAGGAGGTACCATAAATGGGAGGAGGTACTGGCTTCTAGATCTATCCATGCTTAATTGTTAGGGGGAAAAAGAGACATTCTGATAAAGCCAAAGATTAATTTATTGTTTAGAGGGTCTGAGGCAGTGTCTTCTATTGCATAGGAAGAAAATAAGTTATATTCTTCTAGAAATTCAGGCAGTGGCAAAAGATATAGTTTCTAGAGAAATATCACTTAACCTACTTTTCCTATATCAGGATAAGTTCAATTAAAAGAGGCTTCCAGCATGTTCTATAGTTGAGGGCGATATTCTCTAAAATTTCAGGTCTATGAAATGAAAAGAATATTTCTTTCTTTTTAAAGGTATATTTTTAATTATTGATTTCATAGAAGAAGGGAGAGGGAGAGAGAGATAGAACCACTTATGATGAGAGAGAATCATTGATTGGCTGCTTCCTGCATGCTCCGCACTGGGGATGAAGCTAGCATATGCCCTGTTTGGGAATCAAACCATGACCTCTTAATTCTAAAACTCTGAGCCACGCCAGCTGGGCAAAGAGAAGTATTATTTTTATTTCTTTGGTAGATTTGGAGAGTTTTGGTGGTGGGGTTTTACTGAGCTCTCTCTAATATTATACTGTATAGGCTGTGTTAATGGGAATGAGAAGGGATTCTAGAATTATTATAACAAAAATTCAGCTGATAATGTAATACATTAAGCAATTTCCCCCCTCCATTGCTCCCCTCCACCAGGTTCCCACCCCACCTTCTGCACTTTCTCCACCCCCCATTGTCCTCATTCATAGGTGTTCAGTTTATGTTCAGTTTTTTCCTGCACCCCCCACTCCTCTTTTCCCTGAGAATCGTCAGTTCACTCCCCTTCCATACCTCTGATTCTATTATATTCACCAGTTAATATTGTTCATCAAATTTTTTAATTTCCTTGCTTTTTAGATTCACTTGTTGATAGTATGGGTACTCTTTTATAGGTAACTACCTGCTTTTCTCTTGCTGCTTTTAATATTCTCTCTTTGTCTTTTGCTCTTGGAATCTTAATTATGATTTGTCTTGGTGTGGTCCTCTTTGGATTCCTTTTGTTTGGGGTTCTGTGCCCTTCCTGGACTTATGAGTCTAATTCTTTCACCAGGTGGGGGAAGTTTTCTGTCACTATTTCTTCCAATATGTTTTTGGTATCTTGCTCTCTCTCTTCTTCTGGGACCCCCATAATTCTGATGTTGGTTCCCTTGAAGTTGTCCCAGAGGTTTCTTACATTTTCTTCAAATTTCTGGATTCTCTTGTCTTCTTGCTTCTGCGAAGGAGTGTCTTCTGGCTCTTTTTGTTCCAAATTTTTGACTTGTTTCTTGCAATCTTCCATTCTGTTTTTAGGACTCTGTATGATATTTTTTATTTCAGACAATGTATTCTTTATTTCTAGTTGATCCCTTTTCATATCCTCATAGGTCTCATTTATTTTATTGGCCTTTTTTAGGAAATTCTTGAAAAACCTTATAAGCATGGTTTTAAACTCTATATCCAGTTGCTTGTTGTCCTCCATTTCTTTCGTTTGTGATCTGTTTCCTTGTCTTGGCATTTCCACAGCTTCCCTGAGTTGGTAGAGTGGCTTTGTGTGCTAAGGTGTCCTATATGGTTCAGTGGGTCAGCTTCCCAGTTACCTGAGGTGGTGGACACTCTTGGTGCACCCCTTTGTGGACTGTGTGTACAGCCTTTTTGTAGTTAAGTCTTGATTGTTGTTGGTATCACTAGAAGAAACTGACCTCCAGGCCAATTGGCTGTGAGGATCAGCTGTGTCTATGCAGGGAGATAGCCTTTTTGACTAGACTTAGAAAATTGCAAAAGCCTCTGTGTTCAGCTTGGATGGGGCAGAGTTTCAGGGTGGAGCCTACAGCGTTGGCTTCCTGTTAGCCCCCCCTATGAGGTTCCTGAGTCTCAGTGTTCCTCAGTGTCTTTTGGTACTTGCTGCTATGGTATTCACTGCAAGCATCTCTGAGAGAAAGATGCCCTCTAGTTTTGACCGCTACCAGACAGTCTAGTCTCTCCCCCATGAGCCAGGAACTGGGGATCAGTGCAGTTGGAAGTGGGGTTGGAAGTTGGGTTCAGTGCAGTTCAGAGCTTTTGTCTCCTTCCCACAAGGGCAATCCAGTGGCACAGTCAACAGTCCATCCTCTGAGCAACGTGTGCACCTCCAGTGTCTTCCTTTCGCTGTTCCCCTGAGTTTCCGTCTTATAGCCCAGATTCCCTCTGTATGAGCCTGGGTGCCCAGGATCTGGTCAAGAAATGGGGTTCAGTGCAGTTGGAACTAGAGTTCAGCACAGTCCCAAGCTTTTATCTCCTTCCCTCTAGGGTAGGGGTGTCGAACTCAATCAGAGAAGGGGCCAAAATCTAAAATCCAGCCTAAATCGCGGGCCGAATGGTTTACTGAACAGTCATAAACTGTCATTGTGATGGAAATGCAGCGGAGTGCAGTGATGACAGCGCAGTGCGGGCCACATTGCAAGGCCTGGCGGGACGGATTTGGCCCGAGGGCCTTGTGTTTGACACATGTGCTCTAGGGAATGCTAGCCAGGCACTCAGCCGCCCCCTCCTCTCCAGCTCTGTCCTCTCCCCACACGCGCACCTTAGGCTTTTACAGCTTCTCTGATTTTCCTTCTGGTTTTCTCTTTCCTTCTAGTTGTATAATTTCCAGTCAGTCAACTTTCCTGGAGTTCTGGATAATGTCTGTTTTGTATTTTAATTGTATTTTTTGAAATTGTTGTGTGAGGCTGCAGTTAGGCATTTATCTATGCCACCATCTTGGTTTCCAAACTCCTCTGTTGGTATTTTAATGGGGACTGCATTGAGTTTATAGATTGCTTTGCGTAGTATGGTCATTTTAATGATGTTGATTCTACATTTCCATGAACATGGTATATTCTTCCATTTGTTCATGTCTTCCTCTATCTCTTTTTTCACAATCCTGAAACTTTCTGTATATAGGTCCTTTATCTTCTTGGTTAATTTATTCCTAGGTATCTTATTATTTTTTTTTGTTGTTTTTGCAATAGTAAATGAGATTGCTATTTTAATTTCTATTTCTGAGAGTTTATTATTGGTGCATAGAAAATCCACAAACTTCTGGGTGTTAATTTTGTATCTTGCTACATTGTCAAATTCATTTCTTAAGTCTAGTATTTTTTTAAAATATATTTTATTGATTTTTTTGCCCCCCTCTCTCCCTCCCACACATACCCTCCCTCCCCAGAGTTTTATGTCCATTGGTTGTACTTATATGCATGTATACAAGTCCTTCCGTTGATCTATTATCTCCCCCAGATCTCCCTCTCCTCCCCACTGTAAATTGACAGTCTGCTTGTTGCTTTACTGTCTCTATATCTATCTTTTGGTTCATCAGTTTATAATGTTCTTTATTATCCATAAATGAATGAGGTCATGTGGTGTTTCTCTTTCATTGATTGGCTTATTTCACTCAGCATGATGCTCTCCAATTCCATCCAGGTTGCTGCAAATGATGAGAATTCCTTCTTTTTTATAGCAGCATAGTATTCCATTGTGTAGATGTACCACTGTTTTTTGATCCAATCATCTGTTGACGGGCACCTAGGCTGTTTCATTTATTAAGTCCAGTATTTTTTTGATGGAATCTAAAACCAAAAAGGGTTTTCTATTTAAAATATCATGTCATCTGTGAATAAGGACATTTTTACTTCTTTTCCAGTTTATAATAGAAACCTTTTATTTTCTTCTTCTTGTCTAATTGCAATGGCTAGTACATCCAGTATTTGTCAAACAGGAGTAGTGAGAGTGGGCATCCTTGTCTTGTTCCTGTTCTAAGGGGAAATAGTTTTAGTTTTTTTCCATTAAGTATGATGTTGGCTGTGAGTGTGTCATATATAGCTTTTATTATGTTGCAATATTATCCTTATATTCTCACTTTTCTGAGAGTTTTTATCAAGAAAGGGTGTTGGGTTTTGTCAAATGATTTTTCTGTATCAATGGATATGATTATATGGTGTTTAATCTCTCAGTTTGTTTATATGGCTATCACCTTTATTGACCACCTTTGCATCTCCGGAATATATTCTACTTGGTTATGGTGTATGATCTTTCTAATGTAATGCTGGATTCAGTTTGCTAGAATTTTGTTGAGAATTTTGGCATCTGTGTTCATGAGGGATATTGGTATGTAATTCTCTTTCTTTGTATTGTCTTTATCTGGTTTTGGGATTAGAGTAATGCTGGCTTCATAAAAAGAGCTTGGAAGCATTCCTTCCTCTTGAATTTTTTGCAACAGCCTGAGGAAGATAGGTTTTATTTTTTTATTGAATGTTTGCTAAAATTCCCTGGGAAGCTGTCTGGTCCAGGACTTTTATTTGTTGGAAGTTTTTATTTATTTATTTTTTATTACTGCTTCAATTTCCTCCATAGTTATTCCAGATTTTTTTTATTCCTCCTGGTTGAGTTTTCAAAGTTTGTATTTTTCTGGAAATATGGCCATTTCTTTTAGGTTGACCAGTTTATTAGAGTTGTTCATAGTATTTTTTGTTTTTCATGATTTTTTATATTTCTGTGGGGTCTGTGGTTATTTCACCTCTTTCATTCCTGATTTTGTTTATTTGGGTTCTCTGCTTCTTGGTGAACCTGGCTAGAAGTTCATCAATCTTGTTTATACTTTCAAAGAACCAGTTCTTGGTTTCATTGACCTTTTTAAAAAAATGTTATTTATTTTTATTATTTTTTTCTCTACGTCATTTATTTCCACTCTGATCTTTATTATCTCCTTCATTATGCTCACTGTGAGTTTTTCTTTTTGCTCTGTTTTTAATTCTTCAAGTTGTAGAGTTAGATTGTTTATTACCAGTTTTTCTTGTGTGTGTGTGTGTGTGTGTGTGTGTGTGTGTGTGTTTTGTTGTTTTTTTTTGTTTGTTTGTTTTGTTTTTTGAGGTAGGCCTGTAATACTATAAACTTCCCTCTCAGGACTGCTTTCACTGTCATAGATTTTGGATTTTTGTGTTTTCATTGTCATTTGTTTCCAGGATTTTTTTTTTTAATTTCTTCTTTGATCTCATTGTTAACCCACTCATTATTTAATAGTATGCTATTCTACCTCCAAGTGTTTGAATTATTTTGATTGTATTTGATTTTTAATTTTAAGCCATTGTCATCTGAGAAGATGCTTGATATGATTTCAATCTTCTTGAGTTTTGAGAGACTTTTCCTGTGTTCTGATATGTGGTCTACCTTGGAAAATGTTCCATGTGCACTTGAGAAGAATGTACTTTTGAGGTGGAATGTTCTAAAGATATTAAGTCCATCTGATCTAGCGAGTCATTTAAGATTGCTGTTTCTTTGCTAATTTTTTGTCCAGTGATGTTAAGTGGGTATTAAAGTTTCCTCCTATGATTGAATTGCTGTCAATCTCTCCCCTGACATCTCCTAGAAGTTTTATTTTTAATGTACTTGGGTGCTCCCGCATTGGGTTCATAAATGTTTACTAGAGTTATATCCTCTTATTGAATTGATCTCTTTAAAATTGTGAAGTGGCCTTCATTGTCTCTTGTTATGGTCTTCACTTTGAGGCCTATTTTGTCAGATATAAGTATTGCTATCCCAGCTTTTTTTTTTTTTTTTTTTTTTTCATTTCCATTAGCCTGATGGGTATTTTTCCATCCCTTCCCTCTCAGTCTGTGTGAGTCCCTTGTTCTGAGGTGGGTCTCCTGTAAGCAGCATATATATGCGTCATGTTTTCTTATCCATTCAGTCAATCAGTGTCTTTTGATTGGAGCATTTAATCCATTTACATTTAATGTTTTTATTGATAGAAACTTGTTTGTAGCCATTTCTGTACTTTATGCTTGTGTGCCTTCCTCCCTTTCTATTTCTTCTTTTTTACAGCATTTCTTTAGCATTTTTTGCATTGCTGACTTGGTAGTGATAAACTCCCCTAGCTGTTTTGTGGGATTTTTTTTTTTTTTTTTTTGTCTTTGAAGTGCCTGATTTCCTTTTCAATTTTGATTGATAGTCTTTTTGGATTCAGTCCTTTTCTTTGCAACACTGTATACTTCATTCTATTCCCTTCTAGCTTGGTGTGTTTCTGTTGAGAAATCATTTTATAATCTGATAAAGGATCCTTTGTAGGTAACTCTCTATCTCTCTCTTGGAGTCTTTAAGATTCTCTTTGTAATTAACATTTCCTATTCTAATTATAATGTGTGTTGGTATGGGTCTTTGGGATTTATCTTGCTTGGTACTCTGTACTTGTTTGACTCTCCCCCTCCCTATATTAGGGAAATTTTCTGTAATTATTTCTTCAAATAGATTCTCTAATCCTTGCTGCTCTTGTCCATCTGGCACCCCTTTTATACCTATGTTACTTCATTTCATGTTGTCCCAAAGTTCCCTTATGCTCTCCTCTGCTTTTTAATTTTTTTCTCCAGTTGGTGTTCAGATTGAGCTTGTTTCTCTACCTTATCTTCTAACTCACTAATTCAGTTCTCCGCTTCTTTTAGTCTGCTGTTAAGACCTTACATAGTATTGAAGCTGAATCACTTTGATTTCTTCCTGATTTAAAAAAAAATCTATTTTATTGATTTTTTACAGAGAGGAAGGGAGAGAGATAGAAAGCTAGAAACATTGATGAGAGAGAAACATCCATCAGCTGTCTCTTGCACGCCCCCCACTGGGGATGTGCCCACAACCAAGGTACATGCCCTTGATCGGAATGGAACCTGGACCTTTCAGTTCGCAGCCTGCCGCTCTATTCACTGAGCCAAACCGGTTTCAGCTCTTCCTGATTTTTGCATAGGTTGTTGATTTTCTCATCCATCCAATTTATGAAATATATGACTATTATTCTGAATTCTCTTTGTCATATTCATGCCTCTGTTTCACTTATTTCCTTTCTTGATGATTCCTCTTTTTCTTTACTGTAGGATATTTTTTGTTGTCTTCCCATTCTAACTATCACCAGAAGGTTTATATGCTGAGTTGCTGTGGCCTGAACCATGTGCAGTGGAAGCATTAGATCACCTGAGTATCACTGAAGAGCTCAGACACTCTAACGTGTGGCTGCCATAGGTCAATGGATGCCATGTACACCTAGAATCAGGGACCCTGCATGCGCTACATTAAAAAAATTCCCCATGGGTGTGCACCAAAAATTGGAGTCCCCTAGCACACGCTGGAGTCAGAGTCTACATGTGCAAGCTCCGAGGACTCAGTATTGGAGTCTCTATCACTTGGTGAGGCCTTGCACTGAGAATAAGGGTTCCTGTGTGTGCATGCACTGAGAATTGGAGTCACTTGTGTTCAGTGTGCATGCACTGAGAATCAGAGATCCCATGCACCCACAATGAGAAACAGTCCTGGCATGTACATGCCTAGAGTCAAATCACTGGTGCTCAGTACTGCCTTTAGGGGTAGTGGTCTCAGGAGGCCTGCACACTGGATAGGTGAAACTGGTGTCTGGTGGTTGGCACCTGTGGATTAGCAAGACTCTGTTTTTACTGTCCAGACTTTTTGTTCTTGGTTGGATTTGCACAAACCCAGCATCAGCTCACAGAGGCACCCAGGGGCCATTTGTGAGGCTGGAGCACTCAGAGGGGTCCTTGTGCTGAAGCTGCATGATCCATGGTGTCTGTGAGCAGGGAGTCCTAATTTCTACCTCTGGGGATGTGCATCCTTGTTTGGATATGAGCACACCCAGTGGGGGCTCACAGTGGCACCCAAGAGCTGCCTTTGGGACAGTGAAATCAAGAGTCCTGAACACTGGAAAGGAATGACTGGTGTCTGGAGGTCAGCAAACAGGAAGGGGGAAGTTACACTTACTTCTGCAAAAGCCATGCACCCTTAGAGGTGGAAGTCTTAGGGTCTGCAGGTCTGGAGGCATGGCAGCAGAATTTTGGCTGGAAAGGGTGCAAGTTTGCGGTCAGTGTTCAAGGCCAGTGTGGGTGGTGGTTCTGATGAGTTCCTCAAAGATGCCACTTACCTCTTTGAAATGGCATCAGCTCAGTGCTTAAGCCCCACAGTCCAGGGAGTTCTGTGGCAGTGGTAGGTGTTCCCTGTTCAGGAGTTCCTGTTCTGCCAGCCTCTGATACCCCTGCTGGATTTAATTCTCCCTCCCTTCCTCACTCCATCCCTCACACACACACACCACACACATCCACACACTCTCTCTTCACCTCCTCACTCACTCACACCCTCTCCTTCACCTCCATCCTGCCAACTGCTGCCTTCCAAGTCCTCTGGGAACACACTTTCTAAGGTAGAAAGTTTTTATACTGTGTGCTGTATTTGAAATGTAGCTTTCAGTAATTTCTGCATGGGGAAAATATGAATATGCTAACGTTCCACCCTTCACACCACATGCAGTAGTTGTTAGTGAAGTCAACATATTGCTTGACTGTCTTCATTATTACTTTATGACTACTTGTGTTTAACTAATAGCTTTTTTTTGTTTTGTTTTATCCTTCCAATGTACTGAAACTTCCAGAATCCTCAATACAGCTGTTTCATATAATGATACTGCCCCATTAGTTTGATGCATTTGAGCATACATACTAATAAGAATAATCACAAGGAAAATATACTTTATTTTCTTTTCTCTGGTGTTCCTTTTTGAAATAAGAACATTTGCCACTAGTGGATGTTACAGCTCAAATGTAACCAAAGGAAAAATGTCAGCAAAAGACACAGATGGTCTCATTGGACTCTAGAGGAACTTCTTATCTCTATTAGTGCTATTTTCTCCCTGGTTTAATCTACCTGTTTGCACAGCATGAAAATTAATTTTTCAGGTAACACTTCCATAGCTGTAACTAACATCAAGACTGTAATATCCTACCATGAGCAGGTGAAGAGTTACTTAGCTTAAAAACAAATGACCTGCCTAACAGTTTCTGGATACACTTGTGCCCCTTTGTATTAAGAGATTTCCTGCAATGTGTTGCAGCATGCATCTGCAGGTGCATTAGTCATATGAATTGCTGCTTCAGCCATTGTCATACATCACAAATTACAAGGTGGAATCCACATTTTTTTTTCTGTAGAGGTGGGAGAATGTTCCTCTCAGACAAATCCTAAATTGGATTTTTTTGACAATAACTGACATTGATGGTTTTGTTTGTAATAGACTTGAAAAATGGTTTTCTTTTTTTCTGCTGTGGAATCTTCCATTTGTTAGAAAGACACATAAATAGAAGAGTAGAAATTCAGGCTCTCCTTTTTGAAAGTTAATGTCCATTCAATTTTACTAAAATGTTTTCTGAAATAGGGTTTCTATGTAGATTAACAGCATCTCAAAAGAGGAGAATTTTCAGCTTCCAAAGTCCAGTTGCAACCAACTAGTAACTTTTTTTTTTTTTTAAAAAGAGTATCAATGGCTAGGAAGGAGTTGAAACCTACTTAGAAATCTGATTTTAGAGCTCTGTATATTAATTTACTAGGATACTTTACTAAATGTGATTTCTCTTAGTCTTATACTATTAATTATATTTGTCTATGTTTACAGAACAAGCAGCCAAAACTTTTAGATGTAAAAAACTACAAAGAGAGAAGTGTAAGACTGATATAATAACACTAATCAACAGATTGCAAATAAACAATATTTAATTTTTTATATCTTTCTTTGATCTTAAAAGGATTTAATGAAGATTTTAAAGAGGTATAAAATACACTAAAATTAACAGATAAGGATGAAACATCTAGAAGTAGAAAAGAAATGTGATATTGATTTTTTTGGAGTCTTTTAGAAACTCAGTATAATCTATGTTGAAGAGGATTGATTATGAAGGAGGTGAAACAGGGAGACTAGTTAATGGAATAGTGTCAGCTAGAAGGGTTGTTATACAGAAATGGCAATGCAAATCCTAACATTCATATTCTCTTCTAATGGAGCATGCTTTAGAAAGCTCATTCCTTCTGCTCACTTTACCTAAAACTCATTTGGAAATGTCCTTGCTGTTGTAATAGGCTTTATGAAATGCCCCATTACACCATGGTTCAGGGACTGGCATATATCAAGTACTTAGTAAATGTTAAATATTTTATCCCTAAAATATTTCATTCAAATTGTATGGCACACATCTATATTTTCAACAGAGGATTATATTCATGAACATTCTGGATTTAGTGTGTCCTTAATAAATCTATAAAACATTTTCATCTTTCCCTGACAAAAATAAATAAGAAAAATATTTTTGTCCTTATTTCAATATAGTTACAATTCTTGATCAATTGAAATAACCTCCTAAATATCTTCTTAATAAACAATAAAGTGTTCTTTATTCTCATTATATCTGAATCTGACTAATTAAGAGTCTAGAAATAATGTTTAGAAATACTAAATGTAAATAAAAGAGAAGATAACTTAATACTTAAATCAGAGGGAACTGTTCTAATTTCAAAAGGCATATTGAATTTATTTCTTAGTTAAAAGGCAACCCTAAAGCATTTAATAAACATTCAGGGAGAGAACAGGGGTCCATATTTTAAAAAGAACTTTGAGACCTGGAGCCTTATCTAATCAAACTGATTTCTAGAAACTTGTTTCTCACCCCCTTGCATACCCCACCAGTTGTACCAGGCACTTTGTGCTGGGGGTTCTTTTATATTCATTACCTAGAGGACCAGTGAATGAAATTAATGCATGGTGCAGGTAGGAGGGAAAGTCCCTCAGTCCAGCCTGCACCCTTTCACAATCCAGGATGCCTCAGGGGATGCTCTGCTGCCGGTTTAGTCTGACATACCTCTCACAATCTGAGACCACGGGCTCCTAACTGGTCTCCTGCCGGCCTGATCACCCCTAACCACCTCTGCCTGCTTACCTGATCTCCCCTAACCACACATCTGCCTGGCTGCTCACCCCTAACCACCTCTGCCTCAGCCCCCACCATCACAGCTTCATCAGGAAGAACATCCTAATGATGCCTGGAAGGTCATTTGGCTGTCTGGTCTAATTAGCATAATATGCTTTTATTCTTATAGATGGTAGACAGACACATAAACTATAAGTAAGAAATAAACAGGAAATGTGGTCCAGATGGCTGTAGGGCTAATGAAGAATAAGACTCAAAAAATATTGAGAAAAAATCCCTTAGATTAGGAGAGATATGAAAGCAGAGGAGGTAATTAAGGAATTTGGAAGAGAAAATTAAGGACCTTGCTCACCTTTCCAAAGAGGTTATTTGAGAAGACAAAACTGTCTTTCACATTCTGTTTATCTATGTGACAAAAGTGTAATGGTGTTACAATTTTCACCCAAATTTGATGTAGTATCAGAACTTAATTCTAGTGAAGAATTTTGTCCGATTATTTCATCTTGGGTTTTCAGTCTGAAGTTTGTGTTTACACTTTTTCTCCCTTTCTCTTCTTTTCTTTCCTAAATTTATCTGTACATGTTTAATGTATACATAATCATTTAATTAACTTACAACTATACAAATAATACAATAATACATTTAGAGACCTCTCCCAGAGCTATGGGCTCAGACGGAAAACTTCTCCATCTTGCAAGGGAAAGTGGATCTTATCTGAGGCCTGAAAACCCACAACTGTGGAGACCACCAAACAGCTGTGAGGCCCCAATTGGTGCAAACACGTGGATTCAAGGGTGCTCTTCACTCTACCATGGAAAGGTCAGGTTTCTCAGGGATAAGGTGAGGGATCTGGGTTCCCGTGGTGGAGGTGGCAGCAGCAGCGGCTGCAGTGGCTGCGGCGGTGGTGGCAGAGAGAAAAGCTGCTGTGCAGGACCCTGAGGACCAGGGGAGTCTGTGCCCACAAAAGTCCCCTGCTGTTGGGTCTGGTGTGATCCTTGAATGTAGAAGGGGTCCTCAAGGTTGCTAACAGAAGGGATCTTTAAAATCAACCCATTCTGATCTGACAGGGAGGGAGAGCATAAGAATTTGAAAGGTGTGCAGGCTGCTTAAAATTGTGCACAGCTGGGCTTTTTTTCCTTCATCCCCTTACTTCTGAACACTAAGCAAGGACCACCCAGATTGGCATACCCAGGGAGACTGCAGGGGGAAATTGCTTTTCTGGAAACGGGGGATCAGACCAGGGAGAGACCATCTGGGAGCCAGCTCAGAGGCAGCCCACCTACACAAACCAGTATTGAGTGCCATAGAGAAAGAAGGCTAGAGCAGCCCAAAAGACTGGGAAGTCAATCCAGAAACACTGCCACTTAGGGGATGAATTACAAATTGACTTTTTTATTAGTTTTATTTAATAAAAAATAAAGGAATATAAGAAACTGCCTAGTTAAAAATGAGGACTGGCTTAAGACCCTGAGGAGCAGTGGAACACAGGAAACTGCAATACTGTCTGGAATGAGAAACAGGCCAGCCAAACAGAACAATAGAGGAAGTGAATGACCTTCACTACTGCACATTTATTATGCTATTTTTAAAAATTTTTTAATTTTATTTTTATTTTTTGCATCTTTTACTTAAGAAATTATATTTTTTCTTTTTCCTCATTTGATTTTACCTTTTTAATTGTTACATATTTAGATTCACTCAGCATTATTACTACTGCTATTTTATCTTTTTTTTTTCTTTTTTTTTTTTTTCATTGCCATTTTATTTTCTCTTTATTTTACATTGGGATTAGTGTTCTACATTCTATTTTCTTTTTTCCTTTAGCATCGTTTTACCCTATCTCAACATGACCTTTTTGCCATCACTCTCTTCCTAAACTTTCCTCTTTTGGTGTCCTGTTTATCTTAACCCTTTCCTGCTTTAGAATTTCCCTATTCTTTCTGTCTACCCCCTGCTAATTTCACAGTACTTATATATCTAATTTCCAATCTCCTGTTCCAAGTGCATACACACTACTCTCTTCACTTTCAACTACCAAAAAAAATTATTTTTCTCCCTGTCCTTTTGTTGTTGTTTGCTTGAATGTTGATTATATTGAATTTTTATGCTTTTTAGTGAGATTGTTTTGCTTATTCTTTTGTTGTTGTTGCTTGGTATTTTTTGTTTGCTTTTTTGTTCATTTGATTGTTTGTTTTACTTCTGTTTTCCCTTACCTCACTTGCTATTATAGTTTGTATTAATCTTTAAGTACTGTTGGTATTATAGTTTGTATTAATCTTTAAGTACTGTTGCTGGCATTTGCTAGGAGTAGTGATTGTTCCATTGGAATTTTCTCTCCACATATATAATTTGTTCCCCTTTTCTCTCTTACTCTAATTCTTGTCTCTCTTATTTTTTCCTGTTTCCCAATTTCATTTCAACACTCCTTTTTTAAATTTTTTTCTTCTCTTTTTACTCTTCTTCTTTCTCTCCTATCTTCTAATTTTCTTTTCTCTAGTGGTCACCATTAATTGGAGGTTATTAATATTGCAAATACATTTCTGTTCAGTGCCTTGTGTGTTTTACCTGATTGTGTTGTATTTTGTGCCTTTAAATCAACGCAGGAGAGAAAGAACTACATAACAAGACATCATGAGAAGAGAGAACATGAGAGACAAAGAAAGAGCCCCCATATGAAAGAAAAGCAGGCATCACCAGAAAAAGAAGTAAACGAATTAGAGGCAAGCATCCTATCAAAACAAGAATTCAGAGAAATGATCATAAGATGGCTAAAAAGAATCAAAGACAAATTTGACAATATGAGTAAGAACCAAGAGGAAATGAAGAAAAACCAAGAGGAAATGAAAAACGACATCACTACTATGAAGAACTCAATAGAAAGCATCAAAAGCAGACTAGAAGAAGCAGAGGACCGCATCACTGAGCTAGAAGACAAGAAGGAAAAAAATACCCAATTAGAGCAGCTTCTAGAAAAAAAAATTAAAAAGCAGGAGAGCCTAAGGGAACTCAAGGAGAATACAAAACAAAACAATATTCACATAATAGGGGTTCCAGAAATAAAGGAAACTGAGTAAGGAATAGAAAAAATGTTTGAAGAAATAATGACAGAAAACTTTCCTGCTATAGAGAAGCAAAAGGCCACACAAATCCAAGAAGCTCACAGAGTGCCAAGCAAAAGAACCCTAATAGACCAACGCCAAGGCACATTATAATTAAATTGGCAAACACCAATGACAAAGTAAGAATCTTAAAAGCAGCCAGAGAGAGACAGAAAGTTACATATAAAGGAACCCCCATCAGACTAGCAACTGATTTCTCCACAGAAACTCATCAGGCCAGAAGGGAATGGGATGAAATATACAAAGTCATGCAAAGGAAGGGTCTGAATCCAAGAATACTGTACACAGAAAGGCTATCAATCAAAATTGAAGGTGAAATCAGGAGATTCAGAGACAAAAATGAACTGAGATTCCTTCACTGATACTGCTCCTAGGGTAATGGAAACTAAAGAGAAAATAAACAAATTGGACTACATCAAAATAAAAAGCCTTTGCACAGCAAAAGAAACCATCAACAAAAACAACAATAAAACCCACTGTATGGGAGAACATATTTGCCAATTTGTCAAATTTGCCAATGTTATCACTGATAAAGGATTAATCTCCAACATCTATAGGGAACTTATACATTTGAAATATTTGCTAATTTCTTTTTCAATCCATTAATTTTAAACTTGCATTTTTCTAAGGAACAGGTGTCTCAGACATTTTATTAATAATTCCATTACTGACCACTGTCATACAATATTGTGATTATATTTTGCCATATATATCTCCATATAGATTGCATTTATTCAATATCTCTTCAAGACTTCTGTGGGAAAATGTTATGTAAGGTCCAATCCATAACAGACTTTTGCTTCAAATCCCTGGATGCACTTGATAACTTAGGCTGGGCCAATGGATAGCTCCCTTTGCCCATTTTAGTAATAGTAGGAATTGCAAAATACTTTATCTTTAAAGCATGAGAAGAGTCAGTTTTAACCTGCTGGCTTTTTTATGGAGGATTTTTATGGAGGTTGTAGTTCTTACCAGTATTCTCTGATCCCCTTAACCTCACATGTATGGGAGAAATGGTTAAAAGAGAGAAAAGGAAAGAGAAATGGCTTCAATTTCTCCCAGAAGGGTAGCATTCAAATCTATATCTACTTTCCAGTTTTTTACAAGCAAGCATAGATAATAAAATTAAATTCAGTTCTTTTTTAGTTTCCTTATCACAATGAATACCCCACCCATTAGTAGAATGGATAAAAAGTATTTGGTTTTCAGTAGTACTTTTCTACCTTTGGAATGGCAGTGGTAGCAGGATGAAACAAATTTTGGTTCCTACAAGTGGGCAAAGTATTTTGTTAAAAGGTTAAAATTAATCTAGCCTAAAATTATTACACTCTTATTATGTGGCACTGATCATTGACACTTTGATCATCTTTATTTCTGAGCATGAGAGTAATTACTTAAAAAAATAAATAACCTGGCCCTGTCCACAGATGCTTCCTTGTTTATCTCCATGCAGAGAGAGAGACTTTCTTTTCAAGCAATTTTTGCTGTGAACTTTCTTTTTTAAATATATTTTATTGCCTTTTTTTTTTCAGAGAGGAAGGGTGAGGGATAGAGAGTTAGAAACATTATGAGAGAGAAACATCTATCTATGAGAGAGAAACATCTATCAGCTGCCTCCTGCCCACCCCCTACTGGAGATGTGCCTGCAACCAAGGTATGCCCTTGATCAGAATTGAATCCAGGACCCTTCAATCTGCAGGCCAAAACTATATCCACTGAGCCAAACCGGTTGGGGCTGCTGTCAACTTTTTAAAAAAAATGTCATTCAGGCCTCTGGGTTGAGGAGCTATTAAAACACAGAATATCTGCATTCCAGGTATTGTCAGTGAATATAATCTTTAATTCACTGCCATTCAATGTTTATCAGAAGCTCAGCTGAGAGAGACAGTGTTTATGAAAGATTGTCTAAGGGACATGCAATCTGTCCATTCACCTAGCTACTCTTAAATCTTCCCAGATAGGCAGAAATTCTGGAACACTGGGAATATTCTCTAAATTATGGAGTGGCATTTGCAGTAAGTGTGGTAGAAGAAACAGATCTTTGAAACCCACTGTGCTTAATAACCATGAGGCTGTTGCTAATGATTCTTCACTACATCCCACAGTTTTCTCTTGGTGAGGGCCCCCAGGAGAAATCTGTCCATGTCAGGTTTCCATGCATGTTCCAGGCATGAATGGGCTGGGCTCTCTTTTCAGCAGACATGTTTAGGTGCACATAAACACTGAATCATAACTGACTGTGCTTTTGCCTTTGAATTATTTGCTGGAAAGTATAAAGTTAACGTTAGAACCCACTTCCAGAAAGCATACAAAGTTCCCAACATACACTCTGTGGCCTAATTTTGCATCTGCCCTTACCTTGTTTGATCTGATTCACTGTACCCATTGTTGTGGATAAGTTAGAGAGGGCACAGAAAGCCTTCAGAGGAGACCTGACTTGTGGAATGTGGAAGGCAGTTGTTCCTGGATGAAGAAGAGACATTCCCTTCACTTGTAAAGCAAGATTCTTTGGTCTACAGGTAAATCCACACATAAGTAATGTTTCAGAGAAATCTAGATCATATTCCTAAGTCTCATTGATGTGTTGTGGTGAGGTTGGCACACAGACATTCTACCTCCAGTGATCTACGTTTTCCTCCTTCTGGTCCTCCAGAGGAAAGGGCCTGTCTAGGAATTGAAAGAGAGCATGGCAGTAGGGTGGGTGAGTCTAGAGATGATAAGGACATAGAATTCAAAGGATGATGCTGCTTTCAAAGTCCCATTCAGAAATTAAGTAGAAACATCTGAGTTTGTAGCTAACCTTCCAGATAAAATATTGGCACTCAGCCACCGAGTGAAAGTGTGTGCCAGGCCATTAGTCACACAGATGCCTCTTTCATAGCTTGTGTCAAAATCTGTTACTGATTTTGGCAGCAGCAGGTAAGTCATTCTTTCAAGGGACATAAGTGCATCTTGCAGACATTATAAACCTTAACTTTCTCCTAATGTTAAAAGACCTTTTATCTTTCTACAGGTAAAACAGTATTTTGCGAACTTTGATCTGTGGAGGATGACAAGCATTTTCTTTCATCAGCCTCTCAGGTAATGAGAAAGAGATATAAGGAGTTTTTCATGAAGCTAATGTTATTTCATTTAAAACCCTGTTATAGCCCTGGCTGGTGTGGTTCAGTTGGTTGGAGTGTCGTACTGTTTACTGATGGGTTGTGGTCTGGTTCCTGGTAACATACCCAAGTTGCAGCCCTATACCCATTTGGGATGCATAAAGGGAGGCAACCAAGTGATCTCTCTCTCTCTCTCTCTCTCTCTCTCTCTCTCTCTCTCTCTCTCTCTCTCTCTCTGTCTCTGTCTCTTTTTCCCACCCTTCCTCTGTACAATTAAAAAAATGTTGGTGTTAACTTCTGCAATTATATACTTTGCACTTTTAGGTGTTCATACCTTCTTTTATGAAACTATGACTAGAGGCCTGGTTCACGAATTCATGCATGGGTGGGTGGGTCCAGCCACCCTGCCCCAATGGGGCCCGGCCAACCAAGGGAGGTTGGCTGGCTGGCCCCACCCCTGGTTGGTGTGGTGAGCTATCAGGGGGCCAGCTGGGGAAAGGGGTGGGGAGAGGTGGGGGGGGGGCAATCAGGGCCCTGTTTGGGCAAGTTGGCTGCCACAGGGTGCATCATAGCAACTGGTTTTTCCAGCATTCCGGTCGCTTGCCTTTTATATACAACGTGTGGACAGATTATTATGAGTTCAGAGATTATAATAATCTGTCCACTCAGTGTATATATTAGAGGCCTGGTGCATGAATTCATGCATGGATGAGGTCCAGCCAGCCTGGCCAGGGGAGGGGACATGGGTGGTTGGCCGGCCTGCCTGTTAGTCAAAATACTGGGTGAGGGGACAATTTGCCTTTTATTATATAGAATATGCACTGAGTGGCCAGATTATTATGCATTCAGAGATCATAATAATCTGGCCACTCAGTGTATATAGATAATAGATTTTTAAAAGATTTTAAAAATAAATGCATCCTATGGTTAAATAATAATAATAGTGATAATAATAGTAACCTAAGTAAGTCTGTAGGGCTGACAAGTATGGTTGTTCAAGTTGTTTGCAGCATAAAACAGTAAAATTATGTGTGAGTTACATGTTTAGTGATTATCTATATTTTGGAAACCACTGACTGAAAGAATGTGGATTTTCTATCTACTAGATATATCCTTTCCCCCTATAGTTAAAAAGTTTACCTATTGTTTATGACTAAATATTGCCATTTTATAAAGGATTTCTATGAAAACATTGTGGAGATGAGAAAATAATTACTCACAGATTTATAAAAATTATGGACAGGAGGAAGAAGACAGCTTCTGCAACTCAGGGCCCCAAAGTTTCCAGTTGTCAACAGCAACGCCTCTTTCTCAGGTTATTGATTGGCATTAAAAGGCACTTGTTAGCTCTTCAAGTTTATTGATGCACTATCTGTTTTTCTACTAGGTCTTCAGGAAACAAGTTTAGATGATTTTCTCCTAGGTCTCTGATCTTTTTAATAAAGGTATGTTGTTGTATAGATGGTCCCTGTGCACGTGTGCTCTCTCACACAGTCTTTGCCATAACCCAGATCCATTTTGTACAACTTTAATGGAATCAGATCAGAGTTACTGAAGGGCAAGGCAACAAGTGCACTGGACACAAACCAGTGCTTGTGAAGTTTAGAGATTAGGTTCTCAAGCTCATACAGATAACAGCTAAATTTCACTGCATGATTGCTGCAAGGAAAAGGAAACAGATTTTTTTGTGTCAGTGAAGTTTCTGTAAAACTTCTAATCCTAATTTGATACACCATGTTGAAAAGCTGGATAAATACATTTCACCTAGGAATTAGTTTTGCATGGTTGAATGAGTGCAGGTGGATATTTGACAAAAAGATTTTTCATTCCTTCTTTACCAGAATAGCAAAAAATTTACCCACTGAGGTTCAAAATGAGATAGACTTTGTCTTTCTTATAGAATACAATTTTCTTGTCATAATTCTATAAGAAATCATTTTTATAAATAGATATTTTTGGATGATTCATATATTACTGAATTTGTGGATAACTTGATGAAATATAAGTCTAATCTTATTTGAAATGCCAGTAATGATCTCAGTAAGTTATTTTTGCCTAAAAAATTAAGCCTTCGGTAATACTAAATATTCTTGTCCCATTAAAGTTTTAAGGAAAAAGGTAGGATACAAGATGTTAAGTTTAAATTCTGTTAGTTTTCAAAACAATACATACCTATCTTTGCCCATGTGATCTCTCTTTCCCTTCTGTCACTTCTCTGCTTAAAATTCTTGTCAATTACTTTTTTCACTTTTTTTCTCCCCTTTGAATATTTTTTTCACCCAGTCACTCAGCTCTCTATGACTATAAAGTCTGTATTCTTCCCCTGTGCAGTACTGATTGCAAAGGAGTTTGTTGCCAAGGTGATAGATCTATTTTTGGAAACAATTGAGCCTGAATTTTAAAGAAATCTATAAATGAATTATATCTTGAAGCAAAGAGATACCTGTGATTTCCTCATGGGGGTCCTTCTAACATGATGATTTTATTTCCATCAAGAAAAGTCTCATTCAAGAAAACACATCCAGAGAATCTATATAATTTCCAAACAAATGAGATAAATACCAGCAGTAGGCAAAGTAAAATTAAAATAGACCACATACCTTTGAGAATAGATACAAGAAATTGCACTATCTTTTGACAAATCTTTTACTAATTCTTTTTTACTTTTGTAATAACATTTGGATAGGATTTCCTCTAAAGCATTATATATTATACTAGTAAAAGAAGCTTATCAATTTCTTTTAGTAGGCAGATAAATTAAAATTTTCAGTTTTATTTCATGAATGGAATTGTCCAGCATTCTATAATGTTTATTGAACTCTCTTTTAGCTCATTATTTTATCATTCCTATATTTTTATAGATTTTCAGAAAAAAATAGTTCTGTAAAGCTTAAGTGAATTGACAAAATCAAATGAAAAAAAGAAAAACCACAATATCTCAATATGACAAACTAAAATAAATTTTAAAATAAATATAATATTTTAAATGTAGGCTGCAGTGGGAAACATTACTTTAGAGCACTAGTTAGAGCACAGCAATGCCATCCTTTAAATAAGTTGCCAAAAGGCAAAGTTAGCACAGCCTTATCAATAATGCTGTTTTAAAATAAGAGTCTTTGAAACAGACTTTATAGATAGGTAAATGTATTTTCTCCTCAGCACTTCTGAAAAAAATATTTTTTCCTGTCTTTTCTGCTGTCATAAAGTAAAATAGCAAACATGAAAATCATTATTATTTTTCTTTAAAACCTGCTTACCTGGGTTACTATGCTAACATCACTCATAGTGCTGCTCAGAAAGTACTAAATAGCTATAAACTCTCCCTCATGTTTATTCCTTGCAGCAGCATAGAAAATGTGAACTCATTCCTGATGGTGTTGTTAGAGTTATGACCTGGTTTATAATGGGCTTGGAGAATGAGAGTGTTTTTATGTCCATAACCTTACATATTCTCTAGTTCTAATGCAGTTAAGCACACTGTTCAGTATCATTCTGAAGTGGGGTCTATGACAACAAGATTCTTTAAGCCTCCTATCGAATGCAAAAATCAGCCAATATCTTGTTGGAATTTCCAGTCAAGATGGGCAGAAAAGGAATTAGAAGTGGAGCAGAGATAGATTTTTGTCTCATTGCACTAGTTGATTGCCCTAGTTCCTGGGTTTGCACATGTCTTCTTCCATACCACATTCCATTCCTGCCATTTCCCTTCTCTGTGAAATGCAAATGACAAAGAGTGATAGTGTTGTGCTGTCTTGGAGAGCTGATTTTAAAGGATAAACTCTTTTGCTAACACAAAGGCTGGTGACATTCTGGAGAAATTTGATTTCTGAAAATACTAATGTATTAACTCATTGGAGTTTAAACTATGTGGAAGTATTTCATAAATTATAAATTATTACATTTACATTGTAAAGTATTACAACTAATACTTTTCAACTTTAAAATTATGAAATATTAGTTATTTATTTGATATTAAGAGTAGTTTGATTAAATATATATTATATATTATATATATTATATATATTTATATATTATATATTACATATATAATATATATTAAATATATTATACACACACACACACACACACATATATATATATATCCATCAGTTACTTATTTAGTAGTCATTAATGTAACTGATTAGTTCTATTGATATTTTAATAGTGCATTAAAGTAACTTCTGAGTGTTCTCCCACATTTCATTGAAAAGAGTCTAAGTTTTTGAGAGCTTTGTGCAAATCTTTAAGAATACCATGGAACTTTTAGGGATTGTCTATAAGAGAGTAGTGATAGTCATTAAATATCTATTGTTTAAAGGCACTATATGTTCTTAATAAATATTAAACACAATGCTAATAATATAAACCAATAAAAATGTTGGAAACAAACAAGAAAAACAAATAAGGACTTATAAACAGAGACTAACGACAGAGGGTGGTTATCAGAGTGAAGGAGGGATAATAAACAGTAAAGGTGGACAAATATATGGTGACAGAAGGTGATATGACTTAGGGTGATGCCACACAGTGCAATATACAGACCATGTATCATAGAAATGTACACTTGAAACCTGTATAATCTTATTAACAAATGCCACCCAATACATTTAATAAAAAGGAAGAAAAAATAATTTCAAACAAGCACTTATTTAAATAATTTTTTGCCTTTTCTGATCATAAAATGATAATTGATAGCATAGACAATGAAGATAAATGTATGTCAGTGAATGTCAGCAAGACAAATATGGGCAATTGGAGGTAAAAGGCAAAATAGAACAGGAGGTGATACTGAGTTTTTTTTTCTAAATTGGATCTTATTCTAGTATTTGAATTAAAGAAGGAACTTATATAACAAATAGGAAATAAAAAGATTAGCTATAAACGTAGTGGCATTTTGTCTGCATTTTGCAAGCAATTGATGTGATATATAGTGATGTTGAATGATGATATTGTTTTATACACAGATTATCACTCTTAAAGAGTAAGCATGTATCTACAATGTTGGATGCAATTTTAACTAAACAATTTTACATTTAATTAATTCATAACATATTTTAGAATTTCTATGGTGATATGGTGTTTTTCACTATCTACTCTTTTCCAGTTCTTTACTACTCTGGTTGACAAGACTTGACTTAAATATCATGGTGATGTGTGCACATTCTCTCATTCATCTTCCAATAAATACAGATTGAGAGCTCGCTATGTGCCAGGCACTATTCTAAACCTGCTGGGCATTCAGCTGAGAAAACAAGAAATACATTTCCTACTTTTCTGCAGGTTATCTTCTAGCAAAAGAGATGAGCCATGCATAAATAAACAAGCAATATAATGAATAATGTCAAATGATATGTTATCAAGAGAATGAAAGAAGAGGATACGAAATTGAGTGAATGAGTATGTTCATTTATTTATTTATTATTTTATATTTATTTTAAATATATATTTCTTATTGATTTCAGAAAGGAAGGAAGAGGGAGAAAAAAAATAAATGATGAGAGAGAATCATTGATTGGCTACCCCCTGCAAGTCTCACACTGGGAATCAAGTCTGCAACCTAAGCATATGCACTGACTAGGAATGGAACCATGACCCTCTTGGTTCATAGGTTGATGCTCAATCATTTAGCCAATCTGGCTGGGCTGGCATATGTTTTTTTAGAGAGGAAGAAGGGGATCCTATAAATAAAGTCATAAAAGAAGCTGAGAGAGTAAGCCAAGGGTCTTAGGAAAATATGTAAATGAAGGATTAGAAGATTAGGATAAAGTACTATATACATAGAAAGATGCACTGAAGTTTTAATTTATTAATTTAATTCTCAGATAAATCACATTATATTCAGAAGCATACTTGTTAGCTTCTTTTCATATGATGGAAACAAGTGCAGTGCTGTAAGCCAGAAAGATAGTTTACTTTAGAAAAACATTATTTTCCCATCCTTTAGGCAATTTCAGGTTAACTTTCTAAAATTAAATAAGATTTAATTTTATCATGATTATATTAAATATGTTAAAGTTTGAAGCTTATTTAGATTTATGAAGAAAAGCCACATAATAAATTCAGATATGATATCAACTAAATCTGGAAGTCAATTTTTCAAGAAATGAATTGTGTTACATTACTTAGCCAGGGTCACATGGAGTCAGCTGGTTTCTCCAAAAACAGGTGATGCCAAAATAGCTCCATTTCTTTTTTATACAGAATTGCTAGGCTGATAGATCAGAGGAAGTGTAGGTATAAAGCTTATTTGGATTTTATTAAAGTAATTGAAAGTTTCTTTAAGCTTGTGAAAAGATTGTGGGACTGAGGGTAGTACAGCTATGTTTCTTGGTAACTGAATGATAAGGTGTATCCCAATTTGCTACTATGTTGTCTTGTAGAAAATTTCTGGTAATGTGGTTTAGGGACTGTCCTTGCCCTGTACATTTTAAGAATTTTGTTAGTAACTTAAATGGATGAATTAGATCCAAGCCACACTCCATATGCTATGATGATGTGGCAGAGCAGCAAAGTAAATTTTATCAGAAATAAGCATTAAAGTTTTATCCTTGGATTTAAAAAAATGAGCTACAACCAGGACAAAAGAAGATATAGCTTAGGAGAAGCATGTGTGAAAACTAAGGTTTTCATTTACTGTGGGTGACAGTCTTGCGTGGCTGCCAAAATTGCCATGTGTTAGGCACTGGAACATATTTAGGAATATATTAGTATAAAAGAAAAATAAAGAACTTAAAATAATATAACATGAAGAAACATCTTAAAAAAAAAATATATATATATATATATATATATATATATATATATATTATTGATTTTTACAGAGAGAAAGTGAGAGGGAGAGTTAGAAACATCAATGAGAGAGAAACATCAATCAGTTGCCTCCTGCACACTGCCTACAGGGGATGTGCCCACAACCAAGGTACATGCCCTTGATCAGAATCGAACCTGGGACTCTTCAGTCCGCAGGCCAATGCTCTATCCACTGAGCCAAAATGGTTAGGGCATGAAGAAACATCTTTAAGATAAGAGGATACTTTGCCTTTTAAAGAGATGTGGCAAGTATGAAGAGTGGCAAAGGACAAAATGTAAATGGAGACCAGTTAGAACCAGACTTAAGTTTAATATAACTATAATCTAAGGATAAATTGGTCCAGAGACTGACTGTATTAGTTCCTTTGGGTTGCTGTAACAAAATACCACAAATTTGTAGCCTAAAAATAGAACTTCGTTGTCTCAGTTCTGGAGGCAAGAAGCCTGAGACCCAGGTATTAGCAGGAGCGACTGCCTCTGACGGACACAGGGAGGACTTATTCCATGCTGCTCCTCTTGCCTCCAGTGGTTTGGTTGCAATGTTTGGTGTTCCTTGTCTTGTAGATGCATCACCTCCATCTCTGCCTTCCTGTTTACATAGAACTCTCTCTGTTTGTCTCCAAACTTGCCCCCTTTTATAAAGGACACCAGTCATATTGCATTATGATCTCACCCTACTTCAGTATAACCTTATTTTAACTAATTATGTTCGCCATGACTCCATTTCCAAATAAGGTCACATTCTGAGGTTCTGGGGGTTAGAACTACAACATAGGAGTTTTTGATGACACATTTCAACCTATATCAACTGAATGTCCTCCTAGAGATAATGGTATGTGATTGTGCCTTGTATTTTTTGTTGTTGTTCTTTAAACATCAGAATTAAAGAGATAACATAGGCTGCCTAAGAAATGCATATTTAAAAATACTACTATTATGAAGATGATTGTAAATATTTCAAAAGACTATAGAATATTTCTTATGGTAAAATCTCTGATATTCAACTTCCATTTACTCACCTGCTAGATAAAACTAAACTTTCCTTTACCTGTATGGAATATTCTGATGATAAATGTGTGTGTTGAATCAACAGTTATGGGGCTTATCTCAGATAATGGCTATGCACTTGTGTTCCCTCTAGTTGAGATATTTTTTGTTTTGTTTGACAAGATTTAGTTATATTTGCTTCCAAACCTGTATTTCTTGACATGTCAATATAATTATGTGATTTAACTATAGTAATATATTACATAATCTCACAATATTTATATGGGGAAAATAAATTTATTTCTATAAAAATAAGGCTTACATGCTGGAAATATACCATGAAGGCATATGTTTTTAAAATGTCAAATTAGATATAAGTAAATAATTATGAAAGCCTGGAAAAAATTGTCAAATTGTGAAAAGATGTACATTCAGTGCCTCACAAGTGTTTTATTTCCAGTAGACATAAACAAATGGAAGAATATACTGAGTTCATGGAATGGTAAAATTAACATCATTAAAATGTTCATACTACCCAAAGCAATTTATAGATTCAATGCAATCCCCATTAAAATTCCAATGGCATATTTCATAGACCTAAGACAAACTCTCCAAAAATACACATGGAATAAAAAAAACTGTAAATATCCACAGCAATCCTGAGAAAGAAGAACAAAGTTGGAAGGATCACAATATCAGATATCAAGCTATATTAAAAAGCAACTATTCTCAAATCTGCCTGGTACTGACACAAGAACAGGCATATAGACCAATGAAACAGAGAACTCAGAAATCAACCCAAGCCATTATATTCAATTAACATTTGATGAAGGAGGTAAGAGCATACAATGGAGTGAAGATAGTCCCTTCAATAAATGGTGTTGGGAAAATTGGTCAGATACATGGGGGGTGGGGGGAGGAAGAAGAAAGAAAAGAAACTAGATCAACAACTTGCACCATACACAAAAATAAACTCAAAACGGATAAAGGATTTAAATGTAAGTTGGGAAACCATAAAAATTTTAGAAGACTCCATAGGCAGCAAAATATCAGACATATGTCATAGTAATATCTTTAATATCTATACAGCTCCTAGGGCAATGTAAACTAATGAGAAAATAAATAAATGTGACTACATCAAAATAAAAAGCTTTTGCATGGCAAAAGAAACCATCAACAAAACAACAAAAAAGCCCACTGGATGGGAGAACAAATTTGCTAATGCTATCTCAGATAAGGATTTAATTTCAAAAATTTATAAGGAACTCATACAACTTAAAAAAAAAAAAGATAAATAATACAATAAAAAAAAATAGGCAAAGGACCTAAATAGACACTTTTTGCAAGAGAAGTTACAGAATGCCAAGAGTCATATTAAAACAATCTCAAAGTCACTAATCATCTGAGAGATTCAAATCAAAACAACAGTGAGGTACCATCTCACACCTGTCAGAATGGCTATCATCAACAAATCACAACAAATGACAAGTGATAGCAAAGATGTGGAGAAAAAGGAACTCTTGTGCACTACTGGTGGCAATGCAGACTGGTGCAGCCACTGTGGGAGTTCCATTTTTAAAGTTTCCTCAAAAAATTTAAAAATGGAACTACCATTTGATCCCGTAATCCCACTTCTAACAATATATTCTATGAAACCTGAAACATCAATCAGAAAGGATATATGCACCCCTATGTACTTAGCAGCACAATTTACAATAGCTAAGATTTGGAAACAACTTAAGTGTCCATCAGCAGATGAATGGATTACAAAGTCGTGGTACATCTATACAATGGAATACTATGCTGCTGTAAAAAAGAAATAACTCTTACCATTCGCAACAGCAGGGATGGACCTGCAGAGCATTATTCTAAGTAAAATAAGCCAGTGAGAGAAAGATAAATATCACATAATCTCACTCATTTGTGGAATATAATAAACATTATAAACTGATGAACAAAAATAGATACAGAGACAAAGAAGCATTGAAGAGACTGACACACTTCAGTGGGAAGGCAGGGAAGAGGTAAGGAGAGGAGTAAGAGATCAACCAAGGTACTTGTATGAATTCATATTAACATAAACAGTGGACACAGACACTGGGACAGTGGGGGCTTGTTCTGGGGGTGGAGGTAGCAGGGAATGGGTCAATCTGGGAAAAAGGAGACATATGCAATACTTTAAACAATAAAAAAGCTGGAAATTTTAAAAGATGAATTATGAGTAAGATTTTTGTAGGAAAGATAATGGAAGATTATAATCAATGGGGACATTCAAAGAAAGGATGTTGGCACTAAATCAAAACAGGAGAATAAATCTACCTTTATTTACCTACACTAATAAAAGAGAAATATGCAAGTTGACCATACCTCAATGATACCCATCAGCCAATCAGGAGTGATTATGCATACTAACCCAACAAAGATGGAGGGTTAATTTGCATATACAGGCACAGAGTGTCTGGGGGTGAGGCAGCCACTTGTGTGGATGCTGGCTCGAAGCAGCCTGCTTCCTAGGGACAGATGTCCTTGGGACAAGACTGCTCTGAGCCTGTAGGCCTGCATGTGTGCCTGGAGTGACTGGGGTCCCGGAACAACACCCCTGGCCACTCTGGGCCTATGAGCACAGGCACAGAGCAGCAAGTGGTGGGGTAGGAAGAACTGCCGTGTCACAATGGCAGTGCGGCTGATGTTCCTGCCCCCCAGCCTCTCATGTGCACACCATCACCTAGCAGCCTGTGTCCTGGAGACAGGCATCCTCAGGAGCCAGGCTGCCCTGAGCCTGTAGGCCTGGGAGTAAGCCTGGAGCAGCTGGGGACCTGGAACAACTCTATGGCCTCTCTGGGCCTATGTGCACAAGTGGGGAGCAGCCGAGGGGGGCGGAGGGGCAGGAACATCTCTGGAACACAGGCATTCCAAGCCGACATGCATACAAGTGGCTGGGGCAGGGTGGGAACATATCTTGCACTGAGTGAGCAGAGAGTAGGGCCTTGCCCTGGCCCCGAAGTTCAGTATTCATACAGAGAGCAGACACCAGGCCCTGCAGTGGCATCAAGCAGGCAAGTCCGCAGAGAGCAGAGAACCATGGGGACCAGGCCTAAGCCGTCATTAGGACATCCCCTGAGGGGTCACAGATTGGAGAGGGTGCAGGTTGGGCTGAGGGACCCAGCCCCTACTCCCTGTGCATGAATTTAGTACACCAGCCCCCTAGTTTTAAATAAAAATGTTCATCATTCATATTTGGTATTTTTTAAAACTGGGATTGAGTTACTAAGACAGAAGGGGAGCATAAGTGTTGGATATAGAATTAGCAAGTATGTCATTATTAAGAATATTTTCTGTTCTCTCTCTCTCTATGTGATACTGAATTTCTCAGCTTTAGGAGTTAGCAGCAATAAGCATTGAATTATGAAGCATAAATTACATATGCAGCATTCCTAACATGTTCTTCTAAAAAAATGCAGAATTCTAGAAAATAGTCCTTGGATGATTTAGTTTTAGAATGATGGGCATGGTATCTGTCTTAATTGCCTTTATCTTTTATGGCTGCTTTTTACTGCATCAAATATTTGACTAGGCAAAGAAAATTAGAGTAGATGGCTTTACTCCCTTTTAAAAGACAATGAACTCTGACCAGAATGGCTCAATTGATTGGGTAGTTTTAGGCACAGAAAGATTGCAGGTTCAATTCTCTTTCTGGGAATGTACCCAGGTTGTGGGTTTGATTCCAAGTATGCAGGAGGTAGCCAATCAATGTTTCTTTCTCACATTGATGTCTTTCTCTCTTTACCCCTTTCCCTTCCTCTCTCTCCAAAAATCAATTTAAATAATTATTTTAATAACTAAGTAAATAAGTAAATAAACTCTTTCTCCCACTTATATGTCATATTATAGTATAACTAGAGGCCCAGTACATGAAATTCATGCTCCGGAGTGGGGGTTGTGTCCCTCAGCCCAGCCTGCACCCTCTCCAATCTGAGACCCCTCGAGGGATGTCCGACTGCCCTCTCACAATCCAGAATTGGTTGCTCTCAACTGCTCACCTGCCTGCCTTCCTGATTGCCCCTAACCACTTCTGCCTGCCAGCCTGATCTCTTCCTGACCACTCCCCTGTCAGCCTGATTGATGTCTAACTGCTCTCCTGCCAGCCTGTTTGCCCCAAACTGCCCTTCCCTTACAGGCCTGGTACCTCCCAACTGTGTTCCCCTGCTGGCCTAATTGCCTACAATTGCCCTCCCTTGCATGCCTGGTTCCTCCCAAATGCCCTTCCCTGCTGACCATCTTGTGGTGGCCATCTTGTGTCCACATGGGGGCAGGATATTTGACTACATGGGGACAGCCATCTTGTGTGTTGGAGTGATGGTCAATCTGCATATTACTCTTTTATTAGATAGGATAAAGGCCTGGTGCATAGGTGGGGGCCATCTGGTTTGCCCTGAAGGATGTCCTAGATCAGGATGTGGGTTCTCTTGGGGCATAGGGTGGCATGGGCGAGGGGCCTGTGGTGGTTTGCAGGCTGGCTACACTCCCTGGCTACCCAAGTGGAGGCCTTGGTATCTGGGGTTTATTTATCTTCTACAATTGAAACTTTATAGCCTGGAGCAGAGCCACGCCTTCTGCTTGCTCCATGGTGGCAGCCTTATTTGTTTGGATTTATGTGTCTTCTATCATTGAAACTTTGTAGCCTTGAGTGGAAGCCTAGGCTGGCCAGAACAGGTGGAAAGCTTGGCTTCCTCCATTTCCGGGGAGACCTAAGCCTCCTTCCTGCTCCCTGTGGCTGTAGCCATCTTGGTTGGGTTTATTTGCATATTTGCCCCTGATTGGCTGATGGGCATGGCTGGTGGGTATAGCAGAGTGATGGTTCATTTGCATATTACTCTTTTATTAGATAGGATTCTCTTATTGAGTATAATTAAAACTATAAAATGTACTTAAATTTGTATTTCCTGAGCCACAAACTTGTGATAGTAACTCTTGACTCCTTCAAACAAGCAGAGGAAATTAGTAGTCTTACATTTCTCTCCTCTTTTACCTCTCTGCTTTTCCCAGTTGTGCCAACGTTAGCCTACTTTTTCATAATTGTTACAGGTTCAAAGTTGATGTGGCCAATGCTTCTAAAAGCTAAAACTCAAAAGTGTAGAATAAGGACAGATTTATTGATTGAGAAGGTGCCGACCAAGAACATGGAGTCCTAGTGGTGTCTCAAATCCTCTTTAAGATAGTGCTGAGTTCAGGCCTCTTTTATATCAAGGAAAGGAAAATGGGAAGGGCTATTTTTGTAAAATTCAAGCTGCAAGCAGAATTCTTCTGATTAGCAACCATGACCATTGTTATTTCTGGAGTGCAGCATATAATAGATATAGTAAAAATCTCTTTGATTTGAGGTTCTTCTATCTATTTTTATTTTTTCTCTAATTTTATGAATTATATGTTTTCTCTAAGATCAGTTTTCCTCATTGTTCATTTTTTGTCCATTTTTCTTATACTAATTGGTTGTTTTTGGTTGTTCTTTCAAATTTGTGAATGTAGAATAGTGACTGGATTGATATCACTGTTTGTTTTTTTGTTTTTTTGTTTTTTCTCTTCTTGCCAGCTCCTTTGCCTTTTTGCTTGGCTCCTTTCTCTTCTGTGTCTTCACAACTATGAGAAGTGCTTCAGGGCTTAGTTACCTCCTTGTCATTTGGTTTCCAAAGTGATCTCACATGTTCCCATGGTTTTAAATAGCACACAGGCTAATGTCATTCCATTGCTTAAAATCTTCAGTAGTTTCACATTACATTTAGAATAAAGTTAAACTTTTCTCTGACTTAACATTATCTGACTCTTGTGTCTTTTTGCTATAATATGCTTAAAGGCTACAGATAGGAAAGCAAATCTGTTTGCTCAGGATGCCATTGAAACAGAGGAGCCATTAAATGATGTTTAAAGTTTTAAAAAGTGACAAGACCCCCCACAAACAAGCAAAGGGCACATCTATAATACTTTAAATAATGAAGATAATTTTTTTAAAATGACAAAAAATAAATAATTTTAGAAGAAAAACTCTTCTTTAAAATATTGTTTTTTTGTTATCACATAATGTTTTTCTGGGAGCCATGATGCTGCTTTTTGTTCTCCAAGTAATATAAATGATGACTGACTCTACAGACCACATTAAATTTATTTTTCATAGTCAAAAGTTCAGGAAAGCTCTATCCAGTTTGGCTCTGTAAAAAGAGCATCGGTCTGTGGACTGAAGGGTTGTGACTTCAATTGTCAGTCAGGGCACATGCCCTAGTCTCAGGCTTGATCCCCAGTGTGGAGCATGCAGGAGGCAGCTGATCAATGATTCTCTGTCATTATTGATATTTCCATCTCTCTCTCTCGTTCTCCCTTTCTCTTTGAAATCAATAAGAATATATTAAAATTTTAAAGCATTCAGGAAAGACAGTTTTGAAAAGATATGTAAAAATTGGTTAATGAGAAAATTTTGCTCTCAGATTCTCCAAAATGATTTTTATGAAATTTGTCCTTGGTAATTAAACCTAATTTTATTTTCTCAAATTTCTCTTAGAGAATTACACAATGGAAAAGAATTACAGGCCAATATCCCTCATGAACATAGATGCAAAAATCCTCAACAAAATTATAGAAAATCAAGTTCAGCATTACATCAGAAAGAACATACACCATGACCAAGTAGGATTCATCTTAGGAATGCAAGGATGCTACAATATCTGAAAATCAATAAACATGATACATCACACAAACAAATTGAGAAATAAAAATTACATAGTCATATCAATTGATGCAGAAAAAGCATTGGACAAAATCCAACTCCCTTTCTTGATGAAAACTCTCAGCAAGGTGGGAATAGAAGGATCATACCTCAACATAATAAAAGCTATATATTATAAACTCACAGCTAACATCATACTCAATGGACAAAAACTAAAACCATTTCTCCTAAAAACAGGAACAAGATAGGCATGCCCGCTTACACCACTCCTGTTAAATATTGTACTGGAAGTATTAGCCATTGCAATTAGACACGAAGAAATAAAAGGCTACCAAATTGAAAAAGAAGAAGTAAAGTTGTCCTTATTTGCAGAAGAAATATGGTACTTAAAAACCCTGAAAGACTCCATTAAAAAATTAACAGACTTAATAAATGAATTCAGCAATGTAGCAAGATACAAAATTAACACCAAGAAATCTATGGCATTTCTATACACCAATAGTGAACTTATAGAAAGAGAGACTAAAAAAGCAATTCCATTTACCATTGAACCAAAAAATAAAAAATAAATTAAGATACCTAGGAATAAACTTAACTAAGAAGTTAAAAAACCTACATGCAGAAAACTACAGGACACTGAAAAAAGAGATAGAGAATGAAGTAAACAGATGGAAGAACATACCATATTCATGGACTGGTAGAATCAACATCATTAAAATGTCCATACTCCCAAAGCAATCTATAGAGTCACTGCACTCCCCTTTAAAATACCAATGGCATATTTCACAGACCTAGAAAGAACTCTCCAAAATTTCATCTGGAATTTAAAAAGATCCCGAATAGCCACAGCAATCCTGAGAAAGAAGAATAAAGTAGGAGGGATCTCAATACCAGATTTCAAGCTGTATTGCAAAACTACTATTCTCAAAACAGCATGTACTGGCACAAGAACAGACATATAGACCAATGGAATAGAATAGAGAATCCAGGTATCAACCCAAACCATTATGCTCAATTAATATTTGACAAAGGAGGCATGAACATACAATGGAATCAAGACAGTCTCTTCAATAAGTGGTGTTGGGAAAATTGGACAGATACATGAAAAAAAAAATGAAACTAGATCACCAACTTACACCATACATAAAAATAAACTCAAAATGGATTTACATATAAGATGGGAAACCATAAAAATACTAGAAGAATCCACAGGCAGCAAAATCTCAAACATATGCCAAAAGAACTTCACCGATATTGCTCCTAGGGCACTGGAAGCCAAAGAGAAAATAAACAAATGGAACTACATCAAAATAAAAAGCTTTTTCACATTAAAAGAAACCATCAACAAAACAAGAAAGCCCATTGTATGGGGAACATATTTGTAAATGTTATCACTGACAAAGGTTTATTCTCTAACATCCACAGGCAGCTTATACAACTTAATAAAAGGAAGATAAATGATCCAATAAAAAAAATGGACAATGGATCTAAATAGAATCTTTTCGAAAGAAGACAGAAGGAAGGCCAAGAGACACATGAAAACATGCTCAGAGTCACTAATTATCTGAGAGATGCAAATCAAAACGACAATGCAGTCCCATCTCAGACCTGTCAGAATGGAATATCCTCAACAAATCAACAAAGAACAAGTGCTTGCGGGGATGTGGAGAGAAAGGAATCCTCATGCATTGTTGGTGGGCATGCAGACTGGTGCAGCCACTGTGGAAAACAGTATGGAGTTTCCTCAAAAATTTAAAAATGGAACTCCCATTTGATCCAGTAATTCCACTTCTAATAATATATTCTAAGAAATCTGAAACACCATTCATAAAGGATATATGCACCCCTATGTACTTAGCAGCACAATTCACCATAGCTAAGATTGGAAACAGCCTAAGTGTCCATCAGCAGTTGAATGGATTATAAAGCTGTGGTACATATACAAAATAGAATAATATGCTGCCATAAATAAGAAGGAATTCTTACCATTTGAAAAATGGGGATGGAATTGAAGAACATTATGCTAAGTGAAATAAGCCAGAGAATGGGGAAAAAAAAACAACACACACAAAAAAACCATATGATCTCACTCATTTGTGGATAATAAAGAACATTATAAACTGATGAACAAAAAGGTAGATATAGAGGCAGTAAAGCATCAAACAGACTGTTAAATTATAGTGGGAAGGTTAGGGAGAGGTGGGGGAGATAAGAGATAAACCAAAGGACTTGTATGCATGCATATAAAGCATAACTAATGGATGCAAGACACCTGGGGGTGAGGGCATCTATGGGAGTGGGGTAGGAGGGCAATGGGAAGATATGTAATACATTAATAAAAAAATGGGAAAAAATTTAAAAAGAATAAAAATCAGTGAGGAGACAACACTCCCTCCCCTAATTTCCCAATGGGATTTTGATTCCTACCAATTTGCATGGTATTTGGTGTTTCCCCTTGATATTAATTTGAAAGTTCTTTTACTTTAATAGTTTCATTAAATTAAGTGAAGAATATTTTGTTAGTTTTAATTTGCTGTATGCATAAGTGACTTTGATGATAAATATTTTAAGTACATTATATTGAGAAATAATGCTGGCAGTTAGCTACCCCTTAAAGTACAATAAATATATGTATTCAGTTTTTTTTTTGGGGGGTGTTCCAAATATTGGGGAAATCTGTCTTTCAATTCTTTAACTCAGTAAAGGAATATTCCTTTAACAACCATGGAAATTTAGTATAAAAATAGAGTAGAATTTCATTATTGGCATTAGTTAAAAAAGAAAAATAAATATAGTACTTACTAGTATATTGATCTTCAGATAATTAACTGAAAGCTAGGTTGATGTCTTCTTGAGCTAGAAAAATTCCTTGGCTCATGGAATGGGAAAACTGATTCAAATGGTTAAATAGCAGAGCAATTTACAGCCAGATAATAATAGTAAGGTCTTATCTGTCAAGAACACTTGAAAGCAAATTATTTATGCATTCCAGACCCTGAAGGGGGCAGACCTGCCCAGGTCCCAATTCCTGTTCTATGACATTCTCTGAAGGGGAAACTGACCAGAGAATGACCATGATACGCTCATTTTGATGAGTCAGCATTTTAAAGAACATACCTGGACAGCTAATGAATATTCTGTTAAATCGTCCCCTACTACCTCCTCTTAAAATTCCCACCTGAAGACAAAGGACCCAATGTAGGTGCTCTTGAACATGCCTGCACCTAACCCGCCTCTCCTTTTCTCAGGCTTGTAGTATGTATGTATGTATGTATGTATGTATGTATGAGTATGTATGCATTTTATTGTGATGAAAACATAACATACAATTTTTCATTTTTTTCAACTATAGTTCACATTTGATATTATTCTGTATTTGTTTCAGGTGTACAAAATGGCAGTTAGACCATCCTATACTTTCAGAGTGCTACCTCTGATATTTCAAGTACCCCCTGGCCCATACATAGTTATTACAATATTATTACACACACACACACACACACACACACACACACCATTGACCTCTTCCTGGCCACTCTCACTCCTCCAGCACATGCCCTCAGCCCCCTAGTGTCTGTGTCCATTGGTAATGCTTATTTGCATTCATACAAGTCCTTAGGTTGAGCTCTTCCCTCTCCTCTTTCGCCCTCTACATCCCCCCTGTCTTTTCTGTGAGACTTGTACCTCCCCCGCCCCACCCCCACCTTTCCTCTGAGGCTTGTATTTTTTATTTCTTTCGTCTAAGTTCCAAAGATCTTCACTGGACTTTCAACCAGGGAAGCAGAGAACAGCACAGCTCCTTCTGAGCTAATCTCCTGAACCCGTTTTCAAGGCCCTCTTCTTGCATCTAACTTACTTCCTGAGTCCACAAAGCCCCACCTACTAACTTCTTCTGCCTCTGTGACTTTCTTTCTAAAGATCCAAGTCAGCCTTGCCTAGGCTTGACTGTTTCTCATGTTTTCAAGCTCTAGATAGGCTCAGATCTGTTGTTATGATCTTTTCTATTTTAAGCCCTTTCTTTGTTATTATGTCCCTAGTTTTAAAAAATGTCCTCTCAAAATCACCTGAACTTGTGTCATGATATCTTCCCTGCAAGAAGTCAAGAACCTACACATTCTAAACCATGTAGGGCAGACCTGCCTTGGTCCCAGGCCTTTCCTGGTGACATTCTTATAGATTTCTGAGAAGGGTTTTGAAAGTCTGTAATTTTTCTGTGAAGTCCATTTGAACAAGTGATTTTTAATTTGTGTGGGTGCAGGGGGAGTGCACCCTGCCACAGGAGTCCCAGGGAGGTCCAATGGGTGCGTGAGAGAGAGTAAAACCAGTGATCTGGTACTTCGGAATTTTCAGGTTTCAGTGCTTGCAGTGGCCACGCCCATCCTGGCCACTAATTTGTTCCCAGGTATGATTGTCCTGAAAGCACCTTCCTCCCTCACTCAGCTCTTACTGGGTATGAGTCTAAACTGTTTTTGTCCCACCACAATCAACAGGGAGCAGACTTGCAAGGTGTTAAATGCAGCCTTTTGGTAAATCTGTATAAATGGCATGCCCATATCCTTTCCTGTTAAATAATAACCAGATTATTGCAGGGCATCAATGTCATAGGTAAGACTATATTTATTTTCTCTTGTAGCATTTTATTTAAGCAGAAAAGTACTGGCATCCTAGCAGAAATGAAAGAGGAAAATAATACTCCCCCCAAAAAAAAATCTCCAATAATTTGTATGGTGATTCTTATTTTTCTATCTTGTAGCTGAATACATATGATATTCCAAAGCTTTTTGGAAATAATAAGCTTTAATAAGTGACAAGTTTCTGGCCACTTCTCTTGCTCTTACAGTGAGAAGTGGCATGTCTAAGGCAGGGTATAGGAATGAGAGCACCCGTGTAGCAGAGCCACAACTGGTTACAACTTATGCACAATGTGGGTGAAAATTATAAACCACTGAGATTTGTGGGTTGTTATTTGTTATTTAAGCATGGCTCATATTTAGATCTCAACTATTAAAAGTATCTGGGCAAGGGGAATATACTCAGAAGTCTAAAGCACTTGTTGTTGATGACAGGCCCTCAATTATCTCACAAGTGTCTCAACTAGTTTCTTTGAATATTTGGGAAAGAAGATAAAAGCTAAAAAAAGGAACCTCCCAAAATAATTCATCACATTCATTAAATCTTTCTGATGTAAATTGTAGAAGTTCATCCATTAATTTTCATGTGTATGGTGATTTAATATTCTTCATTATAAGGGGCAATTATGTATTTTATTTTTCTTGATGAGGCAAGGCCTCCCAATTTAACTTTTAAATTATTTGAAATTCAAGTGTGTGTGTGTGGTTTTTTTTTTTATCGAGAGCAACTTCACTTTTTGATTTTATAATCTGGAACTGAAACAAACAATATAGTAAATTTTAATCCCAGTTTATAAAAGTGTAAATTCCACATATTAGAATTTCAGTGCTATAGGGAGATAATTTTTCCCATGTTTATTGATTTCAGAGAAGAAGGAAGAGAGAGAAACATCAGTGATAAGAAAGAATAATTGATTGGCTGCCTCCTGAACTTCCCCTACTGATGAATGAGCCCAGAACCTGGGCATGTGCCCTTACTGGGAATTGAACCATGACCTCCTGGTTCATAAGTGGATGCTCAACCACTGAGCCACATAGGATGGGCATGATGTTAAATATATTTCCATGTGCTCAATATCCATTCGCATATCTTTTGTGGGACTATCTGTTTAAATCACTATGCTTTTTAATTTTTTCTAGAATTATTTAAGTCTCCATTTTATTGCCTGACTTGAAATATCATTGTTTTATCCCTGAATTTTAAAATAAATGTGGGATTAACAGTTTAAGATTATGAGTAGAGGGAAGAATCTTATCATGTATTTGAAAGTTATCATCATTTTTTGGTCTTTTGAAGAGACTACAGGTCTCACTTTTTGTTGCCAAAACTGTTGTACTATCCCTTTAAACATGGTGGTAATCTGGAAACAAATACCCAGCAACTTCACTTTTGGAAATGTTTTCAGACTTTTGAAAATGCTTTTCTTAATTAGAAAAATATAATTATGAGTTCCTTAAGGAGAAAAATAACAACAACACAACTTCTATCAGCAGTAAATGAGCTACTGCTGAATCTAAAAAGAGTTACCTGTACCAGTAAGTTTTCTTGTACCAATAATTTTTCTCATACCAATGTATGCTGATAACCATGAATTTTTCAAATACAATGCCAATAGAAGACTTCTGTAGAGTTATTATACATGGTCTATTTAAAAACAAAAACCAAAAACACCTGCTTGTCCTACTATAAAATATAACATGTGCATTTTTCTCCTCCTCTTTTCTTCTTTTGTAATAATAGTACTATAGTATCAACAGCGATAATAATACCACTACTAATAATCAAAACTGTAAGTGACTAATTGCTCAACTTGTGAGAGATAATGTGCTACATGCTTAAAATATTAAGTGATTATATACATAAGATAGACATTAATTATCTTTGATTTCACAAATGAGAATCCTGGAAGAAGGGCAAGTTATTATTTGTTGAAAGGCCTGGAGCTGAGTCATGATGGAATTATTATAGAATCCAAACTTCATTTTTACTGCCTCCCATTAACTGTGATGCGCTGCTTTTCAGATCACTGACTCAAGAATGTGGGAGTATGACATGATTAGTTGTGCTATACTTGTACTAGAGACCCAGTGCACAAAATTCATGCACTTGGAGTGGCGGGGGGAGAGGGGGAGGGTTTCCTCAGCTTAGCCTGTGCCCTCTTCCAGTCCGGGACCCCTTGCGAGGCTCCTGCCACTGCCACTGCACTCACCAGCTGGCTCTCCCCCTGTGGGAGTAGACTGACCACCAGGGGGCAGTTCCTACATTGAGCATCTGCTCTCTGGTGTTCAGTTCACAGCGACCAGTCATTCCACCGTTTGGTTGATTTGCATATTAGGGTCTTATTATATAGGATAGGATACTGAATGTGAATTGTAAATGAAAAATAACATTTTAAATAGAACCAAATAAAATTTTAGATCTGAAAAAATTTTAATATATATGTTTTAATTCTCACTTGAGAAAGTTTTTAAAATTGATTTTTAGAGAGAGAAACATCCTTGTGACAGAGAAATATCAGTAGGCTGCCTCTGCACCTGCTGCCCCCCAGGATCTAACCTAAACCTAAGTATGTGCCCTAACCTAGAATCCAACAGGAAATCCTTTGGTGCATATGTTGAGACACCAACCAATTGAGCCACCTGGCCAGGACAGATCTGAAAAAAAAAATAAATAAATAAATAAATAAATAAATAAATAAATAAACAAACAAACAAATAAATAAATAAATAATGTTCAGGCCCTGGTCAGTGTGGATCAGTAGTTAGAGTGTCCTCCCATGCACCAAAGGGTCATGGGCCGATCCCAGTTGAGGGCACATGCACAGGTTGTGGGTTCCATCTCTGTCGGATTGATTGGGCAATTGATTAATGTTTCTCTTTCTCTATCCATCTCCCTTCCTCTCTCTTTAGAATCAATGAAAAGATCATATCCTTAGAGGAGGACTTCAAAAGAAAAGAAAAATGCTGGTTTGGTTCAGTAGAGAGTGCTTCTGCAGGCGGACTGGACTCTGATCAAGGGCAGGTACCTGGGCTGCAGGCTTAATCCAGGGCCCTGGTCTGGGATTCAGCAAAAGGCAACCAGTTGATGTCTCTTCACATTAGTTTCTGTCTTTCACCCTCCCCTACACTCTTTATAAAAAAAAAAAAAAAATCAATAGAAAAATGTCCTCAGGTGAGGATTAACCAAAACAAACAAACACCCATCTCCACTGTGATTATTGAAGGAGCATATGAAGTATTTGTTGAATGAACAGGAGGGGATGGGATTTAGCTTTCTAACTGTTTTAGCAACTCTGAAAGCCAGAGGTTTTTTATTTTTTAATTTAATTTTTGTTGACTGATTATTTTAGAGAGGAAGGGAGCGAGAGAAACACCAGTGTGTTGTCCACTTACTGTGCTCTCTTTGGTTGCTTCTTGCCTGTGCCCTGACCAGGGATCCAGTCCACAACCTGCTGTATCGGGTGGAGGTTCTAACGCCCTGCGCTGGGGGCTGCCTGTCAGGGCCCCTCAACAACCCTCTGGGCACCCTGGCCCCTGTGGGCCGAGCGCCTCTGCCACAGCAAAGGTTTGGGTTCCACTGGGTCAGGGCTCCTACTTAGGTTTCGGGTTTGATCGGGGCTGCCTGCTGCTCAGGAAGTGACCGAGGACCTTTGAGGTCCGGGTGCTCTAGTCATTGCGGGGAGCTGGGGTTCCATTGCCGACAGGGCCGACTCTGATCCCCATCCCCCAATCCTCCATCTGGGACACTTCACCTACACATCCGCACACATCCCTACACAGCTACACATCCGCATGGGTGGTTCACCCTCTGCATGGCTCGCCAGGCCTGGCTGCTGCTCAGTCGCCCCGGGAGACAGATTTCTGGGTTCCCAGGGAGAGGGGGTCCCAGAGGGAAAGCACTTCGCTCCGCCTCCCTTCGGGGCTCCCTGCCTGGAGCTGAGCACCCGTCCTGCTCAAAGCTCGGAGGGGAGAGCCGCCCAGGGAGGCCTCCTAGCTGCCTGTGAGAAACGAAACTGGAGCCCTTCGTCAGTAGAAAGGGACAGATGGAAGCCTCAGCAGCCTTACTGGGGCATCTTTAAATAAAGATGTTATTATTGATATTATTTTTTTCCCCAGTGAAAATAAGTTTGCTGTGTAATTAATATTGTGTAATCACTGCGATGACACAGTAACCTGCATTGAGTTATCTGCTGGCATGTTTGTGCTTTAGGGCATGCGAATGTATTTTAGTTTATTTGAAGCAGCCTCACACCTCCTGGCCTAGGCAGCAGGCAGCCCATCCCGCTAGCTCCTGCCAGTCTACCCTGAAGGTGCCCCAGATAGTTTGCATATTCCTCTATTGTTATATAGGATAAGTTACTCTAATGGGTATCAGTGATGATCATTGCATTTTATAAGAGTGTTCTTATTTGGTTTGTCTTTGGGCATCAGAATCTTAACTCATTTGTTAATTGAAGTCCACCTGGTCTAGGCATGTGGTTATAATGATATCTGGAAGAAATATTTAGTTCAAAGATATATAAATATAGCAAATAGATTACCTAAGAGTAAGAACACTATACAGCATATGGAATACACAATAGTACAGAGCACCTACTGAATAAGTTATAAATCCTTGCCCAAGAACATATAGTCTAATAAGGATTATTAAGATGCAAGATGTAAACAGACGGTTTCTTTATAACATAGCTAATTCTATGATAGAGGCATGCAATAGACTTATATATATGTATATGTCATATGCTTGGTGTTTCAGAGAGTATCTTTTAGTCTCAACTTGCTATGACCTGGATGAAATATGTTGCTAAGATTTCCTGAGGGAAATGTTCATTAAGTTTAATTTTATAATTTATGACCTCTTTGCCTAACCTCATTTAGCACTGAAATGGCTGATGCTAATTTTAGAGACTGCTCTTTGCAAAATTTGAGATTTTTAAAATACTGAATCTTAAATATTAAATATACATATCTTAAGAGAAAGAACATAAAACCCTGATTCTATTTCTCCACAGCTTTTAGACTTTATCTTTACAGAGGGATGATTGTTCTGTTTGCTCTAAGCTGCTGAGAAATTCATATCCTGACATGAGAAGAAACTAAGACAGAGAATGAATCTGGGGAGTATGAGGCACAGAAAATATGAAATTCTTGTATTTGTTACTAGATTTTATTAGAATAAAGGGCAATGAAATATCCATATTGTATCTTAAAATGGGAAGCTAACATCTTCATGTTGCCTGTGGTTTATTTAGGGTGCTTGGGAATTTACTGTCATAATTTAAAGGGATGGAAAATGTAAGAATGGTGCTATTGAATGGTTATTTTTGGAGCATTGGGAAAATTACAGCATGAAAAAGACAGACTTAAATTTCAAAATATCTGGCCCAGGAGCAAAAGAAAAGACAGTACGTAACAGTATGTAGAAATTCCCTTCTGCAGATAGTTGGTGCACTGAGATTGCTGGAAAAAAAATAGCAGAAATTTATTTTCAAGAAGTACATTTTACAACAGGCTTTGGAGCATACATATGTATGGGATGTGTGTGTTCGTCTGCGTCAACAGCAATAACATTTCTAGAAACAATACCAGCCCTTACAGTATTCCATTCACTGTGATATTATGATATTTCTCACTTGTTCTATTCAAAAGTTTCCAGAAACAATACTGTGATATTGTGATTTATAAGGTATTTGGTCTTCATCCACAATTCTTGGATCATAGCACCCTAAATCCTTGGAATTTCCTGTGTTGAGAAAGGATTTATTTCGTTACATTAATGAGGTGATGGAGAGCACCTGAGAAGAGAAGCTCCTTGCTGGAGAACTGGACCGTGTGTTTAAAGGTTTGGAATTTCAATCCCATCCCTCGAACTCTGGAGAGAAGAGAAGGCCTGAAGGTTAAATCAATCCCCAATGACCAGTTATTTAATCAATAATGTCTGTGCATTGAAGCCTCTAAAAAAGCCTGGTGGGGTTCAGAGAGTTTCCTGAGAGCTGAATACCTGGCGCTGCAGGGAAACTCCTGCACTAGGAGGGGGCATGGTACTCCGCCCCTCCCACACACCTTGCCCTACACATCTCTTCACCCGGCTGTTCCTTAGTTATATACCCTTTTACATTAACCAGAGATCTGCTCAGTAATGTGTTTCTCTGCGTTCTGAGGATTTCTCTGAGTTCTGGGAGCTATTCTAGCAAATTACCTGAACTTAAAAAGGGGGTTGTGGGAATCTCTGATGTATAACCAGTTGTTCAGAAGTGCGGTTGACAAACCTTGCAGTTGGTATTCTGAGTTAGAGAGGGTGGTTGGAACCTCCAACCTGGGGCCATTCAGTCAGCTGAAGTGTGTATGTGTGTGTGTGTGTGTGTGTGTGTGTGGGTGATGGTGGTGGTAGTGGTGGTTGAAGTCTTGTAGGACTGAAAGCTTATCTTGTCAAATCCGATACTATCTCTGGGAAGGTTGTGTCAGGATTTAGTTGAATTCTGGAAAACCTGTGGGTGTTTGAGAATTTGAATACTAACCATTGTAATGTTCCAGTCACTGTAATAACTAATATATTTTATTCTATTCTATTATTCTATTCTACTAGAGGCCCGGTGCATGAAATTCATAGAAAGGGGGTGTCCCTCAGCCCAGCCTGCCCCCTCTCCAATCTGGCAGTCAGACATCCCTCTCACAATCCAGGACTGCTGGCTCCCAAATGCTTGCCTGTTCTCTGCCTGATTGCCCCTAACTGCTTCTGCCTGCCAGCCTGATCATCCCCTAACTACTCCACTGCCAGTCTGATCAACCTAACTTCTCCCCTGCTGGCCCAATTGTCCCTAACTGCCCTCCCCCTGCTGGCCTGGTCACCCCCAACTGCCCTCCCCTGCAGGCCTGGGTCCCCCCCAACTTCCCTCCTTTGCTGGCCTTGTCTCCCCAACTGCCCTCCCCTGCCAACCATCTTGTGGCAGCAATCTTGTGTCCACATGGGGGCAGTCATCTTTGACCTCATGGAGACAGCCATCTTGTGTCTTGGAGTGATGGTCAATTTGCATATCACTATGTTATTAAATAGGATTCTATTCTTTTCTAACCTGTCTTATTTTACATTCTATTTTATTTTCCATTCTATTCTATCCAACTTCCCTTTTTTCCTGCCTTTTTGAAACCAAATGAACCTGGATTCTGCTGCCTGCCAACTTGTGGCACAGGTACTCATAAAGGAAAGAGGTTTACTCAAATGCTGGCATATTGAGAAGATAAGAAACATTTCCCAGTCCTCAAAACCCATCTTAAGATCTCAGTTCAGGCAGAGGTTTTTATAAAGAGGAAGAGGGAAAGTAGAACAAAGAGATCAAGGGGGAATGCCAGCAGTATCCTTGCTGGTCCTGATGTGGATTTTCATGGTCAGCATCCTTAAGTTTTATTTATTTATTTTTATCATCAGTGAATTTCTGTGGCATTCAGTGTTAGCCTTGAAGGTCAGCCAGACTGCTCCTTGTGTCCACACAGGAACTGAAACTGTTTGATTATGAAGTATCTATACTAATAAAAGGGTAATATGCTAATTAGACCAGATATCTTCCGGATGACCATCTGGACATCTTTCCTGACAAAGCCAGGCCCAGGAGACACCGCCCACCCTGTGGTCCCAGGCACCTCTGGCTGTGGCCCAGGTGTGCCAGTGGCTGGCCAGAAAGAGGAAAGCCTAGGTCCTGGTGTCTGCAGCCAGCTGGAGGATGTTATCCTGGGTACCAGGTGCAGGGCCGAGGTAGAGGCAGTTAGGGGTGATCATGCCTGCAGGGGAGCAGTTAGGGACAATCAAGCAGGCAGGTAAAGGTGGTTAGGGGTGATCAGACAGGCAGACAGAGGGTTTAGGGGTGATCAGGTAGGCAGGCAAATGAGCAGTTAAGAGCCAGCCGTCCGCATTATGTGAGGCATGTCTGACTGCCAGGATCAGGCCTACACTGGCAATAGGCATTAGGATATCCCCCAAGGAGTCCCTGATTGGAGAGGGTGCAGGCTGGGCTGAGGGTCCTGCCCCTTCCCACTCTGTGCACAAAGTTTATTCATGGGGCTTCTAGTATTAAAAATAAAAACTTTTAACATGTAAGCTCTAGTTTTAAGAGAAAAAATCAGGTTATAGTAACAAGCTGGTTTACTAAAATTAATTTGGGTAGCTTTAGATAGTGTATTCATTTCCTAGTACATTTATACTTCTATTTATACCATATAACAGCATACTACTGTCCATAGTTGGCTGGAATATGGGTAGATATGTGACTGTAAACATATCAATCTGTAGGCCAAATTGTGCTATTCAGATGCTTGGATTGTTCAAAATCTTTTAGGATTCTGGTAGATTTGTATCTTAGAACAAATTGATTTCTGGAGTCAATTTGAAATTTCTGTATACAAACATACATGATGGATATGCTGATATTGCCATTGCTGACATTTAAAGCTCAATTCATCTACATATGTAATGCTATCTTGTAGCCTATATTATTATTTGTTGATAGTAATTTAGGTTTTATTTATAGTAAAATTCATACAGTTTTATTTTCTTTTAGGGCTTCATCACTTTTTCAGAGTTTAAAGCTAATAAAGTGATATTTTCTCAGAATCAGATTCTATTTTTGCTGCCTAAGTAATCAGTAGTTTATATTGAGGAACCAGAAGGTGAAAAATTCTCTTTATTCAGATTATCTTAGATATGTTATCTTATTTCACATCTTTTGGTTTTATAGAGAGACCTTGTATTTTCAACTGAAGCACTTTTGCCTTGGAGTCTGATATCCTGACATGCCAGGTTGTGACAGGATAGTAATAAGCTAGGAAAATTCCTGGGCAGGTGTAATAAATAAACCAAGGCAAGAAAATTAAACAAGGTCAAACAGTTTGGGTAGCTTGAAGACAGTTTGTGAATCACAAAAGTTTATCTTCCTCAACCTAGGACACTTGAGAACAAATAGTTAATACCTCTCCTCCTGACCAGAGAATACAGGAAAGGGGCAGGGGGAAAGACAGGAGAATTTTGTCTCTCTCAGAGATCTTGGGACTCACCAAGAGAAAAATGCCAGATGTTCTGATAAATTCTGTGAAAAGCCACAAGGTAAAAAGGGGCCCCAACCAAAGGAATTGTATGCATGCATATGAGCATAACCAATGGACACAGACTGGGATGGGTGCGGGGAGGGGAGAGGACATGTGGCAGGGATAGAGATGTCAATGGGGGAAAAAGGAGACTTAGGTAATACTTAAAACAATAAATAATTTAAAAAAATAATCTTGAAATCTAGTTTGCTACTCAAGATATATGGCAAGAAAGCTTTGGAACCTGTAGGAAGAAAGGTATAAAACCCCTTGAATCTCAACTGGGCATATGCTCTGACTAGCTGGGTGCCCGCTTGTGCTATATGCCAAGTATAATTTTAATATATTTGCTTACCTTACTTCCTTAATAAATTTTCTTGCTTTGCTGCAATACTGCTGTCACTTGTCTGAAATCTTTCTTATGAGATTGACAAGAGCCAAGGAAGGAACAGCCACCCCCACCTCTGCACCTCAGAGGGCTGTCAGCTAACAAGGTGGTTTATTCATGAAAATGATTCTTAGCCTGTTCTTTTTTTCTTCATAGAGCATGAATTTAGGAGTACTCCACGATCCTAAAATATATTAATAATTGGAAAAGTTACTTATTTTGAGAATAGAATAATAAGCATAAGTAACAAAAACATTTCAAAAGTCATCTATCTCAATATATTCAACTTAAGGTTAACTTTATAGTTTCTAAAGTCATAGAAAGGTATCATTTTGGCTTGAATCCAAATATTTAGAGACACCACAAAGAATCCCATTATGAATCTTTCACTCAATTTGTTGTTTTGAAAGGGCAGAGAACAGAAATTTATTCTTCTTTGTGAGAAGAACAGATAAGACTTTTACTGGCTAAGTGGCTTTTGAAAGAGAATTTTGGATAATTTTTGCCTGTGAGTTTTACAGTGAACACATTTTCGGTATTTGAATTCCTCAAATGCACTTTCATTTCTACTCATTTAAAAATAAACAAGAGTTGAGCAAGTATACTAATTAGTTAGTTTGGAGGTTGTCTTTATACATCTATATTTCTATAGAAGTATTAGATTTTTATTTATTTTTTTTGTAGGGAGAGGTGATATAACTTTGTTGAAGACTTTTTAATGTACTATTTAAAAAAAATGGAACACTTCACAAATTTGCATGTCAACCTTGCGCGGGGGCCATGTTAATCTTCTCTGTATCATTTCAATTTCAGTATATGTGCTGCCGAAGCAAGCACTAATGTACTATTTTTGATTCTTTCTTCTCAAAGATTTTTCTCTATCCCCCAATACTTCCCATTCTGTAAGATTAAGAATAGAGTAAATTTGCCAATAAACCCCAGTAAAACTTTTATTCTATGGGTGAGAGAGGATTATGCATGATCGTATGCTTTTTTTTTTTTTTTCCTTTTAAGTCAAAAGGAGAATTTTGTTTTCAGGTGATCTAGAGCTATTATCTCAAACTTTTCTAACAAAATTTTTTTCTATCTCATGAGAAAGCATACTTTTAACTAGGAAAATTCAGGCTATGCATTCTGTGTAATGAGCGTATGGGTAATTTTTCCTTTTTAAACTTTCTGCATCATGTTATTTTAAAAATAATTCTTAAATTTAAAAAAGCCTAATATTTTAGATTTTCTTCTCATTATGTAGGCAAGTTCTCCTTATCCCATATTCATTTTTTATAAATTTGACCTTTTTATATGAAACTAAAACAGGGATACAGAAAGCCACAAAAAATAAACAAAAAGCTAAAGAAAGTATTATAAAGTAAACAATCTTGTAACCACAATCCACAGGATAAAATAGAACTTCGATAGTAAAAAGCATTAGAACTACCACCTTAAATTCCCCTTTTCTACCATATGCCCATATCAATCTCAGACTTTTGCTTCATAGCATAATTATCCACCATTTTGACATTAAAATAATTACTTCCTTGAATTTCTTTCGTGTTATCACTTAAATGTAAATTTTTAACTTAACATTACCAGTTAAGTCTCTTGGATTTTCTCCATTCTCTGTAATATCATTATATTTTAAGTGAATTTCTTATAGACAACACATCATTGGGTCATGGTTGTTTGTTTTATTGTTGTTTGTTATTTTTTTATTACCTCTGCCAATATCTGTCTTTTAGTGATTTATTTAAAGCATTTGTTAGGGCTTAAGTCAGTCATCCCCCCCCCCCCCCCCCCCGCTTTTTCCTTTGTTTTTGTTTCTATATTATCTTTTCCCTGTCTTCCTATTGGTTAAACATTATTTTAATTCCATTTTGATTTATCTATAATGTTTTTTAGTGTATCTCTTTGTAATGATCTTTCAGTGTTTGGTTTATACATTATACATGTACTATACTAGTAACATCATAATCTACTGATTTCATGCTGTTTTTATACAATGTGAATGTGGGATCATGTGAAAAACTGTGAGCTTTAGAGCTACTTGGTCTAATGCTAATTCAAGTAAAATAAGATTTTTTTTTGATGCTGCAATGAAACAATGCAGTAATACTAATAAAACTTTATGGTTAATCATATAATAGTTTGTACAATTTATTCTTATGGCAGTTCTGCTATAAAAGTGAATAGTGAGACTACTTGTTTTGATATGAAAAATGAATAATTAAATCCTGAAATGAGAAAAATAATAGAAATATAGAGTAGTACAGGGTACGCTTACTATTAAATAAAACTGGATTTTAAAAAAATCATTGTTTCAGGTGGTAAAAAATCAATGATAAGTTAATAAGAACAGGCTAGGTTTATACTCCTTCATAAAGCTAATACTGTTGGACAGAAAAACAAAAATAATTACTTATTTGGCCTTTAGAAAATTTATGTTTATTTGAAGTCCTTGGCTAATACATATACTTTTTAAATCATACAAAATGAAGTTGAACAAAATTTCTGAATGTTGTGGGGTCAAACCCTGGGTTCAAAATAAGACCACCGGAAGCTGATGATTAATTAAAAAAAGCAGGCAAAGCTTTATTGAAATATCTGGCCAGGGCAGCCACAAGAGCACCACACGCAGGCGGACTCTACACAACTGCACTGCTTCAGGGGCAGGTAGTTCTTTTTAAAGGTTCTGAGAAGGAAAACCCCTATTTTGCAACAACTGATGTTTGGAATTTTCCACTGTTCTTCCTAGATACAATGTTGCTTTCTAGTTTGCTTTAGCCGGTTTGAAGATAAACTTAGCTGTCTGACCTTGTAGGCCAGAGACCAGATATGCCCACAATCTCAATACCATGCCAGGTGCACTTTTTCAATTGGATAGAACTGTATTGTTTTCAAGGCCAGCATCGAGATAACCACTAACTGCACATAGGGCTGGCTCTTTAATAATAAAAAAAAAAAAGAAGTTCTGCATGTAATCTTACTTAGAATTTAGAATTTGAATTCATCCTCCCTAAGCCAATAAGATCCAAACAGCAGTTTTTACCAAATATGGTTGCCACTATATTTCACTGAAATAGAACCATTAGAAAAGTTAATGAACACCTGATATTTTTGCAGCCATTTGGTTTTAAAATTTGGTGTAATTATTTGCTACTGATTTTACAGGAGTTTTTCCAAATCTTATCAAATCCAAGTTTGGACTGTGTCTTACGTATTATTATAAAATTAAATTATGGTTCATGAATGAGTTAAGTTTCGAGTATTTGGAATTGAATTAAAGCATATTGCAAGAAAAATGGTTAAAAAAAGAATAAAATGAGTCAGAAAGATTACTTCATATTTAACAAATTGGAGATGAGTTCAATTGCCTCTTAGAATTGAGGAAAATTGAAAATGGGCATCAAATTTCCACTGGACTAGAAACAGTGCCTTAAATCTGTTTCCTTATCTTGCAGACCAGAATAGCTCTTAGCTCTCTTCTGAGCCTTCACTCTTGTAATTGTCTTCTGCCTGAGGGCACTCTGACTTGGAAATGCAATGTATTTAATGTTGACTGGTTCTGCCAAGGGTCCATTAAGGTGCTCCTTTTGAATCTTAAATCCTTTATGTCTAGTGAGGTCTACTGGATTGACTTTTCCTGACATCATATTCTCCACATTTTACCTTAGTACACTCAGGTATTGACTGATAGGCCTATGGTACACTTTCAATTTTCTTCTGAGGGACAAAAAAGATAGGGTATGAAATGTTTATTTTATTTTTGTTTTTTATTTAGAGTGTTGCTATTGTTTAACTTCTCTTCTGAATTGAAATTGAGAATATATTTATGTCCATAGCTTTTGTCTTGAGGTGCCTTATTGCTATATAAACATGACACAGGTCAAGTGGCAAGAGTGGTAACAAGCCTGATTCTTGTAGACCCTGGAGGGGTGTCCAGCTGAAGCATCAAGATCATGAGTGCAGTCCCTGTGGCTTCATTATGATTCAGTCTATGTTACTCTCAGAAATATATTCATCGATATTTATTCCTTGCTAAGTTTTAGGAAAGCCCAATTTTTATATGCTGTTTAATTGTCTGTTTCCAAAGTTAAGTTCATTTGTTTTTCTCACTTTAAGACTTATAATTGATTTTCTTTTCTTACTTGAAATATCTTTCAGCTAAGATAAATGAGGCAAAAGAACGGCACTCAATGTGCCTTCTCTTCTTGTTGGCTTGATAAAAGCTCTTTCTTTGTTTTTGGAATAGAATGTTCAACATCTAGTCTGGCGGGAAGTCATTCTTTGCAATGTGTTCTCTGCAGGAAGCATTGATCTTTTTTGACAGTGGTCTAGGGGCCATAATTCCTGGTTGTGGCTGACAAAGCTCCCTATGTAAATGTTCTTTCTCCACCTGAGTCTGCATCATCACAGATCTGCAGCTGGGAAGCTATCTCTGGAAACTATCTTTGTAGCTCTCCTTCCCTATTCACAGTTCACATCATTTGTTTGACTCTCTAACTCTCTGATGGTGGGGAAGTTTTTAAATTTAGGAATTGGAAGTACTGGGAACAAAATTGATATAACATATCAACTGACCCATACTTTCTATTGTTTAAACTCATCATATTAGCTGATTGTACAAGCACTAATAGTATTGAACTACAAATAACTAAAATGAAGTTTCAAGGTGGACTAATTAATGTCATTATAGTGGACATGTTTTAAAGTTTGACTCCAATACCAGCTATTAGCTAGAGGACAAAAATGAGGATTATGAATTTTGAAATGACTTAACCAGGAAATATCATTACTCTACACTGGTACTTTTACAATTCTAAATTAATCAAGGTGTCATAATAACTTGAAAATGTTAGCTTTATATTTTGAAAACCAGTCAATGCTCTATAAAAATATACTTTAGTGTTTATAGGGGAAGCATTTTTCTTTCAATTTATAACACAAACCCCTTATATTTGCAGTTAAATACTCTTTATCGGTCTATAGGCCTTGATAAAAATGTATTAAGGCAATTTATTTCTTATAAATTAAGACATTAGGAGATTTTAAAAGCTACTATATTTTATATCTTTCATTCCTGCTCATGCTCAGAAATAAACATTAGATGCAATATTTGCTGTGAAGATAATTCCATGGTATTGCTCATGTTATATGGTGTTAAATATGCTTCATTTGTTCTGCTAAATCTTCTTTTCTCCATTCTGCATCCTGCTTTGTGCTCTTTTCCTCACATTTCCCTTTACTTGACTAATGACAAGTATTGGAAGGAGCAAAAGAGAGAGGGGGCATTTTTCCTCTCCTTTCTGGGTCATAGATTGGTGGTGATTGCTCTCCTCTGTTTAAGGCCACAGTTCCTGACAGGTGGCTCTCTCCCATAGCTACAGCTTTTTTCTGGATTGTGGAAACTTTACCTTCCTTTGCCTTTTCAGACCTAGAGGGACTTATAACCTCCTCCTCTTCTTTTCCAAACAAGGTGCTTCTCCATGCCTTGATCGTTTTTCTTAACTCTTGCTAAATTTTTGTAAATAGTTTTATATTATTTTACTAGGGTTGCCATACTGATTAACATGGAGTTGGTAGCTTAAACCAACAGAATTTCTCTCAGTTTTGAAGGCCAGAGGTCCAAAATGAAGGTGTCAACAGGTTTGGTTTTGTATGGAGAATATGTCTTTCTCTGGTGGCTTTCTGAAATTCTTGGTATTCTTTGGTTTGTGGAAGATCAATCTCTACCTTGATCTTCTCATGTGTCTCTTTGTCTTTCTTTTCTGTTGAAGGTACCTGTCTTTGAATTTTAAGTCAACCTTAACCTAGTATGTTCTCATCTTGAGATATTGCCTTGATTACATCTGCAAAAACACTTACTTGTAATAAGGTCACATTCTGAGGGTCCAGGTAGAAATATTTTTTGGAGGCTACTATTCAACCCACTACCATTTCATCATTAAACTCTACTCACTTAATCCTGTTGAACCCCTGACTAATAGAATTATTGGTTGTAATATATCAAAGTAATAAAAATTAGAATGTTGTTATGGGCTATTTGATGAAATAAGATATTCAAAATAAAACAAAGGCATGGTTAGACTCATGCTACAATAAAAACTAGAAATATATTGTCTAAAAGGAGAACAAGCAAAAAGTATATTTTTATTGTTCTATAGAAATGTTTCTTTAAAGTTCCTTTAAGACAACATATTTCTGGTGACACCTGGAATTCCAACATGGAGGCCAACAAGACCTGAGGGAAGATGGTAGTGTGAGTGAGTTAGTGAGTGATAGGGAGAGTGTATGTGTATATGTGTGGGTAGGGATAGTCTGATGATGCACAGAGTCTTTGGGGTGGGGATGCTACCACTACAGCCACTCCCAGGTATAGCTCTTACTTGGAGGTCTAGCCATCTTGAAGGATTACAGGGTCCTCAAACTTTTTAAAGTGGGGGCCAGATCACGGTCCCTCAGAGAGCTGGAGGGCCGGACTATATGAACTACTAATTCCTACTGTAACACCTCGGCTGCGCTCACTGCCCAAAAAACCTGGCGGGCCGGATCAGACTCCTCTGCGGGCCGCATGTGGCCCCGGGCCGTAGTTTGAAGACGCCTGGAAGATCCTCCTTGGGAGGAGGCTGAAGGGAACATGAATGGTTAGGTACCCAGCTTCCCCCCAACCCGGATTCTCCAGGGCCAGGACCAAACCCACATGCACCTCACATTGGACCCTGAGAACCTGCCACAGAAACAGCAAAGACCCAATGCATCTGCCATGGACACCACCTGGACTATGTCCTAAGTGGACACTATCAGGAGCCCGAGCATCTGCAATAGACACATGTGGGACCTCTATGTGCCTGGCACACACCCAGTCTGGACCCTGTGTGACCACCACATAACCGCCACTGACCTGACAAGACTCTCACACCTGCTGTGTATTCACCCATTGCCACTGCCACCCTAGACCCAGCTTCTCAGATCCACCACCAGAACTCAGAGGCAGGAACTGTGCTGAAAACCTGGATGTATTAGGTCTAGTAATAATTAATGTAGTTTTCTAATACTTTTTTAAATCGAATTTATTTAAACAGTACAACAAAATTTAATGAACAATATAGTTGCCGTTGTTTTCTACTACTTGTGCCCAACGCTCAGGAAGCATTTTAATCCCTCTGTTGTAAAATTCTTGTGATTTTGATGCGAAAAATTCGGTCAATGCATTTTTGAGGCATTCCTCATTATTAAATTTTTTTCCAAGAAGAAAGTTTTGCAAAGAACGAAACAAATGGTAATCAGAAGGGGCAATATCAGGAGAATATGCAGGTTGAGGGAGAACTTCCCATTCCAACTGGCGCAGTTTTTCAGCAGTGATTCTTGCAGTATGTGGTCGTGCATTATCATGGTGAAGAATTACGCCCTTCCGATTAATCAGCACGGGTACTTTTTCTCTTAAAGCTTGGGCTAACCTTTCCAATTGGGCACTATACACTGCACTTGTAATGGTTTGGTGGATGGTAAAAGTTCATAATGAAGAATTCCTTTAAAATTCCACCAAACACACATCACTTTTTTCGCATGCAAGTCAGGTTTTGGCGTGGGCTGCGGAGCCTCATTTTTGTCCAACCATTGAGGCCGCCTTTTCAAATTAACATACAGCACCCATTCTTCATCTCTGGTAACAATTTGCTCTAAAAACGGCAAACGGTTTTGACGAGAGAGGAGCGAACTGCAAATTGTGACTCTTTGATTACGGTTGTTGTCGGTCAACTCATGAGGAACCCATTTTCCAAACTTTTGGACTTTGCCAAGTGCACGCAATTGATTGGAAATTGTTTTTTGTGAACAATTTAAAGTTGTCGCAAGCTCTTGTTGGGTAATTTGAGGATTTTGCACCAAAAGAGCTTGAAGAGCTTCTTGATCAAAATTGGACACACGGCCTCGACCACTCTTGTCATCTAACGAAAAATTTCCCTCGCGAAATTTCTCAAACCAACGCTGGCATTTTCTGGCGCTAACTGCATCTTGACCAAGAGCACTACAGATGTTTTTTGCAGCCTCACTTGCTTTTCTTCCTAATTGGAACTCGTAAAGCATGCAGTGCTGAATATGCTCTTCATCCGCCATCTTCTTAGCCATAGTTTTGCAACAAAAACCAACCAAAGACAAACTTTTCCAAGCAAAACTTGTTAATTGCACTTCACACGTTCTGTAGATACCACGTGTTTGAAGGTTATGTCAATACAAGTCAACGCCAAGCAAGATTTTAAACGAATGTTAAAAACGACATTAATTATTACTAGACCCGATAGATGTAGCCTCCCCTGACCTAGACCTATTGAACTGAGGACGTGAGGAGACTGAAGAGGCTTCAGATGTCTGAGTGAAATGGGAGTACTGGAACTGAGAGAGGAGGCCCCGAGGACACTAGCTGTGGAGACTTAATAGAGTAGTGCTAGCATCTGGCCATTGTGCAGCCTGAGAAGCTTTTTCTGATCAGTGGGAAGAGCCACAAAGTAGAACTCAGGGCCATCCTCAATGGAAGGATCTGAAGGACCCAACTTTTAATCTGAGGGACCTTCTATTTCTTGGAGGAACTTGTGTTAGTGAACAGAAAGGGGTCTAGACTGTAAGCCCAAGAAGCAGGATCAGCCTGAAACACAATGGTTTCCCAACTGAAAGACAGCTATTTCTGACCCAACCTGCAAGAGCCCAGGGCAGGAAATATGCTCCTCTGCAGGTGGCAGAAAGGAGGTACCAACAAAGCATACAGAGCTGAGGCATAAGAAAAAGAGAAAGGAACTACCCCCCACCCCCCCCACACACACTTTTTTCTACAAGTTACTGGCATTACCTGCAATACTAGGTTGATTAAACAATCCCAGCCAAGACCAGGACCCTCACAGAGCCCAGCTTCAGGGGAGAAATGAGAACAACTCAGAACAGGGACAATCAAGGTGTGAGACTCAAGACAGACCCAACCTCTGAGCTAAGGAGTCCCTACCTGCTAAACTACAAGGGGCTTCACCTATCAGATTTTAATCAGATTGCCTGGGGCCAGAAAGGAGCAGTGACACATTGGCCAGCAACAAAGATACTCAAAGGAGGCCCAGGATAGATACACAAGGAACTAGATTCAACACATCAGAGCAAGATCCAGTGAGTTCCACAAATATTAGACACAAAGGTTTTTGAGTGTGTGTGTGTGTGTTGTTGTTGTTGTTGTTGTTTTGTTGTTGTTTTTGTGGTTTTTTTTTGTATGTGGCTTTTTTATTGTTGCTTTTGTTTTTTGTTGTTTGTTTGCTTTCTCCCTTTTTTCTTTTGTCTCTTTTTCCTTGCATTGCTCTAATTTTTCTCTTTTCTTGGATTACAATATATCCTCTTTTTTATTTTTTATTGCAATTATTGTTTTCTTATTTAATTTTCTCCTTTTTTTTGGTTTAACTTTTCCTATTTATAGCTTAACATATCCATTATTACTATGTTTTAAGTTCATCATTATTTTATTTATTTTGTTTCCTTTTCTTTTTTCTTCCTATACTAGTTCTTTTAGATTTCTTCTTGCTTTCATACTTCCACTTTTTCTTATTCCTAATTTTTCTTTATATCTTAAGTCTTTGGTTACATGTATTTTAGTATTATTTTTATTTTTTTCTTTGCTTTGATTTTTTGTCTTTTTATTTCTTAGTTTTTCCTGTTCTTATTGCTTTCCATAGGTTAATTTTTATGGTATTTTTGGTTCATTCCTGTTGTGTCTTACTTCATTTTGTCAGCACCTTTTTTAACAGCTGGCACAATAGGTTGGAATTGAGCCTCACTTTGAGCAAATCAAGGGGAGACCACTCCCATGAGTGATACATCAACAGTCAAGATGAAGCAGAGGACCAAATTAATGATTTGGAAAACAAGGCAGAAATAAATACTCAATTGGAGCAGCAAATAGGAAAGATAATTAAAAAGCAGGGAGATAGCTAAAGGATATAGATGTGCAGCAACATGAAACTTAACAACATTCACATCATAGGAATACCAAAAGGGGAAGAAGGTGAGCAAGGAACAGACAATCTGTTTGAAGAAATAATGCCAGAAAATTAGCCCAACCAGCTTAAGGAAAATGTCACACAAGTTCAGAAGGAACAGAGTCCCAGTTAAGATGAATGCAAAGAGACCACACCTGGATACATCATAATTAAACTGGGAACAGTAAAGACAAAGAAAGTATCTTATAAGGTATGTACACATATAATACCTTAAAAAAAAAAAGGATCTAAAAGGCAGAAAGAGAGATACAGAAAATTATATTCAAAGGAGTAACTATTAGAATGTCAGCAGATTTCTCAATAGAAACTCTTAAGGCCAAAAGGGGGTGGCATGAAGTATTCAAATAATTAAAAGCAAGAATCTAAATCCAAGGCTACTATGTCTGCGAGGCTATCATTTAAAATCGAAGGTGAAAAAAAAAAAAATTCCAGACAAAAAAAAAAAAAAAAAAGGTTAAAGGAGTACATTACCATCAAACCAGCAATGCAAGAAATATTAAAAGGACTTCTCTAAGAAGAAGAGAAGAATGGGATCATAGCCATAAAGAAGGTTAAAAAGGTAATGAATAAATATCTATCAGTAATAACATTAGCCAAAACCGGTTTGGCTCAGTGATAGAGTGTCGGTCTGTGAACTGAAAGGTCCCTGGTTTAATTCCGGTCAAGGGCATGTATCTTGGTTGCGGGCACATCCCCAGTAGGGGGTGTGCAAGAGGCAGCTGATCGATGACTCTCTCTCATTGATGTTTCTAACTCTCTCTATCCTTCTCTCTTCCTCTCTGTAAAAAATCAATAACATATGTTAAAAAATAATAATAACATTAAATGTAGATGGATTAAATGCTCTTGTCAAAAGACATAGGATAGGATAATGGATAAGAGAACATGATTCATATATATGCTATTTACAAAACATCCACCTCAGAACAAAAGATACATACATACTGAGGTTTAAGGGATGCAAAAAAATATTCCATGCAAATGGAAAAAAAAAAAAAAAAGCTGGGGTATCAATACTTATATATGACAAAATGGACTTCAAATCAAAGACCATACAAGAGACAAAAAAGGCTACTACTTACTTAATACTGAAGGGAATGATTCAACAAGAAAATATAATCCTTGTAAACATATATGCACCCAATATAGGGACATCCAAATATATTTTAAAAAGTCAAAGGTCACCTTTTACTTTTGTTACCTTTCTTTTACTATTTCACTTCATTACTGCTGTGGATGTGCTCCATGTGAATGACATAGGTGTTTATGTAACTGGGTTCTGACTTATGGCAAAAATCATGTCATGTTGCCCCGTAGGAATGGATCTCCAACATACCCTGGGGACCTACTGTATACAAATTCAGGAAGTTAGATATCATGCCAAGAATGTTCTCATCACAATGGCATGAAGTTAGAAATCAACTACAATAAAAAATACCTCAAAAACACTCAAGTACATGAAAGTTAACTAGCATCTTTTTTTTTCTTTTTTTTCTTTTTCGTTTTTACAAACCCTTGTGTCAAGGGCCGACTTTCAATAGATCACAGTGAAGGAGCTGCTCTGCTACGTACAAAATCCCAACCCAGAAGCAGGTCGTCTATAAATGCATTAGCGTCAGGTTCCTCAAGAACATGCCTTGCATGAAGGGCATGTTGGTGGCTCCCTTTCTGGCTGCACCCTGTTTCCCAGGACAATGGGCTCGCCACACTGGGCCCTGGCCTCCACGGGCAGCAGAGCGAACCATGTCACCACAGCAAGGCGATTGGGCATGACAGCCCACCAGCAGGGGCAGCGGGGGACTGGCTATCTGAGGCCAACCAAGGCTTCCTGGTACTACTGTTTTGTTCTGCCCAAGTGGAATTCTGACTTAGAGGCATTCAGTCATAATCCCATAGGTGGTAGCTTTGAACTAGAATCTTATTAAACAATGAATGAGTTACTAATGAGATCAAGCAAGAAATTAAAAACATCCTGAAAACAAATGAAAATGAACAAACAGCTACCTTAACCCTATGAAACACAGTGAAAGCAGTCCTGAGAGGGAAGTTCATGGCATTATAGGCTCACTATAAGAAACAAGAAAAAGCACTAACTATCTAACCATATATCTAAAAAGAGAACACTAAGAAAATCCCAGAGGAAGTAAAAGGAAGGAAATAAAAAAGATTAGAGCAGAAATAAATGACAGAGACAAAAAAAGAAAAGAAAAAAAAAGTACAGAGATTAATGAATCCAAGCATTGGTTCTTTGAAAAATATAAACAAGACTGCTGAACCCCTAGCCATTCTCATCAAGAAACAAAGAAAGAGCACCTAAATAAATAAAATCAGAAATGAAAGAGGCAATGTAACAATGGACACTACATAAATTCAAAGGATTGAGGGCAAATATTATAAACAACTATATGCCAAGAAACTGGACAACCTGGGTGAAATGGACAAATTTCTAGAAACATACAATCTTTCAAAGCTCAATCAAGAAGAATTAGAAAATATCTGTAGGCCAGTAACAATTGATGAAATTCAAGCAGTAATTTAAAAACTCTCAAGAAGCAAAAGTCCTGGACTGGATTGGTTTACAGGAGAATTTTCCCAAACATTCAAAGAACTAACACCTATACTCTCAAACTATCCCAAAAAATTCAAGAGTGAAGGAACACTTCCAGGGTCTTTTTTTTTTTTTTTTTTTTTTTTTTTTTTTTTTTTTACAAAACCAGGGTTATCCTAATTCTAAAAACATACAAAGATATTACAAGGAAAGAAAATTACATGCCAATGTCTGTGATAAAACAGGTGCTAAAATTGTCAACAAAATAATAGCAAATTGGATTCAGCAATATATTAAAAATGTCATACACCATGTCAAGTGGGATTTATTCCAGGAATGAAAGGTTGGTACAATATTCACAAAACAATAAATGTGATAGCTCTAGCTGGTTTGGCTCAGTGGATAGAGAGTCGGCATGTGGACCACGGGTCCCAGGTTCGATTTCAGTCAAAGGCATGTACCTTAGTTGCAGGCTCCTCCCCGGCCCAGGCCCTGGTCGGGGCTCTTGCAGGAACATTTCTCTTCCTGCTGTCTTTCCTCTCTCTTCTACTCTCCCTAAAAATTAGTGGAAAAATATCCTCAGGTAAGTGTTAAATAAATAAATAAATAAATAAATGTGATGCGTTACATGAAAAGTGAAAGATAAAAATCACATAATCTTATCAATATATGCAGAAGAAGCATTTAACAAAATTCAATATCTTTTTTTGTTCGAAAATCTCAGCAATATGAAAATATAGGGATCATATTTCAATATAATAAAGACCATATATATGATAAATCTGTAGCCAACAGCATACTCAATGGGCAAAAACGAAAACATTTCTCTTAAGATAAGGAGTAAGACAAGTAATGTTCACTTTCACCACTCTTTTTCAACATAGTATTGGAATCCAAGCCACATCAATCAGACAAGAAGAAGTGATAAAAGGAATCCAAATTAGAAAGGAGAAGTAAAAATGTCATTATTTGAAGATGACATGAACATAGAACCCTAAAAACTCCACTGGGAAACCAGTAGACTTAAGAAATAAATCCGGGAAGGTAGCAAGATATAAAATCAACATCCAGAAATCAGTGGCATTTTTAAAATTTAAATTATTTATTGTTTAAAGTATTACATAAGTCTTCTTTTTCCCCCATTGACTTCTCCCTGACCACCCCCAACACTCAGCACATGCTCTCACCACCCCCAACTCTATCAGTGTCTATTAATTATGCTCACATGATACATACAAGTCCCTTGATTGATCTCTTACCCCATCACTGGACACCTTCCCTCATAGCTTGGACAGTCTGTGCAATGCTTCTGTGATTCTGGTTCTATTTTTGTTCATCAGTTTATGTTGTTCATTATGTTCCACAAATGAGTGAGATCATGTGATACTTATCTTTTTCCAACTGGCTTCTTTTGCTCTCTAGTTCTATCTATGCTGTTACAACTGGTAAGAATTCCTTCCTTTTTAGAGAAGCACAGTATTCCATTGTGTACTATGTACCACAGTTTTCTAATCCACTCATCTGCTGATGGACACTTAGGCTGTTTCTAAATCTTAGCTATTGTAACCTGTGTTTCTATGAACATAGAGTGCATATCCTTTCTGATTGGTGATTCTGATTTCTTGGGATATATTTCTAGAAGTGGTATTACTGGATCAATTGGCAGTTCCATTTTTAAATTTTTGAGGAAATGCCATACTGTTTTCCACAGAAGATGCATCAGTCTCCATTCCCATCAGCAGTGCACTAAGCGTTCTTTTTCTTTGCATTCTCTCCAGCACTTGTCATTTGTTGATTTGTTGATGATAGCCATTCTGATAGGTGTGAGATGCTACCTCATTGTTGTTTTGATTTGCATTTTAAGGTAATTAGTGACTTTGAGCATGTTTTCATATGTTTCTTGCTTTCTGTATATCCTTTCTTTTTTTAAAATAATTTTTCTTGATTAAGGTATCACACATTTTGTCCTCATCCTCCCATTCACATCCCAAACCCCTCCCCATGCATGCACCCTCCCCTTGTTGCCCATGACTACTGGTTAGGCTTATATGCATGCACACAAGTCCTTTGGTTGATCTCTCTGCCTTTCCCCCACCCTCCTCTACCTTCCCTCTGAGGTTGGACAGTCTGATCGATGCTTCCCTGTCTCAGGGTCTGTTTTTGTTAATCAGTTTATGTTGTTCATTATTTCCCCTAGATGAGTGAGATCATGTGATACAAGAAATGCACTTATAAGAACCGAAAATGAGACAAGCAGTAATAGTTATGCTTAGAGGCAAATGAATTAGTCTGTAGTGAGTTTCTTTCTGGTCTAACAGTTCTTTGTATATCCTCTTTTAAAAAGTATCTATTTAGGACCTTTGTCAATTTTTTATTGGATTTTTATATTCCTTTTGTTAAATTGTATGAGTTCTCAATAAATTTTGGAGATTAAACCCTTATCTGAGATAACATTGGCAAATATGTTCTCCTATGCAATGGGTCTTCTTGTTGTTTTTGTTGATAGTTTCTTTTGCTGTGCAGAAGATTTTTATTTTGATGTAGACCTATTCATTTTCTCCTTAGTTTACATTGCCCTAGGAGCTGTATTGGTAAATATATTTCTAAAACAAATGTCTGCTATTTTGCTGCCTGTGGCTTCTTCTAAGATTTTTATGGTTGCCCCTCTTACATTTAAGTCCTTTATTCATTTTGAGTTTATTTTTGTGTATGGTATAAGTTGCTGGTCAAGCTTCATTTGAGAAAATGAGACCAATTTTCTCAAAACCATTTATTATAGAGACTGTCTTGACTCCATTGTATGTCTTGCCTTCTTTGTCAAAAATTAGCTTAGCATAATGGCTTGGTTTGATTTCTGGTTTTTTTGTTTGTTTGTTTGTTTTTGTTTTTTGAGGTAGGCCTGTAGAGAGATGAACTTCCCTCTCAGGACTGCTTTCACTGTGTCCCATAGGTTTTGGATTGTTGTGTTTTCATTTTAATTTGTTTCCAGGACGTTTTTAATTCTTCTTTGATCTCTTTTATAGCACAATCATTATTTTATAGCACACTATTCAGCCTCCAAGTGTTTGAAAATTTTATTGTTTATTTTTGTAGTTGATTTCTAATATTATGCCTCAACGGCATTTTTATACACTAATAATAAACTCTCAAAAAGAGAAATTAGCCCTAACTGGTTTTGTTCAGTGGATGGAGCATTGGCCTGTGGACTAAAGGGTCCAGGGTTTGATTCCGATCAAGGGCATATGCTAGGGTTGTGGGCTCGATCCCAATTAAGGGCCATGCAGGAGGCAGTGGATTAATGTTTCTCTCTAATCATTGATGTTTCTAATTCTATTTTCTTCTCCTTTCCTCTATGAAATTAATAATAAAACATAAAAAAGAAGAAACTAAAAATTAATCTTATTTAATATTTTTTAAAATATTTTTTTTATTGATTTCAGAGAAAGGAAGGGAGAGAGAGAGATATATAGAAACATAAGTGATGAGAGCAAATCATTGACCTGCTGCCTCCTGCTTGATCCACACTGGGGATCCAGCCCATAACGTGGGTATATGCCTTGACCAGGAATTGAACCGTGACCTCCTAGTTCATAGGTCAATGCTCAACCATGGAACCATGCCTACTGGTTCCATTTAACATTACAACAAGAACAGTAAGATACCTAGATATAAACGTTACCATGGAGGTAAAAGGTATACTTGAAAAGCAATAGGACTTTGGCAAAAGAAATAGAGGAAGATACAAACAAATGAAAATATATAAAATGTTCATAGATTAGAAGAATTAACACCATTAAAATTAAAAAATACTACCAAAAGCAATCTATAGATTCAATGCAGTCACTATTAAAATAACAATGGCATACTACATAGAGCTAATAAAAATACTGCAAAAATTTATATGTAATCAAAAGAAGACCCTGAATAGCTAAAGCAATCTTGAGGAAGAAGAACAAAGTTGGAGGGATCACAATACCAGATATCAAGTCATACTACAAAGCCACTGCAATCAAAGAGCCTAATACATGTATAAGAATAGGCACATTGATCAATGGGACAGAACAGAGACCCCAGAAATTTACCCACACCATTATGGTCAATTAATATTTGAAAACACAAGACAAGAGAATACAATGGAGTAAAAGATAGTCTCTTTAGCAAATGGTGTTGGGAAAACTGGATAGATACATGCAAAAGATGTAATTAGATCTCTAACATATACCAATCATAAGAATAAACTAAAAATGGATAAAAGACTTAAATGTAAGCCATGAAACCATAAAAATCCTAGAAGAAATAATAGGCACTAAAAATCTCAAACATATCCCATAGCATAATTTTTTCTTATACATCTCCTAGGTCAAGAGTAACTAAGGAAAAAAAATAAACATCTGGGACTACATAAAAATAAAACTTCTGCACAGCTAAATAAACCACCATAGAATTGAAAAGGGAATTTACTCTATGGGAGAACATATAATATTTACTGATGGTAATCTTATAATGAGTTAATATAAAAAATATATAAAGTACTCCTATAACTCAACAAAAAGGAGACAATCTAATTTTTAAAAATGGGCTGAGAACCTGAATAGATACTTTTCCAAAGAGGACATACAATTGTCTTAGCAGCACATTTTTTAAAATTTGCACAATATATCAATATAATTCTTTAGGAGAGGAAATCAAGGAACATGAAGAACCCTTTTAGGAAGATTTTTTTCTTCACAGTGGCAGAAAATACCCAGAGAATACAAAAGAGCCAGTTATAATAAATAGAGGATAAAGTTGTAGCCCTGAATGTCCCAGGTCTGGGGATGTGAGGCCAAAAGCTTTCTATGGAAAATATAGAATAGAAAACCTATATTTAGGATCATTAGAAGAGGAAGTACAATGAGAGAACCATAGAATTTGGATCCAACCAGTTTTAAGATTATTCTTGCAGTTATAGTGGCTTAAGGTTTTTCATCAATTTATACTAAATACCTCCTCCCAAAGTGTTATAATTAAAGAATTTGTTCTTATTAGCTTATTCTTACTCCAGAGTGTTTAGTCATTTGGAAAAATCTTTTAACCTTAGCAGATAAAGAAACTCTCCTGGTTTTGCTAAAAGTAGATATTGAATTCATTTTCCCATCCTTATAATGCAACTGCAGGCCCCGTGCATGAATTCATGCACCTGTGGTGTTCCTTGGCCTGGCCAGTGATTGGGGCTGATCGGAACCGTCTCACCCAGTCCTGATCGGTGCCAATGGGGGCTAGCTCTCCAGGGTGTGTCCAGCCTTCTCACCCAGTCCTGATCACAGGTCCCCAGCAGCAAGCTAACCTACAGGCTGGAGCATCTGCCCCCTGGTGGTCAGTGCATATCATAGAGACTGATCAGATATTGCATATTACACTTTTATTATAGAGGATTCTGGTGAAGTAAACTAAAGCTATATTACACCCAACCCTTTCAAAATGTTGCTTTAATAACTATTTTGTAAACTATTTTAATGCTGCATTGCATAAGAATACAAGGTCCTATTTTTGTCTTTCAATTGACAGCACTGACAAATCATTTAAATGAGAGAAAGTAATCATTTTCTTTGTTTTGTCATTGTTCTTTCAGAAACATATTTGAAACTGACTTGTTTTTATTAAAATGTAAATCTTTTCATATTTAAAAATATTTTATTTACATTAAATAATGTAATAAGATTAAAAAATCTTTCTTCTTCCATAACAGAAATGAAAAATTGTGAAAGCATAAATCTGTATATATTTTCATTTAAATAAAAAAAAAACTTCATGAGGTAAAAATGTCTTGATCAGTAACAGAGATAAACATGGCATGAAATAAATTACTTAATAAACAGTTCATAGCTGTGATTTGTTTAATACATTATAGTTGACTCATACTGCCTGTTCACATTAATGGCTTAGCAGAAACCATTTTTTGCCAGTGAAATTGTATCCAGATTTAAAAAGAATAACATACTTTATGACAGATTTAGCTGTAACCATTACCTATACAACATCCTGTTGCTTTCAGATTGCAGATTGAACATATGTTTTTAAAATCTTAATATGTCATATAACCAGAAGTGCTCTATGTTAATATATGGCTTTGCTCATCTGATTATAGCACTGGAAGAATGTTAAAGTTTTATTAGAGTCCTATAAAATTCAACAGTTTGATGGAATACTAAGCAGAATAATCACTATACTTTATGGAACTTTATTCTGAGATGAGCTAGATTTTCTCCTTTGATTATTTAATGAAGTAACTCTTTCAGATCATTACCTACCACTTACCTAGTGAGCAATGGTAGTGCCTGGGTCTAAAATCCTGGAAAATTGAAAATAGTTATCATATAACCAAAAAATGATTCAAACGTTGGAAAGAGAATGCCTTAAGTATGTAATGACAGCATTTAAAAGAACCTAATAATAAATCCCCTGTCCTTTATTTTCCTCAGGAGGTCATTAAACAGTTTCTGAGAAAGGCCAGGCAGTAAATATTTTTAGTTTGGGGCGGAGTGGGGGACGGAGGGAACATACTATTTGTAGCTACCCTATTACTCAATTTTGTCCTTATAGTGTAAAAATAGCATAGATAATTTGTAAATGAATGGATGTGACTGTACTTAAATTAAAACTTAATTTACAACAGCAAGTGACAGGTCTGATTTGGCCATTGGGTTATATATAACCTTTTTGGTTAGGACTTGATGACAGCAATCAGGATAAGAAATCTAGACCTCAGGCAGTTCCAACATTCCAGTTTTCTTCAATTTTTGAAGTCAATGCCCAAAGCCACCAGAATAGAAAAATGATATTTACCAGTCCTTGATTTCCAACTATGTGGTATTGACTACATGAAACATTTATAGTTTACTTAGTTTAACTGGTGAAGTTAGTGAATAAAATAGCAGGTTTAAGTCTGTATTACTCAAGAATCCCCAACAGGAAACCTCATTAAATTCTATACAATCTCTCAGAATTACACTGTCCCTTAAATGCTTCTAAATTTCTTACCAGACATTGTTCGATGCTCAAGCTGGTTAAAACTCATGCAAAATTTTGTACCTGATTCCTGCTTATTTCATTTGCATGGAGATTTTCTAATTATGATAACATGAATGATGGAGTGTTATCAGATTTGTGATCTGGAGAGTTCATGCCCATTTTAATCTTTTTGGAGAACTTCATGCCCCTGAATTCAACTATTGTCTTAACTTATTTGCAAATTAATGTATTTGGGTCTTTTTCCACATCTCAATTATGTTGGCAGCCATTTCACTCTTTTCTTCTTATTCTATTGCCAAGAGCATTTTAAATGCTCTCTCCTCTTTGCCTGTATCCCATATGAGTAATATACTTCTTGGGGGGGTATTTTTGTTACTTAACACATATTTTTCCTCATTTTATGAGATCATACTAAGAACAGCTAATCTTGCAATATGTGGTAGCTACACTTCTCAACCTCTGAAGTCTGATGAGATACTGACTTCCAATGAATAGCCATCGTTCAAGCAGCATCAAAGGCCACCCTCAATATTAAGGCATGGGTAGAGGCAGGGCAATTGCATTGTCCAGAGCTTGCTGGCTTGCTCTTTGTGAACCCTGACCCACAGAGTTGGGGTAAAGTCATGGGGTCTTCCTTTGTAAGCACTGATTTCCATTCATGTAGTATCCCTTCAAATGATGGCATTTGAGGAATGGTGCAGACCATGTAAGTATTTGAAAAATTAAAATGTCAAAGATTTTTTTCAGATACTTTATTTATTCAATAAATATATATGAATGGGTTTCCCATATACTTTATTATACAAATTATGATGCTTTTTTTTTTCTAAAATAAATAAAATGGAAAATAGGAAGAGTCAAAATGATGATCATTGCATGTAGTGAGTGCTTTCTATGTTTGTTCTAGGCACTGGAGATACAGAGGTGACAAAACAGCCAAAGTCTCTATACCCTCAAGAAACTTTCATTTGGAGTAAGGAGTGACAGGTAATAAGTAATAAAAAGTTAACTTTTAAAACAAAATTTTCTGGTTATGTAAATTAATATATTTATTATAGAAAAATAAATGCATAGGCTTTTGTTATTTTCTTCTTTTATATGTTAATATAATAGTGCTAAGAAAAGTTTACTGCTGGTTAATAAAATCTAAAACCAAATTTCCTAGCTTAAATATGTCTCTCCCAGATGAAATGCTAATAAGGACATTAGATGAGTTAACTCTCAAAAAGGACTTACAATGGAGCTCAGCATATAGTAAGAGTAATATGTTACTTTTATTATTACTTGACAAGGGACTACATTGACGAATCCTCTGAAAACCTGGAAATAAGATTGTTTTTACTGTTCAACTGTGAAATCAATACAACAGAGTACACATACAAATTGTCTCAAAATCAAAAGATGGTTTTGTAGGGCAAAAAAGACTGTATTGTAACTTTTTGTATAGAATAATATATATATGTAAATTTAAAATGTCAACCAGATGCAGGCTTTTATTCCTATGGGTATAGAGAAAGCAGAACTACAGAATAAATGTCGGTACTTCCCGTCCAAAGACTCTCAGGTGTGAAGGAGGTCTTAGCCTGCTAACTTAGGCCAGAGTCCATTCTTTTTCGGTTGGAGTCCCAGGAACAGATGCCCAGGACACTTATACCTGAAGAGAAAACCTTCTTTCCACATTGATTGTTGATCACCAGAAAGTTCTCTTAAGTAGCACAAGTTTGTAGTGGGACCTTGACTTCTTCATAGAGCAGCTGGAATTTAGTTTCCTTTGCTGGACTTAAAATCTAATTGGATTTGTTTGACTATATTCTTAAAATGAATTGCTTTTATGAGTACAGTCTTTGATTTGTAGTTTTAATCATATGAAATAACTTTTAATAGGTAAAAAATGGTCTGTTATTGGCCATATCATACGGTTTAGTTGAAAACCTGGGCAGCCAAACTTGAGTACCTGGTGGACTCAATAGGACTCAGTTGCTTGGCTCTGCTTGGCTGACTGCATGTCAGAGAGAGAAGACTTCAGGCAGCAGGCCAAGTGCAAATGCAATCATAGGACACATCCTGCAGCCTGTTGTCAGCAGGCCGAGAGTGGTTAGTGTGAGTGTTACTATTGCTCTTACTATTGCCATACACAAAAGGACTCAGCTTCCTCAAGGTTGGTGGGTATGGGGATAAATCTGCCCTTCAGGCTCAGCTGTCTGAGACCCTTTCTATAGTGATAACAAACTGTAACCCTTATCTCTCTCCTTCAGCAAGGCATCCTTTTCTTTCCCATTGGGTCTTTGGAGACTTCATGAACACTGTCTTTGTTTTGTCCATTTCTGTAAGACTATGCCTTGTATGAAGGCCCCCTCATGTAGGGGAGGGGAGTCCCCTCTAGCTTCGCTTCTCAGTCACGTTATTACACAGAAAGGCCATTTCTGGCTTAAAGATAAAAGAAGGGAGTGCTAGTTGAATATTCTGGTCCTATTGGAGAGACTAACCCTGTGGTTAGAATGCATCAGCTTGTTTTCCCCTGATACCATTAAACATTGTATTCATCTAATCCCCTCTTCAGAGTTCAAGTCCATCTAACAACCTTCTGCTTACCAACCACCTTCTTGTGTAGGTATGTCCTGCCACATGGGCTTACAAGTATTCTTGTTTCTTTGACATTTGTTTTTTGTTGTGAATTAATAAAATTAATTTTGGATTTATGTCATAGTCTGATGAATTCAGTTCTTGTGAATTTCTGTGTGTGAAAAGGTATCTATTTATAGTGTGCAAACACAATCTGATTTCTATCTTTCAAGTGAAGGGACCAAGACACATTCACCAAAATAAGGAATATAGACTTGTAAAGTATTTTAAAAATTAGCCATTGTAAGGTTTGAGGCACAGGAAACTGGAGCCAGAGACCACCAAGACATATTAAAGGCAGGTTTATTCCCCAGGAACGAGCAGGACTCATGGAGATAGAGAAATCAGAATTAGAGGAGGGGAAGAAGGTGGGACCCAACCAGGCTGACTCTCAAACGGAGAACAGCAACACGTGGAGCGGTGAAGAGCCTTTTAAGGGGAGAAACAGAAAAGGGTTGGACCCAGGGCAGAACAGGAAAGGGTGGGCCGTTCTTCCCCCCCCCCCCCCCCCACCCCCCCCACCCCCCCCCCCCCCCCCCGCACTTGGCACTTGCTGATTGGTGGTTCAATGTCTTGGGGATGTCTCAGCGGTAGATGCTGGTAAAGTCATAACTCCGCCCACCAGTTGGGGGGGAGGGAGGATCTCACATCCCAGGCTTTTTGATTTATTATACTTTAAAAAATTGAGAGTCCGGGCAGGGTCAGGGGCTAGAGGTCCATCTTCCGTAGCTACTTCCAGCTGAGATGGGGCATCGTTAGGGGCGTCTACTGGGAGTCTCAAGGATTCTGAATCTAGGTTCTCTCCCACCTTCTGGTTGGTGAATGCCTGCATTCTGTTCTGCAAAAGACTAGGGACACAGGGAAGGAGGATCTCACAGCCATATTTGCCTTTTCAAGTCAGACAACAAATGCCTTACATCACTATGGGGATGAGCACAAGTGAAAGGTTCTCTTTCCTATTTCTAAATTTTTATATTCATTGCTGACCCCCACCTCATCAAAACTCTAACGCAAATGTTTTGTTGGATTTTCTACTTAGTCGCAGGAAATTTTCACCCTAGAGATTTTTTTGGGGGGAAAATAATATTAAATAACAATACCATATACTGATTACATAGACACACCAAGGTTTGCAAAATAATATCACTAATTGTTAAATATTTAAGCTGTTTACATATATATATATATATATATATATATATATATATATATATTTAATTAATAGTTCTACAATGAACTATCTTCTTAACATTTTTTGGGCATATCTATTGATTTAACCTTAGTCTAAATTCCTAAAGTGAAATTCATGAGTTAATATGTACAGTCATTTTAGGCTCTAGATATAGACTTCCATTTTTTCAATGAGAGTATGAATGTACACTCTCACCAACTTTAAAAGAAACTTTATTTCACTGCACTCACCTATACTAGTTTCACTCTTATTTTTTATCTTTGCCATTGTAATAGGTAAAATATACTACTGCAACTTTATACGTAACTTTTTTTCTTACTCCTAGTTAGACTGAATTTTCCAAAAGTTTTTGGCAATCTTCATTTTTCTTTTGATAAAACACATTTCTACCTTGCAGCTGCTATCTGTGCAGCAGGTAGGAAGAGGCAGTGATGATCCGGAAGGTCTGAGACTAAGAGATATTGGTTATTTGCCTTCTTCTTAGCAGTAGTGGAATCCTTGGATTACAATTCTTTATAGCAGGCTCTTATTATAGTAACTGATGCCTTTCCACAAAGCAGTGGAGGCTGTACCATAGGCTATATATAGAGTTACTCTATATATTAAATATATATTAAATGTACCTTATAACAATAAATTAAAATAATTAGATACATCCTTTTCTGGAGGAGGGCATTTCAAGCAGCAAATCCAACAGTGGTATTTATTGCATCATCCTAAAGTAAAATTCTCCTAAAGCGCATTTAACTTAGTACTCTTGAAAAGCAAAATTTTGCCCATACATGACTTAAAGCATCACTTACAAATAATTTGTTTACATTTGTTGGGATTACTAAATGACTGCCTAAAGCCAGCTTACACCATATACACAAATAAACTAAAAATTGATGAAAGATTTAAATGTAAGTCATGGAAAGTATAAAAAAGCCTAGAAAAAACATAGTTGTCTAGAGGATGGCATTTCTGGAGAAACTGGCATCCTTATTGTATTCTAGAAGTGACAAACTTGACTAGAAGGTAAAAAGGCATAGCCCCCAAATGGGGAGAATTATAGTAACTAAAGATCTGGTGAGGAAAAATCAGAAATTTCTTGCTTGAAAAATCAGTTCTTAAAAAGATACTTTAGAGTGTTGTCCTTGGACTCTTTTATGTCTGGTTCTTACAATCTCTGGAGAAAATCTGAAGCCTGCCTCTCGAAATGTCAAAACCCTTAATCTCAACCAGTGCTCTTTTAAATCCTTGGGGAAGCATAGGGAGCAAGACTCTCATCTATCTATGGACTGGCTGCTCTGACTGAGAAGTGAGGTCTCCCAAAGATGCCATAAGTTACTGTGCTTTTATCTCCTGTTTGTGCCATGTTGTGTAGCTTTTTTTCCTTCTCTCTGCTCTAAATGTACACATCCCTAGATGAATTTATCTCCTGCCATGGCTTCTGTTTATTGTATACTATACATTCTACTGAGAGAGAAATAGAGCAAAATATATAAACACATACAAATATAAAAAATATAAAAATTTGGCAGTTACAATGCCAGATGATAATTGCATACTCATGTATATTTTTTCTTGAGATAGTACCTTGTACCAATCATTTTAATATACTGAATAATGTACATAGATTACACTTTGGATAATTTTAATACTCAAATTAGAATCAAAGGTACAGTAAAAGAGATTACATAGTCCATGAGAGCAGAAATTATTATATTCCTTCAATTCCTTCCAAGACCCAGAATTAGGGATTTATATATTCTAGGCAGTCAGAAGCTTTATGATATTTATTAATAGTCACTGTGACAGTGTGGGGCTGTGCCTGCCTGGGAAAATTTCTCATAAAATAAAGTACATAAGATAAAAATAGATGACACTCTTAAGCAACTACAGTTTCTCAAAGGTTATATTTGAGAACCAAAGCTAAAGAAAAATTTTTAAATTATACACAAATTTGTATTCAAATGTGACCTACTCCTAGAAATTTGAATAGGAAAATAAGATTCTATAAGATTCTAGACCCCAGGATCATTACAGATCTGTGTCTTGCTGGTGACTTTCATGAAGTGCTAGGCAAAGGTAATTGAATGGCATTAGTTGGTTTGGCTCAGTGGATAGAGCGTCGTCCTGTGAGCTGGAGGGTACCAGGTTCGATTCTGGTCAAGGGCACATGCCCAGGTTGTGGGCTTGATCCCCAATGGGGGACTTGCAGGAGTCAGCCAATCCATGATTCTCTCTCATCAAAGATGTTTCTATCTCTCTCTCTTTCCCTCCCTCTCTGAAATCAATAAAAATACATTAAAAAAATGTTTCAGCCAAAACCCCATGGACCCAGGTTCATACAGGGGGAGTTTGGACTGTCAGGTAGAGAGAAAGGCACACGGAAACTTGGAGACTCAGGGAACCCACGGCAGGCAGAGGTCTGAAGTTGCAGGTACGTGAGTGTGCACAGAGAAGACTGACTGTGGAGGTTGCTACTATATCTCCCTAGCAGAAGGGAGTTGGGAGCTTATGACAGCACTGAACCCCATTTCTGACTGCACTGAACCCCAGTTCTAGGCAAACCCCAGGGGACCCACACTCTTATGGAGGGAATCTGGACTGTCAGGCGGAAACCCAGGGGAGCCACGGAAAACAGAAGTCTGGAGGTGCATGCACAAGGGCACGGCTGATGGGAAGCCAAGACTGTCTGCTCAGCCCTGAGACTCTGTCCCACCTAAGCTGAACACAGAGGCTTTTGCAATTTTGCAAGTCTGGCCCCTTAAGGCTGTCTCCAGCACAGAAATACTACTTTCCCGTGGCTGCTGGCACTGGCTTCCCTCCGGCACCCGGGACCTGTGGTTCTTCCCTCCTCTGGTCACCCACAGACACCAAGGACCTGGGCGGGCTTCCCTCCAGCTTCCCCCAGGCACCCAACACATGGGCTGCTTGCCTCCTTGGGAGACTTGCAGACACCTGGAACCCAGGCTGCTTCCTTCCTCCAGCCACCCACAGGCACCTGGGTCTTGGGCTGGCTTCATTCGGGCCCTGGCTTCCACAGGAAGGTCGTCTGGAATGATTCCCCTTCTAATTAGCATATTACCCTTTTATTATCTACACTAATTATAGAAGAATATGAATTGTCCAGGACACCATCACAGTAACAGTAATGACCAAATAGCAGGCTGTGTGGGGCAACCAGGCTGGCTGGGGGTTAGTGAGGGATGATCAAATGACTGAGCAGCAAGCTGTGTGGGGTGGCCAGGCTTGCTGGAGGGCCAGTTGGGGGTGACTAGGACAGCAGGGGGAGCACAGTTGGGGGCAACCAGACTGGTAGGGGGGCAGTAAGGGGCAAATAGGCCAGTGGGGAGGGCAGTTAGGTGCAATCAGGCAAGTAGGCAAAGGCAGTTAGGGGTAATCAGGTTGGCAAGGGGGGGGCAGTTAGGAGCAATCAGGCTGGCATACAATGAGTAGTTAGGAGCCAACGGTCCTGGATTGTAAGAGGGATGTCCGACTGCCTTGGGATCGGGCCTAAACCAGCAGTCGGACATTTCCTGAGTGATAGGGTAACAGACTGGAGAGGGTGCAGGCTGGGCTGAGGGGACCCACCCCACCCCCTGTGCACAATTTCATGCACCGGGCCTCTAGTTATAGATAAACTCCTATTGGGCTAAGCCACTATTAGTTGAGTTTCTATTATGGGTAGCTTTGACTCAAGTTCTGATAATTTTCCTAACACAGTGGTTTTAAAACTTTAATGAGCATCAGAATTATTTAGAGGTCTTCTTAAAACTCAGATTTCTGTACCCAATCCTAGAGTTCCTGATTCAATACATCTGGAGGTGAATCATCAAAATTAGCATTTCTAGCAAGTTTCTAGATGATACTGATGCTGCTGGTCCAAAATCCACATTTAGAGGAGGATTTAGCAGGTTAACAGATGTGGAAACAATTATAGGATAATATCTAAGTTGCTTTAATTAATTAAATACAATGTAAGAGATAAATAAGGAAAACTGAACTTAAGTCTTTCTGCAGTCTAAAGAGTAAATGGGGAAAGAGTTGGAGCTGAAGAATGAATGAGTGTCCTAAGCAAATAAATGGGAAGAAATGGAAAGAAAACTACCGACCTTGGCTTGGAAAGAGGGAAAAGCATTTGTTTTTCAGGAACTATAGAGGTGCTAGTCTGTATGCTAGGTGTGTGTGTGTGTGTGTGTGTGTGTGTGTGTGTGTGTGTGGTTTTAGGGGGGTTAGGAGGATTCTGTATATGTATAACAGGAGCCAGATTATGGAAAGTCTTATACACCATGACAAGAAGTTTAGGTTGTATTTTGTAGACAGTGGGAAAGCCATTAACAATTCTTAGGATAGAAACATACATGTTTGGTGTGTGATAAAAAAGATCTTGTTAACAATGTGAAGGATAGAATGGAGGAAAATAAGCATAGTAGCAGAAGACCAGGGAAGAGCATTGTGATTGTTCAGGTTGTGCTGATTTTCAGTTTAATGGTTTGATTTTTGTGGGAAGGTATAAATGCTGAGTAAGGTTATTATCTGATCAAAATAAAATTTGTGAAAATCTTACTCCTAGCTGCAATAGTACTTAATAAAGTATCATCTTCCTCCCTCCAATTTCTGTCCTTTAGAGCAAGGTTATCTCCTCTTCCTCCTCCTTCTTCTTCTCCTCCTCCTCCTTCTCCTTTTTCTCCTCCTCCTCTTCCTCCTCATTCTCTTCCACCTGCTCCTACTCCTCTTCCCTCTCCCAGTCTCTCTCCCTTCCCTACACCTCCTCCTTCTTTTGTCCATCTTCTCCTTCTTTTCTTTCTTTCTTTATTGTTTAAAGTATTACATATGCCTCCTGTTCCCCACATTGACCTATCCCCGGCACTTCCCCACAACCCAGCACATCTAACTACAATACGTAATGGCTTATTTTCTACAGCTTTGAAAGTATATGTGGGGAGTGATGCTCTTTAATTAACTAGAGAAGATGTGGCAATCCTAGAAATTAAAAAGAAATCTTTAAGATCTCTTTATTCTAAATGTAAGCCAAACATATATATATATACTATCATGACTTAAGCATTAAGCCTTGGTTGTCTCTTCAACAGAGATAAGGAGGTTCATAAGGTTATGTTATAGGGGAAGACCTCTGTACATAGGTCTCTGCTCTCCCATATATCATCACACCCAAGACATTCTCATATGAAGCCTTAGGAAATATGCTCTACACATTTATATCTAATTTGATCCATATGCTATTTACATTTGCACTTCTTGTCATCAGTCAAACCAAGAGATAAGCAGGACAACTAGGAAAAATGCTAAGGTATTGGGGATATGTAAATTTATTTGCTTCCTTTGTTTTGGTTGAAATGTTTAGAAACATTACTAAAGAGAGGCCAGGAGGCTGACTTTCCAGGTTAAATTTACTGACATATATACATATATATACACAAATGCATACACATACACAGCTTGGTAATGACACCAGGTGGTTAATTTCACTGGTTTGGAAACCCATTTTTTTTTTTTCTGTTCATGTTTGAGCAATCAGAGTTCACAGAATGGTAATACAGTACCAAAGCCAAAACCGAAGCTTACTAGAAAATGATTTATAAACACACACAAGCTTTTTAATTTATGCTATGGGAACATAAGGCTTTCCTCAGGACCATTATCATTCTCTTATCTCTTGGGCCCATGTGTTCTTCTATCAAGATACTAGGGTAACCAAATGATTAATCAGAAGTGTGCCTGGTGAGCAAAGGGACCTTGTAGTTTTTCAGAGCATTTAATCAGAACTGGCTGATGTGGAGGCTGATGACCTACCTTATCTAACATTGCGCACCTAACTTCCTATTGCCCGAAACACACAGGTATCTTAGTCACCGTCTTTCTTTTGCACAGCCCTGGTGAATCGCTTATAAAATGGCAGTTTCTAGCTCTTTTTGCCCCCTAGCTTTACACAAACTACCATATTTCTGTTATGAAACATTTTGTAGACATATTATATATTATTATATCATTGGAGGCCCAGCATGCAGGAAATTGTGTGTGAGTAGCTCTCTTTGGCTTGCCTCAGCTGGCCGCCCCGCCCATTGTCGCTAGTACCTTGCACCCCGCCCTCCACCACTCATAGCTCTCTGCCAATAGCTGCTGGCTCGCCCTCTGCCTCTCATAGCTCTCCTGATGCTAGTATCTCACGCCCCGCTCTGCCCAACACGAGAGCCACTGCTCATTTGGTCATTGCGGCGTTAAGGCATTACGGCCACGAGCCTTTTATAATATAGTTTACTATAACAGTAGTTAAATTTGATATACTGAAGCCATTTAAGAGACAAATGTATTCTTTATATTTAAAAGTATGCTTTATTATCATGACAAAAAATGATATGTGAGTGTATAACTACATTTTGTAAAATACCATGTATTGTTTTTTTTTCCTATTATAATAAAAACCTAAGTTTGATGTAGGAACACAGGAAAAAATAAACTAAGTTTTTAAACTACCTAAAACATGATAAATGTTTCTTACAAACATGATAATGTGGTGAACATATTTTACACACTGATTTTTAATTGTATTTTGAATTGTATATTTTCCTATGGCAACAAATGTTCTTTTATTGTTGTTTTTTAATTTACTGGTATGAGTATTATAGTTTATCACAATTTATTAATGGACCTTTAGTTTCTTCCTCAAATATTAATAGTACTAGAGACCCATTGCAAGAATATTCCTGCAAAAATAGGGCTTCCTTGGGCCTATTCCTACAAGAATAGGGCTTCCTGCAGTGGAGCGAATCAGAGAAGGGAGTGAAGCCTATTGAGGCAGGCTTTGCTCCATTCTCTGTTGCCGTACTCCCTTCCACCTCAGTGGCCCTGCTCCCTCCAGTCTCCACTGTCTCACTCCTCCTGTCTCTGCTGCCTCACTCCCTTCTCCGTTGCTTCCCCCACTTCCGCATTGCATGGCATCCTTCTAAGCTGTCTTCAGTCTTTGCTCTACAATTGTGTATGCAAATTAACCACCATATTTGTTGGGTAAATTTGCCTCTGATTGGATGGTGGGCTTAGGGGAGGGATAGATAGATAATGTTCTAATTAAAACCTCTGTTTAAATATCTATTACTTCCATCTTTTTTATTTCATTAGCAACCATTTCTAGAAGAGTTTTGCTTTATACATTGTTATATAGAGTATATCACTTTTGTATATGACCAATTGAATCCATTCTACAGGCTTAGAAAGGGTTGTGCAAAAGTAGGTTTATAGTTGTACAGAAAAATACATGCAGATTTGATTATTACAAGAGCTTAATAAACTTCAAAAATGTTACTCACATGCATGCTTGTGTCTATTATAGAAATTCCTATACTTTTGTATGTATTTAAAATATGTATAGCTATTACCTTGGTGTTGCAACATATAATATAAACACTTATATAAGGAGATGGGTATATCTAACACACTCAGAAAGACATTTAGCAGAAAATTTTCAGAAATCTTCTCTCTCTTTCTCTTTTAAATACATTTTATTGATATTTTACAGAGAGGAAGAGAGAGGGATGGAGAGCTATAAACATCTATGAGAGAGAATCATCGATCACGTGCCTTTTGCACACCCCCTTCTGGGGATATGCCCACAACCCAGGTACATGCCCTTGACCAGAATCGAACCTGGGACCTTTCAGTCCATAGGCTGACGCTCTATCCACTGAGCCAAACTGGTTTAAGCAGAAGTCTATTTTCTTCATCTGCTTTAATTGATATCCAGTTTATTATCTTTATTAGAAACAAATTTATAATCAGAAAGTTTTTTTTTCATAGTAATGTTTGAAATGTAGTTAACTTGCCCTATCTTAAAGACAAGAGTGTTTAACATGAAAACATATTGACTCCTTCAGAGTTCCTGAATGAGCTTCAAAATGTGTATAGACACACTAAAATTATTGAGTCTTAGTGTTGTTTATGTGCATTTGCACACTTAATCATAGCAATTTTTTTTGATTGTTCAAGTCAAAATTAATTTCCTTAATTTCCTATGGTCTAAACTTGAATTTATTTCTTAACTTTTTTTTTCTTTTTCTTTTTTTAGTAAACAAGGGAACCAGGGGTCTAAACTTCATGACCAGTGAGTGATATGCTAGGGGAGGATAGGTAACCCTGGGAGTGAAGTTTTTATTTTCTCAGTTTTGCCCCTTGCTAGGAATACAGGGCTTTCTTCCCTGGTGAGTTTCTGTACCTGGCCCATTATCCTTACTCTGCTCATATATGTCTAACACTTAGATTTTGATTGGTTTTGTAAAATTTATTTTTATTTTAGATAATAAACTTTTGGAAAATGTCTTCTACATCTTTTATGTCTCTATATGATCATTTCTTTAGTATACACAGTATCCTGCATATTACAGGTTCAAAACTATAAAATTAATTATAAGCTAGTTAACCAAACAAAGAATACAATAACCAAAGTATTTGATAGGCACTTATCTCCTAAACTCCAAGGGATCCCACAAGACTTGCAACCAGGGGAGCAATGGGCAACAGCAGCTCATTCTGAATTATCCCCCTGTCTCCAAGTTCCCCTTTTTCTTACTTCCCAGTGAGCCAAAGCAGCTCAGACTAGGCTTTCCTATTGCTTGGCACTCATTAAATTGTGTTAAAGATAAATATAAAATCTCATTCAGGGTGGAAGACTAGAAGCTAACTCATTGATTTTCATTTGGTGTGCTGCACCATACTGGTGTGCTGCAAGAGGTACATTTTCTAGAGGTTATGGAATATATATGCAAATCTAGGAAATGCTGTTTACTTACTTTTAAATGTCAAGTAGAGTTAAAGTTTGGTTAAAGGAACAGTTTTTTTTCCCTACCTAATCCCTCCAGAATTTTCCAATTTTTATTGACTATCACATGGCAATACATTTCTTGGCACAATTGGAAATTGTGTGGTTCTATTAACTAGAGTGACTAGAATTCCATATCTGAGAGAGACATGCCTGGACTCTGGATGTCACCAGAGAAAAAAAGAATTGAGATAGACTTTTGAAACTAATAGAAGTCCACTGCAGAAATAGCCCGGTATCCTGCTTGATCACATGGTTCATGGCAATCTTTCCAGATAGGGAACGAAGATTATTTCCCTGAAAGATGGAAAAGAAAAAACATCAAGACATTTTTGGAAACCTTAAGAGTTTGATAAATTTACACAAACCTATAGGTATTGAAGGCTAAACCTGTTGGCAACTGTGGCTTGGCTTTTTGCCCTGAGGGCCTAAAATGTAAAGATTCCTGGTGAGGTTTCAGCAAAGCAGATCTAGCAGATTTGAAAGAGCCTGCATGACCAATTGCTATTCTTCTTGTAATTATGCAAATACTCAGGTCAAATTAAAGCTGGATTTAATGTGGTCTTTCTGATAAAAAATTAGGGTAACTTTAAAGAGAAAAATCATGTCTCAATGGAAATCACAATGCCCAATTGTGAATGTTAAACTCCCTTGCAGTTAAATGTCTTCATAGTTTCTTTTCTAAGATTGTGTCAAATTTGCCTAATTACCTGATGACATCATCAGAAATGTTTAATCTACAAAGAAAAATCATCAGATTGTTACTGCTTAATTTCATTCCAGCAAAAGCCTTGCATCTAAGTCTTACAAATTCAGAAACTGGTTTATGATTTGCTATGTTTATTAACCTTTGTATTTTCTGGTCTTTCTTCTGTTTTCATAGGATGTATGCCTATGACCTTATTTACCTGATTACTTTTTTACACAGTATAGGCTTCTTACTTTGCCATCTACTTCTAGAAGTCCATCTACATTGCCATCTCATGAAAGAAGACTCAGTGGTTTGGCTGGAATGACTTGTCAGGATTAGAAGGTTGAGTTGATAAAATGTGACAGAGTCTATCAGCTTCCCTTGAAACTGCATTCCCTTTTCTGCCCAAATGAGTCAAAGAGAAAAGGCTCACAGTTCTTTAGAGGGGATGAATTAGAATGTTGCCCTCAGCCTAGTTTGAGTTAGGTATGAATGGCTTCAGATAGGAGTGACATACCTTCTTCCAGGGAAGCCATCCCTTCAGCCTAATCTCAGACACTAGAAAGTAGTCCCTCCTTCCATCACCTGTTTTAACCTCTTTGCAGATCTTTAGTTACTATAATTCTTCTCATTTGGGGGCTATGCCTTTTTACTTTCTAGTCAAGTTTGTCACTTCTAGACTACAGTAAGGGTGCCAGTTTCTCCAGAAATGCCATCCAATAACATCATCCTTTGGGCATCATATATGCTGCCTCCCAGGGACAGCAGAGTGACCTGGATTTTGCAAAAATCCTTCTTCCTTATATGAAGACTCCCCTTCTTTTTTGCTTCTTTCTTGTTTTTACAGATAGAAAGAATAGCAACTGCTTCTTCCTGTCAAAGAAGCAGTTGCAGATGAGTCCTTCACCCATTTACCTCTGAAGGTTATAAGGCCTCATGTTATTTAGGAGGGAATGTTATCATTGTAATGATAAGAAGAGAGCAAAGGAGAAGTCAGAAATTATAAGTATAGTTTTCTGGGCAGTTCACCAGGAAGCTACAGCTTCACATGCCCCATGGAACCACTAGTCCATTCCCTGCAGATCATCAGTGGGAGGGAACTAACAAAGGGGAAGATGGGAACATATGCAGTGAAGTTGAGATGCTGTAGGGAAGCTATTTGCCTGTCAATTTAGCCTGGGAAAAAGATCATTGGCTTGGAAGGTGGAGCTCCTGCAAGCACAAAAACCTTGGTTAACAATCCTCAAATATTCACCTTCTTCTTGTTCTCACTTGCCCTCTCTTGCTCTGTGACCCACATTCCCCCATGTGCTCACCTCTTCTCTCTCAATGGCCATGTAGCTTTAAGCAGCTGCAAGGCCATGGCCCTGCAACCCTCACCCACAACTGGGAACTGAAGCTGGGAATGCAAGCCAAGCTAGCCAGATTCAGGATTGGACTATATTTTAATATGGAGCAGAAACTATTAGCAGTGGCCTTAATTCTGGCCTTGCTGAACACAAGATTGGACTTATTCCATGGCAAAATGGACAGAAATGAGACCTTGGAGGGAAATTTTCTTGATTTTGCATAATCCATAGAGCTTTCCATCAAACCTCATCTGCCCTTGGAGGCCTCAGGAAATACTTTTCCTTGATGTACCACAAAAACTGCACTTCTACTGATAACAGCACCAGATCATAACCAGTGGAAGCCCAAACTAACTATAATAACACTTGTAAGGTGCTGAAATTGAACTTCCATTGGACCCAGAGCCCATGACCCATATGCTATACCTAAATAGGCTGACTGCTTGCTAAATAAAAAGGCGAAATAGGACACAGGGTCTCCTAATGTAGTAGAAAAGTATCTAGGATGCAATTCTTTTTAAAAATCACAACTTGAATGAATAAAGAAAATATACAAATGTCAACACCAAGGTGAATCAGATGTTGCAATTTTCTAACAATAATTTTAAAGCAGCCATTATGAAATGACTCAAAATCAGTTACAAATTCTTTTTATATAAACAATAAATTAAAAATATCAGCCAAGATACAAAATTATAATAAAAGAACAAAATGAAAATTATAGAACTGAAAACCACAATGATTGAAAAGACAAAAAACTCACTGGATGAAGTCAACTGTCATTCATTTAAAATACTTATTTAAAATGTTAATACATTCATTTAAAATATTTATTAAGAAATTATGAAGTGTAAGCAAGTCAGATATGTTACCTGTTTGAATCTTTACTGAAATATAGGAGATATATATTTTAAAAATCCCTGCAGAAATAATTATAATTGTGTTAAGTCACCTGAAATAAATGCTATGAATTAGTACAAACAATCATTCTCAAAGGCATGGGAGTTGAAGGAAAGATGAGGAGATCATAGGGTTATTTATGAGAAAAACATCATCTTTTAAGGGAGTTTTCTGTAGTTTTTCCTGACTTGACAGCTCGTGATTGCCTCGGGAGGCTCTGTTGCCAGCATTACTGATGAAGCATAGACAGTCTGGAATCATTAAGCTTCCTCTGAATTTTAGGGCTGTGATTGAAATGAATTAGGGGTGATTTGGAGATTTCAGGTATGCGTTATGGGGTGAATATGGCACCATTATTAGGATTGATTATAGAGGAAGTGGGACAGGTTTGGAACTGGGAGAAAATTAGGTCACTTTTGAATACACTGATTGGGGCTGCATCCTATAGGCAAGTGTTTTGGAGCTCAGCAGAGATTAGAATTAGTAACCATTCTTTAACATAGATAGAGGTTTATGCATGGAAGAAATTATGTCACCAGAAAGGAATATGTAAAATGGGAAAAGAGGGTCTAAGACATAAATGTAGGGATTAGGACAGGAAGAGAGCCTTCAAGGAGATGAAGACAGAGAAAATAATAAAAGTTGGATAATATTAAAGAAGGAAGGAATTGTCAATATCAAAGGCTACACAAATGTAAAACATTTTGTAACAAGAACACTATCAGCTCCCTTGACAGGAGCAGCTTCAATCATTTTTAAATGGAAATATCACATGTAGACTCTATTTCTAAGAATTTGGCAAAGAGAGGGTCAAAGTAAGTTTTTTATTGTTTATTTTGGTATGCCAGGAGCAAGTTGAATGTTTGTAGATTCAATGGGAAGGACAAACAGAAAGGAAGAGGTTGGGGCCCAGGTTAGAAAGTCAGTAGCAAATGAAGTGAAGTATTTGAAGTAGTGTTGGGAGCTGGAATGATGAAGCAGAGGAAGGAACTTGAGCCTTCATTGAATAAAGGAGCACGAGGGATTCACTGTTCAATGAATGAGGGAACATTTATAAAAGTTGCAAGAATTAAACTGTTATTATCTGGTCCACTTGGATTTCCTTGTCATGTGTAAGCAAAATGTCCTGCTAAAAATAAAGGGATAAATTATGGATTGTGGAAGTTTGAAAAATATATTGGAAATATTAAAAGAAAAACATGGAAAGAGAAAATTGAAAGGTTTCTGGGAAGCATTAACATATTAGTTGAGGTTAAAGTCTTCTGCATGATAGATTCATTTGACATAGGTCTAGTAATAAGTAATGTTGTTTTCTAATACTTTTTTTAAATCGAATTTATTTAAACAATACAACAAAATTTAATCAACAATATAGTTGCCGTTGTTTTCTACTACTTGTGTCCAACGCTCAGGAAGCATTTTAGTCCCTCTGTTGTAAAATTCTTGTGATTTTGATGCAAAAAATTCGGTCAATGCATTTTTGAGGCATTCTTCATTATTAAATTTTTTTCCAAGAAGAAAGTTTTGCAAAGAACGAAACAAATGGTAATGGGAAGGGGCAATATCAGGAGGATATGCAGCTTGAGGGAGAACTTTTTCAGCAGTGATTCTTGCAGTATGCGGTCGTGCGTTATCGTGGTGAAGAATTACGCCCTTCCGATTAATCAGCACGGGTTCTTTTTCTCTTAAAGCTTGGGCTAACCTTTCCAATTGGGCACTATACACTGCACTTGTAATGGTTTGGTTAGATGGTAAAAGTTCATAATGAAGAATTCCTTTAAAATTCCACCAAACACACAACATCACTTTTTTCGCATGCAAGTCAGGTTTTGGCGTGGGCTGCGGAGCCTCATTTTTGTCCAACCATTGAGGCCGCCTTTTCAAATTAACATACAGCACCCATTCTTCATCTCTGGTAACAATTTGCTCTAAAAACGGCAAACGGTTTTGATGAGAGAGGAGCGAACTGCAAATTGTGACTCTTTGATTACGGTTGTTGTCGGTCAACTCATGAGGAACCCATTTTCCAAACTTTTGGACTTTGCCAAGTGCACGCAATTGATTGGAAATTGTTTTTTTGTGAACAATTTAAAGTTGTCACAAGCTCTTGTTGGGTAATTTGAGGATTTTGCACCAAACGAGCTTGAAGAGCTTCTTGATCAAAATTGGACACACGTCCTCGACCACTCTTGTCATCTAACGAAAAATTTCCCTCGCGAAATTTCTCAAACCAACGCTGGCATTTTCTGGCGCTAACTGCATCTTGACCAAGAGCACTACAGATGTTTTTTGCAGCCTCACTTGCTTTTCTTCCTAATTGGAACTCGTAAAGCATGCAGTGCCGAATATGCTCTTCATCCGCCATCTTCTTAGCCCTAGTTTTGCAACAAAAACCAAACCAAACACAAACTTTTTCAAGCAAAACTTGTTAATTGCACTTCACACGTTCTGTAGATACCACGTGTTTGAAGGTTATGTCAATACAAGTCAACGCCAAGCAAGATTTTAAACGAATGCTAAAAAACGACATTAATTATTACTAGACCCGATATTTTCTCAGCAGGGAATTTTTTTATTATGAGTTTTACTGTGTATATGCTAATTTGATCAACTTTTTAATCGAAGTTTAAGGAACTAATGGCACTTAGCAAAATTTTCACAAATGAAGTTGAATATTTCATAGGATTGTTACTGACAATGTTTACTTGATGGCAAACTTTGTCATTTTACTAAATATATCCCTAATTAGTTTATTGAAAACATGTTTTTTTTCTCAAACAGCAGTTCCATTTTTTGAGGAAACTCCATACTACTTTTCATAGTGGCTGCACCAGCCTGCATTCTCACCAGCAGTGCATGAGGGTACTCTTCCCCCACATCCTAGCCAGCACTTGTTGTTTTATTGATGGTAACCATTCTGGCAGGTGTAAGGTGATACCTCATTATAGATTTAATTTGCATCTCTCTGATGATCAGTGATGTTGACCATATTTTCACATATCTATTGGCCATCAGTACATCCTTTTTGGAGAAATGTCTATTCAGGTCCTTAGGACATTTTAAATTGGATTTTATTGTCTTCCTTTTGTTGACTTATATGAATTCTTTATGTATTTTGGAGATTAGTCCCTTATCAGATATATTATTGGCAATTATGTTCTACCACAAGTGTGTTCCTTTTCATTTCATGTTTTCATTTGCTGTGCAGAAGCTTTATAGTTTGATGTAGACCTTTTGTATGTTTTTTCCTTTGTTTCTATTTCCTTAGACTGTAGGGGTGTCGAACTCAATCAGAGAAGGGGCCAAAATCTAAAATCCAGCCTAAATCGTGGGCCGAATGGTTTACTGAACAGTCATAAACTGTCATTGTGATGGAAACGCAGCGGAGTGCAGTGATGACAGCGCGGTGCGGGCCACATTGCAAGGCCTGGCGGGACGGATTTGGCCCGCGGGCCTTGTGTTTGACACATGTGCCTTAGAGGATGTATCAATGAAAATTCTGCTTCATGAGATATATGAAATTTTACTGCCTATGTTTTTTCTAGGCTTTTTTAAAAAAATAGTTTCCATGACCTACATTTAAGTCTTTCATCCATTTTGAGTTTATTTGTGTGTATGGTATAAGTTGGTGGCCTAGTTTCATTTTTTTTGCGTGTACCTAATCTTCCCAATTTGACCCAGTGATCTCACTTCCAGGAATATTTCCTAAGAATCCTGAAACACAAATTAGAAAGCATATATGCATCCGCATGTTAATGACAGTGTTATTTACAATAGCTAAGATCTGTAGCCCAAGTGTCCATCAGTAAGTGAATGGATAAAAAAGCTGTGGTACATTTACTAAATGGAATATCATACAGTTATAAAAAGAGAATCTATTATCCTTTGTAACAGTATGTATGGACTTGGAGAGTATTATGCTAAGTGAAATAAGCCAGTCAGAGAAACACAAATATCACATGATCTCTGTTATAAGTGGAATCTAATGAATAATAAACTGATGAATAAAATAAGTCCAGAGACATAGATTCATGGAACAGACTGACAGATGGGAGTTTAAAAAACATATTAGAAATATTATGTCTCTAATATTTCTAATATGTTTTTAGAAGAGAATGGTTGGGGTAACAGGGAGAGATTAATTAAAGAACTTTTATACATATTTGCAAAGCTCATAGACCCAAACAATAGTGGGGAGAAGGCTTGGGGTGGGGCAGAAGTTTGATGGAAGAGGTATCGAGGACATTTGTAATACTGTCAACCATTTAAAATATATATTAAAAAACATACAAAAACCAACTTTATTGTGAAACCAATGAAATAAAAATTTCAGTCTATTACAAAAACAAAACATATTTGTCTCTGATTTATTGTTCTCTAGGTACTTATCCATTTTCTATGATGTATACAATACTTTATCAGTTCCATTGGGAAAGCCTAGAAAAATTGCAGTTCATGCCTGCCACAATTGTCCATTTCTTTAGAGGGAAATAATAAATAGTACAACAATCAGGGAAGATAAGCAAACTCAAAAAGATAACTGGTATTTGTGTTAAGGTCTACTATGTATCAGACGTTGGACTGCATGGTTTACAAATGTCATTGCAGAAGCAATATCAGGCAATGATTAACAGTGTGGGCTCTGGAACCAGATTCTAAGTGTCTAACACATGATAGTGATTATTATCATATAATTGATTTTCACAACAAACAAATAGAGTAGGCATTTTTATTCTCATTGTATAAACAAGGAATGCAAAGTTAGAAGATTAGACATCTTGCATAAGATCACACAATTGAAGTATTGTAGATTAAGATTCTGATTTCTCATTGTACAGCCTGTAGTTTTCTCACTGCTACCTCTCATCTAATGTGCAATGTACAGATCAAGTTTTCTTTTAGTGCTTATGCTTGCAAAGTAAGAGGTATGCTGAGCAGGGGGGTGACATAAATCACAGAAAATATACTGGTAAATATGAGTGTTGGCAGGCATTTAAATGAAGTTGTGTGCATTAATTAGAGAAACAGAGTTAGAAAGACATTCCAGGAAGGAACTAACACCTCAGGTAATAGCTGTGGGAATGACTCACTTTAAAGAGTGGGCTATGATGCAGAGGTAATCCTACTGGAGTTGAACTCTTTGTATTATGTGATGAGAGGTTGTGGAACGTGGCCTTCCTAATGATTATTTGATTTGTAGCTTTTATTATTTACCTGTCTTTTTTATAATATTGCATTTTCTTTAAAAGTTGGAAATAATACTCTATTTTCTTTTCAAGTAAGAGCAATCTGTTGGGCTACCTAGTTTCATGCCCTTTCTTCTGCACAGATATTTTGTACAGCAATATTTATAAATTAATACTTTTATTATTATTATTGATTTTGGGAAGAGAGGAAGAGGAAGGGAGAGGGAGAAAGAGTGAGAGAAGCATCAACTGGCTGCTTTCTGTATGCATCCCATCAAACTTGAATCCTGGGTATGTGTCTGACTAGGAGTCAAACCCATGACCCATTGGTGGACAGGGTGATACTCCAACCAATCATGGCTAATACTTTATTATTGATTGCTTTATAAATACTAGCTATATTTCATTGATTATTTTTTATTTCTAGAGTTTTCCTAACTTGTTTCTCTATTCTCATCTCAGTCCCACCTCCCCATCCCCCTAAAGTAAAGGCTTCTTTTGGTGAAACTTGGAATACCTAAGTCTGACCAAGTTATTACTTTGCTCAAAACTTCTAATGATTTTTTCTCTGTTCACTCAAAATAAAATTCTATGTTTTTACTATTGGCTATAACTTCCTATAGATCTTATCTCCTGCTGGCAACCTCTCTGACCTCAATCCACACATTGCCCAACCCCTTAGTTCCTTCATATCCCTGCTCAAATACTATCTAATCATTAAGGTCTTCCCTTACTATCTGATCTAAAATAGCCTAGGTCCTTTAATCTTTCCCTAAATTTGCCCCAGTGCTCTTTTTCTCACATATGTTGATTTTGTTAACATCATTCATCATTACTTGACATAGCACTGCTTATTTGTTTATTTTCTATTCCTCCCACTGAACATATGCCCCATGAGAGTGGGTACTTTTAACATCAAGAACTTTGGCACATAATAGGTTTTCAAAAAAATATTTACTGAAAGAATAAGTGAGTAATCTAACATTTTAAATTTCTATTGAGCAATTAATATGAATCTGAAATACGATAGAAGATAAAGTTATTAATTCCACCTTAATCATCAACACACTTTATGAGGTTAGATGACTTCTCACACAACCAATCAAGGACTGTCATTCTTCATCGGGGATGAAGCGGCTGTCTTTTCTTTTTCAAGAAGGAGCTAGGAATTTATGTTTTGCCATCATAGTGATCTCTGGGGATAGGAGAGGTTGACTGTAAAACCATCTGAGGTCAAGTCAGCATCCAAGTTTGCCTCCATTTAGGTGTCCTTGTTCTATGTAGTTCAACTTGTTTATCCATCTGCTAGTTTCAAATGAAAATCTGCAAGCAATATTCAATTGTACTATTTAATCTTAAATTTATATCATTTGAAACTTTCATAAATTCTTTATGATCCACTTCCCTGATTTATTGAGTCTGAGTAGTTTAGACAAGGCAGAGAAAAACATAGTACTATATGGTATGCTACTTGTGAAATACCCAAAAATATAAGACCAGGTAGCCCTCTCTAGATTTGTGTTGAAGAGTTTGGCAAATAGTATATGTTCTGTGGATTACCACTGTTGTCTAGGCATGCCAAAATTTTTCTTCATTGGGCATCTCAGTCCTTTAAAGTAGACCCATTACAAATTGAACTTTCAAATAAGGATCCAGTGAATTACAGTAGAAATAATAACTGCATATGTGTGGTTGTCTACTACCCAAAAACATTGTTAGAAGTTCTTTCTTGATACCAATTTCTCATAAAATTATGCAAACACAAGCACATACCATATCTGAGTCTTCATCACAGAACCAGAAATGTTGGCTCCATCCTGGAGATTCCCTGAGATCCCACATTACCATCTTGTGGGCCCACCAAAGCTATTGCCAGTGGCTTTTCCATGCAAATGGCCTGTCTTGGATTATGCTTCAGACTTTCCTAAAATCTATCAAATAACCAGTATCTGGCCTTATTGTGTCCTGTTCCTCTTGCTAAATGGCCCTGAGGAGGCTAAAAGGGGTAATTCCAATGTAACCGTCATATTTGGAGGCTAGTGATCTGAATCCAAGCCAGCAAGCTCAGTGAACATTCCTGATAACCTATAATTAAGTCACTTTCTTTTAGCATCATTTTACTCTATCTCAACTTTACTTTTATGCCAACACTCTTTCCTCACTATCCTCCTTTGTTGTTCTGTTTCTCTTACCCTATTCCTGCATTAGATTTTCCCCATTCCTTCTTTTTTACTCCCTGTTAAAATTTCACCCTACTTATGTATCTACTTTTCAATTCCTTGCTCCAACTCTCTCTTCTCTTTCTTCACTATTTAATTTTTCTCTCTCTCTGTCCTTTTGTTGCTGTTTGCTTGATTGTTTATTATATTGTTTTTAATGCTTGTTTGAGAGATTGTTTTTCTTTTTCTTTTTTTGTTTTGTTTTGTTTTTTGCTTCTGTTTTCCCTCTCCTCACTTGATCTTCGTTGTTGTTTGTAGTTTGCATTCATGTCTAGGTATTTGTTGCTGGCATTCATTGGAATTAGTGGCTGTTATATTGGAGTTTTCTCCCCATATAAATAGTTTTTCCCCCTCTTATTTTTTCTTTTCTTTTGATATATTTTATTGATTTTTTTTACAGAGAGGAAGGGAAAGGTATAGAGAGTTATAAACATCAATGAGAGAGAAACATCGATCAGCTGCCTCCTGCACACCTCTCACTGGGGATGTGCCCACAACCACGGTACGTGCCCTTGACCGGAATCGAACCTGGGACCCTTGAGTTCACAGGCTGATGCTCTATCCACATGCCAAACCAGTTACAGCCCCTCTTCTTTCTTATTCTCTTTCTTTCTCTCTTACTTTTTTTCCTTTTCCAAATTTAATTTTTTGCACTCCTTTTATTTTTTCTTCTTTTTCCTTTCTTACCATCTAATTCACTTTTCTTTGGTGGTCACCTTCATTTGGGATTATTAGTATTGTGAATACATTTGTGTTCAGTGCCTTATGCCTTATTGTGTTGTATTTTGTGCCTTCAAATCAATGTAGGAGAGAGAGAACAACATAACCAGACACCTAGAGGAGAGAAATCATGGGGAGACAAAGAAACAGCCAGTATATGAAAGAAAAGCAGGCATCACCAGAAAAGGAAGCAAACAAAATGGAGGTAAGCAACTTATCAGAGAAAGAATTTAGAGAAATGGTCATAAGGTAGATGAAAAGAATGGAAGACAAATGCAACAATATGTGTATGAACCAAGAGGAAATGAAAAAGAACCAAGAAGAAATGAAAAAATGACATCTCTGCTATAAAGAACTCAATAGAAAGCATCAATGGTAGACTAGAAGAAGCAGAGGATAACATCGGTGAGCTAGAAGACATGGTAGGAAAAGATCAACAAAACCAAAAGCTGGTTCTTTGAAAGGATAAACAAGATTGATGAACATCTAGCCAGGCTCACCAAGAAGAGGTGAAATAACAGAGGAGAAATAACAGAACCCACAGAAATACAAAGGATTGTTAAAAATACTATAAACAGCCGAAACCAGTTTGGCTCAGTGGTAGAGCATCAGTCTGCAGACTGAAAGGTATTTGAGGTAGGTAGAGAAATTAAATGGTTAGCCGACCCTCTACAGTATAGGCATAGATTATCAAATTAGAAAATTACAACATTTCCTTCTTCCTATATTTTTATCACCCCTATGTGTACCTCAAAGTTATATATTTATATCCATTAAATAACTCTTGTAAAGAACATATTTTTCTCAAGTTATAATTTTCATGGAATTATCATTCCCAATTATCATGGGAATGATAATTGTTGAAAGTATATATTAAACTTCAGAGTCATCTCACTTAAGCCTTAGAACAGCTTAAGTTCAGGTGAGTTTGCTTCAATAACTGAAAAACAAAATAAAACACCAAAACTTAAAATTCATCATTGCAGATTCTGAAAAATTAAACAGTGAGCCATTATTTTTTTGAAAACTGGTTTATGTTTTATCCTTGGGCTTTTCTTGATTACAGCCCAGTGACAGTTAAGAAACATCACCATTTTCCTAAGCAGTGGCTATTCATTTCAGCTGTTATCATACTCTGTAAACCAGAATGCAAATGCAAAGAGCCCATTGGCTGCTGTTCTGTGAGAGACTCTAAAGACAACTTGGCATCTGGCAGATAGAAAATAAGAATAGTGGGCTTATGTTTTCTAAATATAGCTTTCTAAAACAATAGGTATGTCAAGAAAACACATGTTAAAAAAATGAAAAGCAAAGCACAGCTATTCACAGTCACCTGAGAGAAATATTCATGTTTTAGGTGTTAAACATGGATGCTTGCTAAATACATTTATTTTAGCAGAAGAAAAGCAAACTGCATTCACAAGTATGTGTCTGTGTGTGACCCTGCATGTGAGTGAAGCCAGAGAGGAGGAGGGGGAAAGAAGGGGAGAGAAGAATGAAGGGAGGAGAAAGGGAGGAAGAGGCAGAGAGGAGGAGAATTTAATTGATTGGTTGATTTCCTTTCTGGGAGGTTCAGTTTAAACATGTTTCCTGAAAGCAGAAGCCCATCAAGGGGAGCAGAGGCTTAGGACTCAATAGATCTTGAGTAGTAACAATTTCATGTTACACTTTCCCTTGCTGAAAGGGAGGTGAGAAGCTTGTGCATGGCCTTGGCTATTTGGTTTGGATAACTGGGTGCCCCAGAATGTGGGAAATGCCTGGATGCAAAATATCCATGATATGAAAGAAGCTTTCTAACTATCCTAGATATCACTGAACTTGATCCATGACAATAAATTAAATAAGTGTTCAAGGAATTGGGGTATGTTTATAATTTAGGACATAAACACACTCAATTCCATTTTATAATAGCACAGTTCTCTGACCTACATTAACTCAATATTAACTAAAGCAGATTCAGAGCATAAACTGTAGTTATTTTTCAGAAATGTATATTTTAAAATGTAATGTCATTAGCATTATTCATTCTTTTAATTTTTCTATGAATGCAACTTTAGGACCTGGTACATTTCATTAAAATATAATAACAATCACTCATGGGCAGTAGACATTGTATCTAGTTAATGGCCCTGACAAATTTAACATTTTGGGGTAAGAAAAAGGAGGTAATTAACAATATCAGTAACAAATACTGTTGTAGACAAAGTCTTATGAGCAAAAGAATGGGAGTGGTCTACTCGAGGAGACAAAAACTTTTTATTATCACCAGAGTGCTTGAGCAATTTTAAATGTCTGTGCTAAAACAAACCTTCTGCCAGGGTAGACTGCTCCCAGGCTACTGTTTATAAAATGCCATGTTTAATCCTTGCAGCAATCCCATGAGGTAGATATTATTAATAAAATTATTTTAGAGGAACAATCTGAGGCTGTAAGCAGTTAATTTGCTTGGGTAACAGAATCAGTCAGGTTGGCCACAAAGGACCACCTTCATAACCAATTTGCCATATTGCTTTTGCAAAAACAGTTTGGATATTGAACTGTATTGACCTCCTCCTTGTCTCAAATTTACCTGCTAATCCAGGTAGAGGAAATCTAATCATTCCATAAATTAATTTCTTTCAGATAATCCATTCTAGAAATTTTTCTATCCTGTGTAGTTTTATAACAATATTTGTGAACAGAAATCAAGCTTCAGCTTTTTATTCTCAGAAAGAAAAGTTACTCATACATTTTGCCTGATTTCATTAGATTCTTGAGAGATGCAGGCATTGCAAAGAAAATGCAATAATCTATAATTCTCCTACAGAGTTGAGTTGGATTATGAGAGATTGTACTAGCCAGCCACTAGTGAGTAAATGGAAATATGTAGGTTTTGCACATAAGGAGAAGTGTAACCTTATCTAAATGTCAAGGATATTTGGGGATATTTAACATCCTTGTAAGTATGACTGTTCGGGATTCCTCCAGGAGACATTTAGTATAGCCTTGGGTCTAAGAATAACAGTTCATATCTATTATTATCATTGAACAGAATAATTTTGAGCCTAGACAAGTGTGTGTGTGTGTGTGTGTGTGTGTGTGTGTTCATGTGTGTCTGTATGTGCACACGCAGTCACACATAGTGATATAGAACAGAGTAAACATAGAGTAATTCGAAGACCTGAGAAACAAGTTCATGGAGTGTAATACAATGAGTTAATTTGTGGACGGTACCAATAGTCTGGGAGTCTTAGCTTAAAGAATAAGATATGCATGTAGGGCCTCAGGATTTGGAACAGGGCAGGTAGAGTGAAATCCATCCAGGAGACCAGGATCTGGCTGCATTCAGAAATTCTATGTTGACCAAAGGCATACAGGTCTGCTGCTGGTGTTGAAGGAGGCCGGACTAAGACCACTGTCACATCCATGATCAAGGACATCATAACAACACAAACCAGTTGAGAGATTAAATACTAATGCAGATTCTTTACTCTTTCATCAGCTCCATTTCTTTTTCATTTCCCATAATGATATCCTTTTCCATGCTTTTGAAACTCCTAGTCTTATTCCCTTTCTCTGAAGAATATAAATGGTACTAATTCCTAACTGCCACTGATCATAGAAGCCACAGGTAAGAATTCCTTTAATTTCCTACCAGCAAACACAGATTTGGTTAAATCTTTATTCAATTTTAATTTCTTCCTTTGTCATATAATGAAACATACCTAAGAATCTCCTAAAAACCTCTTCTTCTAGGTTGTATATCTTCCTCCTCAGGGAGCTTATTGAATTGATTAATTCTTCTCCTGTTTCTTCATGTTCTCCCTACTTCCTTCTTCCCCCCAAAATACAAAAATCCTCGTATTTCACATCACAAAGCCCAGCATAGCTAACTCTTCTTTCTTTGCCCCCAAACACCCTCTAGCTTGCTTTGTGTCCATCCGGGTATGAAATTATTTTGACCAAGATCACCAAATACATCTTTATTGTTTAAATGTAATGCATACTTTTCAATTTTTTTTTCCTAAATTGAACTACTGTTGTTCATTTCCTCCTTTAAATATTTCTTTCTTTGTCTTCTAGGTTGCGCACTGTCCAGGTTTTCCACAAAATGTTCAGAGTCATCTTTTTCTGCCAGGAATTCCAGCCCCTTCAACCTTCTCTGCCTTCCTACCTACACTTCACTTTCTCCACATAATCCCTCCTCTTTCTGAGATCAGTTTTATCCTTCAAGAAGCTCTTCCTGGTTTGGAAATGTGTTTTAAGGAAAAAAAAGAGAATATTTTACAGAGACCATAAGTGGTCTGTAAATCTTAAAATATTTACTCTCTGGGTCCTCACAGAAAATGTGAACTGATACTACTTAAAAAGTTTTACACAAAGATTGATAACACTATCAGAAGAACCACTGTAGGACAAAATTGTGCAATATGGAAACCTTTCAGAAATAGGAAAAGATGTTTGAGTCACCATATGCCATACTTGTACTATGTATGTATACATGCACTCTCTCACACACAAAAAAACACACAAAATAATACTCTCCTAGAAACTCTTGGATATGCTTTTAGCACAATCATTGTCACAAACAGCAATTATTTGCTTTTGTTTACTGAGTAATAGACTTTATTCATTTTTTAGAATAGTCCCTAAGTTTTCATTTAGTTTTAAAAAGAAACTGTTTTATTATATAAAAATATTTTAAATAAATAAGTGCAGTCATTCACACTCTTCCCATTAGTTTGCATATATTACAATAGTTTAAACCAGTGATTCTAGCTATCACTTCATCTGTTACACGGTGGCAGTTGTGCTTAGGAAAATACTTATTCTTAGTAACAGAGTATACATTCTTGTTATGATCTAATGTGAACATGACAGTTTGAGCAAAACATCCCAAGATTTGATTTAAATTATAGGATAGAAAGATCTCTTATAAAAAATTTCTCAATAGGCTGATTGTGGAATATATGTGTCTATGCTTTTTTGGCACATGACCTATTTTTTTATTAATGAAGTAAAAACTACTTTACAAAGTTATTTTTATTTTTTTATCTTTAAAAAATTGATTTTAGAGAGAGATAAATCAATTTGTTATTAAACTTATTTATGCATTCATTGGTTGATTCTTATATGTTTTGTGTCTGGTGATCAAACCCACAACCTTGGTGTATCAGAATGATTCTCTAACCAATTGAGCTACCTGTACAGGACCTATTTTTATCTTCCTATTTAGTCTTAATATATGCAAAATTCTCTCTCACCTTGTATGAAGTAATTTTTTTGGAAGCACTTAACTATTAGTATTTATAATTTATTTGCCTGCACATGCTACATAACCAAAAATAAAGTAAAAATAATTTTTAGGAGACTTTTGGAATAAATTATAATATATTAACATATGTAAATTATGGAGGGAAGATATACTCATGAACAACCAAAATTATCCTTTAATTTAATTTTACCAGGTATTTTGTCTTTATTACAACTTCAATATTGTGCATTTATCGCATACATAGAGGTTCTACTTGGAGTGAAATGGATAAAGATCTTAAAAGTTCTGAGAGAAAGCATCTGGCACATTGCTCATCCTAACTAGTGGAGCCTTTGCTCAGTTTCTGGCTAAAGATGACACAAACACATTGCTATTCCCAAACTGCCTGAACTAAACTATGAAATATCACCTGGTACATAAAAAGGAACAGTGAAACCATTTTAAACCTCAGTTTAGTCATAACCACCATTTTAAAACAAACACAAATTATCACCACTCACAAAAGCATATTCCTTGACAGTCAACCCACAATTATCTTGAGAAAATATATCAGTACCTTGCTGAAGAAGAATCCTGATTGTATTTTGTGGACTCATCATTTCTAGCAAGCATAAAGGCTATGCATATAACACAGAGATCACTTCCCCTCAGCATCTTCAATACAGCTAATTATTTCAGCAGCTAATTAGGTATATTCCCAATGTTAATGCCCTGTTTGTCTATCTAGAGTTGCCCATTTACTTGCTGAAGTGTTCATCTTTGTGGGTTACCTCAAAGGCTAAAATGAAGGGACAAAATTGGATGCCTCTTGACCACTTGTGTATTGCTAATGTAAAGTCTAAAAGATAATAAACTATGCTGAGATCACTAGTCAGAAAAAGGGAAAGATTTAATGGGCCAGGATGGTAAACACAGGATGACCTACTAGAACACATGTGTCAAACACAAGGCCCGCGGGCCAAATCCGTCCCGCCAGGCCTTGCAATGTGGCCCGCACCGCGCTGTCATCACTGCACTCCACTGCGTTTCCATCACAATGACAGTTTATGACTGTTCAGTAAACCATTCGGCCCGCGATTTAGGCTGGATTTTAGATTTTGGCCCCTTCTCTGATTGAGTTCGACACCCCTAAGATAGAGGATGCACTTTTTCTTAACCCTACAAGGTGCTTGGTGATACCGGTTCACTATGGCTCTGAGTCTGACAGGGGAAGAGATTCAGAAGTCAGGGTGACAGTCTAAGGGGGACCGGGCCCACTCCACCTAGTTTGTTTCCCCTAGCTGAGTCATCCCAGACCCAGGGTCCCAGGAGAGCAAGCTGAAGGCAGGAGGCCAGGAGGGAGGTCTCAGTGGCAGCAAGGGTCTGGTGGCTTCTGCCTCTGACCTTTGCAAGGCTCTCTAAATTGGGTTGTAGAAACTGTTACTCTGGGGAATTCAAGGAAAAAAACAATTTCTACTTCAAAAATGATTGGCTTTGAGGAGATTGGAAGATGGCAGCAGACTAGGTGGATCTTTCTCCCACTTACCCCCAGAATCTAACTGGAATTAGAACTAGGTTGGGGAATATTCACCCTGAAATACCAGCTGAAGACTGGCTGAAGAGATGTTTAAACAGGAAGGGAAGAAACCATTTTTAGATGGGCAGGAAGGGCGCAGTTGTGAGAGGAGCTGGCCCAGCTCTCAGGGGCAGCAAGCTAAGGGTGAGAAGAGATCCTCCAGAGAGGAGCGACGCCTGGACCCTAGGCAGAGCATGCCACCCTGAACAGCTAGAGACAGAAACAGCCACCTATGCAACAAAAACCAGTGGGGTTTCTAACAGGCAGGGAGCTGAGGTCTCTTTAGGTAAAGCACCCACCCCCTTTTTTTATCTTGTATTGAAATTTAGAGATAGAGGAAGGGAGAGAGAGAGAAACATCAATGTGAGAGTGAAACATCAATTGGGTGCCTCCTGTATACTCCCAACTGGGGATTGAGCCTGCAATCTGGTATGTGCTCTGTGTAGGAATCAAACCAGCAACCTTTCAGTGCATGGGGTGATGCCCAAACAACAGAGCCAGGCAACAAAACCACATTTTTTAGCATGGGATTTTCATTCCCAGGCACTTAAACTATGTTTCAGTGGAGTCACTTAAGATGAGAAGGGGTGGAGGAGTAGGGAGGAGTCATGGGTAGGACAACTGCTGGGATACCTGTGCTGAGTCATTCCTCTATATTCCAGAGGCCATTTCTCCTCAGAGACACAGCCCCTCCCAATAGCAGAAGCCTGGGGAAAGTCAAATACCACCTTGGATACAGCTTGCCCCACCTTAAGGAATTGTGTGCCCCATTTTCTGAAAGTGTGCCTCACCCTGCATCATGACTCCTACTAAGAAGGCAGCAGACACAGGGAACAAAGATTTTAGGGAGCATCAGTGTCTGGCTTTGGGATGGGGATATTCTCCAGGAACCTGGCTGGTGCTTCCCTCTCACAGGAGAGCTGATGGAAACTCTTGGCTTTCAGCAGACTTCACTGGCTTACCTGAGGACTTTGCCTAGCTGAGGAAAAGGAAGTGGTCTTGGCACACACACACCATCCATCTCTGAAAGCTGAATGTTTACTATCTTGCCTTAGGACCCCATGCTGCTAAAACGCCAACCTAGGAGCTCAGCTTGGCCACTGCCTTGGGCAGCCAAGCCCAGTGAAGGCAGACACAAGTTGTAGATGACTTGCGGCTTCAAACAAGGCCCTGAGAGCCAAACTGTCAGCTTCTGACAGTAGATAGCACAAAAGTACCTTCCAGGAGGCCCAAAATAAGCATACACAATAGCCTCAGACAGTATAAGAGTAGGAACCAATGGGAAACCTAGCAGACACTAAAATTTTCCAAGATGAACTTCTTTGTTGGTATTTTTGTTTTTATTTTTACTTGCCATTATTTTCTTTTTTATTCCTTTGGTTTTTATTATTATTATTATTATTATTATTATTATTTCTATTTTCTCTCTTGGGTCTTTCATATTTCTTATTTACCTCCTTTTCTTACTTTATTTCTTTATCTTTCTTTCTCTTCTTTTATTATTTTTATCTTTATTCTTTCCTTTCAGAATCCTTTCTCTTCTAGTGTTATTTTTATTTTATTATGAATTTTTCTTTCTTTTCATTTATTAATCTTATTCTATTTTCTCTTTCCTAAATCTCTATTCTTTTGTGGTTATTTTTGCTGCTATTGTTGGGTTCTTTTGTATGTTTTTGTTTGTTTCCTGTTTTAATAACAGCTCAGAAAAAGTGGTCAGTATTGAGTCTCACATTTTTATTGCCTAAGAGATCCCAACCATGAATGGGACAACAAAATAAAGACCCAATTACAACAGCAGGGCACAAATAACCCAAAAGGGTTGCTCCTAGAGCATACAGCTCAAGAGTTCAAAGACACCACACCAATTGGATCTCATAGGACATTTACTACAAAAGGGAACTCTATGAAGACTGGTATTCATATCAGGTATATCTAATAAACAGAATCAAACACAAAAAGACAACTAAAATGGGGAGGCAAAGAAACAAACTTCAAATGAAATAAAAAAGATAAGTCCACAGAAAAAGACCTATTCAATAAATGAAATGGAATAATTTATCTGACATAAAGTTCAGAGTGATAGTTATAAGAATGCTAAAGGAATTTAGTGAGTCCTAAAAAAACTTAATGGAAACTATATCAGCATGGAGATCGACATAGAAACTATGAGTAATAAATGAATAACACTATGTCTGACATAAAGAATACACTGGAAGGAATTGTAAGCATGCGTGGAGAAGTAATTTAGAAGACAAGGTAGAAAAAAGCACCTAATTAGAGAAGAAGTGTAAAGAAAAAAATACTTAAAATGAACGAGGAGACTTTGGGACAATATGAAATATAACATCTGTATAATAGTGGTCTCAGAGGGAGAAGAAAATGAGCAAGGGATAAAGAACCTGTCATAGTAGGGGAATTTATTACCCCACTGACATCACTGGGTAGATCTTTCAGACAAAAAATGTAACAAAGAAACAGTGACCTTTAACAACACACTATATCAGATCGATTTAAGTGATATTTACATAACATTTTATCCTAAATCTGCAGAATATACATTTTTCTCAAGTGTACATAAAACATCTCAAAGACAGACCACATGTTAGGACACAAAATAACTCCAAGTTTAAGAAGATTGAAGTAATATCCATCACACGAAGCTATAGATCAACTACAAGATAAAAACTCAAAAACATTTAAACACATAGAATCTAAATAATATGTTATTAAACAATGAATGGGGTATGAATGAAATCAAGGAAGAAATAAAAAACTTCCTGAAAAAAAGAAAAGAAAAGAAAATGAACAAATAACAACTCTAAGTCTCTGGGACACAGTAAAAGCAGTCCTGAGGGGAAAGTTCATAGCATTACAGGCCTACCTCAAGAAACAAAAATAACTCAAATGATCTAATCCAGCAACTAATATAATTAGAAAGAGAAAAATAAGAAAAGCCCAAAGAAAGCAAAGGAAGGAAACAATATAGATCAGATTTAAAAAACAGAAACAAAAAATAAAACAAAATGAAAACACAGCAGCAGACAAGATCAATGAAATCAAGAGATGGCCCCAAAAGTCTTCCATGATTCCTTTCTTGTACTCCACAAAGTAGCTTTTTCTTTTTGCGATCATTTCTAGTGGTAAAAAAAAGGAATTGGGGTATCAACGTGGGGGGAGGGGGATCACTTAAAATGACACAGGGGGGATCAGAGGGGGGAATCAAAATGGCACAGGAGAATCAGAGGGGGGATTACCATTTTATCAGCACTCAGCACCTTCACCGAGTCCTGTCCACTCTAATCCTCCTGTTCTTCCACACGCATCTGCGAAAGTCTCCTCCTCTCTCCCGCCCTGTGCTCACTGCTTTCTCTGACCTCCACTCTGCCTCCACACAGCAGTGATGTCAGGATTCTGTGCAACATCACTGGTTGCTAGACTCCAGTCTGGGTGGCCCTAGTGACCAGTTTACGGTAAATTAATTTTCATTCTGAGACAGAGCCTAGGGGGGGCCTTATTTTCAGGGGAATGACTTATATTTCACTCATAAGGAAACCTGTAAGTAGGTCTTATTTTTGGAGGATGTTTTATTTTCGGGGAAACATGGTAGATCTAGAGACATGGAAGCATGTCTGTGGAATCTCAGAAGAAAGGTGGGGGTGGGTGGGTGGATAAAGGTCAACCAAAGAACTTGTATTCATATATTTGTAAACCAGAAACACAGACAATAGGGATATGAAGGCTTGGGCCAGGGAGAGAGATGGGATAAAAAGACTTAAGGGGGGAGGAAAGGGAAACATATGTAATACTTTCAACTAAAAAGGTTTTTTTTAATGGGATAATGGAAATACTATACCTAAGGATTCTTAGTATTTTTAAACTTAGAATCATAACCACTTCAGTTTATATTGTTTGCAGAATCAAAATAGTTAAGCAAGAAAAGGAATAAATGATTATTTTCCAATTTAAAAAAGTTAGACTCTGAACTGCTTTGCCTTTTGTTAGTTGTTTAGAAAATCACTAGGTCTTTTGAAGTTAAAGTAGAATGATAAAATTTTTTTAATAAAAAAATTAGAAATATTACAAAATATATTTCTTTTATTTTTATCAATGTAATAAAATTTTTAAATGTTATTGTCCTACTAGAGGCCTGGTGCATGAAATTCATACACTGAGTGGGGGGTTGTTCCTTAGCCCAGCATGCATCCTCTCCAATCTGGGACCCCTCAAAAGATGTTAAACTGCCTGTTTAGACCCCGGACTGCTGGTTCCCAACTGCTCATTTGCCTGCCTTCCTGATTGCCCCTAACTGCTTCTGCCTGCCAGCCTGATCACCCCCTAACCACTCCCATGCCAGCCTGATTGATGTCTAACTGCTCGTCTACCAGCCTGTTTGCCCCCAACTTCCCACTTCTGCCAGCCTGGTCACCCCTAACTGCCCTCCCCTGCAGGGTTGATTGCCTCCAACTGCCCTCCCTTGCAGGCCTGGTGCCTCCCAACTGCCCTCCTCTGCTGGCCATCTTGTGGTGGCCATCTTGTGTCCACATGGGGGCAGGATCTTTGACCACATGGGGTAGCCATCTTGTGTGTTGGAGTGATGGTATATTTGCATATGACTCTTTTATTAGATAGGATAGAGGCCTGGTGCATGGGTGGGGGCCAGCTGGTTTTCCCTGAAGGGTGTCCCGGATCAGGGTGGGGGTTCCCTTGGGGTGTGGGGCAGCCTTGGCGAGGGGCCTGTGGTGGTTTACAGGCTGGCCACACTCCCTGGTGACCCAAGCAGAGGCCCTGGTATCTGGGGTTTATTTACCTTTTACAATTGAAACTTTGTAGCCTGGAGCGGAGCCAAGCCACCTGCTCACTGTGGCCAGCAGCTGTTTCTGTTGGGGTTCATGTAGCTTCTATAATTGAAACTTTGTAGCCTTGAGTGGAGGCCTAGGCTGGCTAGGGTGTGTGGAAAGCTTGGCTTCCATTGCCAGGGAAACCCAAGCCTCTCAACTGATCTTTGTGGCTGCAGCCATCTTGGTTGGAGTTAATTTGCATACTTGCTCTGATTTGCTAATGGGTGTGACTGGTGGGTGTGGCTTGAGCGGAGTGATGGTTAATTTGCATATTACTCTTCTATTTGGTAGGATATAATACAATAAAAACCCAGGTGGTGTCATGCTCTTGTGTGACACCCTTGCATGATGCGATCACAAGATGGCCTCCACAAGATGGCCAGCAAGGGAGGGCAGTGGGAGGTGACCAGGCCAGCAGTGGAGGGCAGCTGGGGATAACCAGGCTGTCAGGAGAGGGCAGTTTGGGGTGATCAGGCCTGTAGGGGAGGGCAGTTGGGAGTGATCAGACTGGCAGGCAGAAGCAGTTAGGGGCAATCAGGCAGGCAGGCAAGTGTGGCTGTTAGGAACCATCAGTCCCAGATTGTGAGAGTGATGTCTGATTGCCCCCCAGGGGTCCCAGATTGGAGAGGGTGCAGGACGGGCTGAGGGATAACTGCCCACCCCCCCCTAATGCATGGATTTCATGCACTGAGCCTCTAGTATTCTATGAATTGTTACTGTAAAAACCATTGAAACCTGTAAAAAATTTTGTGAGTTTATTTGAGCCAAACTGTCCATATATGTCAGGAAGCAGAACCTCAATGAATTGAGATAATGCTCTAGAGCAGTGTTTCCCAAACTTATGATGAGAATCACCTGGTAGAGTTGTTAAAATACAGATTCCTGGTGGAGTTGTTAAAAAATTTTGTGAGGTTATTTGAGCCAAACTGTCCATATATGTCAGAAAGCAGAACCTCAATGAATTGAGATAATTTGGTTACAATTTTACCCATATGTTCCCAAAAATTCTAGTTTAGCACTTCTTAGTTGGGATTCAGGAATCTGTATTTTAACAACTCCACCAGGTGATTCTCATCATGAGAGAAGTTTGGGAAACACTGTTCTAGAGAATGGCAAGTTTACATCTGTGTGTATACATTGCAATCAAAGAAAGGGATGTAGGTGGGTTACATAAATTCACTGGTGATAGATTAGGGAGGGGGGATAAGCAATGCTGGGAAACCTCTGGGATAGGGTTTAAAGTGAAATGATGGACATATGCTTCTTTTTTACATAGATGGATACAGGATAGTTAACATAGTTAACAGTTGACAATTAACTGGATAACAATAACAACTTGGGGATGTCCTGGTGCCATTTGCTGTGCCCTGAGAGGTCAGGAAAAAAGGGAAGTTACACGTTACCCAGTCATCTCTCCAGTATGTTATCTTAGAGGCAAAAAGACAAATGGGCTCAGCTAAATCTAAGTTGATCTTTGTCAGGGACATGACTACCCACCATAACCTGTTTGTAGTTAAATATTTACTTTTCAGACCATCTTTTGATATTATTTTAGGTTTTTGAGTTTGCACAACCTCCTTGCAGGCCTTTCCTTAACTAGTTAGCATGTGGCCCTTTTTGCCCACAGAATTTAAGTGTGTGATAAGATTTATCTCATTTGCTTCTGGTAGGAAGGTATCATCCTTTGCAAGGTGCAGAGATATATTCAGGGGAAGACAGGTGGGAGGGAGAGGTGTATGTGTGCTCCCAGGAGGGAAAGCAGCATTGGGTCCTTTCCCTGGAGGGCTTTTATCTGTTTTGGGGGTGTGAAGCCTAGAGGCAGTCTCTGAGGAGGGTTTCAGCAGAATATTCATTATTTTCCCAGGTGTATTCTTTTAGGGTCCTGGCTTTTGTTGTTTGGTCAGCCTCAGGGCAAGGGGTTATTGGAGCTGGTCAGGGCATGCCCACCTGGTTTGGCCTGGAGCTGAAATACATCTAAAGCCTATAAATTCTCTCTCTAGCTGGCTGTAAATTACCAGGCCAGTTTGTTCTGCTATCTGTCTGGGTTTCTAAATTCCACTTCCAAGGAATTTTCCTTGCTTCTTACTATCCTGCCTCAGGTGTAGAGGATAGAAAAAATAAAAACCTCGGTTTCTAAGGAGTTTACAGTTAATATTATAAACATTATTGAAAATTTAACTTTATTTGAAGAATCTAAACTCAAAGAGATTTAAAAGGAGAAAAGTCTTTAGGGACAGCACACATTCAAGTTTTATTATTAAGAATCTCAGAAGCAAGATATACTGCTGTATTATATGTCTAAAGTACTTAAGACTGACTTGAGAATGTATTATCTCAACTAGAATGCTGCCAAGTTACTGGAATGAAAGCAGTAGCCTTGTTGTTTCCTGAATTATAGCGATGGAGTGGCACTGAGGACCACAGGGGGCAGATCTTTGGAAGTGTTTCTGATGTGACAACCACTCTCCCTTTCCTTCTGAAGTAAAAACACAGCTAAAGGAAAATAACAAAAATATTTTTGTATTTACTCTATATTATATAATTCAATACTTTTAGCAAGATATTAAAAATTTTCTTTGTCTTGTGGATATTTATGTTTTCCAAGTCAAAGAGTTTAGCACCATGGCAATGTAAAGAGTAGTGCAAAGACACTTTTAGGTGACCAGTTTGCCATCGAAGCATGGTCTACAAGTCCCTATTTTTATTCTTCCTTGATTTTTAAAAATTATTTTATGTCTTACTCTGTTTAAATGATTCCTTTACTCAACCCAACATCCTTTCAGCAGCTCGTTTCTATAAAACTAATGGACAATGGTAATTGCAGAGGCATAGGACATAAGCAATGAGGGGAGGCCTGAGAGATAACATCTTTACCTTAAGTTTTATAGTGCATGACTACCTTCAAGTTTTAATATCTCTGCAGCAGCTGAACTTATCTTTCACAAACATATTTGCAATATGACAATGCAAACAAATTTGCCAATGTAAACCTTTTTGTTTCAGTATTTTGAGGACTTATTTCTTTATACTAGTAATATGCAATTTTATGGACTCTTTAATTATAACTATTAGATGCCTTAGAGTTTCAAAGCATTTTGCAACTTTCCTATTATTTTCAAACCAAATATTTTATTTCAGGATTGTTTTTAGGATTATGTCAATATTACTGTTACAATATTTACAATAAGTATATTTCTTTAATAGCTAAATACTGCATCATTCTACTCATATTCCCACACCTTCTCTATTCCTATAAAATATTAATTTTTAATTAATGATAAATAGTGTAAATAAAAATGTATTTAAAATTAAATATCTAGAAGTCGAAGTCTACTTCAAATGCAGATAAAATTATTGGTATGTCTGGCTTAAAATTACCAGTTTTTATTAACTTGTGTAAAGGCAATATTAATTATAATAATAACTAACACTTATTTTGTACTTACTATGTGACAGCCATTATGCTTCTTTACTTGAATTTTTTATTAATTCACACAGTAATTAAAATATCTCCATTTTATGAAGATGAAGATAAATAATTTGCCCCAAATTCTACAGGTAGAAAATGATGTAACTAGAATTTGAATCATTGTCTTTCTGAGTAACTGCAAACCCAGTTTGAAACCTGTAAAAAATTTTGAGGGTTTATTTGAGCCAAACTGTCCACATAGTTCAGGAAGCAGAACCTCAATGAATTGAGATAATGCTCTAGGGCAGTGTTTCCCAAACTTCTCTCATGATGATAATCACCTGGTGGAGTTGTTAAAATACAGATTCCTGAATCCACACACACATTTAATTACAACAGTTTAATCTGCCCTTTGTTTACCATGATATCTGGGTGTCTTTGAAGAAAAAATGTATTTATTTAATTTTTAATTATTTAACCAAAAATTGATTTATTTGGGACTTTTAGAATCATATTTTGTAGGATAATAATTATTATTTTTATTCTTCTGAGGAAGCCACATAACCTGTGTGCTGAAGTTTGTTGATAACCTTTTGAAATGAAGATTTCATGTCTGGAGTAATTACAATTCAGAAATAGTCACAGGTTATATAAAAACAATCAAAACTCAAAAATAAGAGAGGAAAAAAACCCATCCAATTCAAAACTGGGCAAAGGTTTGAATAGACATTTCTCTAAAGAAGATATAAGGATGGAAAAAAAAAAAACATGTAAAGAAAATTGGGAATGAAAATTAAAATCAAAGTGATATATTCATATTAGAATAGTTAAAACCAAACAAGACCAAAAACAAAAATAAACTGATATTAGCAATTCCTGGTGAGGATGGAAACAGAACTTTCTTTTATTGTGATAGAAATGAAAAGTGATGCAACTACTTTGAAAAACAACTGGGCAGTTAATTATATAAAATTAAATGTATTTGTTCCAATATGATCCAGCAATCTCAGTCCTAGGTATTAACCTAAGAGAAACAAATATTCATGTGTACATAAGAACCAATAGTGATTGTTTAGAACAGTTTTAGTCTTAATTTCCTCAAATGGGAACAAGCAATGTGAATTGATAAGCCAATCCTGGTATATTTATACAATCTCTCTCTCTATAAAAGCCTAAATTGTCCCCTCGGGAATTCAAGTGGGAGACTGGGAGTTCAATTGCTTGCTATGAGGAGTGCTGACCACTAGGGGCACTGTGGAACGAAGGAAGTTTCCGCCAGCAGCTGGAAGGCCCCAGTTGGCCCTGATCACCGGCCAGGCCTAGGGACCCCACTCGTGCATGAATTGCATGCATCAGGCCCCTAGTGAAATAATAATTAACAGTAAAGAAGAATAAACTATTGATATAAATCAATAACATGGATAAATTAGAAATGTATTATGCTAAATGAAAAAAGTCAGGCACAAAAGACTATTGTATGATATTCTCCTTTCTCTCTTTTACACCCCTGCCCCCACCCCCACACACATACACACAATGTTTTATATATAAAAAACATTCTGGAAACGCAAACCTATAAGCACCAAGAAGAAATCCTGTGGATTGAGAATGTGTGAGGGGTTGATCACAAACAGGCCACAGGGGAATATTTTCTTTGTCCAATCGTAGTGTTTGTTACAAGGAATACTTTATACATTTATCAAAACTCATAAACTTCCATAAAAAAGAAAAGCAAATTTATTGTATGTACATCAAAACATAATGACAAATTTCAAAGAAATAAAAAATATAGAAGTGAACAGTAAGTAACCACATGACATGCTACCTTTGACATCTGCAGGGAATGGAGCAGGCCTGGTGTGGCCTGGTGTGTGAACGTGGAAGAAAAACCAAGGGCAAAAATCAGGCATATCTGATCATTTTGCTACAGGCTGCAAATGGGAGCAAGAAATGAAGCTGTGGTTGTAAGAAAAATAAAATAATTGAATAAATATATAGCATTATCTCTGCCACATATTTTAAAAAGTTTATGACATTCTATTTTCTATTAAAATTAAGGAATTCATTTAATTTGAAAAATTAAGTAAATGAAATGGTTTGATTTTTTATTTACAGCCACCATTTTCTAAGGACAGTCCCAGAGCTAGAATTTGGTCAGAGAATTTTAGACACATTTGTTTTAGATCAGTGCCTTTCCTTCATGGATAATTTAGAAGGAGCGGAGTCATAGACTTGGTTAACAAGGAATAAATGAGTTCTAATTAACTATTGACAGTATCTCTGAGATACCGGAATAAAAATATGTGTGTGTATATATAAATATGAATATGTATATACACATATATAATAAATCCTAAAAACAATGTGCTATATAAAAGAAATATGAATATATGATTTCTATATTCATATAGAAAAAGCCATATGATTTATTTATTTGTATTCATTCTATTTAATATTTTGTCTATTTATTTCTTAATTAATTTATAAATTCAGCAAATACATATTGAGTCCCTAAAAATAGAGCAGACATATTGATAGGGCTTCAGGATAAAGACGAAAATAAATATGTTTCCTACCCTTAAAGAAGTTGTAATCTAATTGGGGAAAGTTATTGCTCACTACTTAAAAACAAAGGGAAGACAAGCTGTAGAATCAAACAAACCATTCTGAAGTGAAAAGACATATTCAAAGGCTACTAGGCTTAGAATTGAGAGTACTGTTAACTTGGGAAAGGGTGAAATCAGATTATAAACTTGAGGGGTGGGCCAATGTCTGTTTAAGGTTAATATGCAGTTTTTAAACTTGAGCGGTGGACCTATGCCTGTTTAAGATTAATATTCAGTTTGGGACAGTGTCACTGAATTTATCTAGAACTGAATAGAGAGATAAGTGACCTCCTAAGACATGTAAATGAAATGTCACCAACCAAAGTTCATTTTCAGAATAAGTAGATTTTCTTTTCTTCTTAGGACATATGTTCCTAAATTGGGTTTAACCATACATGCACATATATAATCTTTGGGGGGTATTTAATTTAAGACACATTTTTTTGAAAAAAAATATTTTTAGATAAAACATGGATATGCTCTCATTAATAATAAGCATTATGACATCAGATTTTAAGAAATCTCATATTGCCAAAACTAGTTGATAGAGAGTCGGCTTGCAGACTGAAGGTCCCACGTCTGATTCTGGTCAAGGGCATGTACCTTGGTTGTGGGCACATCCCCAGTAGGGGGTGTGCAGGAGGTGGCTGATCGATGTTTCTCTCTCATCAATGTTTCTGACTCTCTATCCCTCTCTTTTCCTCTCTGTAAAAACTCAATAAAATACATTTAAAAAAATAAAAATAAAAATAAAAAATAAAAAAATATTATGTTTTTCAAAATCAGTATTTCTTCAGAGAATATGGATCATGAGCATGACCATTTTCTTCTATTGATTTGAAGGGCATCTGAGAACTTTACCATCAGAAGCCTTAGATTTAAAAATTGTGTTAGTAGTAGAATATACATATTAAAAAATTACAATAAATTATATTGTCACTAGAGATCCAGTGCATGAAATTTGGTGATTAGAGTCAAACAGGGCCATCTTGCGCAGTCCCAATTGGAGCTGATCAGGGCTGGTGGGCCAGGGAGGGACTGTGAGAAGTACCCTGGGCTCCAGGGCATGTCCAGCTCCATCTCACTCAGTCTTGATCAGCCAAACGCCAGCAGCAAGCTAACCTACCTATCAGAGTATCTGCCCCCTGGTGCTCAGTATATGTCATAGCGACCAGTTGGTCAACTGCTTGGTAAGACACTTAGCATTAGGCTTTTATGTATATATAGATTGTAACTCATGGTGTGAAATGGTCAGTATGAACTTTCCCTGTAGCTCCTGGCCTTTGGAGACCTCATGTCCTTCCAAGGCTTTGCTCACTCTCTTCAGCTACCACATGAAATATATTGTTTCATGTGTGTGAAGACCCTTTGCAGGCTCCTTAGGTATGTCTTTACTTTACTGTAGTTCCAATTACCCCAACATAAGGAAAGACACCCTCATTATCAGGTAACACCATCATGGTGAGATTGTCTTTTCATACCCCATCTTTCTGCTTTCTTCTCACCCATATTATATATGCTCTTGCTCAGAATTAAATGATTTTGTAATATCATTGTATTTTATTAATAGTATCAAAATACTTACAATAAGGTTAAGCTTATTTGGGTCAAGCTATGGGGCACAAGAGGCAGGGCAGGTTGAGGACTGATTGGCTCTGGGAAATGACATAGACATGAGAGGTATGGCAAAATTGTTAGCTTAAGCAATAGACTCAGTGAAGGACATCTTTAATGTGTGTTCTTAGGGTAAATGAAAAGTGAGGTCGCAGAATCTGGTATCAGGTTGAACTGGACAGGGCAAGTAAGAAATGGAGGCACAGAAGTAATAGGAGTTAGCATTAGAGGCTTAAGCTGGAGAGAGAAATAGCCATTACATTTAATTGCTTGATACCCATTACTTCATATATATCAAGCAGAGAATTAAAAGAATAAAATACATGTTTAATTTTTTTTTTTTTTTTTAGCTTTTTTGCTCTTGTGATTTTTTAAAAGTTTAACGGGAATGTAAAATAGCTAACAGGGAAGTAATTTGAAATTGTGGCTACTTTTATTTAATGTCTTACAAAATTTTCAGGACCAAGCAAGCATAATTGTTAAAACACATGTATTAAGCTGATGTAGGTGCAATAAAGCTTTATGAATGGAAAAACCTAGAAACATAAATTCCAAGTTTTTTTTTCTTCACTTTATTTTTCAGTTTAATTTTAATGTTAAGAAATATATTTTATGTTCTTTGGTGTCAACATTTAGCTTACAAGATACTTTCATCAAGTTTTTCTTTTGCTTTTAGGATGTGCTTTTGAAACGTGACTGAATTTAATACATACTTTCACCACTCTCAGCCTTCGTTATATTTATCCTTTAATAGAGGCCTGATGTGTGTAATCCGTGTGCTCAGGGAGTCCCTCAGCCAGGCCGGCACCCTCTCACAGTTCTGGAGCCCTTCGGAGCCCTTAAGGGACATCCTCAGTGATGTCATGAAGGCGAGAGAGGCTCCTGCCACCACCTCTGTGCTCACCAGCCGTGAGCCTGGCTCAGGGTTTCTGGCCAAGCAGTGCTCCCCCTCTAAGAGTGCATTGACCACCAGTGGGCAGCTCCTTCATTGAGCATCTTCCCCCTGGTGGTCAGTGCATGTCATAGCATCCTGTCATTCCACTGTTTGGTTGATTTGCATATTAGCCTTTTATTATATAGGGAAATAAAAGCCTAATATGCTAAGTGTTTGATCTACTGGTCAGCCATTCAACCAATCAAAGCATAATATGCTAAGGATGCTCAACTCCTTGCTATAACATGCATTGACCACCAGGGGGCAGACAGTTGATTGGTTGACCAGTCACTATGATGTCCACTGACCACTAGCTGGCAGGTGCTCTCACCGGTAGGTTAACTTGCTGCTGGGGTCCGGCCGATTGGGACTGAGCAAGACTGGGCAGACATGTCCTGGAGCCCTCCTGTGGTCCCTCCCTGACTGGCCAATCTCCTACATTCCTCCCCGGCTCCAATCATGCACCAGTGGGGTTCCTTGGCCTGGCCTGCCCCTCTTGCAATCCGGGACACCTTGGGGGATATCAGAGAGCAGGTTTCAGCCTGATCACACATGCCAGGCCAACAGACTTCACTGGTACACGAATTTGTGCACTGGGCCTCTAGTTGATTTATAATGCTTTAGAATTTTAGGTATTTATTCTAACCATAAACATGAATATCATAGAATATCTTTAAGAAATAAAAGCTGGAAGAGTAAGCCAGTAGCATGTTTAGAGGTTTATAAGGTACACATGCATGTTCTGTGGAAGCTGGAATGCTGGCAGGAACAGCAGCTAATCAGAGGGTGGGAGGCCAGTGGATCAGTGATTTCATCAGAAGCATTGTATTAGCCTGGAATCAGGGTAAAATAGAAAGAATCCTGTCCTATGCATATGAGTTAGACCCAAAAGTGACTGAGATATAAAGAGTGACTACTTTGGGGCAATAGGAATAGTATAATTGTATTTGGGATGATAACTTTCTGAGCCATGTTTTAAGTATTTATTGAATAATTTGCAACCTTGGCTTTTTTAATATTAAAGGAAAATCTCTGACTTATATTTGAACATTTTGGTATCCTTTAAGAGAAAATCATACCTTATTTTACATTTTAATTTATAGGTGAGATATTAATAAAAATCACAGGGTTTTATTAAATTGAAGAACAGCTTATACTTTGGATAAATATTGAACCTTATATTAGAAGTAACTTTATAATAAAATAATATCTATATCTATTAGGAACAGAATTCACAAACAGATAATGGCCAGAACATAAATAAAAATAGAACTGACCTACAACCTCTGTAGCCGCCATGCATGCGAGCGAAACCACAACCACTGTAGCAGTCAGCTTTAAATGGCAAAGTGGATCAATAACTGCCACCTTCCTTAATGTTTGCCCCATTTTAAAATTAGGACCAACCAGAGGAAATCAAATATGCTTCCCTAGCAAACATAGAGTATAGGGTGTCCCACATCTACTAACCCTGTCTCCAGCACCTTCATGCCAATAGCTTCCAACCAAGAGATACCTGAAGCCCCCCTATATGTCACTTGAAATCTTTTTCATTACCCTGATTGCTTTGAATTTCTGCCAAATGTAAGTGGTGGTGGTTGACTCCCTTGCTATAGAGCAAGGTTTGCATAAATAGCCTTTGCTTGTGTTCATTTAGGTAATTTTCATTTATTTACACATCTGAAAATATAAATGTATGGGGATATACAAAGTTATAAGATCATAGTAATATCATTCAAGATTTTTAAATAACCATTCCAGGTTATAAATTATCTAATATTAAATCATCTTATGACAGTAAAAATTTTCTGAATCTCAGCTAGACATTGAGAAGTGGTCAATTCTAATTTAGACATTAGCTTTACAACTCTTTCTTTATTTTGAAACAGAGATTTTCACAACCATTCTTTTAAAAGTAATCACTATCCCCTGAAAGTTATTTTAATATATAATTTATAGTGGTCCTTTGAGTCAATAACCCAGGACTATACCTGGTAATTTAAAGTTCTACCAAAAAGAATTTTGACTTTCAGGTAGTCAGTAAAGAATATCCAATATTTAGATAAGAAATTCAATTATCTTTTCATAGAAGCCTAGATGATTAGAGTTTAGAGAGCCAGAGGCACTATGCTATGTCATTTAAACATATAGCTAAACCAATTCTGTTTTTAATAATATATTTTATTTCAAGAAATGAATCTGCTTTGAGGGCCATAAACTCACACTACTGAATTCATATTTATTGCTTTGAAACTAATTATTTGCTAACTACTATATTAATTTTTTTTGTTACATAATAAAAGCCTTTAGCTGGAATTACCTGGAATTTTTCTCCTGGACTATTATTTAGTTACGTTCAAATACAAATTATAACAGACAATGCCATAAAAACTTTTCTGGGGTTTTAAAAGAAAAAAAAACAACAACAAAAAAACACCAAAAACAAAACAATAATATAGCTGTTTTATTTTTTAAAAAATGTATCTTTATTGTTGAAATTATTAGAGATATCCCCTTATTTTCTCCCCATTAACCTTCCTCCCTGTTCCATTCTCTCCCTAGACCTTCACCAGACTATTGTCTGTGCCCATGGGTTATGCATGTGTTCTTTAGTTAAACTCTTCTAGCACTCCCTCACGGTCACCCCTCGCCCCAAGAATCCTAGTATTTTGCAATCTCCTCTGTCTCTGATTTATTTTGTTTGTAAGTTTGTTTGTTCATTAGATTCCACATATGTGTGAGATCCTGTGATACTTAAATCTCTCTAAATGGATTATTCACTTAGCATAATACTCTACAAGTCCCTACATGTTGTCTCAAAGGGTATGAGACCCTTCTTTTTTACAGATTCATAGTATTCCATTGTGTAAATATACCACAGCTTTTTTTATTCACTCATCCACTGATGGGCACTTGGGCTGTTTCCAGATCTTAGCTATTATAAATAACACTGTTATGAACAGAGGGGTGTGTATATTCTTCTTGATTGGTGTTTTGGGCTGCCTGTAATATATTTCTATAAGTGGGATTACTGGGTCAAATGGCAATTTCATTTTTAATTTTTTGAGGAAACTCCATAATGTTTTCTATAGTGGCTTCACCAGTCTGCATCCCCACCAACAGTATACTAGTGTTCCATTTTCCCAACATCCTTGCCAGCACTTGTTGTTTGTTGATTTATTGATGGTAGCCATTCTGGTGGCTGTGAGGTGATGACTCATTGTTATTTTACTTTGCATCTCTCTAATGATTAATGACATTGAGCATTTTTTTTTCATATATATCTTGGCCATCTGTATGACCCTTTTGAGAATTGTTTATTTAGACTTTGACACATTTTTAAAAATATATTTTTATTGATTTCAGAGAGGATGGGAGAGGGAGAGAGAGATAGAAACATCAACGATGAGAAAGAATCATTGATCTGCTGCCTCCTGCATGACCCCACTGGGGACTGAGCCAAACCCAGGCATGTGCTCTGCCTGGAATCGAACCATGGCCCCCTGGTTCATAGGCTGGTCCTCAACCACTGAGCCATGCCAGCCTGGCTGCACTATTATTAAATTTCTACCCTAAGATGCTATTTAGGGCAAGTTGATTTAGTAAGTAATTTCTATACAGTGTTCACAAAGGAAAGGAACCTAGAAAAAATGTTTTTATACTGCATGGTAATGTGCTAGCAGTAATGTCAAAAAGTTTATTTGCCTATGTTTTCTTTAAGAGTTTTGTGGTTTCATGTCCAACATGAATTCTCTAATTCTCTAATTTTCTAATCCATTTTGAGTTTATTTTTGCATGTGGTTTAAGAAAGCGGTCCATTTCATTTTTTGGCATGCATCTGTGAAGTTTTGCCAACATCACTTATTAAAAGATTGTATTTATTCCATTGTATATCTTTGCCTCTTTTAGCATAGATTAATTGATCATATAAGAGATGATTTATTTCTGGGATCTATTCTATTTTATTGATTTATGTTCTTTTTATGCCAGTACCATATTGTTTTTGTTATTGTAGCTTTTTAGTATAATTTTATGTCAGGGAGCATGATGCTTCCCACTTTGTTTTTAAGATTCTTCATCTATTCAGGGTTGTCTGTGGTTTTATATGAAAAAAAATATTTTTTAGGATTAGTTGTTTTAATTCTGAGAAAAATGTCATTGGTATTTCATAGAGATTGCACTTAATTTGCATATTAACTTAGGTAGTAAGGGCATTTTTACAATAATAATCTGTCCAGTTCATTAAGAAAGTACATCCAGTCCATTAACAAAGGTACATCTTGAATATTTATTTCTTCAATAAATATTCAAAAAATATATTGAATATATTTTATTCAATATATTTCTTCAATGTCTCATAGTTTTCAGAGTACAGGTCTTTGACATCTTTGGTTAAATTTAGTCCTAGGTGCCCAGCAGGTATTGCTCAGTAGTTGAACATCAACCTATAAAACAGGAGGTCAAGTTCAATTCCCAGTCAGGACACATGCCTGGTTGTGGCTCAATCCCCAGTAGGGTGTCTGCAGAAGGAAGCTGATCAATGATTCTCTCTCATCATTGATGTTTCTATCTCTCTCTCTTCCTCTCTGAAATAAAATTTAAAACATTTTAAAAATAAAAAACAAACATGTGGAAGAGATATTTTATCATCTTACCATAAAATATTTTTAATTAAATCTTTAAGCATGATAGTATATAGAGGCAATTTATATAGCTGATTAGTTACATACTTTTGTTGGGGGGTGGGGGAGAACAGTTTATTTGAATAGTAGAAATTTTGTAAACATATTAGCTGTGCCTTGGACTGTTCTTTACTTAAAGTACTAACAATTTTGTGCAACACAGAGGGAACCAAAGCCAGATATTTTATTAAAAAAGCAAACAATAAAACTAAATCTTATTTCTCCCTATAACAGACAGGTAAAAGATGAGCCAGAATTAGCATAAAACTGGCCAATTTGCCTAAGTAGATAAATTCTTCAGAATATAGTAAAATCAGATGAGAACAAGTCATTTCAATCTATAGTTCTTGTTGAAGGAATCAGTTGGGTATTTTATTTCTTCTGAGAGAGAAAGGGTAAGCCCCTGTCATAGAATTTCTTAGAACATAGGAGAATTCTTTAGCCTCTCTTTAAAATTGAAGGTACAATTACAAAGAAAAAATAATAGTGACACTAGTAAGATACAATTCTAGTTACCACTGATAATAGTTGGTGATATGAAGATGTAATAGTATCCCTTAGTGACCCCGGTTTCTTCCATGCATATTACAGATACAGAGTGTTTGAAATACTGGACTTAGCACAGATTGTCAAGACTGAGAAAAATCCTTACAGATTCATCTAGTCACACTGAGAAGTTTGTGTTTGAATCATTTCTATAAAATTCCTGACAAATACAGTCCAGTGTTTGCTAGAACACCCACTGTGAAAGTGCGTCATTTTATTACCTTCCAAGACTGATCACTGTTTTCCAGGGATATGTTTGATTTCAGGGGCTCTCTTTTGTGTATCTGTCTCCTTATGACTTCTACCAAGAATCCGTGGCTTTATTTATATAAAAAATAATAAAAATGTCAACTCCACCTTCCATAGGCTAGTCTGTCTATATTCAAGGCATCGTGCAATTTGACATTTTCTTTATCTTGGGCTGAGGCTTTTGTACCACATAAGAAATGAAGATATGGGCAGGGCTGGCCTTACACAAAGTTGTTTACTTGGTGGTATTTGTCTTCACTAACACTTTTCCAGGGTCATCACTACAAGAAGTGCATCTGCTTGGTCCCAATGATAGCCACGTCTCACTCCAAGAACAGCTTGATTGCCACAAAGTTACCGACAACGCCATTCACCCCAGCACTCGCTGAGCAGTTTTGAGACCATAACATTTTGGATACTATCATACCATTAGTTATTATTATTTATTTTTTAGATGTGTTTGTGTTTCTTTTCTATATTGAAAGATCCTAATAGTAAGGATAAGACTGTATGTTCTTTTTTCTATAATCATCAAAAAGGATCATAATTGCAATAGCTAACATTTATTATGCTCCTGGGTGACAGGCAATCTTCGAAGCCTTTGCATGTATTAACATTTCAAAGTAACCTTATGAAATAGATACTATCATTACCATATTTTACTTATGAAGACACTCAGGCATAAAGAGGTTAAGCAATTTTGTCAAGATTATACATATAATAAATGTTTGAACCACCATATGAACCTGGGCAGTCTGGCTGCAGCCTCACTATCATAACCACTATATTACATTGCTTCCCACAATGTAAAACAGAAATTTTCATCGGCTGTCAATGTACTTTCCCCGGATGAGTTCGTCTGTGCCTCTGTTTTTAACTGTAACTTAGATATCAGTTCTCCTATCTCCTGTGCTTCATATCTTTATTTTGAACTACAAAGTGTATAAGTCTATATGGAAACTGCATTACTAGGTCAATCTTAACATATCCCAAAATGAGTTCATAATTTTCTACCCCAAATCCTGCCTTCTCTTGTATTCCTTATTTCATTAAATGGAACCATCATACACCAATTTCCCCAAGCCAGATGTGTAGGCTTCCTCCTGGATACCTCCTTCTCATTCTCTATCACCTCCAATTACTTTTAAAGTCACATAAATTCTACTTCTTCAATGTTTCTCTAATTAACCTTTCCTATGCATTTTACTGTGATTATTTTGGTTCATGTTTTAATAAATTTTCACCTGGATTGTTGCAAATCCTGAGAAAAATCCTGTATTAAAATGATGCTTTTTTTTTTTTCAAATGGATCCACACAGCGCAGCCAGGGAACTTTATAAAACAGATCAGTGGTTCGGTCATGTACCTGTTTGAATTGCTCAAGTGTCTCCCCAAATCTTTCAGGATAAAAAACAGATTCTAGCTAGTGAAACAAAGCCATAATGATCTAGCTTTGTTCACCTTCCCAGCCTTACACATGCCATACCTTCTTAATCCAACCACTGTATGCTGTTTTCCTGTCCCTCAGGGTCTTTCCTTGACCAACTCTTAATGCCTTTTGAAGATTAGCTCAAATGTAATTTTCCCTTAGAATTGTTTCTCACAGCCACCTACACTGTGATAGCTGATTAATTCCCCTCATCACTCCATATGCAGATCTATCTAAGCTTTTTCTATATTATTTCAGTAGAATATTAATGCCTGATTTTTTACATTTTTAGTCAATTTTCCTGAGACCTTGTGTATTTCTTGATGACCAAAATTGCACTTGTTTTTGTTGTAATCCCAATATTTAGCACAGTGCCTGGGAAAACTTAGTTGGACAAATATCAACAAATGCTTCCAAGTCTATTAACAGAAATGAGAGGGCCTCCGACTGGGATAGGAAAATGCTTTATCTAGTTTTCACTGTTTGAGGAGCTGCCTGTACCATGATGTTGACATGGACTCTAGGCAATATTTAGGCTCAGTGGAAGTGTGTTGGAATTTATTATTGATATTTATTATGGGCCTGGTAGGGGATAGAGAGAAATGGCACTTGCCCAATTTGATACTGTTTCAACAATATTTTTCATGAGGATTTGCCTTCAGATAATACATTCTCAAAGATGATAAAGATGTTAATGTTCTCTGAAGTTAATTTTTTTTTTAAATAATGGAATTTTCAGACTTTTTTCAAGGGCTGAAAACTTGCCTTTGTCCTTCAAATTATACCACTGCTTCAAACAAAACAGAGAGCAGCATAGAATGATAGTTAAGTTCCAAGGAAGGGGTATCAGACAATGTTAGTCTGAAACTTTATCCTACAACTTATTACTTGCTTGACACTGAGTAAGTAATTTAAACCTTCCTGGCCTCAGTTCTCTCATCTAGAAAATGCAAGCAATAAAACAAATACCTACTCTTATTATAATTCTACTAGGGGCCTGGTGCACGAATTCATGCACATTGAAAGGGAATTAACTACAAGTATTTTAATATAACTATTTGCCCTTTTTCTCACAGTTTCAAGCCCCTGCCAGAACCTGTGAGGATGCAGCGTCAAGTCCCCACCCACCCATGTGTGTCTGCCGTGCACACAGCCTCCTGGTGATTGGTCGTCAAGGTGTCCCACAGGCTTTTTATGACATGGGATTGTACCTTTACAATGATAGTTTTATACAATGCATCTTATTTAGAGGCATAACCAAACACAGACCATTGCAGATTAAATCTAGTTACATGGACCTCTGGTAAATACTATAGTTAACTTACATAATATGGGGCTTCACCCTAGTGTGCCTTTATGCAGTGCAGAATGTAATTGATTCACAGTGGCACTAAGTTTTTCTAAGCAATGCTACTTCCATTGTAAAATGTGTGATCTAGACAAATAAGGCTAAGTATTACTATTGAGTTCTTTGGAATGCTGGGCACTGTTAAGTTTCTTTACACATCTGCTAAAGTTTGTGTGAATCCTTAGTACAGTGTTTGACATATTGCCACATAACATGCTACTAATAGTATTATTTTACCATATTCCCACAAGGTTATATACCAAAGTTCCTCCTCAAAAGATTTTCTGAGGAGGAACTTTGGTATATCACCTTGTGGGAACCTAATCGTATGGCCATTATATTAAAGCTGGGTTATATACTAACACTAGAGGCCCAGTGCACAAAATTCCTTCATGGGGAATTTTTGCACATCCCCCATGTCCCTCAGTCCAGCCTGCATTCTCCCCAATCTGGGACCCCTTGAGGAATGTCTGACTGCCTGTTTAGGCCTGATCCCAATAGGACTGGGCCTAAATGGGCTGTTGGACATCCCCCTCACAATACAGGACTGCTGGCTTCCAACTGCTTTCCTGCCTGCCTCCCTGATTGCCACTAACCACTTCTGCCTGCCAACCTGATCATCCACTAGCCACTCCCCTGCAAACCTGCCTAACTGCTCCCCAGCCAACCTGATTGCCACTAAGTGCCCTACCCTGCCAGCCTGGTCACCTCTAACTGCCCTCCCCTGCCAGTCTGGTTGCCCCTAACTGTCCTCGCCTGCAGGCCTGGTCACCCCAAACTGCCCTCTCTTGCTGGTCCTGTCACTTCTCATGCCCTCCCCTGCAGGCCTGGTCACCCCTAAATACCCTCCTTTGCGAGCCTGGTATCCCTTAACTGGCCTTCTTGCTGGCCTGGTAGCCCATATCTGAATTTCCCTACAGGCCTGGTCCCCAAACTTCCCTCCTCTGAAAACTGGCTCCCCCCAAACTGCCCACCCCTGCAGGCCTGGTTCTCTCCCAACTGTCCTCCTCTGCTGGCCTGGTCACCCTTAAATGCCCTTCCTGCTAGCCTAATAGCCCACAACTGTCCTCCCCTGCAGGCCTGATTCCTCCCAACTGCCCTGCACTGAAGGCCTAGTTCCCTCCACCTGTCCTCCCCTGCAGGCCTGGTCCCCACCCCCCAACTGCCCTCCCCTGCAGGCCTGGTCTCCCTCAACTGCTCTTCCCTGCAGGCCTGGTTGCTCCCAACTGCCCTCCTCTGCTAGCTCAGTCTCCTCTAACTACCCTTTCTGCTGGCCTTATCTCTCTTAACTGCTCACAACTACCCTCCCCTGCAGGCCATTTTGTGGCAGCCTACTTATGTCCACATGGGGGCAGCCATCTTTGACCATATGGAGGCAGCCATCTTGTGTTTTAGAGTGATGGTCAATTTGCATATTACTCTTTTATTACATAGGATGGCATTTTTTTGCATGATTTTAAATGAGTGTAAAAATTACCAGAAGGAATGTATTTCTTACCACATTAGATAAAAGAACAATTTCTTGACTTCTATTTAAAGGGGGTAAAATGTGGTTTTAGGGATCTGGCCTTAACTTTCTACATTACAGCACATTTATTTTGATAGGGTTTGGCTTTAAGAAAAGCTGACACTTGATCACAGAGAAACTGAGCCTGTGATGCCTCACAAAGCAAATGTTTAAGCCAAGTTTCTCAAAAGCAATAATGAAATGTGCTTAGCCGCTTTAAGTACCATTTTAGAATTGTTAAGAGAATATTAATGTAAAACCATGGAAATGATATTCACCTCTATAAGGACATTTAAGTGGGGATTAGATAGAGAAGTTATCTAAAAGTCTGCTTCTAAGCATTTGAATGTGATTCTTAGTCACTTATCCCAACTTAAATTTGATTGCATTGGGATTAAGCTTTTATCCTTTATTTTCAATAATAAAATTCACACCAATCAATATGACAGCTAAGACAGCCTAGGAAATTAAGCACTTTGCTAAAGAGAAGGGAAGCCTCAAAACTAGCCTGGGTTAGAATATTTTTTATGGAACCACAGAGCTAATTTGCACCTTAGCATATGGTAGTTTTAGGACTACTTGTGCTATGTGGCTAAATGTGCTGCAGTGGCTAATTTAAGTTTCTAAGGGAGTTTAAACTAGCATGCACTTTTCATCACAGATAGGTTAAGAGATATTTAAAGTATTATAGTTATTCATAGACAGCTGGAATCCAATAGGATTGTGTATCTGCCATGACTTCAGCAAATACTATTCTGAATTTGACCCATTAAAGGAGAACCCTAAAAACTCTTTACACTTTTCTTATCTGTAAGTAGACTGAACATTTTTGGCAATGTTAGCTATGAACTCTTCACTTCACAGCTCTATATCTTCGTTTTAATATGCATTGCTGTTCTTTATTTGTGCGTTCAAGGAATACTAAATTCACAGTAGCCCATTGAAGTGGAGCAAAGTTTGCCACACTAAAATATGCCTCTTTGGGATATTGATTAGTTTAAGTTTTTTAAGAAACAAAAATCTTAGGACAGAGAAACACCCTCTTGGCTCCCTTCAGATCCAAACTCTGGGCTCCAGAGGCCCCACTCATATCACTCTCTGCCCTTTCAAGATTAGGGAAAAATCTGATACAGATTCAGTTGGGTGGCATTAGGGTGGGGAATCAACCCACCACCTTTGCTTAATTCTGAATGGCACTTCCCCTCACTGGAGATCCACTAGCCCCAGCCTCCTGATTCTGCCATCAGATTATTTTGGTAACTAAGCTTAACAAGATGCCATCAAGATGGAGTGATGAATCCCTGGTGTCTTCAGACACTTGCTGACCTGACCTGAGGCTTGGTGCTCAGAAAGGCCAGCCTTGGAGTGTAGCTTATTACTTCCTGTGTGCAGCCACACATGTAGCTACAAACAGGTTGCCAAAGGCTGGGCACCTGTCATTGGCCTGCACCAAAGACCCTCTGAAGACATTCAGAACCAACATGCCTAAGTGGCCAGCTTCAGACAACATTGGAGCAGGATATAACAAAATTCACAAACAATATACCCAAATGAAAATCTCAGAAGGAAACACTTTACTAAGACAAATTCTGCTTTTTTTATTTTAGAATTTATTTCTTTATTCTTTTTCTATTTCTTTCTTTCCTTCTTTATTTTTTTCTTATCATTTCTTTCTCTTTTGTTTTCTTATTTTCTCTTTTCTTATTTTTTATTTTCCTTTTTGTTTCTATTATTATTATTATTATTTTATTTTGGTCAGCATCTACAGAGCTCACATGCTATGGCTGAGGTTGAGCCCAAGGGTCGATATCACATACAAGTGGGCCAAAAGCAATAAACACTTAATTACAGCCAGAAGGCCTACAGAACACCACATAAGGGACATTGCTAGAGCACCCAGTTCAGAAGGTCAAAGTAGACTGTCCCAGTGGGTCCCACAGGATACCCACCTACTACAGGAGGCCACAACAAAAATACTAGAAATCTAGCAGATCAATCTAATGCATAGAAACAAAAGCAGACAGCTAAAACGGGGAGACAAAGAAACAGGCTCCAAATAAAAGAATAGGTGGAATGTCCAAGAAAAACAGCTAAATGAAATGGAGGCAAGCAATCTCACAGATATTGACTTTAAAGTAATGGTTATAAGAATGCTCAAGGAACATAGTGAGAACTATTATGGCATGAAAAAGTACACAGAAATCATGGGGGGGGGGTGGAAACAGTCAGAAGAACAGCACATCTGATATTGAGAATACATTCGAAAGTCCTGAACAATGCTCATTGGTTAGAGCATTGGGTTATGCATCAGACGGTTGTGGATTTGATTCCCATTCAAGGGCATGTGCCTATGTTGCAGGTTTTATACTATGTTCCAGTAGGAGAGCAGGAGTTAACCAATATTTCTCATTTCTCTCTCTTTCTCTCTCTCTCTCTCTCTTTTTCTCTCTCTGCCTTCCACTATCTCTAAAGTCATTGGAAAAATATCCTTGGGTAAGGATTAATATACATGTTATATATATTAATGGAGGCAAGCAATCTCTCAGATATAGACTTTAAGATTTTATATATATAGATTTTATTATATATATAGATTTTATATTTTCTACCAGATACTGAGTCATCTACTAGATACTGAGTCATCTTTATATAAGTTCTAGAAGCCTGGTGCACAAAATTCATGCATGGGGTGGGGTGAGGGGGGAGAGGTCCCCTCAACCCAGCCTGTACCCTCTCCAATATGGGACCCCTCAGGGTATGTATGACTACTGGTTTAGGCCCAATCCTGGAACTGCTGGCTCCTAACCACTAACCTGCCTGCCTGCCTGATTGCCCCTAATTGCCCCTGATCACCCCTAACACCCCTGCCTGCTGGCCTGGTCGACCCTCACTAACCCCCTGACAGCCTGGTTACACCACGCAGCCTGCTGTCCAGTTGTTTGATTGTCCCTCACTAACGCCCTGTGCTGGCCTTGTCATCCCATACAGTCTGCTGTTTGGTTGTCCATCTAGTTTTTTGGTTGTGATGGCCCCTGGCTTATATAAAAAGATAGACAACCAAACAGCAGACTGTATGGGATGACCAGGCCAGCAGGGGACGTTACTGAGGGAAAACCAAACAACTGGACAGCAGGCTGCATATATATACAGTGAAAGGAATAAAAAAATACTTTGAATGAAGCAGATGATTGATTCAGTGATTTAGAAAACAAGGTAGGAAAAATAACTCACCACAGCAGCAAAAAGAAAAGAGAATTAAAAGTCAGAAGGATATTTTAAGGGAACTTTGGGACAATAGAAGCATAACAGAATCCCGATAATAAAGTTACCAGATGAAGAAAAAACAGCAATGGATTAAAAACCTATTTGAAGAAATAATGACTAAATACTCTCCTTACCTGATAAAGGAAAATACACAAAAGTACAGAAAGCACAGTGAGTCCCCAAAAATATTAACCCAAAGAGGCCCACATCAAGACACATCATAATTAAAATGGCAAATGTTAAAGAAAAAGAGACAATATTAAAAGCAGAAAGAGAAAAACAGTTAATAAACAACAAGACAACTTCCATAAGACTGTCAGCTGATCTCTCAACAAAAACATTTCTGGCCATAGGGATTTACAAGAAATATTCAAGGTGACTAAAAGCAAGGGCCTACAACCAAGACTATTTTACCCAGCAAGGCTATCATTTAAAATTGGAAGAGAAATAAAGAGCTTCCCAGGCAAGAAGTAGCTAAAGGTGTTTGTTACAACCAACCAAACCAGTATTATAAGAAATATGAAAGAGCAGTTAAGAAGTAGAAGACGAAGACAAAAATAAAAAAACAGGGTTAAGAATAAAATGACAATACATATGTATCTATCAATAATCTCTTTAAATGTAAATGGTTTAAATGTTCCAATCAACAGACAAAGGGTAGCAGAATGGATAAGAAAGCAAGACTCAAATACATACTGGCTGCAAGACACCCATCTCAGAACAAAAGATCCACACAGACTAAAAGTAAGGAAAATGAAAAAATATAATTCATGCAAATAGAAATTAAAAAAAAAACCCAAAAAACTGGAGTAGCAATATTTATATCTGCCAAAATATACTTTAAAATCATGGCTATAGTAAGAGACAAATATGGACACTACACCAGATAATAATAAAAGCATAATATCCTAATTAGCCCAAATGTTGTTCCAGATTATCTTCTGTGAGGGCCGAGGCAGAGGTGGGAGCCAAGCCCCTTGCATGAATTTCATGAATTAGGCCTCTAGTAGTGATAAAAGTAGCAATCCAATAAGAGGATATAAGTGTGGTAAACATTTATGCACCCCATATAGAAGTATCCAAACATATAAAGCACATCTTCATGAAATTAAAGGGAAAGATTGACAATAATATAGTCATAGTGAGAAATGTTAACACCCAAGTAACATCAATAGATATTGAATAGATCCATTTTCCAGACAGAAAATTAACAAGGAAATGGTGGCCTTAAATGACGCACTAGAACAGATGGATTTAATTGATATCTTTAGAGTATTTCACTTACATTTGGCAGAAATTCAAAGCAATCAGGGTAATGAAAAAGATTTCAAGTAACATATAGGGGGGCTTCAGGTATCCCTTGGTTGGAAGCTATTGGCATGAAGGTGCTGGAGACAGGGTTAGTAGATGTGGGACAACCTATACTCTATGTTTGCTAGGGAAGCATATTTGATTTCCTCTGGTTGGTCCTAATTTTAAAATGGGGCAAACATTAGAGAATGTGGCAGTTATTGATCCACTTTGCCATTTAGAGCTGACTACTACAGTGGTTGTGGTTTCGCTCGCATGCATGGCGGCTACAGAGGTTGTAGGTCAGTTCTATTTTTATTTATGTTCTGGCCATTATCTGTTTGTGTATTCTGTTCCTAATAGATATAGATATTATTTTATTATAAAGTTATTTCAAGCTCACATTGAACAGTTTCCAGGATAGAACACATGTTAGGAAAACAAAACAGGTCTCAATTAATTCAAAAAGATTAAAATTAGCCCAGCCATCATAGCTCAGAGATTCAGTGTCGACCTATGAATGAGGAGGTCACGGTTCAATACCCTATCAGGGCACATGCTCAGTTGCAGGCTTGATCCCCAGTGCAGTTGTGCAGGAGGCAGCCAATCAATGATTCTTTCTCATCATTGATGTTTCTCTCTCTCAAATCAATTATGTATATTTAAAGATTGAAATCACATTAAACATCTGCAGGGATCAAGCTTAAACTGAAAGTTGAACATTCCTCTCATAATCCAGGAACTCTGGCTCCTAACCGCTCACTTGCATGATTGCCCCTATTAACTTTTTGAAAATCTTATCCCCTTCACACACTATTGTATTTGACTTCCTTAATTGGCTTCTCCCTCTCACATAATTTTTCTCTCTCCTTTATCTAACACCTTTTCCTATTGACTCATCATTTATAAACTTTTCATTTTTCCTATTTCCTACTTTTGTTCCACCACCCTTCTTCCCATCTTTCTCCTACCCTTCCTCCCTCCCCACATTCCTTCTTTCCTTTATCTTTATCCCTTCGGTCCTCCCCTTTTCCTTCCTTCACACCTTAATTTTTTTCTTCACTTTCTCCCTCAGACCTGCTTTGCTCCCTCCCCCATTTCTTCCTTCTTCCCATTCTCCTTTTAAGCTCTACCAGCTCCTCTTTAAAACTTTTCTTCCCTCCCTCTTTCTCTCTCATCCTGTCTTTCCCATACATTCTTCTGTACTTACGTCCACTGTTTTAATATCTACCTGCCTAATTATTCACTATGTCATTTATCTTTTTTCTTTTATGACTCCTACTTTTAAAATCTGTCCCCAGTATACATACTTGATTTTCATTATAGCTCCTACAGTTCACTCATACATCCTCCTTCCTTCTTTAACTTTGCTCTCTACTGACTCCTTTATAAAGTTCTTCCCTACCTTCTTCCCTTCTTAAAGCTTCCGTTGGTGGGGGCATTAACCCCCAGCCCAGGGCTCAGCCCAGACCAGGTGTCCTTTGCCCCCTTCCCCAGCTTCCCCTCTGCTGTCCTGCTCCCATTCCCTGCCTGGGACTCCTGCCCGGCCCAGCAAGGATGGCCGAGGCCCGCACAGCCCGGGGTGCTGCTGCCGAGAAGCAGGAGCACCTCCTCCCAGAAGGCCTCTGATCATCCTCGACTTGGTCCTGGACTCATGGGCACCTCCCAGCCAACAGTTGCCACTGCCAACCTCTTACTTCTGGGCGGAGTTCCCGGCTCTGCGCAGCCTGCACCCCTCCCCTCTCTGGGCTCCGTGCTCTGACCCCTGTGGTCTGACTCGCTTCCATATGCAGTTTCCTTTCCCTTCTATTGTACCCTATCCTACCCTGGGCCTTGCAGCTGCCTGAGCAGAAGGTGGGGACCTTGCCTGCTGATCCAGTCATGACCCGTGATGCTGTAAGGGACAAATTTGTGTATTCCTCTGTTGTTCGATTAGATAAGAATGGCTTGACAAAGAGAAGCATGTGAAAGAGGGAAAAAAGATGTCTAAATACAGGGGTGGTTCATATAGTTATGAACTGTTGTTATCCCCTGAAGTCATAGAAAGCCTGCAGCCTCAGGCCATACTGTGGATAAATAATGATAGGTTCTCAAAGCCACACATTGAGTAAAAATGCTCCATGTCAAACTAATTCTGCCTGACCAGGTACTTCTCCCCATTTATAATACTCTTTTTTAAAATAAAAAAAGGGTCCACAAATTCAGATGTATATATAGTAGGGATGATGTACAATTGTACTTGAAACTGACTGCAAGCAATCTTTCAAAAGACAAAGCTAAATTCTGTGTAATAAAATCTACCACATGATTGATATCTTGCATTAAAGTGTGAGTTGAAGAAAGCAATTTTGTTTATGGGAAAGTCTTGGCTTGGCACATTTTTCATGTCACATAAAGATGGAAATCTTACCTTATGGTGATAGATTACAGTTATATTTCAGCTTCTGTAATTGTAAAAGGACACACATCTGTTTTAAAATAATCATTTTCTTAAGCTCATTTTAATATAGTTCTTTCTTCCCATATGCATTATATAATCCTTTGCTTTCATTCCCCTGTTAACTCTTTTGAGACTCAATTTTACTGTAGTTTAGTAAACAAATGTATCTTCCAAATTTTTTTCTGAGTTTCCAAATTGCTGTGTTTGTGGGTTCTTTATAGTGTAAGCAATGAGTTAAAAATGTAAAGCTTTAACTTTATATTTTAGAATATTGTGAATAGAATAACACTGGGTCAGTATGTTCTTATTTTTCTGTGCAGGAAAGAAATGAGTTGTGACATAAAAAAATCTTGCATGATTTCCAAAGCTTAGCAACTTTCTTAGTTTTTTTTTCCTTTTTTTTTGTATTAAATGCCTTTTAAATAAAGCTTCCTAAAATGCACAGTATTTTCTAGTTTACAAAATGCTAAACATACGCCATTAATCTTCATCTATTTTTGATGTTGAAATTAATATTGCCATTATTTTTATGTTCCTATTTAATATAGGAAACTGGGTTTCAAAGAGGTAAAATTATCTACCCAAAGCTAATCATCTAGAATTTAGCATACAACTATTTTGATATCAAAGAATTCTAAATGATTTATGCTCACTTGCTTTCTGACTAAACTATGGGTAGACCAACTCTAACTGAATTTAACCTACTTTGGCTAAACTAGAGCTAAACTTAATTTAAAAAAGATTTTTTGCTTGTTTTGTTTTTGGAAGAGTGCCTGTAAGTTGAAAAAGAGAATGGGAATTGGTATTAAAAGGATGGATAAAAGTATTCAGTTACCTCTGAAATAGAAAATATGTTTTTGATATAACAGTGTAAAATTTATGAAAGCTGAACAGTATATTCTGACTTTGGACTGCCATTGCATACCACACAAAAGTTTCTTTTGTAGGAGATTAGCTAAATCTGGATTCATCCCAGTGTTAAGAAGGTCTGCATTTCTCTTTCTGGCATAATTTCAGGTCCTTTCTGCTTTTCTGATTCCTTATGGAGTAGGCTGGTTCTAAAATGGCTCCCAAAGGCTGCTTCCTGACTTCTGGTATTTACACTCTCGTGTAATTCCCTCCGCTATGTGTGGACTGCCTCTTGTGACTTGCTTGCAATGAATAGAATATAACAAAAGTGACAGGCCATTTCTGAGATAAGGCTATCAAATATTGACTCTGTCTCTCCCTCTCTCTTGCTCCCTCTCCCTCTTTGGCTGACTTTGAGGAAGCCAGTTGCCATGCTGTGAGCTGCCCCCTGGAGAGACCCAGGTGGCAAAAATCTGAGACCCCCATTTACCAGTGCACAGAGAACTAAATTTAGCCAACAACTGCCAAGTTAAGCTGGAAGCAGATCCCCCACTGTTAGATCTTGAAATAACTGCTGCTTTGGTAGAAACTGTAATTGCAGTCCAGTGAGAGGCTGGAGGACAGAGCTAATATGGGTCCAGATTCCTGACCCACAGAAACTGTGAGATAATGCAGGTGTGTTGTTTGAAGTAGCTAAGTTTTGTAGTATATTTCCTTCTCCTGGATGTTTTATGTCTCTTTATATTATCTTCATGAAAGTTCTTATCATTATCTGAAATAATCTTAGTTTATTTGTTGCTTACTTCCTTGCTTCATCCAATTAAAATGAAAATCTTTTAAGGGTTGGAACCTTACTTTTCTTCTTAATCTTTTGTGCCCCAGTGTTTAGAAGAGTGCTCACACTTAGTTGCTGGTACTCAGTAACTATTGGTTGAATGGATGCATAAGTGAGTGAGTAAATTAATGAATTTAACCTAGACTTTCTAAGCCCTTGTTATTATCTCTCCTTAAAATAGAGAAATGGCTTAGAGCAAGAGCATTTGCTTTTTCTGTTTATCTCTACAACAGAAGGATTATTTCTCTCTCTCTCTCTCTCTCTCTCTCTCTCTCTCTCTCTCTCTATATATATATATATATATATATATATATATATATATATATATATGCCTGATGCTAATCTTCCTTCTAATAGCTGTTTCATTATTAACTTCTCCAATGTTCAAAGGTCTTAATGAACAATATTCTCATCATTTTCATAAAATTAGGAAAAAACTTATTCTTTGACATGCAGGACATTTTCAAGTGTGCTTTTCTCTATATTCTGAGCTTGTGTTTATTAGTGTTTTGATAGAGCAACACATCCTATCTAAGAAAATAGTAATATGCAGATTGATCATCACTCCAACACACAATAGCTGCTCCATGTGGTCAAAGATGGCTGTCCTCATGTGGATGCAAGATGGCCACCACAAGATGGCCAGCAGGGAAGGTCAGTTGAGAGGGACAAGGCCTGCAAGGAAGGGCAGTTGGAGATGATAAACCCTGCAGGTGAGGGCAGTTAGGGGTGACCAGGCCAGCAGAGGAGGGAAGTTTGGGGCAAACAGGCTGACAGGGGAGCAGTTAAGCACTAATCAAGCTGGATTGGGAGTGTTTAGGAGGTGACCAGGCTGGCAGGCAGAAGTGGTTAGGGGCAATTAGGAAGGCAGGCAGGCAAGCAGTTGGGAGTCAGTAGTCTTGGATTGTGAGAGGGATGTCCAACTGCCGGTTTAGGCCAGATCTCTCCGGATCTGGTCTAAATTGGCAATTGGACATACCTTGAGGAGTCCCAGAATGGAGAGGGTACAGGCTGGGCTGAGGGACACCACCACCCTTCAGCCTGGAGCACGAAATTCATGTACCGGGTTTCTAGTTATCTATAATACTAAAACATTTCATTTTCCATGATGTTTCCCTGTGAAATGTGTGTGTTTTTTAGTACAGTTATTAAAAGTAAAAATAATAAATACCTTCTCTCTGTCTGTCTGTTTCTGTATTTTTCACTATCTCTATGTCTTGTCTGTCTCCTTGTTTCTTTTCTTATTTGTAATGTTGGTTTCACGAAAGGTGGAGGACTTCTGGCTTTCAACCAAATTTAGTTCTTGGCATCACTTCCTCAAGTTCTAAGAGCAATTTTGCTTGTCATTGATGTAGAAGCTCATAAATTAAAGTACTTCTCTTATTTTATCTTTTGTAAAACCCTTTAGGATAAAATTACAATAGTTAAAAGAGTTATAGAAAATAGGCTTACAGTTCAAAAATATTGGAGGTTGTGGTCTAAAGTTGGAGCAAAAATAAATATTAGATATATTATTACCCATCTTTTGTCCATCATGCCAAGGGATTGATAAGGAATATATCACATACACTTTCATATTTACTCAAAATTTCTATTGATGATAATTATATTCTCAAAAACCAAAGTATTAAGCTGTATTTATTTCAAAACAGTTAAAATCTTCAGTCACCACTTACCTAATATTATATTATATGTAACCACTTTAAATTTAAAGTAAATAATACATTTAGAGTCAATAAATTCAACACATGCAGTCCATGTGTGCTTGACAAGTTAAGGGAGAGTATATGAGGTAAAGTAATTTGGGAAAAGGAGAAATATTGGTAGAAAAAAAACATAGTCCTAAAAGTATTTTTAATCATTTTCCCACAAACTAAAGTCCTAACAGTCTACTGATGAGTGAGTTTAAAAGTTCACTTTTTAGAAGAAAAAGAAAAGGCATCAGATAAAGTGAAATAATATTTATGGAGTATTGTGATATTCTGGATACTGGTCTTAGGCACATCATATACTTTATCTTATTTGATACTTATAATAACCTTAAAAGGTACATGTCACTATCCCTGACTGGTTCCAGTATTGTCTTCTCACAACATGCCAGAGCTGAATAAAACATCACAAATGGTCTTTCTACAACTTTAACCTCAACCAGATCCTTAAACAACTATGAGTTAATAAGGTTAACTAAATCATATTTCCAACATTTTGCACTTTCTTTGACTCTCTCACGCTTCCCTTTCCATATCATTTTCAGTTGATGGTTTTGTAGTTTAGTTCAGAGAGAAAATAGAAACTATCATACATTAGCCTACTTTATTTTCCTCTCCCTCTCCCTACCTACTAATTTGCTGTCATCTAAGCTTTCCTCCTCTTCTGCTAATTAAAGGGGAATTCTATCTCCTTCCATGATGAAAATTAGATATTCTCTTCCCCCTCGCTCTTTATATCTTATGCTTTACCTTTAAAATATATCCAGGATACAAATGATCATGCTTCCAGTGTAATTACACCCTGATCAAAATCATAGTCACCTTTCATTAAAAATCTCTTAGTTGGTTTCCCTATTCTACCTTCCACCCCAATTCCCAACCTATGAAGAAGCCGGAATGAATGTGGTGAAACCCAAATCTTCCAAATGAGTTACATTTAATTCTGAATAAAAGTCCAAGTTCTCATAGTGTTCCACAGGATCCTACAATATTTCTTCTCATTTCAAATTACTTCTGTTTCATCACTCCTAATTTCTACTCTAGCTGCAATGGTTTGCTAGCTCTTCAGTTTTTCCTTAAACATGCCAGTGTGCTTGCAACTGAAACTCTTTCACTTGCTATCACTTTTTCTTGCAATGGTCTTTTCCAAGATATCTATTTAGTCTATTACTTTGTTCTTTTCATAGCAGAGCATGTTTTTATTTATTTGTTTCATTTTTTTCTGCCACCACCAGTAAAATATAAGCCCTATGTTTTAGAGTAACACTAGCTAGTGTAATAAATAAACAGTGAAATTTCATGAGGCTAGCAATACAGTTTATTTTTGCCTCAGATAAATATTCAATTTATAATCAGAGACTCAGGAAAGCATTTGCTCCTTATGGTCATTCAGTGACCCAGGCTGCCACAAACCCTGCCATCTTTAAATTTCATCATTTAAGCCTGTTCTTGTTTCTTAAAGGCTCTGGCATAGAAGTGACCAACTTTATTCCATTTCATCTCTAATTAGGATAGCTAGTAAAATGGCTATGCAAGCATGTTGGGGGTGTAGCCCATGATTAGGCAGCTACTCTTCAATGCCAACAAAGAGCCTGACTATTTGGTGAATGCCTATCAATGTATGACACATTTCATAAGAACAGTGCTTTTTTACTTTTATTTACTGGTATATGCCCAATACTAGAACAGTTAAATAGTTAACTTACATGTAAACAAACAAAACAAATAAACAAACCATTTGTGGCCCTATTACCCTGTTCAGCTTCTATCGCTTCCCTTCTCAGGCTTATCAACAGTCACCCAGAGTTCCTGTTTCACTCTGACTTTTCTAGTCACTCTTCATCCCATTCCAATATGAGAACATCTTCCTTGCAACTAAATGTGGCAGAATAATATTTTTGGCAGTTTTTTTTTTTTTTTTAATTCCTGTGATTCTCTTACCTGTGAAGCTCTGTCCGTTGAAACAGAAGCAATTATTACTTTAGGGAGAAGGCAGAACACAGCCAAAAGTGAAGGCAATATTTGGCTCTAATATTCTATAGACAACTTTAAAACCTCACAGGACTGACAAAGGCCATAACACCTGATTTTCAGTTTCAAGAGTTAGGCAGCTGAGAACAAAGGGAAAAAAATCTCTCTGAAATTTTAAGGACTGAAATTTTAAGGATGTTTTTACATAACAGAAAGCATACATGGAAGTATGTTTGTGGTTAAATTAAAACTATCAACATATTATGACTTGGGAATGGTTTCATTTCACTCTAGAAGTAGGTGAAAAATCACCCCAGCAATGGGTGAGTACAGGGTGGAGAACATTTTAACTGTTACTAAGAATAGAGGTAGTGATAAGGCCTTACATGTAGCTCAGTTATTGGGGAGGTGATCCTCAGGAAATGGGGAGAGTGAGATAGGCAAACAGAAAAAGCCAATATAAGTGTATTATTAAAGTTTCTGTTGTGAGCAATGGAATTGATTTTATTTTGCCAGACTCTCTAGGGAAATATAGAGACTGCCCCCAAGGATGGCCCTTATAGTTATATCTCCAGGGAAATATAGAAACTGCCCCCAAGGATGGGAGGCAAAAGCCTTTTATTCACAGGCTCCCACACCACATTGGTCAAAAGTTACTTGTGAGAGTGTTACCTTCCTTGACTCCTGGCTGTGAATGCTGCTCAGGCTACCTCAGCATTGGAGAAGGACTGGGGAGAAAGTGTCAGATGTGGCAGTATGTCTTAGTAGTGGGGTACTAAAGGCATGAGGTGACTTAGAGTCCCTATGACACCGTCCACTCTAATTATGAGTGAAGTGGGGTGAGGCCAGAAAGGTATACACTAGACACCAACAGTATTTTATGGAGGGAGATTCTGAGGCAATATGACAGGCCTTTGGAATTAGTAAGGGACCTGTTTTCTTCCCTTCCCAGATTTTGAACTAAAAGAAACTGGGATTTAAAGTAAGATGGCCATATTGTAGAAATATCACTAATTTGGCATGATAGGGACTATATATATCAGCAAGTGATATATATATCCACTAACAGGCAGGGTAAGTTATATAGTAATTGGAGTAATTTCTGCTTAAGCTACTCAGTTTTTGGTACTTTTGATACAGCTGCCCTAGCAAACCAATGCAATTCCAGTACTTTCTGAGGACAAGATCTTTAACTTTTTTTTCTATTCTGTTCTCCAATATTCTTTGAAATATTTCCTCTTTGGGGTGGGGGAAGGTTTAACATAAAATATATTTCTATCTTTTTTTTATTTTCAAAGACAATAACAAGCACATATACACATTTCTCATAAAGCTGTGAATAAATAGGTCACTGTGGATTTATTCAGAATCACCACTTCTCATCCTAACACAACTGAAGTGAAGAAAAGGGGAAGAGATATCTACACACACACACACACACACACACACACACACAATAAGACTAGATCAGCACTTTTAATTTCCTCTCATAGAAATATTTTACTTACAATAAAAATAATCATTTCTAGGGTTCTTTCTCAGTGTGTACCTCACATAGATTAAAAATCTATTATAGCAGGTCAAAATTGTGTTTTATGCCCATTTAGTACCTGGAACATGGTAGGAACTCAATAAATATTTCAGGATAAAGTAATTAGGTTTGTATTTTTCTTAAAGTCAATAATAGTCATTAGGTATAATTAACAATTAAATTTCTGTCATGATTAAACTATAAAATTTAATATCTGTTTTAAAGTTCTGAAAGTATTAACCATCATTTCTCTTGTCGTAGAATGCAATTAATTTTTAAAAGATTATTTCTTCTGAAATTCTTTGTTCATTTTACACGTGACTGTGATGTTGCATTAATAAATTATATATTTGGATATTATCAAGTTGAATGATCTAGAGTTAAATGGAAGTTCCTTTTAATAATTTTAATGTAGAAATGAACATTAATTACCACTGAGATAAAAGCAAACAGACTACAAACATTTTGTTTCCTGATGGAAGATCAGTCATATTTAGACGGCTTTATACATTTCATCACTTATTGTAAAATAAATTGTTAAAATTACCCTTGCCTTGTCAAAAACATGTCAATAGAAAATTGAACATACCTGTAGCAATCAATTTCATATGTAACATCAAATGCTACTAAAAATACTCAAATGTTTATTTCACACTAAAAAAACACATTAAAAACACTTATAAAACAGCTCTATTTTATATTGATATCTCCACATAAGTGTTTATTCACGTGCATATCTGACATGACCACTTCAATATCTAATAAAAATTCAAAATTTACATCTCTAAATAGAACTCTTGATATCCTCTGCCTTTCAAGGTTGATCTCATGATTCACTCAGTTTCTCAAGACAAAAATTTAGAAGTCAGTCTTGATATCATATTTCACATTCAAAACAATAGTAATTCCTATTTTTCTTGTTAGATTGAGCTTTAAAATGTGTATTTAATATAAATATTTCTCTCCATTTCTTCTACCACAACCTAAGCCTATGCTGTTATTTTGTTGGCTTACTTCAATAATCCCCTAGGTGTTCTTCCTGCTTATATTTATTCCCTCTTAAATCATTCTTCATACAAGAGATAATTTTACCATTAATGGCTTCCCATTGTATTTAGATTAAACTATAAACAAGTTACCATTATCTTTATATAATTGTTAGGTCTTTGCAGAGATGGGATTAGGAATATTGAAGTTTTTGGGGAGCAGGCCGTTAGGGAGGACAGTTAGGGGCAATCGATTAGCAGAAGAGCAGTTAAGTGTTGATTAGGTTGGCAGTGGAGTGGTTAGGGGGTAATCAGGCTGGCAGGCAGAAACAATTTGGGTCAGTCTGGTAGGCAGGCAGGCAGGTGAGCGGTTGGGTGCCAGAAGTCCAGGCTGGGCTGAAGACACCCCCCCCCCCCCCCCGTGCATGTATTTCGTGCACCAGCTCTTTAGTGCAGAATAAGAATTGATATATTGAGTAATTTTAAAAACTCTAAAATTCATTTTAGGATCCATGGCATCAAGGCCATTAAGTTTGGAAATGTCAAGTATACCCTTGTTCCAACCTCCCAACTTTAAGTTGGTGAATCATTACTCATTCTTGGGGAAATAAATAAGTTAGCTGCACCAAAAAAGACCTGAAAAATGCAAGAGGTTAAACTCTTTTGTTTAGTGTAAAACTAGGTATGTCTTAGAGAATGGCTATGGATTAGTACAGTTAAAGATACCAAACACAGCTGTAGTTCCAGATTTGTGTTCTTTCTTGGAGGAAATAAAATTATTCCCTGAACCTAATATGCACCTATTCCAAATTCTTATTCCCCAACCTTACCAGTAAAGGTAGTCAGAAGCAGTTTGCTTTCTTATTGCAGACATATGAGAAAGAGCCGTTCATCTTCATTGGTTTCCCCAAAACCTATACCAATTCTTTTGTGTTCTATCATATTATTTTTTCCTTTAAACTTGCTAGAATATTTATGTTCTTGTTAATAACTTAAATAACATGTGTTTTCTCTTTCCTTATTATAGTTATCTTTAGTAAAAATATTGATATTCAAATAAGCATCTTTAATAAAATATACCTCCCCAGTGATTAGAAATAGCTATGCCTGAGGTATTACTACTTAGAATGTTAATTTATTTTAACAACACATACCATGAATTATTTGAAATTTTGACAATTTGGAATAACTGTAACTATTTATAAAAGGACTCAAGAAATTCAAAGAAGATATATCTTATGTTGCAAATTTTAATTGTAATATTCTTAGTCTTTCTGTCTGGGCAGTTCATGACTAGAAATCTAACACTTCCAGATCCAGCATGGTCCCTTTTCCTTACAACCTTAAGTATGGCTTTGATCAGTATGGTTTGAACAACTCCTGGAATGGATGAAGACTCTGTTGTCTCTGGGGATGTGTAATTCATCAATTCTGGTGCCTCCATATTTTTATAGAAATTAGGGTACACTTAAAATTTTAAGGATGAAATAGAAAACCTTTGGGCATCTAGTCAGTAAAGTACATGTGACTTAGAAGAGGCGTAAAATTGAGTCAGTAATCTTTCTGACAGCAATTTTTTATGCTAAAAAAATATAGTAACACTAGAGGCTTGGTGAATGGGTCCCCCGACCTGGCCTGGGGTGATCCGTGGACCTCCCTGCCACTGCTGCAGCCTGGCTTTACCTGCCAGCTCTTCTGGCTCTAGCTTGCTGTCCACCTCGATCTCACTCATCCCAGCCCCACTGTGCCTGCCTCCGCCAATGCTCAGGTGCACAGGGGTAGTGTCCTGCATCTGGTGCCTGTCTGTCAACTGAGTAGAGTTCCCACTGTGGGAGTGCACTGACGACCAGGGACAACTTCTGCATTGGGCATCTGCCCCCTAGTGGTTAGTGCACATTATAGCTACTGGCCAGTTTACAGGTCATCCAGTTGTCTGATTAAGCTTTTATATATATATAGTTATTGAAAATATTAGGGAAGTAATATGTAAACCAAGGATTTACTTCCAGAAAAACTGGCTTTCCAATAAAAAGGAAACACACACATTGTTACCAATATTGAAGAAATCATGAAATATTATCCCCAAAGTAACTTATAAGGACTCTACTACAAAATTAATTTCATAGGATTAAAATGAATTGATATACTAACATTATAAGACTGGAGGTGACCATAACATTTATGGTTCTTTGTAAAACTAAGATAAAATGAGAAAGTAAGGGGATACTATAATATGTAATATGTAGTTGTTGGGACACACACAAAAACCAACAACTTTCCTTCCACTGTCTAAGTTCTCCTAGCTAGATAATAATCACATTTAATAAAGACAGACTAACAGGAGAAAATGTGCCATTTATTATGAATGTACATTCATAGGTGTCATATAATAATGCAACCTGAAGACACATTGGCCATTGATGGTCATGTGCCATGCCCCCCTCCCCACTGGATCTATACCGTTCATCAGTTTACTTTGTTAATTATATTCCATTTATGAGTGAGATCATGTGATACTTGTATTTTTCTTACTGAATTACTTCACTTAGCACAATACTCTCCAGGCCCCTCTATGCTGTCTCAAAGTGTAAGAGATTCTTCTCTTTTTTACTGCTGCATAGTATTCCATGGTATAAATGTACTGCCACTTTTTTTAATCCACTCATCTGCTGATGGGTAATTAGGTTGTTTCCAAATCTTAGACATTATAAATTGTGTTGTTACAAACACAGGAATACATATATTCTTTCTGATTTCTTGGGGCATATTCCTAGAAGTGGGGTTGCTGGGTCAAATGTGAGTCCCATTTTTTATTTTTGAGGAAACTTCATACTGTTCTCCACAATGGCTATACTAGTCTGCATTCCCACCAGCAGTGCACAGAGGTCCCTTTTTCTCCACATCCTTGCCAGCACTTGTCATTTATTGATTTGTTGATGATAGCCATTATGACAGGTGTGTGATAGTATCTTACTGTCCTTTTGATTTAAATATCTCAGATGATTAGTGACTTTGAGCATGTTTTCATCTGTCTCTTGGCTTTCTGAATATCCTCTTTGGAAAAATGTCAATTTAAGCCCTTTGTTCATTTTTTGATTAGATTGTTTATCTTCCTTTTGTTAAGTTGTATGAGTTACCTATAAATTTTGGAGATTAAACCCTTATTAGAGATAACATTGGCAAATATGTTCTCCCATGCAGTAGGCTTTTTTGTTGTTTTGTTGATGGTTTCTTTTGCTATGCAGAAGCTTTTTATTTTGATATAGTCCTATTTGTTTATTTTTTCCTTAGTTTCCATTGCCCAAGGAGCTGTATTGGTAAAGATATCGCTACGATATATGTCTGCTATTTTGCTGCCTATGAATTCCTCTAAGATTTTTATTGTTTCCCACCTTATGTTTAAGTCCTTTATCTATTTTGAGTTTATTTTTGTGTATGGTGTAAATTGGTGGTCTAATTTTATTTATTTTGGATGTATCTGTCTACTTTGCCACCACTTTTAATTGTTTATGTGTGATTTTGTACATGTTTATCTCTCTGAATTCCTTTAGGCAGGGGTGGGGCTGGTAAAATGTTCTTTCTGAGTGTTTTTTTTTTTATTATTTTTTATTTATTTATTTATTTATTTATTTATTTTAACAATGAGTTTAAAATGAATACCCTAAAAGGCATATTTTAGGGTGGAAAAACTTTGGTCCTTCTTAGAGTGGATATATGATTTGATAATGAAAGCAATCCTATATAATAAAAGGTTAATATGCAAATCAACCAAATGGTGGAACAACCAGTTGTTTGCAATGACGTCATAGCAACAGGTTGTTTGCTATGAAGTTCACTGACCACCAAGGGGCAGACGCTCAATGCAGAAGCTGCCCCCTGGTGGTGAGTGTGCTCCCCATAGGGGGAGTGCCACTCAGCCAGAAGCTGGGCTCTCAGTTGGCCAGTGCAGTGGTGGTGGCGGGAGCCTCTTCTACTTCTTCAGGAGCACTTAAGATTTCTGATTGATGGCTTGGGTCTAAGCCATCAGTCGGACATCCCATGAGAGCTCCTGGACTGCAAGAGGGCACAGGTCAGGCTGAGGGGACCCCTCCAACCCAATAGTGCATAAATTTTGTGCACAGGGCCTCTAGTATAATTATAAAAATGAAAAAAAAAGAATTCTAATGACATATAGAAAAATCATAATTGCTTTAATTATTCATATTAGCAATTAATCTAAAAGATTTCCATTTTTAATATGGAATGAAACAAAAAACAATTTTGAGATATGTTAACCATCATCTGTGTTCTTCAGAATCATAGTCATCAGTATGGACAAAAGAACATACAGAGTAAAGAATATGAAATTAGGAAATAACCCCCTTGTTCTGTATTTGGTTTGGACATATTATTAACTCATGAAGTATTTGATCTATGAATCTATATTTATCTTTATCCCAATCTGTCAACTGAAAGGAAACAAAGATAAAAGAAGCATGCCTTGTACATACAATGACAAATTGAAATATCACTTCTCATTACAACTGGTCAGAGTTGCTTGGATAGATGCCTGATTTTAGGGCAATTAATGTAACATGAACCTGAAATATCTTGACATATTAGGTATCAAAGAAGCTATCAAAACTATAATGGTAATATCAAAAAGACTTAGGAGGTAACTTAAAATGTCTATCTGCTAAAGATTGAGTAAAATTTGAGTTTTAAAAAGATATGAATTAGATTAGATTGAAACTCAAAATACTTTTTCATCCTTGAGTTTATAACAATATTATTTTAAAAACTCCAATTCGCCACATTTTTAAAACAGAGAGACAAAATTTATTATCTTGAAAATAGGTTAAATAAAAGAAAGAACAGAGCATTTATCTCCCTTTTTCAACAAGAACAACTCTATTGTGTAACCAAATAGAAGAAAATTATCTTATTAAAAATTATTACAGCTAATACAAAAATTTTAAAATTAGAATATTGCCTTTTTACAACCTCACTGAATTGATTCATTAATTAATTGAATTAAGGATCCAGGACTGAGCATCACCCTCTGCTAGCATCAGAAAAGGAAGCAACCAGATATTACCCTGTTCTTTCTGGTGAAGAACACCACAGAAATGCTTAATTTTTTTCTTGTCAAAGAGATTGAATTTAGTCAAATATCTTGATCCAGATGCCAATTTGCAAGAATTTCAGAGAACATGTTGAATTGCAGCACAAATGTACAGAGAGAAAATTGAGACTGGAAAAATCACAGGTCAAATGGTCCAGTTGTTTCATCATATAACTGGAGCAACAAAAAAATGACAGAGGGGGAAAACAACTGTTGCTTTGAATTTTCCCTTTATAACACCATCCCATTTTTTTTTTTTTACTATTATTCTAATAATAAAGAGGTAATTTGCAAATTGAACATCACTCCAACACACAAAATGGCTGCCTCCATGTGGTCAAAGATGGCTGCCCCCATGTGCACACACTGCCATAAGATGGCTGGCAGGGGAGGGCAGTTGTGGGCAGTTGGGGGTGACAAGGGTGGCAGAGGAAGGTAGTTGGGGGAGACCAGGCCTGCATGGAAGGGAAGTTGGGAGGGATCAGGCTTGCAGGGGAGGTCAATTGGGGGGGAACTAGGCCTGCAGGGGAGAGCAGTTTGGGAGGACCAGGTCTACAGGCCTATAGGGGAGGATAGTAGAGGAGACCAGGCCTGCAGGGGAGTGCAGTTAGGGGCAATCAGGGTGGCAGGGGAAGAGTTAGGCGTTGATCAAGCTGGCAGGGGAGTGGTTAGCAGGTGATCATGCTGGCAGGCAGAAGCAGTTGGGGCAATTAGGCAGGCAGGCAAACAGTTGGGAGCCAGCAGTCCTGTATTAGAGAGGGATGTCTGACTGCCCGTTTAGGCCTGATCCTACTAAACGGGCAATTGAATATCTCTCGAGGGGTCCTAGGTTGGAAAAGATGCAGGCTGGGCTGAGGGACACACACTCCCATGCACAAATTTTATGCTCCAGGCCTCTAGTCTATAATAATAAAAGCCTAAGTGACCATCTCAACCAAACAGATGACTGAACAGGCTGCATGGGGCAACCAGGCTGGTGTGGGGGTTAGTGAGGGACAACCAAATGACTGAGCAGCAGCCTGCATGGGTTGAACAGGTCTGCAGGGGAAGGTGTTGGGGCAACCATACCAGCAGGCGGGGCTGTGAAGGGCAACCAGGCCAGCAGGCAGAGGCAGTTAGGGGTGATCAGGCTGGCAGGGGGCAGTAAGGGGTGGCCCGACAGGTGGGGGAGGCAGTGAGGGGTGTATAAGTCATCACGCAGAAGTGTTTAGGGGTGATCAGGCAGGCAGGCAGGTGAGTTGTTAGGAGCTAGCAGTCAGGGTTAGGAGCTAGCGGTCCAGGTGAGTGGTTAGGAGCTAGCTGTCCAGAGGGATGTTCAACTGCTGGTTTGAGCCCAAACCAGCAGTTGGACATTCTCCAAGAGGTCCTGGATTGGAGAGGGTACTTTCTGGGCTGAAGGAACCATCCTTCCTAAAGCACAAATTTCATGCACTGGGCTTCTAGTCCTATCCAATAAAAGAGTAATATGCAAATTGACCATCATTCTAACACACAAGATGGCTGCCCCATGTGGACACAGGATGGCCACCACAAGATGGCCCGCGGGGGAGGGCAGTTGTGGGCAATCAGGCCAGCAGGGGAGTGATCAGGCTGGCCTGCAGAAGCAGTTAGGGGCAGTCACGAAGGCAGGCAGGCAAGCAGTTTGGAGTCAGCAGTCCTGGATTGTGAGAAGGATGTCTGACTGCCCATTTAGGCCTGATTTTATCTGGATTGGGCCTAAACAGGCCGTTGGGCATCCCTCGAGGGGTCCAGATTGGAGAGGGTGCAGGCTGGGCTGAGGGACACCCCCCCTGCACAATTTTATATATATATATATACACACAGACCTCTATTGTATATATATATAAAAGCCTAAGTGACTGGAATGCTGGAATGACCAGAATCACCTGAACAACTGGTCACAATGGCGTGTATTGACCACCAGAGGGGAGATGCTCAATGCAGAAGCTGCTCTCTGGTGGTCAGTGCACTTCCACAGCCATCCTCCCCTGGTCCCTCTCTGTGCCAGCAAACCTCCTGCAGTTTCCCCATCTGGGAGGCTCTGGTCAGCAGCCAGTGGCTAGCTGGAAGGCTCTGGCGGGCAGCCGGCTGCTGGCAATTGGACATCCCCCAAAGTGCCCCAGATCGGAGATGGTGCACGCTGCGATGAGGGGACAACCCCCTACCCCTCAATCATGAATTTCATGTGCCAGTCCTCTAGTGCTGAATAAAAATCTGACTGGACAAAGAATACTTGGTTGGGAATAACTTTGTTTCACTATTTTGAAGGCATTGCTCTATTGTCATTTACCTTACCATGTGACTGTTAAAAAATCAGAAACCATTCCTGTTCATCTGATTCTGAACCTTTTATCCTCCTCTCTTACAGCTTTGTGGATATTTACTTTGTTTTTAATGCTCTTAAATTTTGCATTGATGAATTTTGGTACAATTGTATTTCTCATTTCTTGAGTTGGGAATTATGTTGAATTTTTAATTTGAAAGATAAGTTCCTTCAGTTCTATAAAAAACATTAAATATATGATTGGATGTTTTCTTCTGGGAAAACTTAATTAGTTTAATGTGGAAATTCCTGGATCAATCAAGGTATTAGTAAGTTAAATCCAGTGATATACTAAGGCAATATATCACAACCAGATAGGGTGTATTCCAGAAAGACAGATTGGCATAAATTTAAAAATCCATTAATTTGACATATTATTGATAAAAGAGGAAGTGATAGGGTGATATAAATAGATATAGGGAAAGCATTTGATGACTCATTGCATAATAAAAATTTCTCACCAAGTTATAAAAACAAGGGAGAGTCCACAAACTTAGAGATCCAAAAACATAACTAGAGTCATCTATATATACAAAAAGCCAGTGACCAGAATGCCATAACAATAGGAATGACCAGTCACTATGACTCCCACTGTGGCCAGTGAAGCAGCCCGATCAGGGCTTGAGGCCAGCTGGCCAACCTCCCTCAGCCACTCTGCCCACCCAGCCCCACCCCTCATGGGCTTCCACCACCACAATCCGCTCACACCCACCTCCTCCACACAGCTAACCCCAACCCTCATTACCTCCCTGCTGGTCCCTTCCCCCAGCCAGCTCTGCTCCCTATGGGCTGATGGGCCCCCTCACACTGATCAGGGGCAGGGCTGGCTCGCTAACCACCCTTGATCCCTCTTCCAGGCCCCTGGCCCCTAATTGGCCCTCCAACCTATTCAGGGGTGGAGCCAGCTGGCTCACCACCCACAGACCCTTAGCCCCTCGCTCCACCCCACCTTCCGCCATCCTGATCGGTCTGTAGCCCCTCCCCTCAGCAGTTCCACCCCAGATCGGCCCCCAAAAACCAATCAGAGGTGGGGCGGGCCAGTCAACCTCCCATGGCCCCTCCCCCACCTCATTGAGGGGCAGGGCACATTGGCCAATCACCTGTGGCCCCTCCCCCAGCTGGCACAGCCTTGATCAGCCCTGATTGCAACAGCCAGCCAACCTTCCACTGTCTTCTTTCTACATGGCTAGCCCTGATGCACCTCAATTAGGGCTGGCTGGCTGGACCCCTCCTGCGCACTGGGCCTCTAGTGACTAATACAGTGACAAAACATTGAATTCTTTGCTTTTAAATTTTTGAAAAGGAAAGTTATATCCAGTATGCCCAATGGCAATTTTTTGGTTCTTTCTGATATGCTAGACTCAGATCAGCTTTCTTCTTTGGAATTTCTTTAACCAGGTGCTTTGGTGTCTGCTAGTCTGTCAGTCAGTCAGTTATCACTATTCCAAGGGGTTACAGTTCCAAAAGTTTTTATTTCTGGTCAGTTATTTACTTCTTTCCCATTGTACTTTTATTTATCCTTATAGATTTTTCTTCCCCCAACTTAAAACAAATCCCTCTTGTGTAATTTTAATAAGGTGTCAGGTGATACTCAAAAATGCCATGATTAGCCGAAACCAGTTTGGCTCAGTGGATAGAGCATCGGCCTGCGGACTGAAAGGTTCCGGGTTCGATTCCGGTCAAGGGCATGTACCTTGGTTGTGGGGTGTGCAAGAGGCAGCTAATCAATGACTCCTCTCATCGATGTTTCTAACTCTCTATCCCTCTCTCTTCCTCTCTGTAAAAAATCAATAAAAATATATTTTTAAAAAATGCCATGATTAGGGGAAAGTCTAGTCAGTAGTCTTTTGACTTTGTTTCAGTGTTTTTTGTAGTAGGGAAGTTTAAAACTTTTGAGGTTTAAAATGTCAGCCTTTTTATAAACATCATCTACATTTTCGTTTGTTTAGAAAGTTCACTTCCACTTTGATATAATTAAAATACTTGGCTTCTAATACTTTAATAATGGCCTAACATTTAACCCCATAATCCATTTGATATGTGTGTGTTTGCACCCCCTAGTGTTTAGGTCTGACATGATTTTCAAATTGATAATAGGTTGTCCAAAATAGTTTATTAAATGATCCATACTCTCCCTACTGGGGTCAGTGATGCTTTTATTTAGTCTAAAGTTAAGTATATACATGTGTTTGTAATTTTTTAATGAACGTTATACTCTGCTCCCTTTACATCTTTGGCAATTCCCACTTAAATTCATACGGTCATTTATTATAACTACACTAGAGGCCCAATGCACAAAATTCGTGCAAGAGGAAGCCTTCCTTCCCCCGGCTGATGGCACTGGCTTCCCTCTGGCACCCGGGACCCGGGCTTCCCTCTGGCATCCAGGGCCAGGGCTTCCCTCGCAGCCCCAGCTTTGTCCAAAAGATCATCCAGAAGGATGTCTGGTCTAATTAGCATATTACACTTTTATTAGTTTAGATACTTGTGTTTTGGTTTTATAGCTTATGAGGCAATATCTTTAGTGTATTTGCTGTTTTGTTTTGTTTTTCTCATATGAGTTACACAATTAGATTTTCATGTTCCATAAATATTCTATTTATTTTTTGATAATACTTTTAATTTCTATGTATATTGTGAGATAGTTCGTTTTCATTTTCAGTCAGGTCAGTTTAAAACTATCTACTCTTTTTAAAAAATATATATTTTATTGACTTTTTTACAGAGAGGAAGAGAGAGGGATAGAGAGCTCAAAATGTCGATGAGAGGGAAACATCAATCAGCTGCCTCCTGCACACCCATTACTGAGGATATGCCTGCAACCAGAGTACATGCCCTTTACTGGAATCGAACCCAGTACCCTTCAGTCTGCAGGCCAATGCTCTATCCACTGAGACAAACCAGTTTCGGCAAAACTATCAATTCTTTCAGGGTAGTGATCCTGTCTGGTTCATGACTTTATTCCCATTGACTAACTTAATATAGAGCAATAAAATACTTATATATGAATAGATAAATGTGCATGTAATCTTTCCTTATAACTGATATACTATTCCCTACAATAAAAACATAATAATTAGCACCAAGCTCATGGAGGCAAAAATATATATCCCATCATTAAAACATTATCTCCTTAAATTATAATAAGAAAAATCTCAATTGAGCAGAAAAAGAGAAAACACTCCGAGTGTGTGTGTATGTGCGTGTGTAGATACTTTTATGGGAACAACATGTGCAAAATAATAACATGTTTGTTTTTATTTAAATATTCACTGCAGATAACATGATTTGGACTAATGCCAGTAGTAAATCTATAATTATTTAAAATGTTAACTGTATGTTGCTTCGTGACTTTAATATTTAATAACAATTTTTTTTGGTCTATAAATTTAACCTTATTAATGAAGTTAAGAATTTGACATATATTTCATATTATTATTTAGAGTTGTGTTTCTATTTTTAAAAATTTAGCCTTGACTCTTCAAATGACTATTTCCCTATTTCTTCCAAATCCCTGGAGGAAAGTTTTCTTTTTCTTCTTTTCACTTTGTAAACAGATGACCCCATGGCCACCCATCTTACTCTAGGCTCCTCAGCGTTCTCTGTACCACTTTCTCCCTAAGTGCTGGAAATGTAGAATTACCTGGCCCTTGGCATTGTGCCTGTGGATGCTGACTGTGAGAACAAAAATACCTCATTTGTTACCTTTGATGGTCCCTGATTTAACAAATGCAGGATTCTAAGATTCCAATTTATCCAGACTCTCATTATCTAAGACAGCAACCCTAAAGCTGGAAAGATAATAAAGAAAATAAATTGGAAATCTTTAGGAATATATGAATAGGCTTCCTCCTATTATCTAAATTGCTGTCTGCTAATCTTTAGGAGACATTTATCAGCTTCATATGTTTTCTAAGTGAAGGGGGTATAAGTGTATTTTCTTTCTCTAATCTAGGTGTTGCACATGGAGTAAATGTTTTAATAAAAAGCCATAAGGGAGGATATGATTTATTATAGTGCCAATTCTCTGATGTAAATATTCTTTGAATATATTGATATATTAGGCTCATAGTTCTTGGTTTTATATCAGAAGAATGCAGCAAAGTCTGAGAGGCTTAGCTATGCAATTTCTTTCCATTGTGTTGTTTGACAGCATGCCACCTTAAATATTTTCTACTCTTTACTTCAAATGTTACAAATAGTATTTGAGATTATTATTTTTATAGTATTGTAAATTGTTTTTTTTACTAATATAATGATTAACATTGACTAGATCATTAAATCTTAGAAAGGGTAAGTTTTATTTATAGCTGCGTAATAGTTCAGCATATTTATATAGTGACTAAGGGCCCAGTGCACAAATTCATGCACCTTGAAAGAAACTGTGGGCTGTGAAGCTGCAGTAGGCACAGGGGTGGGTTTCGGCTCATCCTCCATGGTCCCTGCCCAGCCCCTCCAACCGTGGCCTGGACCCTTGCCTGCCAGCAGCCCTGCTCCCGCCACCACCACTCCCATGTGCTCATGGCACTGGCCCTGCTCACACCCACTGAAGATATGGAACGATTGGGTCTGATGACAGCAGCAGGTGTGAGTTGGGCCAGCACCATCAGCCAGTGTGAGTGGCAGCTGCTGCCCCTATCACCTCTCAGGAGCAGGAGGAGGTGGAAAAGCCCTCAGGAGCAATCAGGGCCAACAGCCACCTCTCGCACCTGTTGATGGCGCTGAGTGATCAGGACCAGTGCCAGGCACCGGCAGTGGGTACAAGTGTCTCTGGTGACAGCTACAGGTGTGAGCAGGGTCAGGGCTGGCAGTGGGTGCAAGCAGTAGATCCAGAACTGGCAGTGGGTGCAAGCAGCAGATCCAGCATTGGCAGCAGGTGTGAGTGGTGCTGTCACCAGCAGGAGGTGTGAGAGGCAGCTTCCAGCCCTATCTACCCTCAGGAGCAGGGAGAAGTAAAGAAGCCCTGAGGGAAAATTGGGGACAGCAGCCACTGCTCACACCCACTGATGGCACTGAGTGATTGGAGCTGGTGCAAGGCACCAGCAGTGGGTGCAAGTTGTGGTTCCAGCATTGGCAGCAGGTGTGAGAAGAGCCAGCACGTGCGGCAGGTATTACTGCCAGGCAGGACTGGGGCATGCAGGAGCAAAGAATTTTCAGTAACTACCAAAGGCTTACCCCAATGGTTGTGACCAGTCCACCTTGGTCTGGAACCCCTACTTACTTTCTCCACCATCCGATGCCTGCCATGTTTCACAATGCCCCCTGATAGTCAGGGCATGTCATAGTGACTGGTTGTTCAGTTGTGTGGTTGTTTTGGTTGTTCCACCATTCGGTCTATTTTCATATTAGCCTTTTATCATATAGGATGTGTTTTGCTATGGATTGACTTGTATTTCCTCAAATTCATTTGTTGAAGCTTTAACCCCCAACGTAACTGCATTTTGACATAGGACCATTAAGGAGGTAATTAACGTTAAATGAGGTCATAATGGTAGGGGTGTTGATTCAAAAGGACTGGTGTTCTTATAAATAATGAGGAATCACTGACACCACATCATTCTCCACAGAGAGAAAGCAGTGTGAGGACCCAAAGTCACTATGCAAGCTAAGGAGCGATGTCTCACCAGAAATCAGAGCTGGTAGTAACTTGATCTTGGACTCAAGTCTTTACAACTGTGAGAAGTAAATTTCTGTTGTTCAAGTGACCCAGGTTGTGTTATTTTATTAGTTGAGGCCCAGTGCATGAAATTCGTGCACAGGGGGGAGGGGGTGTGTTTCTCAGTCCAGCCTGCACCCTCTCCAATCTGAGACATCCCTCTCATAATCCAGGACTGCTGTCTCCCAACTGCTTGTCTGCCTGCCTTCCTGATTGCCCCTAACTGCTTCTGCCTGCCAGCCTGATCACCTCCTAACCACTCTCATGCCAGCCTGATTGATGTCTAACTGTTTTTTTTTTATTATTTTTAAATTTAATAATTTTTACATAATTAAGAGTTATATTTTTTTCTATACTGGATTGCCTTTCAGGCTCATTGTCATTTTTTTTCTGGTTGTGTATATTATACTTTGAATAGTAATGATAAATTCCATGAAGGTATTCTGAAATAAAAACTTCTTTCCTTTTTACTTTTTAATATGTAATTGATTTAATGCTTAAGAAAAAATAGCTGTACCTAAGTTATGTCTCCATTAGACATTTATTCACTTATCAATTGAGAATAGTTATGAATGCCTTCTATATTCCTGGCAATACAATAGCCTCTGGGGTTAGAATACTGGACAATATACTGTCTTTTCTCCTCAAATTTTTGTTCTCATGAAGAAGCAATGGGAAGCCACGCAATGTGTCAGGAGGAAAACCTTCCCAAGATGTATAAAGTGCAAATGCGAAGGCCTGGAAGCCAGTGAATCCTTTGTGATATCAGATTTAAAAAAAATATATATATTTTATTGAGTTTTTACAGAGAGAAAGGGAGAGAGATAAAGAGCTAGAAAGGTCGATGAGAGAGAAACATTGACCAGAAACCTCTTGCACAGCCCCGACCGGGGATGTGCCCACAACCAATATACATGCCCTTGACCGGAATCGAACCTGTGACCTTTCAGTCCGCAGATCGATGCTCTACCGCTGAGCCAAACCGGTTTTGGTGTGTGATATCAGATTTTTAAAAACTGTATCTTGTTACTGATATTGAATTTTCAAGAACCTATGGGCTCTATTAATTAGTATTAAATAGATGACTCATTTAAATATGAAAATGATTGAATTTACCAGTCAGCATTCTTTTGGTTAATTGCTCACCCAGTAATTTGAACTAAGAGATTTCTTAGATGTTTGGGCATATCAGTAAAGCGATACAACTTTCAGCACTTATAATTAGGATTGTATATTATTGCTATGTTGAAATGATGGTGGTAACTATTGCATGAATTGGTATCTTTATGGCAGCATTTCTAAGCCTGGGCCTTATGGAACAGTATTTGAGAAATTTTAACATCTTTCTGAAAAAATGTTTTCTTTGTCAGAGAGATTTAGGAAGTGCTACACATCTTTCTCTTCTAAGAAAAGTTTTCCCAATGAGTAATTGCAAATGCAATGGTCTTGAAGACAATGTGAGCTCATATTAACATATTTATAGCTATATAAAATCCCAAAGAAAGATATCTATTTTATTTATCTGATAAATATTTATTGACATTCTATGAAAAACCATCTTGTGAAACACTAGATTTGATTATTAGATAAGTACATTGAACTTTATTTTTCTTCCTGGAAACTACATGAGTATTATTTTATGAGATAAAATACCTTCCCACATCATGATTTATTATTCCAAAATTGTGTTTTTACAATGCTTCTGAATTAAACCTAGTTATAATAAATTCAGAGTAATATCAAGACCATGTATTTAAGAATATGCTTTATTAGATTGTCTTTCCTTATTTAAGAAAATCTCTTATTTCCATATGAAAATGTAACACCAGGGGAAATCCTTACTTTGTGTGGGTCAATAACTTTTCTAAGTGGCTTCACTTATTGCTGAGTATTCTTTTTCTTTCACTGCCTGGTGAAACTTTTCAGCTTATACTAAAACAAGGAGTCACATATTAGATATTTCATTGAACTAATTGATATTTATATTTTACATTGCATTTTCATTCAGTTGAGTACTGAAATCGGAGGTCATTTCAGTCTCAGAATTCTAACACCAAGCTCCTTGGGAAAGGGAAGAGAAAAAGGCAATACAATTTTCCTTGGACCGTGATATTAGATATCCTGTCCTACGGAAAATATTCAGCAGTTCAATCTAGTCTGCATAGGGAAGAAATATTTGACAACTGAAAATGTTCTAGTATTTCTCTGGCATGAGGATTATTTTATATTTTTAAAGATAAAAAAATTAGGAAGAAACTTTGACACTGCCCCTAATGACCAAAAATAATTTAGATAGAGGGTCTGTTACAGAAAGGGAGCTATCACTCTAGATAGGTGTAGTATAATGTGAACTATGTATGATGAGGGAGACTACCCAGTGTCTATAGATTTGAGTCTACTCTATTTCCCATGTTTTTATTTACCAAATATTTGCTCTTCATCTTCATTGAATTGGTTTCCTCACCTCTGAAGTTCCAAATCACTATAATTTACTCCTTAGCTCAAGATGACATATAATCCCTTTCAATGGCATAAACTTTAACACCAACAGAAATCCCCAACTTGGGGTGCCAATGAAGAAGGAAATTTTATTTAGTGCAAAACAGCTCAATTGTGATCGAGCACAGCTGTAAGGCAGCCCTGGGGCCAGGAACCTCTGGTCAATTTATTTACTATTTATTCATTTATTTATTTATTTCCTTGCTTACCTTTTTTTTTATTATCACCTGAGAATATATTTCCCATTCTTTTATAGAGAGAATTGAAGGGAGGGAAGGAGTAAGGGAGAAAGGGAGAGAGGGAGAAAGATAAGTAAATGCATAATTGATTGTTTGCCACCTGCAGGAGACCTGACCAGGCCAGGGATCAAATCTGCAACCCAGGTTCATGTTTTTGACTGGGAATTGAGCCTGTCACCCCTTTGGTGCATGGGACAGTGCTCCAGTCATTGAGACACACTGGCTAGGGCATTTTGCTCTGCTTTTCATTTGTCTGCTCCAGTGCTCATCTGCTCTGCTTTGTTCTATGTCCATCTGCTCTGGCCTGTGCTGGTCTGCTCTACTCAGCTCCAGAAAGACATCTTTGGTATTTCAATGCAGTCTTCTGTTTTTGTCTTTAGTGGAAAAGGGAAATATTCCGCCAAAGCTGGAGGGGAGCTGGCTTATACAGACAGAAGTCCATGTCCTTAGTCCCTGTTTGGCGTATTCTCATGCAAGTAAAGACTCCAAATCCTCCTGGGCCATGGGAAAACAAAACAAAACAAAACAAACAAAAAAAAACCCAGCAGCTGATCATGGTATTCCAAGTCTGGGCTACCTGAACTGGTTACTGGGTTGTTTAGTGAAATATGTGGTCAGAGGTCAAAAGTAGTACTGGATGTGAAATAAAAACAATGTGAATAAGACTGGGCCCAAGTAGATATTAAAGAACACAAGGCATTAGGTAAAAGTACAAACTGTTGGCTCAGAATTCAATTTTACTTGATTCTATCATTTCTCCCTCAATTCACATCTAAAACCTGATAAGGAAAACTCTAACTAGCTAATAGAAAGTAAAAAGTATGAGTTTTGTATATTGATGGATCTACATGGTAATATGGTATAAATTAGAAGCATATGACTGCTGCATTTTACTCCTCTCATTGCTCATTTAGAGTGAAGGAAAATCCTCCAAATGGGCAGACATATGAAACTAAAGATAATAGTACATTTGTTTGTCAAATTCATGTGGAAGGAGAAATAGTCTGAGAATGAATTTATAACAATTTATTGGCACTCACTGGGTAACAGGTAGCTGGCTAGTCAGAAAATTAGAAGGAGCATGATCAAAATATCAGTACAATCCTTTAGTGATTTCCATAAAACTGTGAACTTTATAACTAGTAGTGTTTTTATTAAATACTCTTCAGTATAAAGTCTGGGATCATGGAGAAATATGGGTGTGTTTACCTATTACAGAGCACCTTTTTCAGTTTTACTGGTTTATCTGGTTTATTCTTACATTAATACCACATTATATATACTAATAAAAGGGTAATATGCTAATTAGACTGGGTGACTGGAGATCTTCCAGACATCCAACTTCCTTCCAGACAGTTAGGGGGCAACCAGGCCGGCAGGGAGGCAGTTGGGGAGCAACCAGGCCAGCACGGGAGCAGTTGGGGGGCTGCCAGGTCAGCAGGCAGGTGATTGGTTAGGGGCCAGGAGTCCCAGATTACAAGAGGGCTGTCTGACTGTCTGCCCTGTGGGATTGGGCCTAAAGGGGCAGTCAGACATCCCCCGAGGGGTCCAGATTGGAGTGGGTGCAGGCTGGGCTGAGGGTCACCCCCTCCTCGCCCCCATGTATGAACTTTGTGCACCAGGCCTCTAGAACTTACATAAAGATTAGAGGCCTGGTGCACAAAATGTATGCACTGGGGCAGGGGGGAGTTGTTGAACAGTTGGACATCCCTCTCACAATCCAGGACTGCTGGCTCCTAACTGCTCACCTGCCTGCCTTCCTGATTGCCCCTAACTGCTTCCACCTACCAGTCTGATCACCCCCTAACCACTCCCTTGCCAGCCTGATTGATGTCTAACTACTCCCCTGCCAGCCCATTTGCCCCCAACTTCCCAACTCTGCCGGCCTGGTCACCCCTAACTGCCCTCCCCTGCAGGATTGATTGCCTTCAATTGCCCTACCTTGCAGGCCTGATCCCTCTCAACTGCCCTCCCTTACAGGCCTGGTGCTTTCCAACTGCCCTCCCCTGCTGGCCATCTTGTGTCCACATAGGGGCAGGGTCTTTGACCACATGGGGGCCGCCATCTTGTGTGTTGGAGTGATGGTCAATCTGCATATTACTCTTTTATTAGATAGGATAGAGGCCTGGTACACAGGTGCGAGCCAGCTGGTTTGCTCCGAAGGATGTCCCAGATCAGGGTGGGGGTTCCCTTGGGGCATGGGGCAGCCTGAGGAGAGGCCTATGGTGTTTTGCAGGCTGGCCACGGCCCTCCAGCAACCCAAGTGGAAGCCCTGATATCTGCAATATATTTACTTTCTACAATTGAAACTTTGTAGCCTGGAGCAGAGTCAAGCCTCCTGCTCGCCCCATGGTGGCAGCCATTTCTGTTTGGATTTGTTTACCTTCTATCATTGAAACTTTGTAGCCTTGAGTGGAGGCTTAGGCCAGCTAGGGCAGGCAGAAAGCTTGGCTTCCTCTGTTGCTGGGGAAATGCCTCCCTCCTGCTCTCTGTGGCTATAGCCATCTTGGTTGAGTTTATTTGCATACTCATTCTGATTGGCTAGTGGGCATGGCTTGTGGGTGTGGCTTGTGGAGTAGAGTGGGGGTTAATTTGCATATTACTCTTTTATTAAGTAGGATGACTCAGTATCTGGTAGAATATGATTTTCAACACCCCCTCCATAAAAACCTATTCTTTATGAATGTCATATTCTTTCTTTACCCATTATTTTTTTAACATATATTTGAGAGTGAGCTTAGCACCTTGAACCAAAAGATGGAAGGCAGAAAGGAAGGGAGAGAAGAAAAGAGGGAAGAGGGTCACTGATCTTAGAATTATATTAATAGGAAAATGTTAAATGTTCTCACAAATATATAAATTTTACTTGCTGTTTAGACATTAATTATACACTGTTCTTCACCCAGTGCCAATTTAATGAAAAGAAAAAAAAGAAAGAAAAAATAATAGTAATGGTTAACATTGAAACACTTTTTACTATTTGCCCTTTTACTTAATGCAGTACTTTACTTGCAATAACTCATATAATCCTAGGGAAACTCCTGTAAGATTTATAGTCTTATCACCATTGTTTTACAAATGAGAATCTGAAGGCTTTTTATAAGTGAGGGTAAAAAGCTTAAGTGTTTTACCATGTCAGACCTGTGAGGCTTTGTTGCCTCAATTTAAATTGATGTTCTTGTCATAATGGAGAACTTGAAGAGCTGGTTTCAGTGTGGTTTGTTAGGGAGTATGAGTGTGAAGGATGCTGATGTCTCAGCATTGTTGCTGACATTAGTTCTTTGCTAAGTGTGCTCAAAGGTGGGTAATATCCATTGAAAGCACATTTTTTAAAGTTAGTGATTTTTATTTCCTTCCAACCCCTATTCTCTAGTTCTTAAAATTTGGACAGAGGTACACTTACTTTATATTATAAAAACAATAACACTTAAAACACAAGTAAGCTGCACTATTTTTAGGACCTGGAAAACAAAATGCTGGCATGGTAACAAGAATATTTGTTTATATAGAGATCACTGTAAGAACTTACTATTGCTGCTATTAAAAGGTATTAAGATTTCTAGGTGAAATTGATTATTAAGGCATTGCTTAGCGATTTCCCTTTATTTGGCACTAGAGGCCCAGTGCACGAATTTGTTCACAGGGGAGGTCTGGCCAGCCTGGTCAGACTGGGGCTGATCAGGCCAGGCCAGCCAGGGGGAGGGGCCACAGGCGGGTTGGCCAGTCAGCCCCACCCCCTGGCTGAACTCCCAGTCAAAAATCAATTTGCCTTTTATCATATAGGATTACACATCTGCATTTTAAGTAATGTGATTCTGAATACTGGAGACCATATGCCTATTGATGTAGCAGACATATATTGAAATCCTATTTAAAATTTTTTAAACTTTGGTTCCTACTTTCAACTCTTCATTTATATAGTTTTTAAAAGTATATTTTATTTATTTCAGAGAGGAAGGGAAAGGGAGAGAGAGATAGAAGCATCAGTGATGAGAGAGAATCATTGATTGGCTGCCTCCTGCACACCCCCTACTAGGGACTGAGCCCACAGTCAGGGCATATGCCCTGACTGGGAATGGAACTATGACCTCCTGGTCCTTAGGTCATCACTCAGCCACTGAGCAAGCCAGGCCTACTGGACTCGATTCTTATTTTTTAAAAATGGCTTTCTTCTCTGAGGGGAAAAAAGCTAAGGTAGTGTTATATGATAGAATCAGATAGTCAATGTGATAGGCAATTAATTTGAGCCGTTAATGTCTAAATCCTGATCTCCTGACCAAGTTTTGAAAAATATCCCCTCACTTTGGAAAGGGAAGGCAGTGGGAAGGTGGTTAAGCATTGATGGAGAGGAATGAGAAGACAGGTACTATAGAAATCCCAAGCCCAGGCTACCAATTAGAGCTGCTAGAGAGGCAATTATACCCATCCGCCAGGGCCCAAAGACTCTTCTTTACCTTTAACGGAGATAGCAAGGCAGAGCTGCACAAAGCTGCAGTGCGTCCAGAGGAGCCATGGGAAACATGTAAGTGCCATGGACTGTGCATAGATTCCGAGTGGGAGACTGTATTCTCCTTCCACTTAGCGGACAGGCATGGGCTATTTTCTCTTTTGTCCATGTACTCTCTAAATAGCCTTATTTTTCTGTTTCCTGTGCTTGCTGTTAAGAAGTATTGTTTTAGCTTGAACTGTGTAGGAGGGCTATGACAAAGAGGACCAGACTGAAAGAAAATTATTGAAGTTAATACAAAGAAACCATTCTGAAACCTTTGGAAAAATTTCAGTTGCTTGCCATATGATATACTCCTTTTTATTTTTAGTTCAGATGTTTTTGACACTTGTTGACCTAGAATGCATTTATAAACAGTTTGCTTTTAACACAGTGGACCTCTTATCACAAGCCATTATGTATACTTAGTATTTGAAATTAGCTTTAGGCATTTTTCTCACAATGTAGCAGCAGTCATTTACTTTCTCTGTCATAAATTTATACACAGTTGGTTTTCCCTATCAGACTGCCAACTTTCAAGTAATAAGTAATAAGTCAAATAATAGGCCACTGAAAGCAAAATATGAATGTCTTATAGATGGATGTTTACATGACCACTGGGGTTAGATGGTTCTTTGTTTAGGAAAGCACCCTGATGGATCTGTCTCTACTTTAATCACAGCTCCCAGTCTGGATGAAAAGGGCTAGGTCAAAGTTGACCACACTCATTTTGCATAATATTACCTAATGATAGACTAACATGTAAATTGACCATACTCCACTACACCCATAGCCAATTTGAATGAGTATGCAAATTAACCCAACAAAGATGGAAATTAATTTGCATACATAGGCATCGAACATCTGGGTGCCTATGTATGCAATTTAATTAATATGTATGCAAATTAAGGTCACTCTGAGGTAGGCCCTGAGCAGCCTGGGAAGGGCCTAAACCAGGGGACTCCTGGGCAGGGCCTAATCTTTGTTCAGAGCCCAGGGGGCAGGGGCGGAGTCAGAGATCAGAGGGAACTCGGGGGTCCCCTGCCCAGTCCTAAAACTTAGGCCAGAGACTTTAGGCCTGGGCAAGGCCCAGCCTGCGATGGGTGTGAACTACAGAGGAAACACCTTTTCTGACTGCGCTTTGGCTAAGATTCCTGTATGCCACTGGTAATATTCTTAGTAACTTTGGTAATAAAATTTCAAAAAGGTGATCTAGGGTTTTTCCACCAACTCCTGGAAAAAAAAAAAAAAGGTCTGCTCCTGGAGGGCTAAGACATGTCATATCCTGCCCTACAAAGTCAATGGAAACATATCCTCAGGTAAGGGAAAAAAAAAGAAAAAAAGAAAAAAAAAGTTGGGAATGCAGACTGGTGCAACCACTGTGGAGAACAGTGTGGAGTTTCCTCAAAAAACTGAAAATGGAACTCCCATTTGACCCAGTAATCCCACTTCTAGGAATATATCCCAAGAAACTAGAAACACCAATCAGAAAGGATATATGCACCCCTATGTTCATAGCAGCACAATCTACAATAGCCAGATTTTGGAAACAGCCTAAGTGTCCGTCAGCAGATGATTGGATCCAAAAACTATGGTACATCTACACAATGGAATACTATGCTGCCATAAAAAAGAAGGAATTCTCATCATTTGCAGCAACCTGGATGAAATTGGAGAACATCATGCTGAGTGAAATAAGCCAATCAATGAAAGAGAAACACCACATGACCTCACTCATTTGTGGATAATAAAGAGCATTATAAACTGATGAACCAAAAGATAGTTATAGAGACAGTATATCAACAAGTAGACTGTCAAATTACAGCGGGGAGGGGAGGAAGATCTGGGGGAGATAATAGATCAACCGAAGGACTTTTATACATGCATATAAGTACAACCAATGGACACAAAACTCTGGGGAGGGAGGGGATGTGTGGGAGGGAGGGAGGGGGGAAAAATCAATAAAATATATTAAAAAAATAAAAAAATAAAAAAAATAAAGGCTAAAAAAAAAAAAAAAAAAAAGAAAGAAATGTCATATCCTATGAAAGACACATCTTGAAAATTCCTAAAGAAAATTGTCATTTTTTCATGGTAAAGAGATTGGAGTTCTGTTGATGAAAACATCTTGGTGGCTGCGATGGTGGCAGTGGCTGTAGCAGCAGGGTGATGGGGCTAGTACCTTCTCCTCATCAACCTGGCCACCTCTCACAAAGGGAGGCCAGACTGTGGCTTAGGCCCACTCCCGGTCAGTAGGACATCCTCTGAGGACTCCCAGTATGTGAGAGGGGTCAGGTTGGGCTGAGGGACTGCCCTACCAACAGTTCATGAATTTCGTGCACCAGACCCCTAATAATAAAAAAATAATATTCTTTTCTTTTGAGAGATACGGTGATGATGAGAAACATGAGTATGGAGAAAAGAAGGAACTATAAGGTTTATCAAGGAAAGTAATATTAGGCTGTTAGGCATGGTAGGTGATAACTTTGATAGTATTAGAAGTCTGTTGTGGAGAACATTCTTTGATTAGTAAGGTTTTGTGGAAACAAAAGGATACTATTTATTGTGTGACAAAGAGTTATAGAAAAAGAATAGTACCAAAGGAAACAAAACCAACCATAATAAGCCAGAAGAAAACAAAGAAGCAAGGAGCACATTAATCTAAAACAAGTTGAGAGGTATTTGGGATTTGAAGAGGACTTTCAAATTCTGAAACCTACTTATCTGTCTTTGTCTGCTCATCCATCTATCCATCCACCCACCTATCTATGTAAGTTCCTATATATCCTATATATCTACCTATCATCTACACCTATCAATTTTTTTACTGAACTCCGTGACAAAGGTATCTGGAGATCTTATAAATCTTCATACTGATAACATCTTGTAACTACTAAATTGCTTTTTATTTTGTTTCTGGTCTGTTATTGAGTTTTTCATCAAAGTTAAAATTGCATGAATACCCATATTTTTATAGAGAAAATAATTTTATGGACCAGGAAATCTTCTAAATCAGTCTCTTCTTTTCCTACTTATCACTGCCTTAAGATGAGGGACCACCCCAATACATTAAAATAAAATAAAATAAAATAAAATAAAATAAAATAAAATAAAATAAATAAGGATGAGGAACCAAAATGAGAAAGATAGATTCTATTTCCAAGTAGTTTTAATAAAGGAGTTAATGAGCTAATGGTAGACAAGATTATAGGTAATAGCTAAAGTGAATTCTTTACTTTAATTCTTTTTATTAACATACCGTGAATCACAATTAATAAAAAAATAATCCAGCTTTAGATATACCAGGATATTTTCTAGATTTTGAAATATGGATTCCATTTATTTTTATCTTTGTGTATTTAAAAACCCACAATAATAGAAGAGTAATACAGAGATCTCCACAATTAAATATGTGAATTAGGTCGGGGTTTAAATAAATATCTGTGATTCCTTAGATCTTTTTTAAACCTCTCCCCCTTGCCCGCTAAAAAGGGCTTCACTATAGATTGAACACTTTTAGAGTGAAATTGGGGAAATATTATGTGCATGGAGGTGGAAAATACATTATTTAAAAAGAATAGAAGATGATAGAAGATTATCATTGAATCTCAAAGTTTTTCTCCCTGGCAAATGAGCTATAAAATAGTTTTCTCAATAGGAGCCCAATTTAGTATAGTCCTAAGTTTCAATGACTTATTCTAGATTTTTTAGGTCAAGAAGAATGGAAAAGTGGGCTCCCTGTGATAATGTCCTTTAAAAATTCCATGCCTATAATAATAAAAAAAAGAACTCAAGGATGTCAGCATGTTTGCTTTTAATCTTGGCAATGCGTCAAGAAAAATATGAGTGATAAAATCAATTACAGCAAACATACTAAGTTGCTTTTTATTTTGTTTCTGGTCTGTTGTTGAGTTTTTCATTAAAGTTAATCTATTTCTAAGCTAATCTATTTCTCATCAGGAAAACTTATACTGTGTTTGAAAGAAGTGGAAATCAATAGTAATAGTTTTTTAAAAGAGCACTCCAGTTGGTTTGGATTTCTTTCCTAGTAGATTTTTAAAATTGACAAGAGCTTAGTTGACTTTACACAATAACTGAGTAAGGAGCTGCCTGGAGTGATATAGAGGGGAAGCTTCTGAATGAATGCCAAATACTACTTACTTTACATGAAAGTGTAAGAACTCATTTCTTTAAATTATTTTGTTTACTGAAAAATGTCCTATAATAGACTTTTATTCAATTACTTCAAGTATCTTCTTCATTGGACTTATAGTGAATACACATTTCTTTCTATATAGTTTTCTCTACTGTTAGAATCTTTACACCTCCCTTCTTTCTTCAGTTTTAAATACCAGTTTTTATCACTTTAATATATCTTTAACCAACACCCTCTGAGATTTTTGTATCCTTGTAATTCCATTGCACTACCCTGGTAAAACACCATCCTAGATGAGTTTTGGATGAAATGTGTTTTTCTGGACAGTTCCCAGAAATCTCAACATTCTTCAAAAGTGTGGCAGATTTTTACCTCTATAGATCAACGTCTCCAACTTCATCTGTTTCTTTAGTGTGCCCAGAAATTCTTTTATATATTTCTTAGACAGATTATCTATTTTTCTCAAACTGGGGACTTTTGCCCATTTTGCCTTCTTATAGCCTCAGCCACCCCCAACTCTTATTTAAAACTATTTTTTAATTGATTTTTTTTTACAGAATAGAAGGGAGAGGGATAGAGAGTTAGAAAAAATCAATGAGAGAGAATCAAACCCCCTGCTGGGGATGTACATGCCCTTGACTAGAATCAAACCTGGGACCCTACAGTCCCAGTCCTCAGGCCAATGTTCTACCCACTGAGCCAAACCAATTAGGGCTATCCCCACCTCTTTACTGAAAAAATTCCCTCAATTTCTACAATAGTTTCCTCCTGTGGGATAATAGAGAATATGGCACAAGGCTCCTAAAATTCTTGTACATTCCTAAGTGATATGAGCAGTAGAAGTATCTTTTGTTCTTATATTTAGTCTTAATATATATATATAATTGATTTTAGAGAGGAAGGGGTAGAAAAAGAAAAAAAAAATCAATGATGATAGATAATCATTTATTGGCTCTCTCCTGCAGGCCTCACACTGGGGATTGAGCCCACAACCTGGGCATGTGCCCTGACAGGGAATCGAACTGTGACCTCCTGATTCACATAGGTCAACACTCAATCACTGAGCCATGCTGGTTGGGTTTATATTTGATCTTTGATCCTGATTTTGACACAGAGTTTCTAAATCCCTTGGAATTTCTTGTGTTATTGAATTGTCTTTTATTCTGAAGAGACAACTCTTGGTGGGCTCGTAGATAACTTAAGGAAGGGGATTAGTCACTAGAAGGAACAAACTATATTAGAAGCTTGGAATTTTCAGCCCCATCCCCATGGGAAAGAAATAATTGGGGCTGTAGATTGTGTTAATGATGGATCATGCCTTTGTAATGGAAGATTCCATAAAAACCCCAACGTATGTGTTTCAGAGAGTATCCAGATTAGTGAACATATCTATGTGCTGGGAGGGTAGAATACCTCAACTCCACAAAAACAGATGCTCCTGTGCTTAGGACCCTTCCAAATCTTGCCCTATACTTTTCTTCATCTGCATACCTTATCATAAATTTTATTATATAATCAACTGGCAAATGGAAACGAGTGTTTTCCTGAATTCTGTGTGATGCTCTTGCAAATGATTGAATTTAAAGAGTGGGTCTAAACCTCTGATTTGAAGCCAAGTTAGATAAAAATTGTGAGAAACCTGGTGACTTCATTTTTATGATTGATATCTAAAATGAAAGGCAGTCTTGTGAGACTGAGCCCTTAATCTATGGGATCTGCATTAACTCCAGGCAGTTAGGGTCAGAATTGCTTGGTATGGAAAGGCTATATACTTTTGGTGTCAAAATTATTGAGAGTGTGCTGGTAGGGTGAGCATATAGGTAAATGGAGTGTGTGTTTTTTTACCTACTTACTAACTTACTTGCATATGCACCCAGTATTCTTCCTGACCATGAGTTACAAAGAAAAACATGATTCTTTCCCCTGAAAGATAACCCTTCTGTCTCTGCTCTGAAATGTATGTTAGCTCCCTTTCTCAGGGCTCTCTCTGAATTATTTCTTTTCCTGTACATACAATATCCTCTTGTTAACAGCATCTTATTTCAGGTAAAAAATAAGTAAAATATACATATATATATATATATATATATATATATATATATATATATATATATATAATCTCCCAAATCTCCTTAGAGTTGAGTTTATTCTCTAATTGAGATTACATTGCTGGTGGAAACAGTGTGGAGTTTCCTGAAAAAATTAAAAATGGAATTGCTATTTGACCCAGGAATTCTTCTTCTAGTAATATATCCTAAGAATCACAAAACATCAATCAGAAAGAACATATGCACCCCTTTGTTCACAGCATGGAAGGACCTGGAGATGAGTATGCTAAGCAGAATAAGCTAGTCGAAAAAAGACAAATATCACATGATTTCACTTATATGTGGAATCTAATGATCACAATTATCAGAGGCATGGAAACATGGAACAGACTCATGAGTTTCAGAGGGAACAAGGGAGGGTGGGTAGAAAGATTAACCAAAGAATTTATATGCATATATGCATTTCCCATGAACACAGAGACTAGGATGTTGAAGGACTGGGATGGGGCAGCAACTGGGTGGTTGGGGCAAGAGGAAAAAGAGAGGTATATCTATAATACTCTCAACAATCACGCTTTTTTAAAAGAGTGTTTTTAGTATTTGCTATCTTCATTCTTTTTTCTGTAATTCCATTTTTGCCTTCATTTCTTTCTAATTGTATCAGTCAGTTTTATACAGTAATAAATAATCCAAATCCAAGTAGATAATAACAACAAATACTATTTTTTGTTCATTTTACATGTCAGTCATTGATGTTTTGCTGCTTTGGCTCTTTTCCCTATTATTGTTGGGCCCATTCTAAAAAAAAAAAAAAAAAAAAAAAAAAAAAAAAAAAAAGCCATTTTTGGAAATGCTGTTTCCATGGCAAAATGGCAAAAAAAACACACACTGAGAACTGATATAAACATTTCATGATTTAAAATATATATTTTATTTATTTTTTTCAGAGAGGAAGGGAGAGGGATAAAGAGTCAGAAACATCAATGAAAGAGAAACATCAATCAGACACCTCCTGAACACCCACTGCAGGGTATGTGCCCACAACCAAGGTATATGCCTTGAGCAGAATCGAATCAGTCTGCAGGTCGATGCTCTATCCACTGAGCCAAAGTGGTTAGGGCAGTGGTTGGCAAACTGTGGCTCAAGGCTCTGTTGACTAATGAGTTTGCTGACCACTGCGTAAGGCATTACCCTTACCCAGAAGCTTTGACTTCAGGTTAATGACATTAGTACATTATTAAAATGATTTTTTAAGTGTTTTTCCCTAAGGCAGTGGTCAGCAAACTCATTAGTCAATAGAGTGGTAAACCACAGTTCACAAGCTGAATATGGCTTGAGAGCCACAGTTTGTCAACCACTGGGTTAGGGCAATACTTCATGCTTTTAAAACTTTTATTTGGAGCTGGTTAAACTATTGTATAATACACACAAATGTGTGTTGTTCAGAAAAAAACATCTTTTGTATAATTGGTATAAGTCAAGTGATATGGAAAGCCATTTCCCTGGAGTATAAGTCAAATTAGTAATGAGAACAAAAGTTTAGGGCTATAGGTTGTACAGTCAGTGTTTAGTGCCAGATCCCAAAATATAGAAGTATCCAGGTATCAATATACTAGAAGTCAAAAACATAGAACTTAATGTTTTTAACTTAAATTACTTCTCTCTCTCTATATATAGATAGATATGGATATAGATATAGATATAGATATAGATATAGATATAGATATAGATATAGATATTAAAGCCTAAGTGACTGTTACGACTGAATGACCAGAACAACTTGTCGACCAGTCACTATGATGCACACTGACCAACAAATGCTTAAGGTAGGAGTTCCGCCTGGTGGTCAGTGTGCTCCCACAGCCAACCTCCCATGGCCCCTCCCTGGCTGCTGGCCAACCTCCCGTGGCCTCTCTCCCCAGCCAGCTGGCAACCCCCCATACGCCCTGATTGTGGGGAATGGCTGGCCAACCTCCCATGGCCCCTCCCCACCCCTGGACAACCTCCAACAGTCCTTCCCCCGGGCCGGCAAGCCCTCTGATAGGCCTCAATTGCTGGCCAGCCTGAGGGATACCACCCATGCACAAATTTGTGCACCAGTCCTCCAGCTTAAAATAATTTGTCAAACACAGTTTTCCTAGGCATGACTTTTGCTACTTTAAGTTTTTTTTGAAGTAATCATTCATAACCCAAATAAAAAATTATGCTTTTTATATTATGTACCTTTTCTTCAGAAGTAATTCATTTCATGTTGGTTTACATATTTGTCTAAAATTTTCAGATTTTTCTCCAACTATTTTATACTATTAGAGTTACATTCTGTGATTAATTTCCATGTGCTGAACAGTTTAGAAGAATTGATGTGTCTTAGCAAAGGATTTATAATACGTAACTTTGATTCATTTATATATTTTGGCTTATCAACAAGTTTTATCTGCAACATTGCATTTGTCTCTTAATTTGTCTCCTTGACTCTAATTTCTCCTCTTTGCCAAATTCATTCTTCAGAATGCTATTTTAAAAGATCTAGTCTTATTTTTTCACTCTTTAGTTAAAAACAATAAATATATTTCTATATTCATAATAGGTACCTCTGTAGCCTTCATTCTTTTCCTATTCAATAGCAAGTTTTACATATTTAACTTCCATATCATTTATCATACCTAGGCTTTTATTTCTAACCTTAGAGCTATTGATAATTAAAGCATCTATCTTATTGTGTCTGATTGATTACTATAGTAGTATCAGAATTAGTCTCTCTTCTTTGGGGTTGTCTTTTTGAAATACATTTTCTACTCTATGGACAGATTGATTATTCAAAATTTAAAATGAGGTCACAAGCTAACTTACATAGCTTTGCCTTTATTTTTTGACTTTTTTTTCTTTGTGTTAAGGATAGTCCTCAGTCTGGAAAACACTTTAAGCACTGAATTTGATCAACCTTGTCTGTGAAACCTTTTTTTTTTTTCTGTACCTTTTTGATTAACTATTGTCACCTCAATAAATTCAATCATAATTAATAATTAATTAATGAAACATGCAGTTATAAAGAAGGAAGGTATCAGAAGAGATCATAGTAGGATACTTTAATACCCCACTAACATCACTGGATAAATCATCTAATCAAAAAATTAGCGAAGAAACAGCAATCATAAATGACTCACTAGATCAAAGGGACTTAGTCAACATCTTTAGAACATTCAACCCCAAAAGTGCAGAATGTACATTCTTCCCATTCTGGGACATATTCAAAGATAAACCACATATTGGGACATGAGAAAGTCTCTTAAAATTCAAGAAGGTTGAAATCATATCAAGCATCTTGACAGATCACAATGGCATGAAATCAAATACAATAAAAAAATCACAAAAATTCAAACACTTGGAGGCCGAATAGCATACTATTAAACAATGATGGGTTACCAAAGATATCAAAGAAGAAATTAAAAAAAAAAACATCCTGGAAACAAGTGACAGTGAAAACACAACAACTCAAAATAATTGGGACACAGTGAAAGCAGTCTTGAGAGGGAAGTTTATAGCTCTACAGGCCTACCTCAAAAAACAAACAAACAAACAAACAAAAAGTGGTTTTAAACTAACTCTGCAACTTGAAGAATTAGAGAGTAAAAAGAAAATCCCAGAGTGAGCAGAAGGAAAGAAATAATAAGGATCAGAGTGGAAAGAAATGACATAGAGGCTGAAACCGGTTTGGCTCAGTGGATAGAGCATTGGTCTGTGGACTGAAAGGTCCCAGGTTCGATTCCAGTGAAGAGCATGTACAATGGTTGCTGGGACATCCCTGGTAGAGGTTATGCAGGAGGCAGCTGGTCGATGTTTCTCTCTCATCGATGTTTCTAGCTCTCTATCCCTCTCCCTTCCTCTCTGTGAAAAATCAATAAAATATATATTTTTTAAAAATGACATGGAGAACAACAACAACAAAAATACGAAAGATCAATGAAAATAAAAGCTGGTTCTTTAAAAGGATAGACAAGATTGATGAACCTCTTGCCAGGCTCACCAAGAAGCAAAGAGAAAGGACCCAAATAAACAAAATCAGAAATGAAATCTGCAAAATAACAATAGACCCCTTAGAAGTATGAAGACACATAAAAAAAAAAAATACCATGAGCAACTCTATTTCAACAAACTGGTCAACCTAGAAGAAATGGACATATTCCTAGAAAAATACGACCTTTCAAAATTCAAGTGGAAGTAATAAAAAAAAAAAAATGAATCAGGCCGATATTTATGGAGGAAATTGAAGCAGTCAAAAATCTTCCAACAAACAAAAACCCTGGACCAGATGGCTTCACAGGGGAGTTTTATCAAACTTCAAAGAAGAAATAAAACCAATCTTCCTCAAACTATTCCAAAAAATTCAAGAGGAAGGAACACTTCCAAGCTCTTTCTACAAAGCCAGCATTACCCAAATCCCAAAACCAGATAAAGACAATATAAAGAAAGAGGATTATAGGCCAATATCCCTCATGAACATAGATATCAAAATTCTCAACAAAATACTAGCAAATTGAATACAGAATTACATTAGGAAGATTATTCACCAGGTCCAAGTGGGATTTATTTCAGGGATGCAAGGATGGTACGATATCCACAAATCAATAAACATGATACACCACATAAGTAAATTGAGATATAAAAACCATATAATTATATCCATTGATGTATTAAAAAATTTGACAAAATCCAACTCCCTTTCTTTGAAGGCATCTATGTATTATAATATTTAGCCAAAATTTTTTCCTTGTTTTTCTCTGTTAGTTGCATCCAAGGAGAAGATCCACCAATCAGTCAGATTTAGAAACATAAGTACTTAACTTGTTTTCTAATTCTCATTTTAATTTACTTGAAGATCAATAAAATATGTATGGCATCTTTGACTAGATTTTAAAACTATAAATTCAATGTCCTGAACTTAAAACTAGTCTTCCTTTGATGTGAATCATGCTTTTAAAATATTGTATGCTATTTCTAAAAATTCAGACATTTCTAAAAATGTCATTTTGGATCTTGCTTCTTGGTTGACCTATGCCAGATACATGTTAATAGCATTTTTTCTTTACTGCATTAAAAATCTAGTCTTAAGTTTAGCAAATACAAACATTTTTTCTGTAATAATACAAATTATATGCCATTCTATGTTGCCTACTATAAAGTTAGGCTCTGATTCATATTATTTGAAAGAATTATCAGCATTCGTTTTAGTTAATTATTTTGAATTATTTCTCAATGAAAAAAATCATCTCAATTTTGTAAATATATGTATATATATTTATTGATTTCAGTGAGGAAAGGAGAGGAAGAGAGACATAGAAATATCAATAATGAGAGAGAATCACTGATTGGCTGCCTCCTGCATGCCTCCCACTGGGGATCAAGCCTGCAACCTGGGCATTGAACTGTGATCTCCTGGTTCATAGGTTGACACTAAACCACTGAGTCACAACAGCCAGGCAGTTATCTCAATTTTCTACCTAAAAAGTTTAAATGATATTCTCATCTAATCAATCATAATAGGCAATTTTAATAATGACATTTTGTTTTGAAGAATGTTTAATATATTGAAAAATATGTAGGATCCATGGGTACAAAGAATTTTCAAATCATTGTATTAATACTACAGAAGTTTAGAATAAAATTAGATTTTTTAAACCTTAATTTATAGAGAAATTTATTTTAGTTATCTGACTTGCAGGTATTTTGAATAATGCCTGGAGAAATATTAGAATATTTTAATGTGAAAATGGAATTTGATCTGACTTTCCCTTCTCTTTGTGAAAGGAGAGAATAACACAACCTTTCTATTTTTAACTTTTTGCTTGTTATTAAACTGCTTCTTCTTTGAAAAATTAATAGAGTTGTAATGAGTTTGCACTAAGAGTAAGAAAAAAGGTTTACTTATTAATTTTATACCAATGTTTGTTATTTTTTTGCATGAAAAAGTGATGTGAGGATACTGAATGACATTCTGAGTTATGTCATACTGAGTGAAATAACTGTAATTCAAAATTGATACACTCAAAACTTACAAGAGGTATTTAGAAATGCAATTCATGATGAATAAATAAATGTATACTTATGTTCTAGAGACATGCATGGATGAACACTAATTTAAAATCTACATACTTTTAAGCATCAATTTATATATTAGGAAACTGGTCAATTCCATTGAAAATAATAAAATATTCAGGTTGTGTCTACACTAATGAATTTCTTCAGACATGTCATTAACTATTCCATTTGATAGCACAATGTACAGTTAATTTTTTTCTTCATTTATTTGTATAAATAGTTTTTAAAAGGAAAAGATGTAGGTATTTTTAGTGGAACAAAGACACTGAGGAAGAAAATAGAATGCAAAAACATAAACTTGGGTCAGAACAAAATAAAATGTTATTTCAGCCTCCTTATGAGTTCAAAAGTTTTCTGATTTCCACATATTTTCAATTTTGTGACAGCATGATGGATCTGGAGATCATTACATGAAACAAAATAAGCCAGTCAGAGAAAGACAAATACCATAAGATCTCACTTATATGTGGAATCTAATGAACAAAATAAACTGAACAAACAAAATAACCAGAGACGTGGAACAGACTGACATCAAAGGGGAGGTAGAGATGGATGGTATGAAAAAAGGTGAAGAGAATAGCCTTATATACTGAGTGGCCAGATTATTATGACCACCCCACCAGTACTTCATTGGGTCACCTTTTGTCTTCACCACTGTGGTGATTCTTCTTGGTATTGACTCCATGAGATGTTGAAAGCTGATGTGAGGAATCTGACACCATGCCTGATGAATAGCACTGTCTAGTTCTGTGAGATTTGATGGTTGTGGAACCAACTGCCTGATGGTTCTTTTAACTTTGTCCCACAAGTGCTCAATTGGATTGAAATATGGTGATTGTGGGGGGCATCAAAAAGGTAAAATCATCTTCATGTTCTTGAAACCACTCCTGCACAATACAAGCACTGTGACATGGTACATTGTCTTGTTGGAAGAAGCCATGATCATTGGGATATGGCATCAACATGATAGGATGAACTTGATCAGCAATGATACTTAGGTATGTTGTGCTATTCAGACATCGTTCCACGTGAATTAAGGTGCCAGAAAAACATGCCAGAAAAACATGCCAGAAAATCATACCAGAAAAACATGCCCCAAACTATAACACTGCCCCCACCAGCATGAAGGGTTGTATTCATGTATGTGGGGTGCATGCTTTCATGCTGTTTCTGCAAAATGCTCACTCTGCCATCTGCATGATGCAACTGGAAATGTGATTCATTGGACCACATGACTTTTTTCCTATGCTTGATTGTTCAATCCTTATGTTCCTGTGTGAATTAGAAACGTTTTATCTTAGTAACTGCAGACAGCAAAGGTGTTCAAACTGGCCTTCAGCTTTCATATCTCATATGATGCAGTGTACAGCTAATTTGCCTACAAACGTCAGGTGGTCATAATAATCTGGCCACTCAGTGTAAGTGTGTCTGTAGGTATATATATATATGTGTGTGTGTGTGTGTGTGTGTGTGTGTGTGTGTGTGTGTATAAATTCTAGAGACCTGGTGTACAAAATTCATGCACTGGATGTGTGTGTTCCTCAGCCCAGCCTGCACCCTCTCCAATCTGGGACCCCTCAAAGGACATCTGACTGCCCATTTAGGCCCAATCCCAGTTGGATTGGGCCTTAATGGGCAGCCAGGCATCCTTCTCACAATCCAAGACTACTAGCTCCTAACTGCTTGCCTGCTTGCCTGATTGCCCCTAACTGCTTCTGCCTGCCAGCCTGATCATCCCCTAACCACTCCCCTGCCAGTGTGATGGATGCCTAACTGCCTTCCCCTGCCAGCCTGGTCACCCCTAACTGCCCTCCCTTGCTGGGCTGGTTGCCCCCAACTGCCATCCCCTGCCGGCCTGCTTGCCCCCACCTTCCTTGTACACTGGTCTGCTCATCCCCAACTGCCCTCCTGCTGACCTGCTCACTCCAAACTGCCCACCCCCCACTGTCCTGATCACCTCCAACTGATCCCTACTGATGGCCTGCTGATCCCCAACTGCCCTCCCCTGCAGGCCTAATCACCTCCTACTGCCCTCCCCTCAAGGCTATCTTGTGTCCACCTGGGGGTGGCCATCTTGTGTGTTGGAGTGATGGTCAATTTGCATATTACATAGACAACAATGTGGTGAGGTCCAGAGGGAGGAGAGAGTGGACATATTTTGATATTATTTTAAGCATATTTGAAGGACACTGCTTCTTAACTCCAGTATCTATCTTTTGCAAGAGAAAACTAGGGCTAGAAGAAACTGTTTTTCACCTTTCTTTGCTACCCTGTTTCCCCCAAAATAAGACAGAGTCTTATATTAATTTTTTCTCCCAAAGTTGCACTACATCTTATTTTCAGGGGATGTCTTATCTTTCCATGTGCTAGGTCTTATTTTCAGAGGATGTCTTATTTTCGGGGAAACACAGTAGTAGGTGTGTTCATGCCTCTGACTTTTCACTTTCATGAAAGCATATACCGTATTTTTCGGACCATAAGATGCACTTTTTTCCCCCCAGAAGTGGGGGGGAAAAGTCCCTATGTCTTATGGTCCAAATATAGCCTACACATATACTTTAAAAAAAAAGTTTTTTTACTTGCCTGGTTCTGTGTGGTCTCTGTGTGCTTGCCCGGCTCTAAAATGGTTCTAAATGCTGCTGTTTACTTTACAGGGTTGATTACATGTGTTTATGACTGTGATGTTGGGTTTTAATGCACATAAAATATTTTAGGACACTATTTGTTTCAGAATCTTTTTTTCTTCATTTCCCTTCTCTAAAAACTGGTGCGTCTTATGGTCCGGTGCATCTTATGGTCCGAAAAATACGGTAAGTGTTAGGTGAGAAGGCTCCTAAATAAAAGGACACCTTTTTTTGCCTTCCAGTTTCTCCTATTGCCTGCCAAAAGCAAGAGTGTATATTTTATAATGAGGTGACTTCAAGAACATGCAGGCTCGGCTCTTAAGAACAGAACTGTGGAAAAATAGGAGCCTAAGTCCTTGATGACCCTGTAAAGCTGTATATCAGTTCTAAACTGCTTTTTTTATGTGGGTGGGAATTACCTTTTATCTTGTTTAAGCTACTGGCATTTAAACTTGGCTGCAAATTGGAAATACCTGTAGTGTTTTAAATACTTAAGATGCTTGGGTTCTAACCCAAGAGATACTAATTTAGTTCAAATAGGATGCTGCCTGGGCATTGGGAGTTTTCAAAGCTTCCCAAATGATTCTAACATGCAGCAAAGTTTGATAATAACTAGTTTAAAGGAATTTTTGTTTGTTTGCTTGTTTGTTTTGGTGGTGTTGTTCTGTGATAGCTGAAGACAAGTAACTGATATATCTATTATAAACAATTAGATTTAGGTATTACTCTTTTGATTCATTGTGTTTGTGTGATAAGTTAAAAGGAATCCACAGGGTACAAAATAAACTGTTAAATTTGTTAACACTAAGTTTCTGTCTACTAGTATAGTTATAATTTTTTGTATAGCTTATAATTTATTACTTATAAATACAAAACAAGTATAAATGTATTTGAAAATCTATGTATACTTTATTAATATGTCTAGAAAAACATTTCTATGATAAAAATAAATAGCAAATAAAATGGAAATATTTAAGTGTTTATATTATAAAATATTGGTAATAATAGAGCTTAAATTTAATAATTTGATTATTTTAATTGAACTTAATAATGGGGCATTTAAATGAAATTTAAATCTTTTAAAAATATAAATATTTTGAAAAGTCATCAGGAAAAGATTATCATCATAAAATGAAATATTTATACTTTGTTAATTCTGGAGCACTCTTTCATTGTTGTGTTGATTTCATTCTATACATTTTTTTATTTTTATTTTTTATTTTTTTACCTTTTTATTAAATTATTATCTTGGGCTGGCTTTAGCTCAGCGGTTCCTTCATCTACAAACATTTTTTTATTTTTATTTTTGAAATTCTTAATGATATGAGAGGCTAGTTGAGGCTGTTTGGATGACACAGAGTCAAACTTAAGGTAACTTTATAGAAGCTGAGTATTGCTAGTGAGTCATTTTAGAATTCTGGGAACTCCAGATGCAGTGAAGTGTGAATCTACCTGCTCATAGGTCCTTTCCGTGGACCTCTTCCAGGTACCAAACAAAGACTGAGGACGAGGCAGGAGATATAAGGCTTTTCTTAGGGGCAGAAGTGAGCAAGACCTGCCAATATTCAAGTGTGAGCAGGAGTACTTGGAGAAGCCAGAATCTGTAACATCAATCAACAATCCCGCCTGATCCCCACGGATTACTCTTGTTAATTCAAGTATATGTTTTATGTACTTTGTAAAGTTTCCATTCAACCTTTCGCTTTTCAGCTTCCAAGATTATCAAGCACCATCAATCATCCTCTCCTGTTTTGTCTTGCTGGTGGAAGCTTGTTATTCCTTTGCTCTCATTTCAGTGGGGTTTTAGAAGGAAGTTTGTTTTTAATCCAATGTATTTAACCAAAGTCCTTATATATTCATTTTTCTTCTTATCCACTTTTGAGGGGTTATTTTATTCTAACTTTGATCCAAATACAGTAGACCCCCCCTTATTCATGAGAATATGTTTCAAGACTCCTAGTGGATCTTTGAAACCCACCATACTACCTAACACCATACATAGTATTATTTTTTCCCTATACATGCAGGTCTTTCACAAAGTTTAATTGTATATTAGACACAGTAGGAGATTAACAATTAATAACAAAATAGTATATTACAATAATATATTGTAATAATAGTTATGTAAATGTGGTCTCTCTCTGTAAATCCCTCTGGTAACAGAGGGCTACTAAGTGACCAATGTGTGGGTAGTATGTACAGTGAGGGTAAGCCAGACAAAGGGATCATTTATGTCTTGGGCTAGACTGAGCAGGACGGTGCAAAATTTCATCATGCCACTCAGAACACATGCAATTCCAAACTTTGAACTGCTTATTTCTGAAATTATCCATTTAGCATTTTTTGATTCCAGTTGAAACTTTGGAAAGCAAAACACAGATATACCGTAGGAGGACTAATGGATCTTTGAGAGTCAGTGTATGTCAAAATGGGCAATCTCCAAATCTTAGAGAATCTGCCTTAAAATAGGAGGTTTAGCTCATTCTCATTTTTTAATGATTATTATGCATTTGTATTTATTTTTGCCATATTCTTTTTCTCAATTTATCATTTTTTGGTTAATATTGTATTTCATTTCTATATTTGAACTATTTTAAGTATTTGATTTCATTTTTTTCCCTTGTGGTTGGATGCAGGTTTCACAATCTATTGCTATTACTATTCTTTTTTATTACTGTGTTTATATATTATAATTAAAATTTTAAAATATTTTAACTTTATATTTCTATGATTGCTTAGATTTATTTCTTACTAGAGGCCTGGTGCATGAAAATTCATGTACTGGAGCGGAGGTTTCTTCAGCCCAACTTTTCCCTTCTCACAGTCCAGGAGCCCTCGGGGTGGGAGGCAACTAGTAATCAGTGGAAGGCAATGCCCCCATCACACCTCTACTGCTGCCACTACCAACAGTGTAAGCCTTGGCTGGCCCTTGTTACCTGAGCCTTGGGGGGCCCTGGATACCGGGGCAGCTGTCATCTGAAGCTTGTCTGTGCCTTGTGCTGGCTCTGGGTGTCTGGGGGGCTGAGGGGGCTGGCGGACTCTGGAGGCAGGTATGTACCTACCACCCTGGTGGGGCTGAGCGGTAGAGCACCACCATCTTGTGGCTGTAGGTGCTGCCATCTTTGAGGCCAGGGCAGTCAATTAGCATATTCCCTCCTTATTGGGTGTGGGTGCTGCCATATTTGTGATGGTGAGAGGGTCAATTAGCATATTCCCTCTTTATTAGATAAGATTTGTATCTTGACATTAAATAAGAAAAACTTCTCACATCCCCTAATGCTCCATAAAAACAACCTATGATTTTTTCCTCCAGAGTTTATATACTTTTATATTATGCATCGATGATTATGCTGAATCAAACTTAACTTAGATTGCTATATTTCTTTTTTGTTGCTACTGTTTCAGAAGTAATCTTTTTTATTATTAAATTTATTGTGGTGACATTGGTTATTAGGATCATATAGGTTTCAAATATGTAGTTCTATGATACAAGATCTGTATATTTCACTGTATAAAGCAAAGTCAAATAATCTTCTGCACCATATATTAACCCCCTACCTACCTTCTGACAACTACTGCACTGCTGTCTGTGTCTACAAGTTTCAGTTTTATATCCTTTTTAGTTTTTTAAGTTGTAGTGTTAGATAACTTCTTACAAGTTTACCTTGTTGTTTTGAGGTAGGCCTGTAGTGCTATAAACTTCCCTTTTAGGAATGCTTTCACTGTATCCCATAGATTATGGATTATTGTGTTTTCATTTTCATTTGTTTCCAGTGTATTTTTATTTCTTTTTTTATATCTTTGGTAGCCCATTCATTGTTTAATAGCATATTATTTAGCCTCCATGTGTTTGATTTTGTATTGTTTTTATTGTAGTTGATTTCTAATTTTATGCCATTGTGACTTGAGAATCTTCTTAATATGACTTCAATCATGATGAATTTGTATAGACTTAGCCTATGTCCTAGCATGTGGTCTTTTTGAAAATGTGCTGGTCCAGCACCCGTGACAGGGTAGGGCACCCTAAGACACTCTGTAAATTGCAGCAAGGTCCTAGATCCTAGGCAGTGTGCAGTGTCATGTCCAGTGTCTCTGGCTCACTCACACAGCGTGGTCCTGGGACCTGGGCAGAGAGGCACGTGGGGTCTCTCCGGCTTGCACTCACATCATGGGTATGGCAGTGAGGGGTCCAGGAGCCTAGGTGGGGAGGTGCAACTTGAGAGGTATCTCTGGTATATGCTCATTGCACGTCTGGGATCCATGGTGAGGTAGGTCGCTACTCACTGCAGGGGTGTGGAGGTGATCCCTTGCAAGTAATGGCTGGTGAATGGTTCACTTCTTGGGGTTGGGGTGGTATCCAAGGCCAGTCTGGGTGTTGTGAGGCTGGGCTCATAGTCTCTGCTGCTTCCCCTTTGAAGATGGCACGGGCTCTGTGCCAGTCCCATGCCTGGCTGGGAGGGCCTGTGGTGGCAGCAGGGCTCCCTGTCCAGGACGGCCTGACCTGCCAGTCCATGAGGCTCTTGGGAGATTTACCTCTTCCTCCCTCACCCCACACACACCACACATGTCCGCACATGCCCCCTCACTCCTTTACTCACTTACACTCTGTCCTTCATTGCCACCCTGCTGGCTGCCATGTGGGATTTCTGGACCAGTTATTCTTAAGCAATTGTAATTACCCTAAAAATTACTCCAGGGGCCTTTTATGCGTTAGGTAGTTGTTGATTACTAGTTTGAAGCAGGAAGAAATGCTTCGGGTGTTGAAGGAGGGCTGTTCTTTCCCCTGCTTTAGATGCTTCAACTGCAGCCAGTGCAATATTTTATGGAAAGAGTGATGAAAGTTGATGAGAAACAAAACCAGTCCGTGCTGATGGCAGAGCTAAGAGCAATGGGGAACACATTCAATGTAAAGACAAATCTGCCAAATGGGATAGCTCAGGGATTGTCAAATGGTTCTATGCCTACAGAGTAGAGAAAATATTTGTCTTAGAAAAAGCTAGAGGCTAATTTGTGGGTTACTAGTGCAAAAATAATCACTTTATTTCCTGAAATGACAAGATACCATATTAGAAAATTTAATCTAGGAATAAAGAAAAAAACAATAGAGATCAACATGAGACAACAATCATGCCACCTCCCCAATTACATTTTATTAAACTCAATTGTTGAAGATTAATTAGTCAAGATGGATTTTATTGCCATTGAGGGTAGAGCATTAGTACTTTCATTGTCTTTGGGTAAAGAAACAGCTAAAACAAATAACATTATAAAATTAAATGATAGCACTTTTTAAATTTTATTTCTTGAATTAAGATTGAATCCTGTTTATTTCTTTAGGATATGTGCTTGTGCTTCAAATATTTGTTAGCAAGTAAAATGATGTGAATATTCTTTCAGGAAATGTAGGATAAATCAGGATCTAGTTTTTTATCAAAATATACTATTAAAGTAGTATAATTGTTAGTTGAGTTTGTAGAAACTATACACAATGAATAGCTATTTTAAAATAATTTAAAAATATTTGGTTTAAACATAGTAGGGTATCATATTTCTACTTTTCTTATTACTCAATATAGGTAGTTGAATAGCTTTAATGTCAAATTTGTTTTAAACTCAGATTGTAACTTCTAGGAAACAGTCCTCACTTTTAGCTGTAAGCCTGAGTATAGTTAAGCCTGAATATAGTTAGGCTGGTTGCTGCCAATGCATGGCTTTATTTTGTACTAGCTTTTAGTTGATTAGAAACATCTGTGTGTCTAGATTTGTTGAGTCTTCACCAAAGGTTCTTTGGTGCCTCTACTCTGTGGCAGACTTTAAGTGAACTCATGTTTTTAAGCCTTTTATCTTTCTTCATTATCACTGTCCAGACATTTACGGTTCTCTTATTCAATTTAAGATTATAATTTCTTTCCTAGGTATGTAAAAAATGATTATTTTCACCTGGGGGCACCAAAAATGATAACTTGAACGTGTTATATTTCTGATTCTATGTTCATGTTTCTTATTAACAAGGAAGACTTGACGTATCTTCTAACATGGCTATCATCTAGCTTGCTCTATTAAGTTATTCTATATATATGATAAATCTATTCTTATTACCCAAATCACTTAATTTAGGGACAATGATTTTTTTCACGAACAATTAAAATTATTAAAGTTCAACAGACATTCTTAAAAAGTATTGAACATATACCACATGTGTCAAACACAAGGCCCGCGGGCCAAATCCGTCCCGCCAGGCCTTGCAATGTGGCCCGCACCGCGCTGTCATCACTGCACTCCACTGCGTTTCCATCACAATGACAGTTTATGACTGTTCAGTAAACCATTCGGCCCGCGATTTAGGCTGGATTTTAGATTTTGGCCCCTTCTCTGATTGAGTTCGACACCCCTAATATAGACCTATGCTTTTCGTAAATATATGTCCCCCATGCTATAAGAATAGAAAAACCTTTAAAATTTCCTTATAATTCAGTCAAAAGATGATAAAGTCTTTACAAAGAATTTTAATACTTACAACAGTCTTAATGACCTTACCAAGTCCTTTTAGTTTTAAAGACCCTTAAATTAAACAAACTTATTTTTAAACATAAATATCAGATTGTAAGATCAAACTTAGAGTTTCTCTTAGTAAAGCAGTTGGAAATCAGAGTATTTAGCCACTGGAGCAATTGTAATTAAAACTGGAGGCCCAGTGCATGAAATTCATGCATGGGAGGCAGAGATTCCCTCAGCCCGGTCTGCACCCTCTTGCAGTTTGGAAGCCCTTAGGGGATGTCTGACTGATGGGGAGCAGACCTAAGCCAGCAGTCGTACATCTTTAGCACTACAGCGGAGGCGGGAGAGGCTCCTGCCACTGCCACTGCCACTGTACTGGCCAGCCATGAGTCCAGCTTTTGGCTGAATGGTGCTCCCCCTATAGGAGTACACTGACCACCAAGGGGAAGCTCCTGCATTGAGTCGGATCAGGCCAAAAGGGCTCTCTGACATCCCCTGAGGGGTCCTGGATTGCGAGAGGATGCAGGCCATGCTGAGGGACCTCACCAGTGCATGATTGGGGCCCAGAAGGGATGTGGGAGGTTGTTTAGCCAGGGAGTGAACATGGGAATGCTCCCTGGTATGTCTGGCCAATCTCACTCAGTGCTGATAGGCTGGATTCCAGCAGTAAGCTAACCTACCAGTTGGAGTATCTGCCCCGTGGTAGTCAGTGCCCATCATAATGACTGGTCAGGTGGTTGACTCTCTGCCTCCTGGTGGTCAGTACATGTCATAGTGAGCAGTTGAACAAAATTAGCATATCATTAGCATATTATGCTTTGATTAGACAATCAGACACTTAGCATTTTAAGCTTTTATTATATAGGATGATAAAAATAAAGCTTTATAACCTTGAAATTATCTTGTGTATAACATTTGAGTTTTCAAACTGCAAATGCTAGCAGAAACCAAATCAACACTGCAAATTCTAATTAGTTATGAGACAAAGCCATAAGATGAAATAGTTCAAACTAAAGAATTTGAAATATCAGCAAATTTAATTATCTTCTTCCTTTGACCCTCTGCTAGAGATTACCCTGTGGCACTATATGTCTTCTCTCCTTTAATATCTTTGAATTAGTCAATGTTCAAGTCTAGTCACATTCATGAGACCGTGTTAGTTTCTTAAAAAACAAAAAAACAAAACAAAACAAAAAAACAACTTACAATGTATCCTCAGAAAATTCTGGAAATGCTCATATGTGATTAGTTGATACTCCAGTTTGTTAAAAAGGTTAAAAATATGAACAATGGAACTTATTTCAGTTTATGGTTGTGTGGGGAAGGTAAAATTAAATGCAAAGGTAAAAAAAATATTATTCAGATAATATTATTTTGTACTGATAGCACCTGGTACAAACATATGGCATGTATTTGCCACATTAGTTATAGAAGAGTCTTTAAGAACTCATCCATCTATTGTTCTCATGTTCTTCTGGGAATATAGGAAGGTTTTGCTTCTTTGTACTCTTACAGTTAGTTGGAGCTATGATCTGTGATCAGAAATGATATTGTCACTTCTGAAAGAGGCATTTAATTTCTGGGACAAGACCCTTTAGTGCTCTCTTCACTGGCCACAGTGAAAAAAGGTCAGAAATCCCAGATGATGCAGCTATAAAATGATGGTATCTTGTAGTGACTATGTGACTGTGCATCAGTCTTCCACCCCTACCTCTCACCAACCAAGTTGCACATGCAAAGAAAAATAAATTTGTACTATCTTAAGCTGATGAGATTCAAAAGTTGTTAACAGAGCATAACCTAGCCTATTCTGATCAATATATCATCTCATTTTTAGTTGCTTTAATTTAAACAATACAGGTATTGGAAATATTACTCTCCTTTTGCAGAAAAAGACACAAATTCTAAAATTATGTTTAAAAGAACTAATTCCTAAATAAAGTAATAAATGAAAGGATTCTTTTCTCAGGGATTTTTGATCATCTAAAGGTAATAAATGGGAATTAATTTCAAATATGATACACTTCCTACTATTCCACCTGCATTATAAAGATGACTATAAAATGCAGCTGTATTGTGTTTTACATAAGTTTGCTAGGTGACACATGTTTACACAAAGAATGATTCGGGAAAGGCAGGAAGCAAAACAGCAGTGGTTTTTAGTTTTCAGTTTTAGTCTATCCAAAGAGAAAACATCTGCCATATTCATTTCTGCCACAGCTGTTGGAGGTGCTCTCCTTAGGTGGCTGCTTAGACTGAAGGAGAAAACTGGCTGAATTGACTTACAAGGGTTTGTTTGGTCTTAGGTTTAGAAGGTAACAGTGATAAACTCTCCGTCATAGGGAGGCAAATAGAAAGCCAGATTACTTCACTGTTCCTTGTTGCTTCATGTTACTCAGTTTAGGGGACAGTGTAATTTTAAAGACTCATTTTATCAAAAAATATGTGACCAGAACATGTTCTGATATTTGTGGTCTGTGCAGAGAATCATTGTAAGCATATCATGTTACCTAATAAGAGAGGAACATGCAAATTAACCATCACTTTGCTATGCCCACAGCCAATCAGAGTATGAAAATTAACCCAACAAAGATGAAGGTTAATTTGCATATACAGGCACAGAGCAGTGGGAAGCCTGCTATGAGGGAAAAGGGGGTGGAGTGGGAGCTACTAGAGTGGTGCTCCAGACAGAAGTGAGGACTTGCCTGCTCTGAGCGGCTGGGGAGTGGGTATGTGCTGGCTCCTGGTAGGAGCAAGGATGTGCTGGTCTCAGGCAGCCCAGGAGCGGGGACATGCTGGCTCCTGGGTGGCTCGGAGCCACAAAGTCTGACCACTCATTGGCTAAGCTCCCTATATGCCACCACTCCCAGTGTTCTTGATAACCTTGGTAATAAGAATCCAAGGAAGTGATCTAGAGTTTTCCCACCTCACTCCTGGAGGAAAAAACCAAGGTCTGCTGCTCGAGGGGCTAATAAATGGCATATCCTGCCCTAGCCAGTTTGGCTCAGTGGATGGAGCCTCAGCCTGCAGACCACAGAATTCAGGTTCAATTCTGATTAAGGGCATGTACTGAGGTTGTAGGCTCCTTTCTGGCTGGGGCCCAGGCCAGGGCTCATGCAGGAGGCAACCAATCGAAGTGTCCCCTTCACATTGATATTTCTCTCTGTCTTTATTTTCCACACTCTCTAAAAGTCAATGGAAACATATCCTCAGGTGAGGAAAACAAACAAACAAACAAACAAACAAAAACAAAGAAAGGAAGGAAGAAAGGAAGGAAGAAATGGCATATCCTGTGAAAGACACATCTTGAAAATGCCTAAAGAAAGTTGTCATTTTTTCATGGTGAAGGGATTGGAGTCCGTGATGTGAAAATACCTTGTTGGGTGTGGTGACTGGCAGTGGCTGTAGCAGCAGGTTGATGGGGCTGGTGCCTTCCCCTGATCAACCTGGTCACTTCCCACAAAGGGAGGCCAGACTGCAGGTTAGGGCTTAGGACATCTCCTAAGGGCTCCCAGTATGTGAGAGGGGACAGGCTAGGCTGAGGGACCCCTAGTTTTAAACAATATGTTAATTAAATAGGTTAATGAACAAATTTTGTAAACCAGGCCCTTAGTTTTAAAGAATATGTTAATTTCACATACTGAGCACTGATTATTGTCAGAGGTTAAGAATTAGAGATCAAGTCTTAAAAGGGAAAGTTTATCCTGAGTACTTGAGAATAGTGGTTGGCTATACAGAACCAGAGCCACTTATTATCCAGGCAACATTGGAAATATTATATAACTTCTATTCAGATGCCTTTTCTTTAAATGATAGAGCAATAGAGAGTTTGGTGAGTTTTAATGAGATAACACATATGAAATAGTTAACAGAGTATCTTGGACAAAGAAAAGAATAAAAAAGGTAGTATCAGAATATTTTCTAAGTTTTCAACCAAAAAATTCCTATCTAATAAAAGAGTATTATGCAAATTGAGCATCACTCCAAGACACAAGATGGCTGCCCTTATGTGGTCAAATATGGCTGCCCCCATGTGGATATGAGATGGCCATCACAAGATGGCCTACACAGGATGGCAGTTGTGGGAAGTTAGGGGTGACCAGGCCAGTAGAGGAGGGCAGTCGGGGTGAGATCAGACCTGCAGGGAAGGGCAGTGGGGGGTTCAGGTCTGAGGGGAGGGCAGTTGTGGGCAATCAGGCAAACAGGGTGGACAGTTAGGGGTGACTGGGCCAGCAGAGGAGGGCAGTTGGGGGAGACCAGGATAACAGGGAAGGGGAGTTGTGGGGGACCCAAGTCTGCAGGGAAGGGAAGTTGGGGGGACCAGGCCTGCAGGGAAGGGCAGTTAGGGCAATCGGACCAGCCATGGAGCAGTTAGGCATCCATCAGGCTGGCAGGGGAGTGGTTAGGGGGTGATCAGGCTTGTAGGCAGAAGTGTTTAGGGGCAATCAGGAAGGCAGGCAGGCGAACAGTTGGGAGCCAGTAGTCCTGAGAAGGATGTCCAACTGCCCATTTAAACTGAAATCAGGCCTAAATGGGAGTTCGGACATTCCTCAAGGGGTCCCAGATTGGAGAGGGTGCAGGCTGGGCTGTGGGACAACCCTCCCCACCGCCCCCCGGGCACAATTTTTTTTTTTTTTTTGCACCAGGCCTCTAATATATAGATGTCTGTAGTAGATTAGAATTAAATCGATTATCTCCTTTGACTTTGCTATTTGATTTGGAGTAATCAACTTAGACAAAATGTCACATTGGCGTTCTTACTTAATTGCACCAGCTCATTGTATTAATTAGGTTTTGTTAGGTGATGTTGTGGTAACTAGTAACTATCCCAAATATCTGTGACTTACAAAACAAATATTTATTCCCTGCTTCCATGAATGTTTGTCATAGGTCATCTTAGGTTATTCTCTATATCCTCTTTAGTTAAGATCATCAATGAGGGTACAGACACCATTCAGAACATTATTAAGCTGATATCACAGGTAAATAAATGGCTAAGTCATGCGTTACAACTGCATAGAAGAACCCATGTCACTTACACAGATATTTCACTGGCCAAAACAAGCCAAATGACAAGCCTCACATCAATGTGGCAGAGATATTTAATCTGTGTCTTTGGAAGAAGCCATCAACATTTATACAGGAGTACAATCTTTAAGAGTTTACATCTTGGGTGTAAATATTTATTACCTTTCCTTCCACAATCAAAGCACATTCATCCTCTCCCCAAGTGTAACATCAATCATGGAATGAGGTTCAGTGATTATAGTTGCACCAGCCCTGGGTGTAGCTTTGCTTGAATTTATCTGCCTCCCCTACAATCTTTTTATATAGTGGAGAGGGCCAGAGTAACTCCAGTAAATACTACAATTTATAAAATGCAAGAGTGTGAAGTGCTCAGTAATCATGGTTCCACAACAACTCTGAAGTTCTTCTGATAGATGCCATAAGTGCCCCCTCTATTTAGGACATGTTGAATACACTTGATTAGGGCCCTGCTTCCTAGAAGGCTTTCATTTTCAACATGACACATAGGGCTTTTGGAAGTACAACACTCTGAAAAACATGATCAGCTCCTGACCTATCTGATACCATTTAGCCTTTGCCCAGAGCTGTATACATAGCTCTTTATAAAAAATGCCTTTTTCTTTACATTTAATTAAGGGCAACTTGGATTTATCAGGTTTCCTATGGAAAAGCCAAACCTTTAGTTTCTTTCTTCCAAGCCATTTGTCCAACTAAAATAATTTAATGGCTGCTATATAAACTATTTCAGATGCTTTAAAATAAATTTAATAGTTTCTCTTTGATTTGTTCTTGCCATTAAGTTGAAGTTTTGTGAAAATTTTTATAATTCAGGTTTTCTATCTTTTTTTCCTTTTCTATGATTAAAAGAGAAAAAAACAGTTGCATTTTCCAACTTTGTAGGTCAAAGAATTTTTAAACTCCATTTTAATTCATTTGCAAACTAGCCAATTCTTTTGTGAGCTTATCTCTTTCTTATAGATTTTAATAATATATATTAAATTTAGTCACAAAAACTAAATCACACCACCAAATTGGGTTTTCTCTCATTACAAGTTCATTAGGTTATTAATAGGAAATGTTTGCCACTGCAGAAAATGAGTCTCCATTTTCTTGGCTCTAATTATAGTTGAATAAATGTAGACTCTTCAGTCCCTGAGCTAATGCCACACATTTTAGATTGCTTACTGAAGTACCCTAATTATATTGCTTTATTAGTCACCTTTATCTATAGTATGCTACAGTTGCAAAGCACACTCATAATTTTAATGGCTTAGTACAATAAGAACTAGCTGACATTATATGACAGCTATGGTTTGATTATGTGTTTCCTGTGGTCTGGTTTCTTCAGAATCCAGACTGAGGAGCAAGAATATTATCAGGCTTATTGAAAAGAAAGAAAGAAAAAAAATGAATCGCCATATGAAGGCTCTTAAGTTTCTGCTTAGAAGAGGCATAGTCATTATCCCTCATTTTTTTTTTTTGATGGAGCAAATCAGATGGCCAAACTGGACATTCATAGGTAGGAATATGTAATACATCCATTTGGTAAGAATAGACATCTGCCGAAACCGATTTGGCTCAGTGGTAGAGCATTGGTCTGCAGACTGGGAGGTTCCGGGTTCATTCCGGTCAGGGGCACATACGTTGGTTGCGGGCACATCCCCTGTGGGGGGTGTGCAGGAGGTGACTAGTCAATGTTTCTCTCTCATTGACGTTTCTAGCTTTCTAGCTCTCTCCCTTCCTCTCTGTGAAAAAAAAAAAAAAAAAAAAAAAAAAAAAAAAAAAAAAACACAAAAAAACAGACAAGTTGTGACTTAAAAAAAAAAAAAAAGAATAGACAATCCTATATAATAAAAGCCTAATATATGTGTGTACGGTCATCCAGTCATCCTTTCAACCAATCAAAGCATAATATGCTAATGACATGCTAAGGCTGCTCAATATCTCGCTATGGTGTGCACTGATCACCAGGGAGCAGACACACTGACTGATAGGTTAGCTCACTTCTTGGGTCCAGCCTATGAGGACTGAGTGAAATGGGCTGGACATGCCCTGGAGCCCTCCTGCAGTCCCTCACTTGCTGGCTAACCCCAGCATCCCTCCCCTGATCATACACCAGTGGAGTTCCTCAGCTTGGCCTGCACCCTCTCACAATCTGGGTCCTCTCAGGGAATGTTGGAGAGCCAGTTTCAGCCTGATCCTACAGGCCAGGCTGAGGGACCCACTCGTGCATGAATTCGTGTATCGGGCCTCTAGTATTTCCATAAGGACATAGTGTACTCCAGTGCCCTATTGGTCAGAAAATTTGCTTCTAAAATGAACTGGCAACACTCTTTGAAAAATAATATAATATACTTCATCAACCCTTTCAGTAATAGTATAAGGAACTGAGAAGTTTTAGGACTTCTCCATAGAGTAGGAAATCTCCACCTGAAAATTCTTGACTCATGAGGGGACTGCATACTGCATGAAGGCAGCTTGGCGATAAAGAGAGCGAGCCAAAGACTAAGTCATGTATGTGCAGAGACCGTTTACACATTGACCCCACATAAAGATATCTGATGAGGAGAAATAAGGGGGAACCATAAAGTTACTTCAAACCTGTTTCTTCCCCTGGACTGGAGTGGAAGTTCCCTTCTCTCTATCAAACATGTTTTCCACAACTCCCCAGACCATTTTTTATTACCTAATTAAACCTAATAGTCAAATCTATGGACAAGCAATGTTTGTGTGTGTTTTTCCCCTTAGTGGCACCCAGCCCAGCTAGCTTGAGCAGATTTTTATTGAAATGCTTCTTCAATAACACTTATTGCTCCTTTATATGTTTCTTTAGGATCCAGGGTAAAAACCTCTGCTATTCCCCCAGAAAACTTTGCAATGGGTGAGAATAAGACATTAATAAATTAAATAAAATATATATTTTTTTATTAACTAGAATCTTGCTGCGTATTTTATTTTCCACCTTAAATTATGCTCAGCTTTTTTTTGCCCCCCCAGTATAACTGAGCTGAGATTGGGTAACTAGCCCAAATGTCAACATATGTCATAATACACCGGAGGAATATAAAAAGTCTTCAAATATATACCTATGTATAAAATTAAACTCCTCACATAATTTCAAAGAGATAAAGTAAAAAAAAAATCCTTATGAAGTCTAATAAAATTAAAATATAAAGTCCCACCTTTTTCAATTTCATAATCTACTCATTTGCTGTTGGACATATTTTATTCAGATGCCTAGATAGAGATGAATGTCTATCAGCAGTCACAGGTTGGACTGTCTTCCTTCCTTTTGAATGGATATAGTTAGTTTGTACTTACAGAGTTAAATATATCTAACCTCAAGTTACTCATGGGAACCCAATTTTCCAGAGTTACATAAGACACAACAGAGCATTAATGCACTAGTCTTATTCACATATAAAAAGTTGAAAATAAAATAGTCATCCCATTGAGCCAGAAAATGACCCAAATTATTCCAGAACACTTTAGAGCCACCTTACTGTGACCATTAAAAACTGCATGGGAGGTATAATTAGCTAGAGGAAGAGAAATAAGGGTACAGGAAGGGAAAGGGGAAAGGAAAGGAGGTAGTGAAGGAAAATATTGTGATTTTTTTTATTGCAAAAAATGCATTTCAATCTGTTATTTATTTTAATCTAATACCAAAAATCCTATCAATATAAATTAGAAGAAATCTCCCATTCAAAGGGTATTTATGATTCTACAATTGTTATATATTATATTTGGGGGGGGGGATCCAAGATAGTCTTATGACCTTCTTTCTTAAAGTTTGGTATTTTAATATTCATCTTCCTGTCAAATTTTGAAATTAATAGCAGTGACACCTATAGTATGAGGATATACTTTTAAACTCTATTTTTACCATAGGTTTGATCCTTCATTCTTAATATCTTTCTTGATTTTCAGTTATCCTTTGAACCTTGGATTACTGATTCTTAAACTGAAGGTAGGCCTCCTCTTCCTTTTGTGAACAAAGTGCTCATATTAAAAAAAAGATATTTATAGTTTGATTTCCAGAGAGAGAAAGAAAGGGAGAGGGAGATAGAGAGTAACATCAATGTGAGAGCAGATCCCCCACCAGGAATTGAACTGGCAACCTTTGATGCAAAGCACAATACCCAACCAATTGAACCACACCAGCCAGGGAACAACATGCCCATATTTTTAAGAGTCCACTCTTAAGTCTTACTGTCATTTGTTCAGGTGAAGAGTTTCCTACCAAAAATGTACTAAAGCACCTGCTGAACTGGTACGCACCTCTAGGGCTCTTTCACTGGCTAACAAATTTGGGTTCATAGCCTTTAATTTCTCTTTGTCCTAATCTCTTAAACTCCAATAATGTACACTTTTCACTCTCGAAATGTCTATCCTCTGAGAATGACCATGCTGTACTAAAAATCCCTCCTTTGCCTATGAGTTTCTAACTTAACAAATATCTAAGATCCATTCTGCCTTCTATCATGAATTGGTCACATCTGTACCAATAAAAGGGTTATATGCTAATTAGACCAAGTCAACCGGACATTTTTCAGACGTCTATCTTCCTTCCGGACAAAGTCATGGTTATGAGGGCCAAATCAGAGGTGGTTAGGGGCAATCAGGCCAGCAGGAGGGCAGTTGGGGTTCAACCAGTCCAGCAAGCAGAGGTAGTTAGGGGTGATCAGGCAGGCAAGCAGGCAGGTAGGCGGTAAGGAGCCAATGATACCGGACTGTGAAAGGGATATCTGACTGATGGTTTAGAAACCACCCCAGAGGGATGGGCCTAAACCTGTAGTTGAAAATTCTCTGAGGGGTCCTAGATTGGAGAGAGTACAGATTGGGCTGAGGGACACCCCTCCCAGTGCACAAATTTTGTACAAGGGGCCTCAAGTGTATATGTATATATATCTATATGTCTATGTCTATGTCTATGTCTATGTCTATGTCTATGATATATAGATATATAGATATAGATATATAGATATATAGATATATAGATATATAGATATATAGATACACACACACACACACACACACACACACACACACACACACTTGAGGCTCATTCCAGTCGCCGAAGTGACTGGAATGTCAGAACAACCAGAACAATTGGTCAGTATGATGTGTACTGACCATCAGAGGGCAGATGCTCAATGCAGGAGCTGCCCTCTGGTGGACAGTGCACTTCCACAGCCAATCTCCCATGGCCAGCCAACCTCCTTTGGTTCCTCTCTGTGATGGCCAACCTCCTGCAGTATCTTCCCCCACCTGGCAGGCCCCAGCCAACAGCCAGTGGCTAGCAGGAAGGTCCCAGCTAGAAGCTGGAAGGAAGGCCTCTGCTGGCCGGCATCAGACCCTGATCAACACTGATCATCAGCCAGGCTTAGGGACCTCACCCATCCATGAATTTTATGTGCTGGGGTTCTAGTTTCTTCATAAAAAATATTGAAAAATAGGCCCAGCCAGTGTTGCTCATTGATTGAGTTTCGACCTATGAACTGGGAGGTCACAATTAGGTTCTTGGTCTAGGCACAAGCCTGGGTTACAGGCTTGATCCTGAGGGTGGGGCATGCAGGAGGCATCTGATTAATGATTCTCTCTCATCACTGATGTTTCTATCTCTCTCTCCCTCTCCCTTCCTCTCTGAAATAAATAAAAACATAGTAAGAAAATACAGGAAAATATAGGTGGTATATTTTGGGCCAAAATATAGGTGGTATTTTATGAAGAGGTAATATGCGAATTTGTCTGGGACACCATAACAGTCATGACTGGACAGATTTGCATATTACCTTTGTATAGGTGCAGGGGAGAGGACTGCTGCATGATGAGGCAACAGGCAATGAGCAGGCTTGCAGATAGCAGGGAACAGTGCCTGCCAGTGCTGCAGCAATGAGCAGGTTCACAGAGATCAGGCCAGAGCAGGGTTCTCAGAGAGCAAGACAGAGCAGGGCTCACAGAGAATAGGAATCAGTGCCTGCCAGTTGTCCAGGTGATGATCAGGTCCACAGAGAGCAGGTGGAGCAGGCCTAAAGAGGTACCAAGAGCCAAGAGGCAGGGGGGCGTGTTCAGGTTGCTGCCACTGGGAGACAGCATCCCAGCAGGCCCGCCTCTGTGAGTGAGCTGGAGGAAACACCTTTCCTTGCGTTTCCTTGCAGCTCATTGGCTAAGCTCCCTGCACACCACTCAGTGTTCTTGATAATTTTGGTAATAAGAATCCAAGAAGGTGATCTAGGGTTTTTCCACCACACTTCTAGAGGAGAAAACAAAGGTCTACTGCTGGAGGGGCTAAGAAATGTCATATCCTGCCGTAGCCAGTTTAGTTCAGTGGATAGAGCCTAAGCCTGCGAACTGCAGAGTTTGGGTTCAATTCTGATCAAGGGCATGTACCTAGGTTGCAGACTCCTCCCTGGCCAGGGCCCAGGCCAGGGCTCATGCAGGAGGCAACCAATTGAAGTGTCCCTCTCACATTGATGTTTCTCTCTGTCTTTCCCTCTCTCTTCCACATTCTAAAAATCAATGGAAAAATATCCTCAGGTGAGTTTAAAAAAAGGGAAGAAAGGAAGAAAGAAAGAAAGAAAAAAAGAAAGAAAGAAAGAAAGAAAGAAAGAAAGAAAGAAAGAAAGAAAGATGTGTCATATCCTATGAAAGAGAAATCTTAAAAATGCCTAAAGAAAGTTGTTTTTTGTGGCGAAGGGACTGGAGTCCGTGTTGATGAAAACACCTTGGCGGCTGCGGCAGTGGCAGCAGCAGCAGTGGGGTGATGGGGGTGGTGCCTTCCCCTGATCCCTGATCAGCCTGCAGATGCAGATGGAGGCCAGACTGAGGAGAGTGGGCCTAAGCCGTCATTAGGACATCCCCCGAGGGCTACTGGAGTGTGAAAGGGGCAGTGTGAAAGTTTAAAAAAAAAAAAAAAAGACATAAGAGCACATATTTTGTTGGAGTTCAATTCATTTAATTCTTCCTATCTAGAAGTAGAGGAGTTTAAAATTTTTAATAGCAACAGATTACTAAAATGACCAATTTACTGGAGATCTATCACAGAGTTTTGGGTAATTTTTTGTTAAACACTTAATGAATAATTTTAGCTGTTGTAACAATATTTGTGTCATTGTTTCAGATCTAGAAATGTTTTGGAGCTATTAATTTCTGGTGATACTCTCTCCCTTTCTTCATTTTTTTTTTTGGTCTCAGTTTGGAATTATGTCAATATTTCTTTTCTGAGACAATATTCTCAGGATCCCAGTGAATAGAAACATTTGTTTTGAAATATATACTTATTAATATATTAGTTTTATTCATTTCTTCAACTTCCAATGTGTATGTAACTATTATTTCATATAGTAGTTGAATTACTTTTACTCATCACTTCTATGTAATAGAGGTATGTACTTCTAGTATGTTTTATGTCTTTTGTACTCTATTAATCATGACAGTAGGCTTATTTAGGTTTTAAATATTTCATGTGTTTTTTAGATTATTATTTTTTTCTTTACCATGTGCAAGGCTAGGTTATAAAGTTGTTTTCATTTTTTACCCCTTTGCTCTTGGGCCCCAAAATTTGTTTTCCACTTATATTTCTCTAGTTTCTCCCTTAAAGTGTGTTCCATGGTGAGCTATGAAACCACATCAGCCCTGTGATCATCATATTGTTGAATTCTACATAGAATATATCTTATACCAGAATTTTTATTGTTTTATCTATTATAGATCATTTTAGGATGATTTATCTCCAGTGTGTCTTTAGAGATTTAACTCCATAAATTTTCTTACCATATTCCCCCTAGAAATACCCTGGTTCCCCAAAAATAAAACAGTGTCTTATATTAATTTTTGCTCCCAAAGATGCGCTAGATCTTATTTTCAGGGGATGTCTTATTTTTCCATGAAGAAGAATAATGTACACATTTATTGTTAAATGAAAATAAAGGAAATTTATTACCTGTATACAGTACAGTAGTACGGTAGTTGTCAACACAAACCAGACAAACTGTGAATCCTACAGTATCAAGAATTTACTCATTTATTCAATGACAATCATGTCATCATCTTTTGGAACATCATTATAACAACTCAATTCCTGAATTTCCTGGTGAATTTCTTGTGACTCTATTTCTTTCAGAATCAGTGGACCAAATCTCTCATGTTTAGTAATAGCACTGTCTTTCAATGAGTACTTCTTGTCAAGGTAGCCTGATTGCAGTGCATTTGCAATGCAACTGTCAGTGATTTTCTCCCATGAATTCTTCACCCAAGTCACAACTTCTTGCAGTTTAGGTTTCACAAAGTTTCCACGCTGATTTCTCTCCATTCTATTTTCAATGGAGTCATTAATTTCCATGCACAAATTGTCTTTGAATGGCTTGTTTATTGCAATATTAAGAGTCTGGAGATAGGCCTTATTTTCTGGGGGATGCCTTATATTTCACTCAGAAGGAAACCTGTAAGTAGATCTTATTTTCAGAAGATGTTTTATTTTTTGGGAAACACGGTATATAGATATGCTTTCTTACCTAAAACAAAACAAAACTATCACACAAAGATAATAATTACTTCAAAATAATTAAATATTGATTAAAGTATTTTACTGATCTTCTTATCCTCCCTTCTGTAATCTTTCTGAATTTCCTTCTGTTGCCTGTCAGTTTTTAAGCTGAGAGTTCCCAGTTGTATTCATTATAGACTGTACCTGCAGTTTTGAATGCTTTTTTTTTGTATCTAAATATTCCCTATGACCATAATTTTATTTGATTTTTTTCATAGACTTATCTCCCCTTCTTCTTTAAGTCTCTTTGGGGCTCCATATCCTCCATCATCTTCTCTCTATATAAAAACCCAGTTACTGTTACAGCAGAATGACCAGGACAACCAAAAAGATCAACCTGATCTGGGCCAGATTGTCCCCAACACCCCAATCATGGTGGGGCCAGCTGGCCAACCACCTTGGCTGGCAGAAATTTGGGGTCTGGGGACCTTGGAGGTGCTTGGTCTCAGGCAGCTGCATAGGCAAAGCTCTCCTTTGGTGGAAGTAGACCCAGGATCAGGGCACTGGAGTTCTGGAGTTGGGGATGGGTGGGGAGGCTTTCCTGGTGGCCACAGTAGTCCCCATGGGCCACACACATCTGGCCCTGGTCAGACCAGTGGCAGGAATAAGGGCCGTGGGGCACAGGGGGTGGCAGCACACAGGAGCCAGGAGGCACGAGGCATGACCTGGGCTCTTACCCCTCCCTTTGGGCCCAGTAGCACCAGCAGGTGAGCCATGGTGTGCAGTGAGGCATTAGGCCACCAACCGGAGGGGAAAGGAGCCAAGAGGGCAAGGCCCTGCACTAGCTAGAGCCCCGAGCAGCACGGACAGGGATGGAGCTAAAACCCTGGTGGAGTGGGCAGGACTGCAGCCCGCACTTTTTCTGTGGGCAACAAGTGTACTGGCTACCAGCGCGTCAGAGGTCAGACCCGCTTCAAGAGAAAGGACGTGGTGGAAAGTGGCAAGGCCACAGGACGGATGGGAAATGCTGTGGCCATCTTTGGGAAACACAGCTGCCATGATATTCAATAACTATGAACAGATAATTGTTTTACCTCTCTTCTACAGAAGAGGAAGTTGAGACTCAAAGGAGGGAGCTTTCCACAACACCTCACCCACTTCTCAGACCTGACCCTGTGCAGCATTGTTTTAGTGGAAAGTAAAAGATCCAAAATGTTTTTAGATCTTTGCTTTTTTAGGCAGGAAAGAATTTAGCACAGGGAATTGGTGCTTGGGAAATCATTGGAAAGCTGGAGGAGTGGGTACAGCAGCTCCTCAGATTACATTGGAGATCCGTTCCTCCAGTGCAACATAACACGATTTTTGCTGTAAGTCATAAGCATCTACGTAAGCACCTACGTCACTCACATGGAGCACATACATAAGCACCCACCTACATAAGCACCTACGTCACTCACCTGGAGCACATAAACAACAGTAATAAAGTGAAACAGTAAAAAATAAATAAATAAATAAAAAATAAAAGAAGGATAGCAATTCCTTTACTGATGTTAAATAAATAGTAAAAATCATAAAGCACATATGTACATATGTCAAAATGATGACATAAATTTTTTTAAATAAATAAATGGGATATGGCGACATAACCACGAAACGATGTATGCAGAGTCTAACGTAACCTGAGGGCTGTCTATATTAGGCTAGGCCTCCAGCAAATACTCCCTGACCAGCAAGAGAAGCTACCCCCTCAACCACAACTGAATTCTAGGACACTCTGGCACAGCTGTGACCCAGGGATCAGGAAACTGCTGTCCCCGCAAGTGCCCTCCAGCTCCCACAAAACAGATCACTGGGCACTGCCTCTGCCACAACTGCCTGTGCACAGCCTGGATTACGCTGCAGAAAACCTCCACATTTCTGCAAACATGATCACCAGCAGCAAACAGCCCAAACTGTGGGAAGATACCTCTGCCCCACTTCTGCTTTCAAAATATTGTGCAAGCATATCCAATTGGCGGAAAGGAATTAATATCCAGAAAACTAGTTGCAAAGGAATGTGGGCAATTTCAGACTTCCATCTAGGAGTGAGATCTTGCCAATGTACCTCATGTGACTGGTATTGATAAAAATGGGGTCTGGCTGGTGGGGCTCAGTGGATGAGCTCTGATCTATGAACTAGGAAGTCATGATATGATTTCCAGTCAGGTTTCAGTCTTGATCCTCAATAAAGGTGTGCAGGAGGCAGCTGATCAATGATTCTCATCATTAGTGTTTCTATCTCTCCCTTTTCCTTCCTCTGAAATCCATGTTTTTAAAAAGTGGGTTCATGCTGTATTTATGTGTTATAATGAGTTTTTCACTTCATAGACCACTAATATCTTTCCTGTTAAAGCCATATTTATAGAACACTATTTATTTATCATTCATTTTAATTAATCTCAGAGAGAAGGGAGAGAAAGAGAAACATTGTTCCATTGTTTCCTGCACTCACTGGATGGGGTATTGAATCTGCAACCTGGGCATGTGACCTAATTGGCAATTGATCCACCACTTTCTGGTGTATGGGATGATGCTATGCTGGTACCCTGACCCCAAATTCCAGCCTGCATAACAGTGAGAAAAATACATTTTTGTTGTTTAAGCCACATACATTTATGATATTTTGTTATGGCTGTCTAAGATGACTGATCCTATAATGAAAGCCCAGTGACCGAATGGCAGAACAACTGAATGACTGAAACCTCAGCCCCTTGCCCCGGCCAGCCCAGCCCCTGATCAGCCCTCATCTGGGCAGGCCTACTGGACCCTACCAGTACACGAACTCATGCATTGGGCCTCCAGTCTAATAAAAGCCTAAGTGACCATTAAGGCAGAATGAATGAAACAATCAGTCGCTATGATGTGCACTAATGGGCAGATGCACAATGCAGGAGCTGCCCCCTGATGGTCAGTGTGTTCCCACAGGGGGAGCACCGCTAAGCCAGAAACCAGGCTCAAGGCTGGCAAGAGCAGCTGCCATGACAGGAGCCTCTCCCAACTCTGTAGCAGCTCTACCAAGCAGAGGCAGCAGGTGCAGTGGGCTGAGGTGAGCTTGAGGGGCGTGGCGCCCGGTCCTGATTGGGGTTTCTCCCAGGACACCTGCCACTTGGAGGATTGCTACATCCCTCAGGGGCTGTTCAACTGCCAGTGTAAGCAGTAGAACATCGCCTGAGGGGTCCTGGACTGTGAGAGGGGAGTGTGACCACTGGCTTAGGCTTGATTCTGGTGCCGTTCTCTGTAGAAGGTAGTCAGTCTGAATAATTCAGTGACTCAGGGAAGCACAGGGAACTTAGGGTAAACCTGCCTCCTCACTTGACTCACCAACTCAATGATGTTCACTGGACAAACCATGACTAGGAACTTGAGATTATTGTCTAGAAGTCAGTAGCAAACTCACCCATGCACCTGCAGCAGCTGTTGAAGCTCAAGCAGCAGGCCATGCAGAAGCACAAGATCACCCAGCCACAAGTCAGCAGTCAGACATCCTCTGAGGGATCCCAGACTATGAGAGGGAGCAGGCCAGGCTGAGGGTCCTCCTCCACCCCCAGTACAGAAATTTCATGTGCCAGCCCTCTAGTCTATTAATAAAATAGTGTACATAGTGTTACTTTATTTCCTTTCATTAATTAATGTATTGTTAATCATCACCTGAGGATATTTTTCATTGATTTTTAGAGAGAGTGGAAGGGAGAGACAGGGAGAAAAATTTATGTGAGGGGGACACACTCATTGGTTGCCTCCAGCATGCACCAAACCAGAGTCAGGGAATCTGCAACCAGGGAATCTTGACTGGAATGGAACCTGGGACCCTTTGGTCTGTGGGCTGACACTCTATCACTAAGCCATTCTGGATAGGGCTATTTTCTTTAATTTGATTTTAACATCTCACTGTTTTTGTTCTGAAAGCAAGATTGAACTTGATGATAAAACTAATATGGTTTTACCCTCACCAGTGTGGCTCAGTTGGTCGGGCATTGTCCCATGCACTGAAAGGTTTCTTTTCAACTCCTAATCATGGCACATGCTTATTGCTGGCTCAATCCCCAGTAGAAGGCATGCAGGAGGCAGCCAATCAATGCTTTGTTCTCATGTTTCTCTCTCTAAAAATCAATAAAAAATATGGGGGAAAAAGATATTTAAAAAACACAAAAAACTAATATGGTTTCTCACTGATATTCTGAGAAACCTGAATATTAATGTTGGAGAATTAAAATTTATAATCATTAATAACGGTGTTACTTTCCTTTTATTCAACCTAAGAATTATATCTCAATCAAAAAATGACTCTGCTTTTCAGCTGGCTGACAAAAATTATCATTCCACTATGATGGCTGCAATGCCCAGGTTTCTAAATCAAAAGCCTTTGTCAGGGCTTAGTTAATTAACCATGACTAGGAACTTGAGATTATTGTCTAGAAGTCAGTAGCAAACCACATGAATCTTCAAAGTTATAATCTTTAGCTTCCTCATTGTTCTTAGGTGAAATTAATTTATCTACAGAGGGACAACTGCAGCAACGATTTTATTACATTACATTTTAAAAGTGGTGAAAGACTGAAAAATGACCAAAATTCTTCACCCCTCACTATGTTCACATACTTTGATTTTTCAGTTTTTCTCACTAGAGGGATAGATATTCTTTTCCCTCTCTTTGAATGTTGACTTGCTTTATAACTTATTTTGGCTAATAGAATACTATGGAATTGTACAATTCTGAGTCACTTGATTACTTGAACCTGCTTTTATTATGAGAACAATCCCACTTACTTGGAGGGTGGAAGAGATGCATCTGAGAGAGAAGAGTCCATCATGGACCAGCCAAGGGTCAGCCTATCCCGAAACATCTGAGAAAACCCAGTCAAAAATCATCAGAGATCTGTCTGACCCATACTGATACAGACATAACTGAAACCAGGGAGGCCTGCCAGAAAAACTTCCAAAATTCTACAGATTCACATTAAATCTCAATAGTTATTGTGTTAAGCCATTGACTTTGGGTAGTTGATTATACAGAAACAAAAGGCCAGGTGTACAAAATTCGTGCACAGGGAGGGAGAGGGGTGTCCCTCAGTCCAGCCTGCACTCTCTTCAACCTGAGACCCCCTCGAGGGATGTCCTACTGCCAATTTAGGCCTGATCCCAGTAGGATCGAGCTTAAATGGGCAGTCGGACATCCCTCTCACAATCCAGGACTGCTGGCTCCCAACTGCTCACCTGCCTGTCTTCCTGATTGCCCCTAACCGCTTCTGCCTGCCGGCCTGATCACCCCTAATCACTTCCCTGCCAACTTGGTTGATGCCTAACTGCTCCCCTGCCAGCCTGATCCCCCCAACTGTCCTTTCCTGCAGGCTCAGTTGCCTCCAACCTCCTTCCTCTGCCGACTTGGTCATCCCCAACTGACCTTCCTTGCTGCAGGCCTGGTCCCTTCCTACTGCCCTTTCCTGCTGACCATCTGTGGTAGCCATCTTGTGTCCACATGGGGGCAGCCATCTTGCATGTTGGAGTGATGGACAATTTGCATATTACTTTTTTATTAGATAGGATATGGTAATAGCTCATAACTTATAACTAAAGCTCTGTGGTCTATGAGGAATTTATATGTCAACTGAAATTTAAGCTTGTACACAGAACTTATATATAGTAGCTCTGCCAGTTTTGATGTGTGTGGGTCCCTAGTGAATGTAAATGATTATTGTTTCGGCCTTTTCTTCAATGTAAGACAAGGTCAGGTTGTGTCAGGAGTGTAGTGAGATCATGCTTGACTTTCCACTGCCAATAGCCCCTATTTCTAAGGCATGAATCTACTGAAACCAGATTCACGGTGGCAGAAACCTTCTATTATATAACAAAAGGTATTTTGTCTTTTCTTTGTTTTATTTGGTCCCTTAATTTCCAAATATATCCCTATTTGTAAGGATTTTGTTTTTGCCACATTTTGGTTACCCTGGGGTAGGCTAAATAACCATACTTCCCCTGAGTGCTGTGCCAATAGAAAATAGGAACAGAAGACGGTAGGAATTAATGAATGTCCAGATTGTATAACAAGTGTATCAAGAACTAGAGGCCAAAAATTCAGCTTCATACACCTGTCAGCATAATTTATACTCATTCTGTCACTGGCAGAAAATTCAGCATCTTTTCAGTATGAGAATAATTTAGTACATAGGAAGAAGTTAATATATAGGAAGTGGCAGAGGGGGGGGTGTACATTACTTGCAAGTAGGAGAGAGAGAGAGAGAGAGAGAGAGAGAGAGAGAGAGAGAGAGAGAGAGAGAGAGAGAGAGAGAACAAAAAGATTAGTAGTAGAACAATTATCCTCAACAGATTAACCTAGTTAACCTAGATAATGGTACCAGGATCTTGTTCGTTAAAGTCACTTTTCCTCCTGTGAATAAGAGAAAGTGAACAGATAGAGACCAAAAGGTTTCCTTTGAGTATGCAGTGTAAATTTTCTACCATACATTAAATGTATGTTGTAGGAGAAAAGTTATTTTCACTTACAAAAGGTAACAATGATTATTAATATTCTTATATAATAAAAGGGAAATATGCAAATCAACTGAATGGTGAAAGGGCTGGTTGCTATGATACACATTGACCACCAGGGGGCAGAGGCCCAATGCAGAAGCTGCCCCCTGGTGGTCAGTGTGCTCCCACAGTGGGGTGCCACTTAGCCAGAAGCTGGGTGAGCACAGTAGTGGAGTCAGGAGCCTCTCCCACTTCTAAGGCAGCACTAAGGAGCAGCGAGCTGAGTTGTAAGGAGGAGCAAGGAGAGGGACAATAAGGAGCGAGGGGGTCCCAGACTGGGAGAGGGTGCAGGCCAGGCTGAGGGACCCCCACCACCGAGTGCATGAATTTTCATGTACTGGGCCTCTAGTTTGTTATAAAACTCCGTATTTCAAATTGTTCAGAACATAAATTACTAAGCCTACAATTAGTTTCATATTAAGTTATATAAAACATGGTAGTAATATTTGGCATAAAGTAATATTTCTTCATAAAATATAGTTTAGCAATTTGTAGTCAGGACATGCAGAAAGCTGATATGTGTATAGAAATCATTAGTGGCATTTTCTGGGCATGGATTGCACCCTCTCTAAGGTGAGCATAATTACTATTATATGACTGGCTTTGACAATGAAATGTAAGAGAAAGTGTTACTTCAGCTGGGTTATCAGCAGCTGAAGCCTTTTCGAGCAATGTGTGATTGACTGGATCCCTTCCCATGCTCTGGGAGTCCTTGAAATATGTGAGAATATTGAATTTCTATTAGCTAAGTAAGGCCCCTGGTGGCATAAATCCTCCTAATGAACTACATTGAATGTAACCTGAGTCCAAAACAAAATTTTGTTTATGTGTATTTCAGGGTTACTTCTTACTGTATCATAACCTTCATTCTCTTTCTCTTAGTCCGTAAAAAATACCTAAAGATGCTATAAGTGACTGATACCATAGATTTTCATTATGTTAGTATGCACTTATGGTGACTTTAATTTTTGTTGTTGCTGGAGGTTGAATGGCTGGCATTTTATTAGGTCTAGTAATAATTAACATCGTTTTTAACATTCGTTTAAAATCTTGCTTGGCGTTGACTTGTATTGACATAACCTTCAAACACGTGGTATCTACAGAACGTGTGAAGTGCAATTAACAAGTTTTGCTTGAAAAAGTTTGTGTTTGGTTTGGTTTTTGTTGCAAAACTAGGGCTAAGAAGATGGCGGATGAAGAGCATAATCGGCACTGCATGCTTTACGAGTTCCAATTAGGAAGAAAAGCAAGTGAGGCTGCAAAAAACATCTGTAGTGCTCTTGGTCAAGATGCAGTTAGCGCCAGAAAATGCCAGCGTTGGTTTGAGAAATTTCGCGAGGGAAATTTTTCGTTAGATGACAAGAGTGGTCGAGGCCGTGTGTCCAATTTTGATCAAGAAGCTCTTCAAGCTCTTTTGGTGCAAAATCCTCAAATTACCCAACAAGAGCTTGTGACAACTTTAAATTGTTCACAAAAAACAATTTCCAATCAATTGCGTGCACTTGGCAAAGTCCAAAAGTTTGGAAAATGGGTTCCTCATGAGTTGACCGACAACAACTGTAATCAAAGAGTCACAATTTGCAGTTCGCTCCTCTCTAGTCAAAACCGTTTGCCGTTTTTAGAGCAAATTGTTACCGGAGATGAACAATGGGTGCTGTATGTTAATTTGAAAAGGCGGCCTCAATGGTTGGACAAAAATGAGGCTCCGCAGCCCACGCCAAAACCTGACTTGCATGCAAAAAAAGTGATGTGTGTTTGGTGGAATTTTAAAGGAATTCTTCATTATGAACTTTTACCATCTAACCAAACCATTACAAGTGCAGTGTATAGTGCCCAATTGGAAAGGTTAGCCCAAGCTTTAAGAGAAAAAGAACCCGCGCTGATTAATCGGAAGGGCATAATTCTTCACCACGATAACGCACGACCACATACTGCAAGAATCACCGCTGAAAAACTGCGCCAGTTGGAATGGGAAGTTCTCCCTCAACCTGCATATCCTCCTGATATTGCCCCTTCTGATTACCATTTGTTTTGTTCTTTGCAAAACTTTCTTCTTGGAAAAAAAATTAGTAATGAAGAATGCCTCAAAAATGCATTGACCGAATTTTTTGCATCAAAATCACAAGAATTTTACAACAGAGGGATTAAAATGCTTCCTGAGCATTGGGTACAAGTAGTAGAAAACAACGGCAACTATATTGTTGATTAAATTTTGTTGTATTGTTTAAATAAATTCGATTTAAAAAAGCATTAGAAAAAGACATTAATTATGTTCAGTGAACAAGTAGTTGGAAAACTGCAGCCTTGTAGTAACTTGGGAAGGCAGACAATGTACCTAATGAACATTTAAGTATAAGAAAATAAACTTAAACATAATATAATAGTAGTATTTTAGTGAATATTAGCTGTTCAATGCATTTGACAAAAAAAATTACAAAGAAGAAATGAGCCCAGAATTTTCTGTCATTGTCTCAAAGATTGGTATGAAAGGGAATAGAGAAATATTAAAAATTGGAGACTTATAGAAGTGGAAAGGAGAAACTGAAGAAATTTTTGATCAATAAATACAGATTAAATCTCAGCCATAGGCAATACTTATATCAAGAGAATGACTGATATATCTATTATGTTAAAATCTCTAAATCAACTAAGATGTCTTAGTGTAAAGGTCCAATTCAGTATAAAGGTAGTTTCAATAAATCTTTTTAATTAAAAAATATCTCAAGGAAAAGAGACTAATTATTGATATTTGGTTTTACCACAAAAGGAATAGGTTGCAGAGAACTGCAATGAATTTGAGTAATAAAAAGTCAGGTGTCAGTGGAGAGAAGTAAAGAGGGTAAAGGGGGATAAATAAACGATGGAAGATGTGACTGGGGGAGCAAACACAAAATGCCACATACAGATGATATGTTGTAGAATTGTACACCTGGAACCTATATAATTTTATTAAACAATGTTACGCCAATAAAAAACTCAGACATATGAGAAAGTAAAGAGATATTTCAAACATTTGAGACAACTAGAGAAGATTGTGTGGGCAGTAATTGGTACATGAAATGGGCTGGATACTACTAAATATGCAGCCTATGAATTTTCTAAAATTATTATACTGCTAAAGAAACTATAAGATAATTTAATAAATTTTAAAATTGTCTCTTTAAGACTTAAAATAACTATTGGATCTCCAGCATTCTCCAGGTAGTAAATAGGATGCAAAGGTGGTTCAGTCTACAAAGATGACTCCCCCTCCCTCCCCATCTAATGTCCAGTGTATGTCTAAGTAGCATAATGGGAATGGAATAATCACCCAGGTGAAGAACCAATGATCAAAGAGAACCATGGATGGGAAACTCATTTCAAGGGGCAGAATCATAAACTAATTATGGGATGTTTTACATCCTACAGGAGGGAGACATTGAATATGTGCCCAGAAAAATTTCAGAATGTTACAATATATGTTAAATAGCATATATATTTGTAACCTGAAAATTCTTCCATTTTCCAAGTTGAAGTCTTCATTGTGGTTATACTGTCTACGTTTCTCCATTGTACACTGGGTACATGGGAACACTTATTTGGTCTTAGGTTTCTAGATCAAGGGATATGAATGCTTGATACCTTTCTCACACTGTTGTTGAAAGTAACTTCCATATGGGGTAAATAACCACACTTTAAAAGCTGTTCAAAGGCCCAGTGCATGAAATTTGTGCACAAGTAGGGTCCCTAGTGGCTGCTGGCTGCCAACGAGGGCCTCCCTTCCCCCACCTGCCTGCCACTGCTGGCCAGGGCAGGGCCAGAATGGGGAGAGGCCACAGGCAGTTGGCCATCTGGCCCACCTCCCTGGTAGAACTCCAGGTCAACTCCCAGTCAAGGGGATATTTTGCATATTAGGCTTTTATTATATAAGACTAGAGGCCCATTGCATGAAGAGATTCATGCAATAGGCTTTCTTTCTTTTGGCTTCCAGCACTAGATTTCCTCTGGCACCAGGGACCCAGGCCTTCACTCCGGACAGAGTCTGCCATCTTTGTCTTCACCAAAGACTCTGCAGTCTGCAGTCCTGTCTTCATTCCAGCATTCTGCTCCTGTAGATCCCTTTGCCCCCCACCCTCTGTCTCATAGCAGTCATCCTGCCCGCCTGGCCACTCTTTGCTTGGAGCAGCTGGGCAGTCGCCATCTTTGGCCTTCTAATTTGCATACTCACTCTGATTGGTTGTGGGTGTAGCAGTGAAAGTACAGTCAATTTACGTGTTTGTCTATTATTGGGTAAGATTGGAATCTCTTTATACTTATTTATTTACTAGTGGCCAAGTGCTAGTAAATCAATATGTTTTATTGATTTTTCACAGAGAGGAAGGGAAAGGGATAGCCAAAAACATCGATGAGAAAGAATCATTGACCAGCTGCCTCCTGCACACTCCCCACCTGGGATGTGCCCGCAACCAATGTACATGCCCTTGACCAGAATCGAACCTGGGACCCTTCAGTCCGCAGACCTATGCTCTATCCACTAAGCCAAACCGGTTTCTGTTATAGTCTGTTATTTTTTCCCCTTATCATTTCTTGGTTTCTGTCTTCAATATCACTAGTTCTTTCCTCTAACTGGTTGGTTCTCTTTTCTATGCTCATCAGTTCACACTTAATTTCTTTAATTCCCTGACTCATTTCCAGGATTTCTGCTATATTCTTTTTTAACAATTCAATTTGTTTGGAGAAATATTCATTTTGTTCACTGATTTATTTTATGAGTGAGCGAAATTGCCTGTCAGTATTTTTTTTTTTTTGCATCTCATTGAACACTTTCAGAACTGCAATCTTAAAATCTCTGTCATTCAACTCACATAATTCTGTGTGTTCCCACCTGTTTTCTGGGGATTTTTTTATTTTATTTCTGGTCATCGTTGTGTTTGTTCATGGTGTTCATGATTATTCTTTGTTTTCCCATTTATCTCTGAGGAGGTCTCTCTACTCTGCAGTAGATGGCGCTAAATTGCAAGATTTATTTTCTCTGTGGTCTCAAAGTTTTGAGCTTTTGAAGCTTTCATGGGGCTGTACTGCTGCTGTTTGGAGGGTGAGGTTTGTTTTATCATCACAGTAATGGCAGTCCTTGACCTCCAAGTGGCCCAACCACTGCTCCTGAGGTCCAGTCACAGAGAGAAACTGTGTTTCTGTTGCAACAGCTCTTGGCCTATAGGAAATACACTCCTGGAAACAATCCAAGGGCAACAGGGGCAAGATTTGAGAATCTAATCTATGGCAGGGCACTGGGATCTACTTTCTTTGCCTAAAACCCAGCAGCCAAGCCCTGCCATGGGGAGCGATCTTGTAGGGAGGGTGTCTGCCTACTTGTACTTTAGATCCCATTCACATGTGCCCCACGGTTCAGACACTCTTTCACTGTGTGCAGGACTACACAATGCTGTCACTCCAGTGGCTATTCCAACAACCAGCCACTTGTGTTAACTCGCTTATGGTACAGACTGGCTGAGGAAAATGCCTTTGACTGCTTCCTCCAGTTGCCAGCTGTGCTGCAGCTCTGTTCAGCTTCTCTCCCTTCTCATGTCTCCCCACTTATCCCAAGGAGCCCAGTTTACTTGTTCCTGTGTGCAGGTCTCTCAGGCATGCATCTGTGTTGAGCAGGGACTTCTTTGTTGAATTATAGGTGGTTATTTTGTTAAAATGTTAGGGGGAGAGGATAGACAGACCCTTACACTGCCATTCCTCTGACGTAATTTTCCATTTATTTATTTTTGTCCAAGTGTCTCAAATTAGTAGAGATTTGACTCTAGATATTTTAAATGGAACTAATGAGGGTCAGATCAAAAGGATGAAAAATTGGCAATTAGGATTAACAATGGTTGCTTACTGTTTGGCATAAATGATATGATGCAAGAAAAAAAATAATGCCTGGAGTTAATCCTATCTTTTAAGTGACTAACTTCATCAGTTATTGTTTAAATTTAGCAACTAATTTCCAGTGGGTTGAAAAGTTGCTCTAGATACTGCATCAGTAAGTATATGTGGAATACAGTAAAAGGGGAAGTGTTATATTTTGAAGCATAATTAAAACACCAAGAAGGTCTTACTGGCAGATGATTTAATTCATGCTTCATATAATGCCATACCAGACAATTAATTAACATAGGAGAATATTAAGAAATAAAATATAAATCATAATATAGTTTTACAGAAGCCATGGTGAAAAGAAAACTTGTAAACACAGTGCTAATGACTACCACACAAATATAGCTTTAGACTACCAACAGCTGCTTTGGGGAAAACAACTTAGAAGAGCAATAAGCTTTGATTGCCTGAATTTTGTAGCTAAAAAGTTAAGGGGGGAAATGTAAAGTAGTCTTTAAATATATATATTTAAACATTTAAACATATATATATATATATATATATATATATATATATATATATATATATATATATATATATATATGTTTTGCCCTACCGGCATGGCTCAGTGGTTGAGCATAAACCTATGAACTAGGAGATCATGGTTGAATTATTGGTCAGGGCATATGCCCAGGTTGCAGGGTCGATCCCCAGCATAGGATGTGCAAGAGGAAGCTGATCAATGATTCTCTGTCATCACTGATGTTTCTATTTCTTTTTGTCTCTGAAATCAATAAAAATATATATGTTTTTATTGATTTCAGAGACTGAAGTCAGGAGAGGGAGAGAGAAAGAGATACAAACATTGAGGAGAGAAACACCTATGGGCTGCATCTTGCACTGGATATCAAGCCTGAAACCTGGGCATGTGTCCTCACTGAATAAAACCAGTGACTTCTTGGTACATGGGTCAATGCTCTGCCACTGACCAACACCAGCAGGGCTAAAGCAATATTTTGTAGGTATCAGCATAACCATTCGCATGTTAATCTGGCTGTGAGGCTTGACTAAATGTCATTGGATTCTCTGTTGGTGTTTATGATAGCCTTTAATAGAAACATGTTTAGATTAGTCAAACCAGAGGACAAGAGCATATAGTATGTTGAAAAAGTCTGCTTATGCTAAAAATATTTCCATAAATGGAATGAAGAGAAGATATTTTGAGAGCTTAAACTATCCTATATAATAAAAGGCTAATATGAAAATTGACCAATTGCAAAATGACCGGTCACTATGATGCACACTGACCACCAGGGGACAGACACGCAAAGCAGGAGCTGCCCCCTGATGGTCAGTGCACTCTCACAGGGAGAGTGCTGCTCAGCCAGAAGCCAGGCTCAAGGCTGGTGAGTGCAGTGGTGGTATGGGAGCATCTCCCTACTCCGCAACAGCGCTAAGGATGCCTGACTGCTGGTTTAGGACTGCTCCAGAAGTTGGACATCTCCTGAGGGCTCCCGGACTGTGAGAGGGTGTAGACTGGGCTGAGGGACAGCCCCTGAGTGCAGGAATTGTATGCACCAGGGCTTTAGTTCTATTATAAAGACCCTATTCTATATTTTTTTCTTTTTGGAGTTAGAGGAGTTTAACTTAAAAAGTTACTTTTTAGCTCTGGCTCAGTGGCTATCAACCTATGAACCAGAGGTCAAGGTTGTAGGCTCAATACTCTGTAGGGGCCATGCAGGAGGCAGTCGATCAATAATTCTTTCTCATCATCAATGTTTCTATCTCTCTCCCTTTCCCTTCATCTCTGAAATAAGAAAAAGAAGTTCTTTTTAAAGAATACAAGCATAGCCAACATTTAGATATAATCACATTCTCATGACAACTCACACTCAACTCTGGCATTTCATTTGTCTCTACTATTATTCTATTTCTTCTTCATTATTAGGAATTCACTTCCTACTGGAAAATTCTCATTGTTATACAAGTGTGCTGTAATAGCTCTTAGCATACATTTGTCTTACATTTCAATGACTTCCCCATTTATTTGCTTACTTTTATACACCAATTCCTTAAAATATATCTATATTCACTATCACTAAACATAATTTATCTATGCTTACATGTTTATCTATGAATAAGAATTTCTGATTTCTAGATCATCAATAGTTTCCGTTTTGTTAAACCCAATATAATAAAATCCTAATATGCTAAGTGTCTGGTCATCCAGTCATCCGGTCATCTATTCATCCATTCAACCAATCAAAGCATAATATACTAGTGATTTGCTAAGGCTGCTCAACCACTCACTATGATGTGCACTGACCACAAGGGGGCAGACAGTCACTCAGTTGACCAGTAGCTATCATGTGCACTGACCAACACAGGACAGATGCTCTGACTGGTAGGTTACCTTGGGACTGAGCAAGATGGGCTGGACATACCCTGGAGCCCTCTCATGGTCCCTCCTTTGCTTGCCAACCTCTCGCATCTCTCCCTGGCACTGGTCATGCACCGGTGGGGTCCCTTGGCAGGCCTGTGCCCTCTCACAGGGCGTCCTGATACACTTTATTCACCTATCACCAGAAATCTATTGCTTCTCTTAAACCTCTCTGAGTTCTTAAAAGATATGTTAAAGTATCTTCTATGGTTGTTCCTCATTGACCTGACATTCTCATTGACTTTAATGGTTAGTGTGCCATAGGGCTCAATCCTTGAATATTTTTTCTTTGTCAATAGTAATTTTCTAACCGATTTCATCCAATGATGTGCATTTACATCTTATCTGCATGCTGCTGACTCCCAAATTTATGTCCTTGTACTGAACTGCAAACACATAAATTCAACTTGCAGTCTTATAGGCATTTCAAACTTAACATACCTAAAAAAAATTCACAGCAAAAACTTTAGTCATCCTCAGTCTAAAAATAGAAAGTCTATTCTTCCAATTGCTTAAGACAAAACCATAAAGCAAGCAGTAACTACTCATTTTATTTCATGGTCCAGTATAAATGTTGGTTTTATCCTTAAAATATATCCAAAACCTAACCATGTTATCCCACCTCCATTCCTTGATCTCTTGTCCAGGTCACCATCATCTCTCATTTGAATTTTGTTATACTATTTCTATACATTTCCAGCTTCCACTTCCATTTTTATTCCTTATGCTTGTAATACTTTTCTCTGAAAAGAAGAAAAAATATCCTTATAGCTCAGTTCTTCAAGTATTTTCTCTAATGTAGCATAATCAGAAAGACCTTTTCTCACTCATTTATATAAAACAACACCATAAATACTGCTACTCATGTTTCCTTACTCTGCTAAAGTCTCATTGATAGCACTTTTTACTTTCTGATCTACTATTCATAAATTCATTTATTCATTTGATTTTTTTTTCTGTCACACATCACTAAAATTAGACTCTATGACAGTGAGAATCTGTCAATTTTGCTCACTACTCTGTCTGAACACAGACTGGCACATTGTAGGTGCTTAATATATATCTACTGATCAGACTGCAAACTTACCTTGATTTCCAGTGATTTTTAGTTGTGTCTAGTCACACAAAATAATAGCTAAAATTATACTCAAGACATTTTAAAATGATATTCTTTAGAATATAACTCTATATTTCTTTATGGAGAACATGTTTGCACTTGTAAACTTGTAATCTGCTGAAATGGAATGGAGGGATAAGATAACCTTGTATTATCAGATAAACATACCCAAACACACTGGCCATAGGGTGGTATGTCACAGACAGATCATACTCAAAACCACAATGAGATGTCTGCGACAATAAAGAAAGTATACTAAACTTGTTTCTGTTGTTGGGTGAAAAAATGTATCAATTATTATAAAAAAGAGAGAAATAATTTGAAGAGGTAAATTGACATTTATGCAAATATCCCCTTGAAAAGAAGTGCAGTATTAATGTAAATATATCTTCTATAGAGTTTAAGCTGAAAATATAATCGGTCAAAATCAGTGACCCAATTTTTTTCTGAATTTTAGTTTCAAAGTCTAAAAAGGAGATATTAAACATTGCTTTTCTTTTAACTCCTTGAAACTAATATTTTTTTCCCCAATTGTCTTCCTGAATAATACACTACCTCTTAATTTTTGTTCTTATCTAGGTGACTACCATTAATTGTAGATTTTTTTTTAATTTTTTAACTGTATCAGTTATCACTTATTCATGCCCCCATTCTCTATTTTTTTTTTTGGCAACACCTATATAAAGATACAGTTATGTATCATATAATTTACCTATTAAAATTGTGCAGCAAATCACAGAATTTTGCACTATTACCACAATCTATTTTATAGCTTAAAATAGTGTTATTGTTGACACTATTACAGATGTTCCCCATTGTCCCCATTTGTCCATCTCCACCCAACCCCCGCCCAACCACCTCGTGCCTTCACTACACCATTGTCTGGGTCCATGGGCTATGGATATATGTTCTTTGGCTAATCTCTTCAACTCCTTTTATCCAGTGCCCTACACCCTAACCCATCTGACATTTGTCAGTCTGGTTCTACTTTGTCAGTTTATTTTGTTCAGTAGATTCCACATATTAATGAGATTATATGGTAATTGTTTTTCTCTGACTGCCTTATTTCACTTAGCGTAGTACTCTTCAGGTCCATCTGTGTTGTCTCAAAGGATAAGACTTCCTTCTTTAATATAGCTGTGTAGTTTTACACTGTGTAAACATACAACATCTTATTCATCCACTCATCTTCTGATGGGCACTTGGGCTGTTTCCAGATCTAAGCTATTGCAAATAATGCTGCTCTGAACATAAGGATGCATATATTCTTTCTGATTGGTGTTTCAGGATTCTCAGGATATATTCCCTGAAGTAGGATCACTGGGTCAGAGGAAGTTCCATTTTTATTTTTTGAGGAAACTAAACAGTGGCGGCACCAGTCTGCCTTCTCACCAACATGAGAGCTCACATTTCTCCACGCAATCACCAACACTTGTTATTTGTTGATTTTTTTGACAGTAGCCATTCTGGCAGATGTGAAGTGATAGCTCATTGTGGTTTAATTTGCATCTTTCTGATGATTAGAGGTGTTGAGCACTTTTTCATACGTCTCATGGCCAGGAGTATGTCTTCTTTGGAGAGGTGTCTATTAGGTTCTTTGTTTTTAATTGGATTTTTGTCTTCCTTCTGTTGAGTTGGATAAGTTCTTCATATATTTTGAAAAAACCCCTTAACAGATGTAATCATTGCCAAATATGTCCTCCCATATAGTGGGTTTTCTTTCAATTTTCTTTGCTGTGCAGAAGCTTTTTAGTTTGATTTAGATCCATTTATTTATCTTTTCTTTTGTTTTCCTTGCCCTAAAAGCTATATCAGCAAAAATATATGGGGCACAGGGTGGTGTGGGCTTGCTTTTGGGTCAAGGAAGGAGCAGGAGCCACTGCCTCCGAAGTGCGAAGGCCGCCTGAGCAAGACTGGTTAGCACTGGGAGCTTCTCTGAATCACATCAGTCTGTCCAATACCCTGCAGTGCGGCACTCCTCCACTGAGGTGGCACCGACCCTCAACCCTTACCTCAAGGCTGAAGGTCCTCGCCCCTCTGCCTGGAGTCCTTCCATGCCCTTTGATCTCTGGCTGGGCCCACCTGGGTCTTGGGGCCACTGCAGAACCTCTGTCTCTCTGCAGGTGAGGCAGATCCCTGCCCTCAGTCTTCCCGATGCTATGAATCTGTGGCCAGAGGCCCAGTCTGGGTCTCAGCAACCCCATGCCTGAGATGTTCTCAGGGCACCATGGGCATGGCTATGCAGGCCTCTGACCCTCCTGGGGCCTGCGATGAACCTGGACCCCTGCTGTGGTGTCTGGCACTGCTCATCTTGCCTCGCCGGCGGATGGACTGGTACCTTGTGGGCGATGTCTGGCTCTGCCCGCAGGGCCTCCTCTGCCCCTGATGGACACATACCCCCAGAAGCCAGCCAATATGCTGCCTGCCCTGCCTGTGTATGCAAATCAACCACCATTGTTAGTGGGTTAATTTGCATACTCATTCTGATTGGCTGTGGGCATAGTGAAGTTATGATCAATTTACATATTTGTCTATTATTAGGTAAGATAATGAAAGCTATGAATAGGTATTACATGTGTCATTTCAATTTAGTTTACTGGCTTACAGTGGTCTTTCAAACCCCTTCCAAATATTTATACATTCCAGTGATAGCAATCTTTAAAATATTTTATCCTATATAATAAAAGGCTAATATGCAAATCTACCAAACAGTGGAATGTCCAGTCACTATGTGCACACTGAATACCAAGGGGCAGATGCTCATAGCAGGACTTGACCCCTGGTGGTCAGTGTGCTCCTACAGGGGGAGTGCCTCTCAGCCAGAAGCTGAGCTCAAGCTGGCAAGGGCAGCAGCAGTGGTGGGAGTCTCTTCCACCTCCACAGCAGTGCTAAGGATGCCACTTCCCACGGGGAGCAGGCCTAAGCCATTAGTCTGGCATCCCCCAAGGGCTTCCGGATGTGAGAGGGCACAGGTCGGGCAGAGGCCCCCTCCCTCCTGAGTACATGGATTTTGTGCACTGGGCCTCTAATGTTATCTAAAGTACTTTGAAAATGTATTTATGAGATGGTTGCTTAGATAATCTACTTTTTATTATTTAGGAATTAAAGTGTATTTTATCAATCTCCTTTCATATTTTAATTTGGGAAACATCAATGTTACTTTTCTTTTCATTCCTCATATTTAGGATAATGATATGATATAGACTCTGAACTGTTATCAACAGTAAAGATCTTAAGTGAATATTCAAAGACTTCAGACTCTGAGCCATTATGACATATCTTCCCTACATTCCTAATTTCTGGTGGCGATAGATGAAATTTAATTTAGTTTCTTGATCTGGCAGGGAACTAGCATGGAGACACATGCTATAATTCACTCACCTCCATGGAAATAACAAATGGCTTATTAAGTATAGCATATTTAATTATGGAATTACAGAGTGGAAGAGATTTTTGAGGTCTCCTTTAACCTTTCTTCTAATCCAGGAACTTTTGTCAGCATGCCAGAGGAATGGTTGTTTAGCCACTGCTTAAACATGTGCAGTTTTGAAGCTTCCACAGCTTTTGAGGGACTGGGAGAATGAATGATTGGCCAAGTCTTGCTCTTACAGATCTGACAGATGATTCTTTTAAATTCAATGCCTTGAATTTAATTCTAATTCATAGTATCTATTAGTTTCTCCTTTTCATTGACATTATTTTAAATATTTTAGGTTGCTATTATGCCTCTCTCCTTAATTACATATTATCCAAATCAATTCTTAAAAATAAACTGGTGAAAATAACATGAAGCTTTTTCTTTGACATAAGTTCTGAAAAGATATATTATGTGGTAATTCATATTTATCTCTGAGTTTTAATGACCAATGTCCTCAATAAAATACAGCAAGGTATTATCACTCTTCCTGAGGCATTTGTGTCTAGAACTTTCACAACCTCTGATATATTCAAGGGGGAAAATATTGGAATGTGTTTATTTCCATGTGAATTAAAAAAAATGGAGAGTGGGCCATTCATTTAACAAATGTTGGCAGGCTGTCTGATGTATTAGAATGTTGGCAACAAGAATATATTTTTCAATATAATCATGTCAAGAAACAGTCTTGGTCATCTTCAAAAGTCTGTGTCTTTCAGCAATAGGTAGGTATCAGTTGTGAAGATGTCTTCCCATTTCATAGGAGTAGTAATGAGGTGACTCCTGCTGCTTGCCACAGCTCACCTGTATTTGTTAGTACAGCACTGAATGCAGTTTGCACATCAGAACCCTCAGTGCTTTTATGGGGATGAAAGTGCGAATTCTAAAAGTTCATTACAGTTCTATCACATTAAAAAATATTTTCTGTCATTTTATTTTTATCCTCACCATGGGCTCAAAAAATTACAATGAACATTGAATGCCTCCTTTTTTTTATAGCTCAAAAGTGACAGATATTTTTAAAAAATACTTGTTAAGGCAAACCTCATCTCTGCATTAGTCTGCTCATTAGGGTGTATTTATTTATAACATGGCTGATTTTTGTCAATAGATAATGCAATCATTTAACAACAGCTTGATTGGGTGTCACTAGTATTTATTGCAAGGAGGTATTTCTGAAGGTAAATGATAATCTTTACAACAATAGTGATTTATTAGGAACCTATTTATTTTACATTCTCTCTGATGTACTCTTACCTTGGGAACAGTAAAATGAAAATTATTTGAGAGAAGATATTGTTTGATCTAGAGAGTGTTGGGAATTTAAAAAAATAACTTTACAAAAATTAGAACAGAAAAGACAAGATACTCACCACAGCCAAATATAATTGTCTTAAAGGCTATTAACTAATGAATTTCTTCACTACCTTTATTGTTGAAGTAAATGTAAGGAATTAATTAAAAATAAGCATCTCAATGAGAAATTCAGTTTAATTGAGGTTAATAAGAGAACATTGTCATTTTTTAAAATCTGTGCTTGTATAGTTGGCTTACACACAAAAGGAGTGATGTGAAGATGACATAGTGAATGCCACAACAGAGACAAATTAGAAGTTAGCTCCAAAGGAAGCTGGCTTGAATTATCTGGTTTCTAATTTTAGCTGTCTCTCTTCATCTGGTCTTTGCACATGCCTTTTCTTCAGGTTAAGATAATGACTCTTTACTGTGTTATATCAATATCTCTGCTTAAAGAAATAGGTAACTAGAGACACTTTCTCATATTTGTAGTGTTTAATATTATAGATCTGATACTTATATTTTAAAAAGAAAGTATGTTTGAGTCAGCAATTTAGTCCGTCAAATGATTTTAAAGTCCTAGTCAGTTTATTATGAATTATTCATGCTAATGTTTAATAATAACAGGATGGATTCTGCAGTCATCACATTTTTTTGTTTTCTTTTTAAAAAAAAAAAAAATATATATATATATATATATATATATATATATGTATATATATTATTGATTTTTTTTACAGAGAGGAAGGGAGAGAGATAGAGAGCTAGAAACATTGATTAGAGAGAAACATCGACCAGCTGCCTCTTGCACACCCCCTACAGGGGATGTGCCCGCAACCAACGTACATGCCCTTGACCAGAATCGAACCTGGGACCTTTCAGTCTGTAGACCAACGCTCTACCGCTGAGCCAAAGCGGTTTCGGCCACAGTTTTTGGGATGCTATTTCAGCAGGAAGCTGGAGGTCAGGGGTTTCCAACTATTCAGTCCCTAGTAAGAAGGGGGGGGGCAAGTAGATTATGAGTAGAATTCCAAATTCCATATACTGGCTTCTTCCTTCCTGAGATTTTTACTGCAAAGGCAGTATGTGCCCTCAGGGAAAGAAACTGAATTCCCTTAGGTACCTGATGACTTGGAAACCCTGAAGCGAGTTGCCTGGGCATCCTGGTGCCCTGCACACTGTCAGATCACTAAGAGGCAGAACATGGTTGGAAATGTGCAGGTGTTATATCTGGCAAAATATTAAGAGGTGTAGAAATCAGATCTTCAGAGAAGTACATAGTTCTGGGATTTTTATAAATAAAATGGGAAAATACAATGAATTCACTTTATAGTCTATCCTTTAAAAGTTTTATTTGAATACAGTGGACAGGTACTGAATTTGATCATTTTTTTCTATGAGTTTGTTTATTTTTGTTTAATCTCTTCAGTTTTTCATCCAATCCCCTAAACCCATCCCATCTGACAGCTCTCAATCTGTACTCTGTCTCTATAAGTCTGTTCTATTTTATTTGTTAGTTTATTTTGCTTATTAGGTTCCACATATAAGTGAAATTATATGTTATTTATTTTTCTCTGACTTAGCATAATACCATCTAAGTCCATCCATTCTATTTCAGAAGGTAATATTTACTTCTTCTTCTTTTTTTTTTTTTTTTTTTTTTTTTTTTTTTTTTACAGCCAAGTAGTGTTCTTTGGGTAAATTTATCAGAGTTTATATCAATTCATCTGTTAATGGACACTTGGGCTACTTCCAAATTTTGGCCATTGTAAATAAAACTGCAATATATTTAGGGGTGCATATACCTTCTTTCAAGTCAGTGTTTTGGGTTTCTTCAGATATAGTCCCAGAAGTGGAATCATTGGGTCATAAGACAGTTGAATTTTTACTTTTTTGAGGAAACTCCACAGTGGTTGCATCAGTTTGCATTTCCCCCAGCAGTGCACAACGGTTCCTTTTTCTCCATATCCTCACCAACATTTGCTATTTGTTAATTTATTGATAATAGCCCTTCTGAAAGGTGTGAGGTGATATCTTATTGTGGTTTTAATTTGAATTTATCTGATAATTAGTGATGCTGAGCATCTTTTCATATGTCATTGGCCATCTGCAAGTCCACTTTGGAGAAGAATCTATTCAAGTTCTTTCTCCATTTTTTAATTGAATTGTTTTTCTGGGGTTAAATTTTATAAGTTCATTATTAAATTTGAATGTTAACTCTTTATAAGATGTATCATTGGTGAATATATTCTCCCATTCAGGAGGCTGTCTTTTAATTTGCTTTTAAGAAAACACAGGGTGAACAAAGCACAATCAGAAATGTGATAGATGAGCTCAGCTCTGCCTACTGCTCTTGGTTTACTGGTCCCTCGGGAACTGCCTGGAGAGCTCCATAGGAAAGATATTTTTAGATTGTAGGCAGCTGAAGTGCTATAGTGAGATCACTGATTAATCTTTAAACTGTACTGTGTGCTATTGTGTTGTATTTTAGAGTCCTATTTATCTACTTTTTACTGCTGGCATAAGATATAAGGTCACATTTATAAATATTAGCAAACAGCACCACAACAGAAGGTATAGAAAGACTACTGGAAATACTAAATCTTTGGTCTATTATATAACTATAAATTAAACTGAAGTCCACTATTAAGCTAACAATCGTGTGTGTATGTGTGTGTGTGTGTGTGTGTGTGTGTGTGTGTGATTATGCTATTCTGTATTGGAAAGATCACAGGATAGAAGACCTTGCATGAATTTAAAATAATATACAGAAAAGTAATTAGTGTGACTACAAACAAGAGCACACTTTCTTCGGTTTAATTCTTTCTGGTTCATAAAAAATTCCATCATGGATAAAATATTGAATTCCAGGGGAATTTGAATATCTGTGTTATTGTGCTGCATTGCCCAAAAGTTTTTTCTCTCCATATTATACAGGAGAAATAGCTGTTGGAATTTAGGGTTTGATGGGCAGGATATTTGGGAAAGTACTCTGGGCACGCATAGAGAATGTGTGTGTGTTTACTTTTGTAATTTTATATCCAGTATGAAGATACATAATATAATTATATTCTAATTTCCTTATAAAGTATATAACTTTTCTTGCTAGTGATATGGGGACAGACTTTTAGCTTTACAAGAGATGCCTAGCAGGTGCCTCTGCATATGGAAAATGAAGAAATCTCTGATAGAGTCAATAAGTAAATATAGTGAGAATAACAACTAAATTAAGGAATTCCCCACAAAGCAAGAGTATCCTTCTTATATTTGAATACCATCATCATTTATTGACAGTAGTTTATTTAGATATCTATTTGGTATTAAGTTTAACAACACAAATGATGCAATGGACCATGATATGCAAAGTCCAAGGAAATCCAAGTATATAAAGATTATCCTACCATTTAGATTTATAGGTTATGTCATCCGTCATATCTACAGAAAAAAATAATGCTCAAATATTTTAACTGTAACTGAAGAGTGAGCAATTTAAGGAAATAGCAACATTTATACCCAAACCTAACATTACATTATACTATAGGAAATCATGAAATAAAGTAAAAGTTAGCAATATATGATGCTACTTTGTTTTGCTTTCTTGGGAAAGTAGTACACTTCACCATAGTCTTTAAGTGAAAACATCACCTGAAAATAAAATATATTGCTAAATATTTTCCAGCATGAAAAAGAGGTACATATGCATATATTTCTTTCCTTAATATTTTGAAGTGCCCCACAATTCAGACTTTATTATCTTTAAAGAGAAAAGTGGGATTTTGAAGGTTATGTGGAAAACTACAATTATCCATTTTTAGCTACTGTTGAGCATATTATTTTTATATGTGATATACAACAAGAATATTGGTCTTTTTACCACCAAATAATACTGCACCTGTAGGCAACTGTGGAATGTAACTTTGCCAGCAGCAGGGACTCGAGGAAAAGACAAGCACAGAAATGTGCCCTTTATAATTAAAGTCATCAATCTATGAGTGTAAGGGTTGCTTTCCATAACTGGTTATCAGATTTCAATAATATTTGACTATCCAGAGAATTAACACAGTACATAAAAATAATGTTATATAAATGGCTGTTACAGTTAATGATGCATCTCTTGTCTCCATTACTGGCTTTATTTAATCTTTTAAAAATGGAACTCTGCATAAGGATGCAACAAACCATTGCAAAGTTATTGCCAGTTTACTCATCTTCCAAATTTTGGCAGTCTTTTGATCACATATAAAGCATCCGATGTTTCATGTCCTTGACCAGGTAAAGAATCTGATATCTGCCAAAACCGGTTTGGCTCAGTGGATAGAGTGTCAGCCTGTGGACTGGGGGGTCCCGGGTTCAATTCCAGTCAAGGGCATGTACCTTGGTTGCGGGGACATCCCCAGTAGGGGGCGTGCAAGAGGCAGCTGATCGATGATTCTCTCCCATCGATGTTTCTAACTCTGTATCCATATCTCTTCCTCTCTGTAAAAAATAAATAAAAATATATTTAAAAAAAAGAATGTGATATCTTCTAGCACATGATAAATTATACATTGAATTTCTACTACAGGGTGTTTGAAAGAAATGTATACTTATACATTGTTTTATTTGTTCACAATCTGTAGACTTCTTATACTCTGAACTGATAAACTTTGCACATATTGAAGATATACTGTTTATTTCAGAACTAAGTTTTGCTGTAGAAAGTCCATTTTTAGATGTTTAGAGACATCACATTGTGCCATATGTTGCTTTCTGCAGTGTAACGATGTGATGCACCTTCATGATGAAATCTGGCCTTCTTCCAAAGAAGAAAAGTGGTATCATCCTTCTGGCTAACTGTGAAATCTCCGTTTGCACAGTGTCTTACCCAGCAGAAAATGAGCATTCTTCATGGACAGGTTGCTTTAGGGCTTTAAGGCAAAGAGAGGGGATTCAATTCTATGCCAACTTAGTGGCTGGTTAATTGCCAGGTCTGAAATAGTTCACCTTTTTTTTTTTCTTTTTGAGGGGAAAGATAAACTTTCCAGTCACATATCCAAAAGCAATTACTAGGTTTTATGTTATTTTCAGTGTTAACATGCTTTTGCCGGCTTCTATAAACATCCCCTGAAGAGTTGTGCTGTTGTTTGGCAGGATTTTTCTAATAACCCAGGAGTCAGAGCAAGGTGACATGCTTATGGTCATTGTTTTCATTATTTAAGTTTTCATTGATGGAGAACTCCATGATTATAAGAAATACTAGCGCTTTTTGGGAAAAAAAAAGACATGTACTATGTCTTACACATTTACTTTTGTAAGGCTGTTTCATATGGATAGTAATTTGATGAAATATTTTTGTAAACATTTTTGAAAATGATAACATACTGCTTATCAATATATGACATATGTTGTAGAAATAATAGGACACTGGCATCTGATTTAAATAAGCCAAACACGAATGATGTAAAAGAAAAAGGAGCCCTACATCTCTCACAGCACAGGGGGCCAGCTCTCACTAGTGTCATGGCAGCCCAAGGAAACACAGTGCTGCAGAGAATTCTAACTAGTTCCCTAAATATTGTACTGGAGGGGGAAATGAGAGTAATCTTCCTGTGTATGCTTTCTTTGAAACTTCCGTCTCAGAGTTGATCAATAATGAAGAGATGTGGTGAGGTCCATGGGCAGCCCAGTGCTTTCCAGAGATTCTCAGAGCTACTTAGTAGGGACTGTTGGCCCTGGTGATTGGAGATTATTGACCCCTATGTGCATTTCACATATTAAGGGATAAATATACCTTTAAAAATTATCACTTCAGTTTTTGTGATCTCTTTTATTTTATTCAGATGATTTTAGTTAGAAAAGATCCAATTTGAAAGATAGGTTTTTGTTCCCTTTCTCATTAACCATTTACTCTTCAAATACAGTTTCTTTGCATACTCTTGTTTTTTGACATTGATTATTTCCTGGGATAATGGTTGGGAATGTTTATATATTCCAGCTATGGTTAAAACTAGTTTTGAATCTCAATTGTGACACTTGATTGGGGGTGATACTTAAAACTACAATGAGGTACCACTTCACACCTGCCAGAATGGCTATTGTCAATAAATTAATAAACAAGTGCTGGCAAGGATGTGGAATAAAAGGAACCCTGTGCACTGTTCGTGGAGTGCAGATCAAGGCAGCCACTATGGAAAACATTATTGCATTTCCTCCAAAAATTAAAAATGGAACTGCCTTTTGACTCAGGCAGTGATTCCACTTCTGGGAATATATCCTAAGAATCCCAAAACACCTATTAGGAAGAATATGTGCACCCCTATGTTCATAGCAGTGTTATTTACAATAGCTAAAATCTGGAAACAGCCCAAGTGCCCATCAACAGGTGAGTGTATAAAAAACTGTGGTACATTTACACAATGAATACTATGCAGCTATAAAAAAGCAAGCAAGCAAACAAACAAACAAAAATAACACACATACACACACACACAAAACAGACAAACAAAGACCAAAAAACAAAGAAGGAAGTCTTACCCTTTGATATGGCATGGATAGACCTGGAGAGTATTATGCTAAATGAAATAAGCCCGTCGGGGAGAGACAAATATCATGTGATCTCACAAAGTAAACTGACAAAGAAAATGGAGCCAGAAGCATGAATATATGGAACAGACTGGCCAATGCCCAAGATGGGGGTTTGGGGACAATTGGATAAAGAAGTTGAAGGAAATATTTAAAGAAAATATGTGGGGCCCAGCTGGCTTGGCTCAGTGGATAGAGTGTCGGCCTGAAGGCTCCAGGTTTGATTCTGGTCAAGGGCACATGCCAGGGTTGTGCGCTCCATCCCCAGTAGAGGGCCTGGCCTGCAGGAGGCAGCCAATCAATGATTCTCTCTCATCATTGATGTTTCTAGTTTCCTCTCCCTTTCTCTCTGATATCAATAAAAATATTTTCTCTAAAAAAGAAGAAAATATATATAGGCTACTCCTTTAAATTACTGATGCTTCAGTGTTATCATCTTTTAAATGGGTATGATAGTGACACTAAATTACTGTATTAAATTCAGTAATTCTGAAGCAATGGTATGCTTGACATGGAGTACTCATTTTCTAAACAGTTTTTATTATTATTTTTGGTTAACAACAAATATGGTGGAGTTTTTCAACTGATACTTACATCTTTTGAGATTTTTTCCCTTGTTTTTTATAAGGTCACACAGACTTTCCCAACTACATGTTGCTCCAAATGCCATGCACTCTCTCTTTCTCTTGCCTCAGCTGACATGACTCTCTTCAGGTGTAGGGATTCCCCACCCCAAAATGCCCTTCCCATTGGCTTTCTGGGTAAAGAGTGCAGATCTAAACACCTGTTGCTTATATTTTCTGAAGCCTTTCTAGGATGTTCTTGGAATATTAGATACTGGCTTTCCTTAGACCACGTCTAGCATGGTGAATTAGTCAGAAATGGGTAATTGTTTTTGTTTGTATGGTGAACCCTTTGTTGATGTCCTGAGGTACAGTGTGCAATGAGTACAGAGATGATTGAGCTTATATATACACAATATTAATTGAGCAGATGTGCAGAGGGATTACTGAACTTTAATAATCTGCCCATCTCTCTGAGAACATCTCTGGCTCCTATTCATGATTCCATTCCCAAATATAGAAAATCTCTAAGTTTGTGCTTGTAGTCTTTAGTTTTTCTCTATAATCCATCCTTAGTCATAACTCTCCATTTCCAAAGCTTCAAATGATACCCGGTGGATGATTCCCTAATCACCTCAATCTTTTTCTACCCCAGAATCTTTTTATATCTGTTTCCTTAATATTTCAACAAAATCAAACAGTTCTATCTAAAGTTATGCATTTCCACTCCACATTCTTTCCCTTTCCCTGCTAGCCATCCAACACAAACATTTTTTTGAAGCAACACTTTTTTCTTTCATATCACCAACCCTTAAAGATTATAAATCAAATAATTATTACATCACTAGAGGCCCAATGCACAAATTTGTGCATGGGTGGAGCCTGACTGGCCCACCCAGATTGGGGCCATTGGGGCCAGCTAGGGGGAGGGCTTGCAGGAGGTTGGCTGCTGACCCTGCCTCCAATTGCGGTCAATCAGAGCTGGTCCAGGGAGGGGTGGGAACATGGGAGATCAGTTGGCCTTGTCACCAATTGGGGGGGGGGGTGATTGGGCTTGGGGCAAGCTGGGGGAAGGACTGTAGGAGGTTGGCCAGCTGGCCCTGCCCCCATCAGGCTGGTTGGCTGGCTGCAGTGCACATCATTGTGATTAGGTCTTCTGGTTGCTTGTTATATATATATATATATATATATATATATATATATATATATATATATATATATATATTATACTTTTGTAGGACTCCATTGCTCACAAAGCTCTTTAACAAATGTTATTTCACTGCACACTTTTAAAATCTTCAGGTAATATTATTATTCCCTAAATCTACATAATTTATAATATTAGCAAGAACTACCATTTATTTTGTGCCCACTTTTGCTTTCCACAAATAATTTCATCCTTATAACAATGCTATAAGGTTTTTATTTTTTACAGAAGGGGTAACTGAAATTCAGAGGTTAGAGAATGTGAAATAGCCTTTTAACTGAACTTTCCTCATTAATACCTTCATTCCTGAGTCCTGCTTTGTAAACAGATGCCTATATCATTATCTATGATGCTGCCAGGATGATGGCATCACTCACCTGAATACACTTTTTCTGATGCTGCCTGAAAATAATGGGTATTTCTTACCTTAGCAATTAAAGTTCAGAACAGTGTTGTCCTAAATGGCATTTCAAACTTTATGTCAGATTTTCTAATATTCTATGGTACATCATATCTGAATTTAACTCTCCACCATAACATCCCCATTGCAGCATTCATTTTTATTTATGCAAGTAAGTGTCTAAAAAAGTTTTCCCTATATTCTGCTGTGAGCTTCTAGATCTGTCTCTGGTAACACTTTATGAAAGAATTTTTACCCCATCAAGCAGATATGACTGGCCATTTCTTCCCATGGTATTTGAACTTTCTCAAGGTGCATTGTAGATTCCATCTCATATTTTAGTTTTAACTTTTTTCTTGTATCTAAACTATTCGGTGAATGTTTCAAGATTTATATAGCATTCTGTATATTGCATATTATTGGCTAAATTAAATTATATTATATAAGCCTGTTTTATAGAAATGATCTAAGTCCAGTAAAAATAACTATTAAAATATATTCAATTTATAAAAATCCAGGCTTTGGAGTATATATTACCAATGGTACTCTAAATCATGGATATTGAAGTGGGAGGAATAGTGTTAATGGAATCAAGTTTCTATTGGAGTTTAGGCACCGGAAATTAAAAAAAGAAAGTAAAGAGAAAGGAGTACAAAGCTTTGGTAGATATGGGAAAAACTGAACAAGTATCATTTCTAACAGGGAAATGTGCACAGCACCCATTTACTGGCTGCCACCTCAGCATTTCCTAACTAGATACCACCCTGTGCAATGTGAAGCACACTCAAATTCTCAGGGGATTTCTTCTAAAATCCACACACAGCTTTTGTCTTTGTCATTGAAAAATGTTAACTACCCCAAGGCTATAATATCTTGTTAGGAAACATAGGCACTTTTACTTTCTGATTCCCAATGTTAATATTAATGTAATATCTAGCATATAAATCTACTATATACATCATGTCAAGGAAAAATATATTAAAATTGAAAATTTCACATTTATATCTTTATTACACTCAGATAATATTTTCTATTTATAATACATATACATAAACAAATACATATACATATACATATACATATGCATGCGTGTGCAAAACTGGAACATTAGTTTAACAAATCACATTATTTTACAATAGACATAACAACACAAAAAAGAGAAAATGGAAGTAGTATTATTTTCTTCTTTGTTTAAAAGAAAATAATATCCTATCACATTGACTTTACATCACCTTTATTTTTTTATTTTTCCAGTTTGAATCCATCCTCATTAAATTCATCCACAGTGATTTTTATTTTTACTTTTTTATTTTATTGAGTTTTTACAGAGAGGAAGGGAGAGGGATAGAGAGTTAGAAACATCGATGAGAGAGAAACATCAGCCAGCTGCCTCTTGCACACCCCCTATTGGGGATGTGCCCGCAACCAAGGTACATGCCCTTGACCGGAATCGAACCTGGGACCTTTCAGTCCGCAGGCCGATGCTCTATCCACTGAGCCAAACTGGTTTCGGCCCACAGTGATTTTTAAAAAAGAAAAAAATAGTGTAGGGGAAAGAATATTATGGAAAATAGTTTTGTTTGCTACTCTGATCCCCAAAGTAGCAATGACATACAAAACTGGTCCAAATTTATACATTCTATTGTTTAGGGAACTGTTTCCTGCATCATACAACCTGTATGAATGGAATTTCCTACAGCCCTAAGGGTAAGTCCTTTTTTAAAAATTTATCTTTATTGCTATAAGTATTACAGATGTCCCCTGTCCTTTCCCCGAAGGATCTTTATAAAATTTAAAGTTCAGTTCACTTTGTTTCACAGGTAACATTGGGAAGCAGTAAACACATGAATATTATCTCCAATGACACATAGGTTTATTTATCTGTAGATTCAAGGCATGTTCCCATCCCAGACTAAAACCATTTTACTATTCTGAGTGTGATTCCACCTATGAACAGCTGGACATTTGGATCATATGCTGGGCTCCAAAGTATTGGTTCTCAAGCACGGTGCCTTTCTGATGACATTTTCAAGTAGTATGTTGTAGTCATGAGAACAGCACTCTGCAAGGGTTACCTACTTAGCAGGGGATCCCTGTCTCCACACTGATCTTCAAAGTAGTAGTTGGAGGTCCTAAGAGTCCTCTAGCTGCTTCTTTGTTAACCCAACTACTAACTTAAGCTACATTTCCTACATTTATGATTGCTTTAACTCAGAAATTTCATTTCTATTTGTAATTCAATAATGTGAAATAGTTCATTGCTAGTGTTAATACACACAATGCCTTACTTACAGACATTGATGTGAACATTATGTCAAGTCTTCATCCTACAGGTAAAACAGGTATCTGATCAGTTAAAAATCAGATGTTTTTCTTGTGATCCATTCCCTGCCCCAAGGATAAATGGGAACACATTGCAGATGGCCCAGGCTCTGGCAGCAATGTTAGCAAGAGAGAACGTAGCCATAAGCAAGCCTTAGAGCACCTTGGCTTGTTTAAAAAAGTGTGTGCACCTCTAATTGTTCTCAATCTTCTTGTCCTGCTTCAGCTGACCTAAGTGACCTTAAGGTATTCTTTGGCTTAAGCCACAAAATCTGAGGAGTTTAAAGCACCTCAGTATTTTTCCCAATAATTCCCCCCCCCCATCCGTACCCCTGTGTGATAACACTATTGGGTTACATTCTTTTGAGTTGAATTCTTAGGGTACAATATTCATATGACACCCCATATAATAGAAGTGTAATGTACAAATCCACCAAACAGCAGAGCGACCATTTGGCAGGGTCAAGTCCAGCGAGCAGGTGGTTTTAGGCCAGCTAAGGAGCATGCCAGTGGGCAGAGGGAGGGAGCAATGATGGGTGAGGAGGGGAGAGTGACCAGCAGTGGGGGAGGGGCAATGTTGGGTGGGGATGGAAGGTGGGATGCCATCCCCTGATAGGCCACCTACAGAGGGAGGCCAGACTGTGGCTTAGGCCTACTCCCCACAAGTAATGGGCCTAAGCCATCAGTAGGACATTGCCCAAGGGCTCCTGGATTGTGAGAGGGAGCAGGCCAGGCTGAAGGATGCCTGCCACCCCTCAAGTGCATGAATTTTCATGCACCAGGACTCTAGTCCTATATAATAAAAGAGTAATATGCAAATTGACCATCACTCCAACACACAAGATGGCTGTTTCCATGTGGGCAAAGATGGCTGCCACAAGATGGCCAGCAGGGGAGGACAGTTGGGAGAGACCAGGCCTTTAAGGTATGGTAGTTGGGGATGTTCAGGCCAGCAGGGAAAGGCAACTGGGAAGGACCAAACCTGCAAGGGAGGGCAGTTGTGAGAGATCAAGCCTATAGGAAAGGGCAGTTAGGGATGACCAGGCCTGAAGAGGAGGGCAGTTAGGGGCAAACAGGCTGGCAGGAAAGCAGTTAGGCATCAACCAGCCTGGCAGGGGAGTGGTTAGGGGGTGAGCAAGTTGGCAGGCAGAAGTGGTTAGGGGCAATCAGGAAGGCAGGCAGAAGAGCAGTTGGGCACCAGCAGTCCTGGATTGTAAAAGGGATGTTCAACTGCCCTTGAGAGGTCCCAGATTTGATAGGGTGCAGGCTGGCCTGAAGACACCCCACCCTCTGTGCACGAATTTCATGCACTGGGCCTTTAGTACTATTATAATAATATGACACTTACTCCAACAACATACTGATTAGAGCTGATAGTACACATATAAACAGACCCAGATAACAGAGAGGCTAAATTCTTGCAGTTTCCTTAAATCCTTATCATTGACTGCATTGGGGAGCTCAGAGCTGCCATATGCTAAGTTCTCTGTGAGGAACATTAGCGATAACACCTGGAGGACAGCCACCTCAGGTACTTGGAGAGAAGGTCAGATTATAAAAGAAAAGGTCAGATTATAAAAGAAAAGAAACATACATACCATTAACATTTTTTAAACCAGAAGATTAGGCCTGACCAGTGTGGTTCAGTGGTTGAACATCAATTTATGAACTAGGAGGTCTGAGTTTTATTTAGAGTCAGGGCACATGCCCAGGTTGTGGGCTCGATCCACATTAGGGGGCATGTAGGAGGCAGCCAAATAATGATTCTCTGAAATCACTAAAATATATATTTTGAAAAAAAGATTAGAACAAAATATAAATACAAGGAATTGGTTTTCTGATCCTAGATTTTATACCATAAAGGGGGTATTAAAAGAGGATAAATAGAGGAAGTTTAAAAGTATGCTAATACAGTCACCTTAAAACAAGGAGTGAATGGATAATATAATTTTTAATATTGATAACAAAATATAGGTTCAAACAAAATAATTATTTTTTTTAAAATTAAAAGGACCAACTTACAGAAAGCAAAATCAATTATATTAGAAATAGTCCATAAATCAAAGGACTAAAAATAAATAGAAACAATGATAATAAAAAGTAAATAATTAAATTGATATAAAAATAAGAGAAATCTTATCAGTTATGACAATAAATATAAGTGAATTAAGTGCAACATAAATTCATAATAAAGGCTATCAAAATATGTAAAACTCAAGTGGTAAGGGTTAACATCAAGAAAATTGATATATACCATTCAAATGAAAACATGACTAAAAATAATTACTTGTCAAACAATTAGTATGAAGATAGCTGAATGAATACATTAAAAAGTCAGATTATCAAACAAAATTTGTTTTAAAAATTGAATTTCTAGAGACTAAATACTAAAATATAAAGAGGACTAATAAATAATCTATAATAATAAAAAGCATAATATGCTAATTAGACCAGATGGCCAAACAGCGGAATGACCTCTGAATTTCATGCATCGAGACTCTAGTGATATTATAAATGTTTATATCATTTTAACGTGAATTACTCTTACAAATTATAAAAATCAGAAAATTATGCTGTAAAATGTTAAAGTTTATATTATATATGCATATATGTGTATGTAAAAGCAAAAGTAAAAGCAAAATAAACATAGAAAAGCATGTATAGCATATGACTTATAAGCTATTAATCGTATGTAATAAATATCAAATAAAAATTAATATTACACATACAGAAAGATTTGAGTATTTCAGGAGGAAATAAGCAATAGAGATTAAGATTAATAAAGCTTGAAAATAATTAAATGAGAAATATAAAAAAGAAAATATGAAATATGCTCAACCAAAGAACAATAAAACTAAAAGGAACTTTCCCATATTAAAATAAATTTTTCAAAATGATACATTAGTCTTGTGTTATAGGAACAATCCCTTTCTAGGTTTATTGTTAGTCAAAGTGTAGCATCTTTGTGGAACTATTTGAACATATTGATTAAAATATTCATAAAATTTGATTCAAAAATTTAATTCTAGGAAATAATGACACTATCATAAATATAGAAACAGATTTACAAGACTATTCACTGTACTGTCATTTCAGTATTGACATTTTAGGAAAAAATCCTGCCCACCAACAGGAAACAGGTTAAAGAAATATTGATTATTCACAGGTTCATCTACTCTAAAGCTATTAAAATATATTTTATAACAATAATCAATGGCTTTGAAATAATGACACATTTAGATGCAGTAAAGGAAAAAAGAAAAAAAGTAAAATTATCAACTGTGTTTTTATTTTTTCAATTTTTCAAAATATTGACAATTTTTTGGAGTGCTATATATTCTGGATTTTTCTAATCTCTTGCTGTATAAACTCCAGGTTACTGTATTGAAGATGACCAGATATTGCTTGTAGATATTTTAAATGGTTTCTTAATCCTAAATTTTAAGTCTGTCATTATAGCTGAATAGATAAGATAAGTAAAAATACACTTATTCTTGTGTATTAATTAAGTTGGTGGTCTTATTTCATTTTTTTTTGCATGTTACTGTCCAGTTTTCTCCAAATGGATAGAAGACTTAAATATAAGTTATATTACATGATATTATTCTTACAATGTCATTATAATTTTTCCCAGATTTGTGTTACCCCCATTACCTATAATAGTACCTCGCACCCTTGGGTATCAATAAAAATCATCTTTTTGGTGCTTTGAGACAAAGGTAACATATCTCTAGATATTTTAGAATTACAACAGCATAATATACAATTATCCCAAACAAACTTACAAACTTTGAATGTCTGACAGCAATTTAAAAATGACATGAAAGTATTTAATCCCTTCCACTGTGTAGAGGGCCTCCTGGGAAGGCACCTGAGGATTCTATATTTGCCCCCTTGCCCTTTTGACCAAGAGGGACCCTCTTCTCACAATCCAATTGTTTACAGCTGTTGCCTGAGCTTTCTGTTCATGCCGAGGTTGAAGCCTCTGGGTAGCTGGTACCATGGATCTGTCTCTTGCCCAGTGGGGCGAGCTGGGCCCTCCCTGGAGAAGAAACCTGGGTTTCACAAGTTATGTGATCAATGCTGGGGCCGTGCCAGCATGCGAGGGGATCCCAAGGCAGGTGCTGGGCATGCAGGCCACAGAGGAATAGGCTTCCAAGGAGACAGAACTGAACCTCACATCACCCTGCTTGGCCCCAGAGGATGGCTGTTTAGCCAGAGACAGGTACGATTCCACAGGGAAGGAACAACCTAAGATAGGCACAGCACAGAGGGGCCATCAGGAGAGAACTTGGGGTTCAACAGAGGTGAGGCATAGACCTTCACACCCCAACTTTGCAGGGGCCTGAACCCTCACCCCTGCTGAGGGAGGTCTCCTGCCCCCATGGCTGCTTAGCTTCCCATGCCCAGCTCAAATCCAGACCCAGGAAACAGACAGAGACTTGGCCAACAGCACCTGCCCTCTCACTGCAACAAGATTTGTTTGAATCATCTTGTACCCATGATGTGGGAAACTGGGGTTTTAGATATCTATACCCAGCCTAGCAACAGAAATGCTCAGGGCCTACTCAAGAAGGCAAATCATCCTTTCCACTAATATTTACAGGGTAAAATAAGATGTTTGTTAGAGTATTAATTTTTTTTATAGTAAAGTGTTCTGCTTTTATTTATTTATTTATTTATTTTCTCCATTTTTTTATTGATTATAGTATCACATAATTGTCCTCATTCCCCCAATCCCATCCCAAACCCCTCCCTACATATGCCCTTCCCCTCCTCCCCCCCCTCCACGTTGTCCATGGCCACTGGCTAGGCCCATATGCATGCACACAAGTCCTTACTGATTCATTTGCCTCTCAGCATAACCATTATGGCTTTTCTCAATTTAGAGTATTAAATTTGACAGTAAAATAGTAGTCAAGTTTTCAGGCTGATTTAAATTGGCTAATTGAAAAATAAGCAAATATTCTAGAAAAAATCAAGTGTACTGGACAAAAAAAGCTGTTTCTAAAGTGTTAATTAAAAATTTTATTGGTAGTTCATCTCATGGTAAAATTGCATAACATGTAATGAACCTAAAGCAGTCATATTTTAGTGCAAAAAATTAAAATTTGAAAGCTATCAAGATAACATTATAAAATTTCCAAAAGCCTCCTAATATTTAAATAAAAAGGGGGGATAGTAGAAGAATATCATCTAAGGAAAAATATCCTGTAAGTAAATTACATCTAGAAAATTTGTACTTTAGAAAATTAACTTTCATTTGTTATGCTAACAGTAAGACACCCATGGAAAACATACATGGTCTCAAAACAACCAGAGGAAAATTATTTGGGCAAAAAATGAAAAAGAATCACAAGTCAAATTTATAGAAAAGATTCCTTTATTAACTTTTGGTCAAGAATATGTTTGTATATTTTCAGAAAACAACTCTGAGACCATGTGGATTCCTGCAACAAAGAGGAATTGACAGGAGTGCTCCAGCCATGAAGACAGAAGAGAAACAGTCCAGAGATGGAAGATGCTAACGATGTCTTGCTATGCATACTAGCAGTCAGCAGCTGTGTGTCACTGCAGGCTGCCCAGGACCAATCCAAAAAGGGTTGGACCTGCATTACCACCATTTGTCCACCATCCAGAACTGAAATATCATTGCTGACATGTACACATGGGGAACTGTTTGACATAGAAATTGGGACTTAAAGAACTGTTGGCCCAGAAAGAAACTCACTACAGACTGATTCATTTGCCTCTCAGCATAACCATTATTGCTTTTCTCATTTCGGTTCTTACAAGTGTATTTCTAGTATCACTAGAGCTCACCCATCTAGGGGAAATGATGAATGACATAGACAGATGAACAAGAACAGCATTGATCAGACTTTTGGACTTCAGAGGAAAGGTATTGGAGGGTGGGGATAAGGGAAAGAGATCAACCAAAAGACTTGGGTGCATGCATATGAACTTAACCAGTGATCATGGTCAAGAAGCGGGTGAGGGCATGCGTGGGGAGGGGTTTGGGATGGGAATGGGAAGTGATGACAAATATGTGGTACCTTAGTCAATAAAGTAATAAAAATGTTTATATATTAAAAATATGTAAGTTATGAAGCAATAAAAATCCTAGAAGAAACTATAGGTAGCAAAATTTTAGACATATCATAGTAATATGTTTGCTAATGCATCTCTTAGGACAAGGGAAACAAAAGAGAAAATAAATAAATGGGACTACATAAAAATAATAATAATAGCCAGAACCGGTTTGACTCAGTGGATAGAGCGTCGGCCTGCGGACTGAAAGGTCCCAGTTTCGATTCCGGTCAAGGGCATGTACCTTGGTTGCGGGCACATCCCCAGCAGGGGGTGTGCAAGAGGCAGCTGATCGATGAATCTCTCTCATCGTTGTTTCTAACTCTCTATCCCTCTCTCTTCCTCTCTGTGAAAAATCAATAAAATATATTAAAAAATAAAAATAAAAAAATAAAAAAACTTCTGCACAACAAAAGAAACCAACAACAAAATGAAAAGGGAGACCACTGCATGAGAGAACATATTTGCCAGTGATACATCTGATAAGGGGTTGATATCCAAAATATATAAGTAACTGATGCAACTTAACAAAAGAAAGGCAAATAATCCAATTAAAAAATGGGCAAAGGACTTAAACAGACACTTCTCCAAAATGTACATATAGATGGCCAAGAAACATACTAAAAATGCTTAGTCACTGAACATCAGAGAGATGCAAACTAAAATGACAATGAGGTACCACCTCACACATGTCAGAATGTCTACCATCAACAAATCAACAAATGACAAGTGCTAGCCAGGATGTGGAGAAAAGGGTACTCTCATACAATGATGTTGGGAATCCATATTGGTTCAGGCTCTGGAAAACAATATGGAATTTCCTCAAAAATTCTGACCCAGTGATCCTACTTCTAGGAATATATTCTAAGAAATCAGAAATACTCATTTAAAAATAATATATGTACCCCTATGCTTATAGCAGAACAATTTACAATAGCTAAGATTTGGAAATAGTTTAAGTGCCCATCAGTAGATGAGTGGATTGACAAATGGAATACTTCATAGATGTACAAAAGAAATAACTCTTACCATTTGCAACAGCACTGATGGACCTGGAAAGCATCATGCTAAGCAAAATAACCCAGTCAGAGAAAATTAAGTATCATATGATCTCACTCTCATGTGTAATCTAATAAACAACATAAACTGATGAACAAAAATAGATGCAGAGACATAGAAGAGAAGAATAGAATAGACTGTCAAATTTGAGAGGGAAGGTGGGGGAAGGTGGACACAGACAATAGGGTGGTGAAGGCCTAAGCTGGGGTTGGGGTGGTATGGGAGAGGTCAATGGGGAAGAAAATGGGCATGTGTAATGCTTTCAACAAGAAAGATGAAAGAAAGAAAGAAAGAAAGGAAGAAAGAAAGGAAGGAAGAAAGGAAGGAAGGAAGGAAGGAAGGAAGGAAGGAAGGAAGGAAGGAAGGAAGGAAGGAAGAAATGATGTCACTATATCACATAGGACCTCACCAATGTTTATGCAGTTGCTTATATTTTACTTTTGAAAATACAAAAAATATAATAATTCCTTTAGCTCTAATATGTTTTTTAAATGACAAGAATTTTTCATTGCTCTTATAATTTCTGTGTCCTTTCCTTTAAGATGAAATTGGTATTTTGAAATATTGGACTTTATGTCCACTTGTATATGGAATTAATATCTCCATATCTTCAATTTAAAATATTTTCTTTAGCAAAAGGCCATTTGGCAAGAATTGTTCTTTTGAACCCCAATAGCTCTTGAATTGTTACTGTCATGTTAAAATCCCTGGAGCTGTTTTGTACCATTTGAAATTGTATGTAAAAATAAAGCTATTATTAATCTGAAACTCTTTTTCTCAACTGGAATTCTGCCGGAGGTCTAACAGGTTTTATTTTAAATCCTACTTCTAAAGAGAGGAGTTTGCACACAAGCCCTGACATTTTGAAAGCTAACCTCCATGGTGTGTGCATGAAATTTTGAATCCTTTCTACATCTGTTATCTATTTGAAAATTTTGACCCGAAGGTACAAAACATTTGAATTACAGACCATATGGAACATCTGGGAAGTTCTCATTCCCACTTGGCGAACCATAACTAAACCCCATCTCTTCCTAGTTCATTACTTCACTCACTAATGACTAGGCTACACCAGGTCTGTTTCAATCCCCCTTTCTGGCTCAGTAGCCCCCTAAGCCTTTTATTTCCCGCTGTCTCGAATGCTGCTTCACTTACTCCCCTCCACCTCATTTACTGTAATGATAACTCATCTTCCACAAATTATTTGCTTCAGTTAAATATCCAGGAAGGCCAGACACCAACAACTCTTTGTACCTCAAATTAAATGACCACTTGTGAGCACACCAACTCCCGAAACCACTAGAGATACTTTTCTTTCATATGTCTCACATTTATATAAGGGGCTATAAAATTTTTTGCCTAGAATATATGTATACCTTACCAATTTGATACCAATTTAACTGTTTTACTATTTACATTAAGTTTTTCTCTCAGCATTCAAAGATAACAACAAGGATAAGTTACCTTTACAGCATTTTTATATTTCATATTGCTCATTCATTTTGAGGAGAGGTTCAGAGAAGGAGAGGTTATTGCATATGCAGCAAGCAACTTCTTTAGGATCTTCTTTTGATTATTTTATTTATTATTGTGCTTTCTCTCCAACATTCTCCTCTGCAAAGTGATAGATCCTCCCTTCCCCCAACTGATGGATGGAGAATGACGTAAACTGCACCTGCATCCTGGACATTCCTGAGCACCTAACCAGACACCTTATATGGACTGTACATTGCACCACCAATCAGCACCTGCCAAATACCCTAAGCCCCTGATTCCTAAGTCCCTAAGTCCCTAATCATGTGCCTTATATGAAACCTCCAATCAGGGCATGCCTAGTACCCTAAGCCCTATCCCTTCCCTTTCCTCCCCTCAAAAGGCATGTTCACTCCTGCATGTGTGCTCTCTTCCTTTGCAAGGCAGCCCGGCAAGGTCCTTCTCCTCCAATAAAGCCTGTAGCCCTGGTCTTTGGCTCTGTCTCACTTTTCACAAGCTTTTTCACTTCCAGCCAATTCTACTTGCTCTTCCTTCTAATTAAATATTTGATAAAGTTTTAGAATGCAAGTAATGGCTGTGGATATAGGAGTCAGCCATGGAGAAAGGGCAGGGAGGTTGAAGAAAACAATGAGAATTTTATAAAATTTTAAATGGAATCCCCCCCGCCCCTTTTCCCTTGGAGATGACCTGCAAACTTGTGACATGAATGTCACATTTATATATATGTTTCTATATTTTCTAGCTCTGTATTGACTTTTTAAAAAGCAATAGAATGTTTCATTGATTTGTATGGGCTTGAGGGCATGCTAACTAGGCATCCTCTCCTCTCCTCTGCTCTGATCTATGTGCCAACTAAGAACTGGGCACAGGAAACAAATAAAACATAGGCTTCACAGCTGAGGAACCTAACTTCTAGAACACCACTTGCACCAGACTTCTGTTTAACACTCTGCTGTGACAGCCACTTGGTGAGAGGCACGGAGGGCCAGAGCGCCCTTCCCTGGGAAGGAGAGGAGCACAAGGGAGACCAGCTGTGACCTTTCACATTCAGCACCACCTGCCTCTGCCACCAGAAAACACTGGCCACCAGATGGCAGCCTCTCTCCGTCCCACCAGCCAGGAAAGGCCACTTGCTCCCTCTGGCGTGAGGCATGGAAGAAGAGGCAAGGGCTTCCCACACTTTTGAGGGGGTTAAGGGCTCTGAATTATGAGTTGGGAAGAAAATGTGGGAGGAAGTGCATGGTTCTCCTTACTAATGACATCTTTTTCCAGAAGAAATCAATAGTGCTTTTATCTTTACAGTTTTGTATACAAGCTAAGGTTTTAAGCTTGAAATGCAATTTTGTTTTACCGAGATACTTCTATATTTTTAGGTAGTATGAACTTACAGTTATTACAAATAACCATGCATTTTAAAGTAATGTCAATCAAGGGTGAATTTTTAACCTAAAAGTAGTAATGAGTCTTGGAGCCAGAGCAGTGAAATAAGATTAGAGAGTTGAGAAGTCTTGGGGCAGAAGCATAAATGAAAAAGACAAAAAATAAGAATAAAAAAGAAAAAAGGGAGAGATACTGCTACTCTGAGGAAAGAGTGGGAGCAAAATAAAAGACAATGCAGTACATTATTTTTTATTTACTTTGTTTTTTTTTTTGAGCAGTTTTATGTGCACAGCAAAACCGAGCTAAAAGTACAGAGATTCCCCATATATCCCCTGTCTTTACACATGCACAGCCTCCCCCACTAACAATATTTCATATCAGAGCATTATAAAAGATGAACCAACATCATTATCATCCAGATTTTATAGTTAACTGTAGGGTTCAAACTTGGTATTATACGTTCTCTGGGTTTGGACAAATGGATAATGACTACTCAGAATAGTTTCAATGCCCTAAAGATATTCAAAGCTGCAATGGACTTATCTCTCTCTCTTTTAATCTCTGCATTCATTTTTGTACTAATTCCATTGTCTGGTTATGCCACAGATGATTTGTCTATTCACTCACTGGAAGGCATATTGATTTTTTTCTGAGTTTTGGCGATTATGAATAAAACTAGTATAAACATCTCTGTGCAGGCTTTCATGTGGACATACGTTTTTAACCTTTTTGAGTAAATACTGAGGAGTGTGATGGCTGGATTGTAAAGTTAGAGTATGTTTAGTTTTATAAGAAATCACCAAACTGTCTTCAGAAGTGGCTATGCCATTTTGTCTTCCCACCAACTGTGAGTGAGAATTCCTGTTGCTTCACATCCTTATCAGCATTTATTGTTGTCAGTGTCCTGGATTTGTACCATTATACACCTATTTGGCGATTCCAAATAGGTGTATAGTTGTTTTAATTTGCGGGTCCCTAATGACATATGATATGGAACACCTTCTCTGATGCTTGTCATCTGTATATCTTATTTGGTGAAGTTGATATTCATTGTTAATCACATTGTTTTCTTATTGAGTTTTTATAGTATTTTTGTATATATTGGATAACAACTCATTATCAGATATATATTTTTCAAATAATTTCTCCCAGGCTATAGCATGCCTTCTCATTCTCTTGATAATGTCTTTTTCAGAGTAGAAGTTTTTAATTTTAATGAGGTCCACTTATCAATAATTTCTTTCATAGATTACACTTTGGCATTATATCTTAAAACTTATAATTTAGAATATATCATTGTTATTTTATAGTTTTTTCTTTTACATTTAGGTTGATCATCTATTTTGATTTACTTGGTATGAATATTATGAGGTTTATGTTTAGTTTTTGTTTTTTTGCTGTGCATGTCCAGTTGTTCCACCATCATTTCTCTAAAAGACTATCTTTGTTTTATTGAATTATTTTAGTAATCTTGTCAAATATAGATTATATTTATAGACCAAGAAGTTCAATATTCTAATATATTTACTCAAATGCTTTTTTACATTATAAGATCTCATTTTAATGAAAGAATGAAGTCACTTAATACGGAATACTATCCCTTTTACTACTAAATATTTGTAAGTAGTCTTGCCAGAAGATCTTAGAATGGTACACTGATGCCTTTCTTTGTATCTTCCAATTAAACTTTCACCTGTAAATTAGAACTCAAAACATCTGATCAGGGATGGAGAATGCTAATTCCTGACTATGCCATGATAATTTAAAAAACTCTTATCTCTAAAAATTTGCTATTTACTTACTAAAATTTATTACATAATAAATTTAGAGTTTATTTTGATTGATAATATTAAAGTGAGGTGATAAGTAATAAATGTTGAATATAACTACAATTCTTCGGCTTTTTTATTGATTCAGTTACTGCTTGCTCTTTACCATGAGGCAAGTTCCACAATATATGACAACAATTGTAATTTATCCTACCTATTTGTTGCAATTAAATTGCACCTATTGATTTGGGTACGTACGTGTTGTAAACACTCAATTCAAAGTTTTCCTTTAGAAGTTATAGCACCTTTGTCTGATTGTTAGATCTGAGGGAGGAATGCTTTCTTTAGGTGAGAACCTTTTCATGCCAGCGTAAAAACCTCATGACTTACTTTTACTTAAGGCTACTGGCATTATGATAGATTAGGAATTATAAAGCACATCATGTATTCATGTATTCTTCATTTATACTCATTCAGGAGTAGAAAGTATTATCTGTCATTAGAAGTTATTTTAAGACTTTGAGTATGTTATTAGTTTCAAATTTTCTATGATTACATCTTCGATATACAACAGGAAGAATATAATGATACTATTAAATGCACGCTCTCTTTCCTAGTATCTGTCACTTAATGAAAAGCAAAAACGTTTAAATCCTTGTACTTAGCCAAAAGTTTAATGAAATGAAGTGTTCTCTCTTGAACAGAAAGAATTATCAAAATCTAGTTAGGCAATTAACATCTTTGGTTTTTGCTCCACTTTACACTCCATCATTATGACACCCATATTTTTATCTCTGAGTGGAGACATATGAGGAGCTGGACTTAAAAAGCTGATAAACTATGCTGGATCTTTTCACATATCATGAACTGTAGAAGAACTGAACAGAGTTTTATTGCCCATATTCTATAGTGTGTCTTTTTGCCTATACTTCCTTAGAAGACTGTCAGCAATCCGTTGGAGAGTTCTGAGTTTTGTCCGTGTGGAACTGCTATGTAGTTCTAGTTTCTGGTGACTTCTCTGTATCACATTGTTCTAGTGCAGCAGCTCTTTGCACAGGTCTGGGAGGAGGAAGGATCATTCTGAAGAACATGCTCTGAGACAGAGTGCAGGAGAGACTTGGCACTGTCTGGGTCACACAGTAAAAGTAGGGGACCTGTCTCAGTGACACAAATGTGTCTCCATTTACAAAATGAAAGAAATATAACTCCCAATTTTTATATATGACAAAATAATTTACTAATGAAAAAGTATTAAAGAAATTATCCAAATCTAAATGTTACATGAAATTAAAAACAAAACTTTTTCTTTAATTATGTAGATATTAAGATTTTTTTGTTTATTTTGCTTAAATTCCTCATATATCTGCTCATATGTTCTTTTTATTATGTTATGTTCATATGTTCTTTTTATTATGTTATGGTTTCCCTGATTATGTTAATAAAATTCAAAATAATCATTTCATTTATTTAATACTAAAAAATGCATAATTTGAGGAATAAAATTTGAAATCATAAGAATAAATTTAAAGCTTTCATAATTATATCTACATGTGACTAACTGCATTGTGTAGGATCAATAAAAATTAGGTTAATAAGTAAATATTATTGATTATTATTATTATTAATATATTTTATTGATATTTTATAGAGAGGAGGAAGGGAGAGAGATAGAGAGCTAGAAACATCGATGAGAGAGAAACATCGACCAGCTGCCTCTTACACACCCTCTACCACTGAGCCAAACCGGTTTCGGCAAGTAAATATTATTAAAGACAGATAATAAGAATAATCATTAATCCTTTTATAGACACCTTAAAGCAATTTCATGTTTGATACCTTACCACCACAATGAAGTGAGTCACACACATTTTTTGTTTCCCTGTGCTTATGAAAATTAAGTTTACACTATCCTTAATCTATTAAATGCAATAATAGCATTATATCTAAAAAGGCTGCACATGCCTATTGCTAAAATTTGCTGACCAACATGTGAGTCTTCAGCGAGTTATAATCCTTTTGCTGGTGGAGGGTCTTACCCCATGTTGATGGCTGCTGACTGATTAGTGTGGTGGTTTCTAAAGTTTGTGGTGGCTGTGATCACTTCTTAAAATAAGACAACATGTTGAAACCTGTTTGGCTCAGTGGATAGAGCGTCGGTCCGTGGATTGAAAGGTCGCAGGTTTGATTCTGGTCAAGGGCATGTACCTTGGTTGCGGGCACATCCCCAGTGGGGGGTGTGCAAGAGGCAGTTGTTCCATAATTCTCTCTCATCATCAATGTTTCTAACTCTGTATTCCTCTCTCTTCCTCTCTGTAAAAAATTAATAAAATATATTTTAAAAAATAAAATAAGAACGGTGACATTTGCTGTATCAGATGACTATTCCTTTCATGAATGATTTCTCTGTAGCATGCGATCCTGTTTGATAATATTTTATCACAAAAGAACTTCTTTCAAACTGGTCAGCCTTCTCAAGCCCTGCTGCTGCTTTATCAGCTAAGTTGTTATAATTTTCAATAGCCCTTTATGTAATTTTAACAGTCTTCATAGCATCTTCATCAGGAGTAGATTTAATCTCCAGGAATCCTGTGTGTGTGTGTGTGTGTGTGTGTGTGTGTGTGTGTGTGTGCGCGCGCGTGTGTTTCTCATCCATTAGAAGCATCTCTTCATCTGCTAAAGTTTATTGTGCTATCATGAAATTGCAGCCATTCAGTCACGTCTTTAGGCTCCACTTGTAATTTTTTAATTTTATTTCCACCACATTCGAAGTCTTGAATCCCTCAAAGACATCCATGTGGGTTGGAATCAACATTTTAAAAATTCCTGTTAATGTTGATATCTTACCTCTTCTCATAAGTCACAAATGTTCTTAATAAATTCCATAATAGTGATTTTCCCAAAGGTTTTTGATTAAATTTGCCCATATCTATCAGAGTGACCACTCTCCCTGGCAGTCATAGCATTATAAAATATATTGTTTAAAATGGCACAATTTGAAAGTCAAAAGTATTTCTTGATCGAGGGGCTGCAGAGTCAGTGTTGAATTAGCAGACAGAAAACATTAATTATATTGTATATCTCTTTAAGAGGTATTGAGTGATCAGGTGCATTGACAATGAGTAATAACATTCTGAACGAAATCTTTTATTTTCCCTGAGCAGTAGGCCTCAGAAATGGGCTTAAATATTAAGAAACCATGTTGAAAACAGATGTGCTATCATCCAGGCTTTGTTGTTTCATTTATAGAGCACAAGCAGAATAGCTTTAGCATAATTCTTAAGGAGTTTTGGAGTGTTAAATGAGCCTTGGCTTCAACATAAAGTCACTGGCTTGCACTAACCACTAAGAAGAGGGTCAACCTCTCCTTTGAGGTTTTGAAGTAGGCATTGACATCTCCTCTCTAGTTAGATGTACCTGCTTCCAATGTAAGGCTGTTTCATCTACATTTAAATTTTGTTGATTAGTCTAGAGTCTAGACTCTAGACACCTTCATTAATTATCTTAGCTAGATTTTCTGGATAACTTGCCGCAACTTCTATAACAGCACTTGCTGCTTACCTAGCTTTGTTATGTTATAGAGATAGCTTCCTTATTTTCTTCACCAACTTTGCTAACTTCACACTTTTCTTGTGCAGCCTTCTCACGTCCCTCAGCCTCACAAAACTGAGAAGAATTAGGGCTCTGCTCTGGATTCGGTTTTGGCTTAAACAAATGTTTTGGTTCGTTTGGTCTTTTATCCAGACTAAAGTTTCTCCATATCAAAAATAAGGCTGTTTCACTTTTTATCATCCGTGTATTCACTATAGTAGCTCTGCACTGTTAATTTTCTTCAAGAACTTTTTTTTTCTTTGCATTCATAACTTGGCTAGCTTTTTGGTATGAGAGGTTTAGCTTTCAATCTATTGCAGCTTTTGGCATGTTTTTCTCACTAAGCTTAATAATTTCTAGGTCTCCATTTAAGGTGAGGGAGGTGCTACTCTTCCTTTTATTTGTACACTTGGGGGCCATTATAGAATTATTAATAGGCCTAATTTAAATATTGTTTTGTTTCAGGGGATAAAAAATCTGGAGGAAAGGGAGAAAAATGGGGGAAATGGCCAGTGGGTGGAGCAGTCAGAATACACACATTTATTGACTTAGTGATTAAGTTTGAGCATGGTTCATAATGTCCCAAAATTAACATCCAAAATTATTGGTCAAAGATCACTGTAGCAAATATAACAATAATGAAAAAATTTGAGATATTGTGAGAATTACAAAAACACAAGTAAGCAAATGCTATTAAATATTTTAACATATGTATAATGAAATACTTTCCATTCTTTAATTTTTACCTTTTAGAGTACTTTAAAGATTTGTTGTTGGAGAGCTCATTATATTTACTCTCTATAAAATAAACATAGATCAGTTAAATTGTATTATTTAATTGTGAGGTATTTTGCAGATTCAGGATAAAATGGAATTAATTTACTTTTTAAACTTAAGGTTTTTTGCTTGTTTGTTTTGTTATTTGTTTTGTTTTGTTTTTTGGTTGTTTGTTTTGTTTTGTTTTGTTTTTTGGTGTTTTTAGGGGAAAAATCAGTTATGTTGATCTAATCTCCTATCTTAGGAAATTCCCTTTTGAGTAATTTTGCTTGAGAATCAGCTTTGCTAATGGGAGATTGCTTAATTTAGTAGTTGTGCAATATATTTGGGGAGAGAAATTATGAAAAGTAAAGTGGTATCTTATTTGTTAGGTTTATAAAAATACAATAAAAATAGCCACCTAATCAAAGACATTTTTGAAGATGTGGGAGTAAGAATGGATTTCCTAAATCACTGACTGGTAAAAGATCTCAGATAATGTGGTCTAAGTCACAACAGAGGCATCTGGGCAACTTTGCTTCTTTATATATTTTTATGCTTTGTGTGTGTCTGTGTGTGTGTGTGTGTGTGTGTGTGTGTGTGTGTGTGCTTCTCTATGAAATATAAACACATCAGAGTTTATCTATTGTTACTATTAAATTATAGAAATGACATCTGGCACATGTGGCACATGTTCTTCCAAATCCATATATGATTGTTTATATTTTATTATCAATGCCTAAAATAGAATTGACTCATGATTAATATTCAACTTTTTTAATTTAAAAATTAGTGAATAAAAGAGATATCAGCTGAAAATGGATGTGAAATGTAAACTACAGGCAGGGGACTCTTCTCATAAGAGATAATATATGCAGGGTAAAATAAAGTGAAGGAGCATGCTAGATGGGTACATTGTGGAAAAACAGGCTTAGGCAGCAGGGACAGCAAAATCCTCAGCTCTAAGGCAAACACTTATTCTTGCACTTGAGAGATAGCAAGGAGGCAAAGGAAGAAAGACAAAAATGCCACAAAAGGTGACATAGGGGGGTTGCTAATGCCTGGGTATTAGGAACCCGTGTAACCTTTTGTAAAAATCTTTGGGCTTTACTCTGGGTCAAATGAGAGACCATTAAAGATGTTTATTTTCTTCTTTAACAGAATAGCGGCTTGGTTATATTTATTTTAAAGAAGCACTCTGGCTGTTACACTAATAACTGATGTGGGAGGTGCAAGAGGGAATGCAGGGTTGCCAGTCTGAAGAGTGATAATCAAGCTCAGAGACATGATGGAGTGAGTGAGAATGCTATGAAGTGTGTTTTGGTGTAGAAAGAATTTACAGACATGTTGTATGAATCAAAGAAGGCTACCAGGTGCCAGGCTGATGTGGCTTTGTGGTTGAGCTTTGACCTATAAACCAGGAGGTCACAGTTTGATTCCTGGTCAGGGCACATGCCCTGGTTATATGCTGGATCCTTAGTAGAGGGTGTGCAGGAAGCAGCTGATCAATGATTCTCTCTCATCATTACTCTCTCTCTCTCTCTCTCTCTCTCTCTCTCTCTCTCTCTCTCTCTCTCTTTCTCTCTCTCATCTCTATCTCTATCCATATTCCTTCATCTATCTATCATTTAATGTGTATTGCTAGATCTAGAAGAAGAATTTTTGGATCATAGAATATATTGTAGTTATATTCAAACTTCAGTAGAAAATCCAAATTGTTTTCTTAAGTGCTTGGGAAAATTAATACTTCAACCAGCAGAGTGTGAGTGCTCCTATTGATCCATATCATTACCTCTACCTAGTAAGAAGATGTGTGTGTGTGTGTGTGTGTGTGTGTGTGTGTGTGTGTGTATGAATGAAAGATTACATGAGGGTGAGAGAAAGCAAGATAGGAATCAGATTATAGGATAATTAAGATTATGTTCTCTCTTGCGTGATTTAGAAGAAGTCTGAAAGAATGGCCAGGTATTAGAAGGAGTCTAAAATTTGTGTTAACCTAGAGGCAGTGAAACAATGGGTAGGGCTTCCTTAAACCTTTTAGTAAAGAAGTTATCAGCTTGGGGCATAACTTCTCACCATGACCTGCTCAGTTAGGAATTTATTATTAGAACATCTAGTTAGGTTACCTTCCATAGAACCCCCTTTCTTATCTACAATTTTTGCTTAATCCATAGATTACTTAAATTAGTGAGGTGCTTTATAATATATATCTATATATATAAAAGCCTAAGTGACCATTACATCAGAATGACTGCAACGACCAGTTGCTATGACGCTCACTGACCACCAAGAAGCAGATGCTCAACACAGGAGCTGCCCCCAGCCCCCAGGCCCTGATTGCTGATGGCACTGGCCAACCTCCTGGTCCTTCCCCCTGCCCAGCAGGTCCTGATTGCCTGATTGGGGCTGGTCCCCAGGCTGGGACAGGGAACGGGGGTGGGTGGCAGCAGATGCAGGCAGCGAGGAAAGGAGAAGAGGGGAGGCTGGGAGGTAAAGAACCTGATTGGCTCTGATCAGCAGCCAGGCCTAGGGACCCCAACAGTGCATGAATTGTGTGTGTGTGTGAGTGTGTGTGTGTGTGTATTCCCCTACCCCCCAAATGCACTGCATGTTCTAATCTCGTTTTAAAATTAATTTCCAAATATTTTTGTTTTAATTTTTATTCCCTGATGGTGGCCAGTTTTTATAAATGTTCCATCAGTACATAAAAAGTGTGTACATTTTCTTAATTTGTGTTTATTTGTCCTATATTGTGTAGAATATTTTCCTTTCTTTTATAAAACTTTCTTGATTTCTTTTGATTTTAATGGTGTTTGCTTTCGTTTGCTTCAATCTATTTTTTATCTTTACTAATTTTGATGTTACAAACTGCATTTCTATACTTTTTGTGATTACAGTAGCCCCAAGCTTTATCTTGCAGTTTCCATGCTCTTGAGATCAATTAAATTTCAGACTCTAGAACAGATTTAGAAGATCCCTTCAGGAGAGTTATCTGCTTGGATGTCCTCTTGCCTCTTTGTTATATTGCTTCTTTATCTCTTCTGCCCTTCAATTGTTTTCCTTGTAAAGATTTTGAGAAGGTATTTTAAAATTTAACACATTTTTTAAATATATTTTTAACTGAGAATGTTTTCAGTATATATTTTAACAAGTTGCTGAAAATGGAAAATTAATTATTAAAAAAAATAATTTTGTTAGCAGTTCAAGTAATTTGGAAACACATTAGAAAAGAGACATATGGATTCAGTCAGCCATTCTGAGCCATTCAGTTAAATGTCTTCAATTTTTTCTGCCTCCTCAACATTCTCAGATAATGCTCAGTGTCTCTAATTTACCCTTCATACAATGACATGAGATACTGAGATTCTGGATTTCAGCATTTCTGAGATCTTACCCTCACATTGAGGCGGGCAGCAGGGCATAGCGGTAGAAAAAGATAAACATGGGCTCTATATTCTGATGACCTTAAATTCAAATAATAGTCACTACATTTTGTGCAACTTCCTGTGCAGCACTTTGCTTAAATTTAAGAATCCTGAAAGAAGAAACTAAGGCCAAAATGAGTGTTATAGTGAAATTAAGATAATTAATCTGCTAATGTCTTCTGTCTCTTCAGATCCATCCCCACACTTCTCAACTCTGTTCTCTGCTTTGGGAGGCCCACCTTTATGGACTACACCCAATCAGTACTCTAGAGCATATATAATGTATATATAACCTGGCATAGTGACTTACTTCTGGGAGGTATTTAAAAATACTTTTAAATAAATAAATACATTTATAAATACTTTTAATAAGCTTCAATAATAATAATCATCCTACATAATAGAAGAGTAATATGCAAATTAATCATCACTCCACTACAGAAGCCACACGCGTAAGCCACACCCACCAGCCAATCAGAGCGAGTATGAAAATAAACCCAACCAAGATGGCTACGCCACAGAGAGCAGGAGGCTTCAGTTTCCCAGGCAATGGAAGAAGCCAAGCTTTCCACCTGCCCTAGTTGGCCTAAGTTCCCACTCAAGGCTACAAAGTTTTAATGATAGAAGGTAAACAAATTCAAACAGAAATGGCTGCACCATGGAGCAAAGAGGAGGCTTGGCTCTGCTCCAGGCTACAAAGTTTCAATTGTAGAAGATAAATAAATTCCAGATACCAGGGCCTCTGCATAGGTCACCAGGGGGTGTGGCTGGCCTACAAACCAAGACAGGGCTCTTGTCCAGGCCACCCCATGCCCCAAGGGAACCCACACTCTGATCTGGGGACACCCCTCAGGGCAAACCAGCTGACCCCCACCAGTGTACCAGGCCTCTATCCTATCTAATAAAAGAGTAATATGCAGATTGACCATCACTCCAACACACAAGGTGGCTGAATCCCTGTGGTAAAAGATGGCTGCTGCCATGTAGACACATGATGGCCACTACAAGATGGCCAGCAGGGGAGGGCAGTTGGGAGGCACCAGGCCTGCAAGGAAGGGCAGTTGAGAGGGACTAGGCCTACAAGGGAGGGCATTTGCAAGGGACCAGGCCTGCAAGGGTGGGCAGTTGGAGGCCATCAACTCTGTATGGGAGGGCAGTTAGGGGTGACCAGGCTGGCAGAGGAGGGAAGTTGGGGGCAAAATGCTGGCAGGGGAGCAGTTAGATATCAATTAGTCTGGCATGGGAGTGGTTAGGGGGAGATCAGGCTGGCAGGCAGAAGTGGTTATGGGCAATCAGTAAGGCAGGCAGGTGAGCAGTTGGGATCCAGCAGTCCTGGACTGTGAGAAGGATCGCAGATTGGAGAAGGTGCAGGCTGGGCTGAGGGACAGCCCCCTCCCACGACCCCATGCATGAATTTTGTGCACGGGGCCTCCGGTAATATCATAAAACGATGGTATTGTACCATAATCCAATGGGAACACATTAGCTTGCTAAAACATGATAAATGTACAAATAATCCTGTACATTTTAAAATGACCACTTACTGATTAAATGAAAATTTTCCTTTATACTGCAAAACCCTGTTGTTTGAAGCTATCCCTCTCCAATTACTGATTTTAGGTAAAGTGTCAGAGACATGTTTCATTTCAATAGTATTAAGAACTAGTATTCACAACTCTATAATCCCACATAGTTTTGTTAAAGTTTTGTTTAAATGAAAAAAAATAAATAATGCTCTAGCGTTCACAGTTCTTCTAGCCCACATTTGAATAAGTACATGTAACCAATGTATCACATATTCTAATAGTTACTAATTATTTAGTATTGCTGTATTCTAAGTGTTCAATATTAGTACCCTGGTTTGTGGTGATAACATTTGAAATGTGTATTTTGTAACATGCTTTTCCATTTTGATGAATGATCAATGACTAATTGCTTTATTCCCTACTCATTTATCATTGCTTTTCTATTTACTAAGTGTTTTTATTTATAGTTATGATAATAAATTTTCATTTAGGTTTGAAAACTACATATTTTCTTGGCACTTCTTCTATAGATTTTCAGAGTGAAGGTGGGGGAGGATGGGTGGGTGGTAAGTGGTCAACCAAAGAACTTGTATGCATATATGCATACCCATGGACACAGACAATAATGGATAAAGGCCTGGGGTGGGAGAGCTAGAAGGGATCAATGGGGAAAAAGGGGGAATATGTAATACTTTCAACAATAAAAAAATTTTTATACATTGAGGGTTTTAGTTTTTTTGTGTTTTTTTTACTACTTTTCACTTTTAATAATTAAATGAATGTTCAGATTAAATATGTTGTATATAAGGTATGTTCAAATTATAATTCATACAGCCAGACACACAAGATTTAGCTAGATTACTAGATATTTTTGCTTCATGTTTATACAGGTATCCTATAATCACATGAAAATAATAGAGATACTGGGGGTGGGTACTACAATTAAAAAAAAAAAGAAATTCTTTGATCTCAAAACATAATTAAAATAAGAATCAAAATTGTGGCATTTAAACATTTAATTCCTTGGATTTTAGTATTTTTGTGTTAGTGTCATCCTATAATAATTTAGTCTCTTTTTAAAGTCTGACCTTAATAGTTTCAGAGATTAAAACTATTAAAAAATAATTTCTCCATAAAAAGGATTCATTCCTTTTTAAAAAAAATTAAACTATATTACTGTCAGATAATTTTGTAACAGAATCATACTTGTGTACCTAGATAGTCAGCTAATTTAAAATTAACATCAATAATTGAAGGGATGACATATAGAATACACTACAGATTTCTGCTATTCCCTGAGAGTTATTTACTTTACTTTTTCCTAGGCCTAAAAAGATGTTTCTTTTACTTTTCAGCAGACAACAAAAGACTAAAACCCTTTGCATCTGTGAAGTGGACTTCATAGGACAAAATGATAATTATGTCAGTCTATATTTTGAGTAAAAGGGAAGGCAATGGCAAATATTCACACTATTTACAAATCCTAAGAATCACCTTTAAATGTTTCTCGTACACATTGACAACTAAGGAAAGTCAGATAAACTTGAATATCAAGAAAGCAATTACTTTTGCTGCTCAATTTTGGTAACAGTTTTTGTTTTTAAAATAAATGATGATGATATAAAAAAATCAATGAATGTTTTTTGAGAGGATTCCTGAACTATAATCCAAATGATTGCAAAATTCTTCATAAACCACATTTTATACTGAAACCTAAAGAAGGGGCATGAGGGGAGAAAGATTAAGTTTACAAGTTACATTCATTGTATTGGACTCCTTATTAACTACTACATTAAATTCCACTGTAAGTTACACAATTAAAATTCCTTAGGTTTTTTTTTGTCCCAATTGAGCATTTTCTGCATTAAAAATAAACATTTCAAGCTAAAAAATATTAATATTTTTATTACCTGTGTTTAAAGACAAAGTTGAATACTATACTTTAAAAAAATATATAGATTTTTATTGATTTCAGAGAAGGGAAATAGAAACATTCTACCCAATAAAAGGGTAATATGCAAATTGACCCCAAAGGTGGAACAACTAGGAACAGCCAGTCATTATGACTTGAAGTGATCACGAGGGGGCAGGCGCTCATCACCGTAGCTGCCCCTCGGTGGTCAGTGTGCTTCCACAGGAGCACCGCCACTCAGTCAGAAGCTGGCTCATGGCTGGCTGGTACAGCAGCGGTGGCAGGAGCCTCTCCTGACTTTGCAGCAGCACTAAGGATGTCCAACTCAGGGCTGATGGACATCCTTCACGGGCTCCTGGTCTGCCAGAGGGATGTCTGACTTCCAGCTTAGGTATGAACCCCTGGAGAGCAGGACTAAGCCGTCAATTGGAGATTCCATTAGGGGTCCCAGACTGTGAGAAGGCACAGGCAGGTCTGAGGGAACCCCCCAAGTGCACAAATTTTCAGGTACTGGGCCTTCAGTCAATGAGAGAGAATCATGGATCAGCTTCCTCCTGCTGTCCCACACTGGGAATTGAGCTCACAACCCATGCATGTGCCCTGACTAGGTATCAAACCATGAACTCCTTCCTGTTCATAAGTCTATGCTCAACCACTGAGCCATGCTGGATGGGCAAAATATTATGCTTTTTACTGATTGAAGCATAAGACATTATCTAAGAATTAATAGTCTGTGAAGTGCTGCTGCCTTAGCCTAAACCAATAGCTACATATCTCTTAGTAATAAACATGTTTTAAAATCAATATTGAATTTCTGAGGTATAATAAAAACCAAATAACATGGGCAAAAGAGTTTTATTTCTTATTTTAATTACTTAACACAAAATTTTGTTATGATTAAAGAATAAATACTTACTTTTATTTTTTAAAAATATATTTTATTGATTTTTTTATAGAGAGAAAGGGAGAGGGATAGAGAGCTAGAAACATCGATGATGAGAGAAACATCGACCAGATGCCTCCTGCATAACCCCCACTGAAGATGTGCCCACAACCAAGGTACATGCCCTTGACCGGAATCGAACCCGGGACCTTTCAGTCCTCAAGCTGAGCCAAACCGGTTTTGGCTAAACTTACTTTTCTTATGTGTTATTTTTCATACGTGCTCCATTCTTATACTATGATTTTCTACTTTATTCTTTAATTCAAATGAAATATATTTGTACATCTATGAAGAGAAAGGAACCGTCCTAAGCACTACAGGGAATGTAAATATTGCAAAGTTACCTGCTATCTTTGTCTCCAAGGGCACAGAGTTTTGGGAGTAGTTGTTCACGTAAATGATTCATTTAATGTTCAAGTAAATGAGCATTATTTTGGGTTATAAAACACAGAGAAAAAAGTCATGCTTTCATCACATATAGAGGAATCTATAAGGGCCTCTGAGACATGGTTAAAGTATAATAGAATTTTCCCAGGCCTGTGTATCAATTAGGATGAAATTCCTCTATGGGTTGCAGAAATTTCTGTTATAGGGGCTTAGCCAAGTATGTTTAATTTTCCTGTGTGAGAGTTGTCTTGAAGTGTGCAATCCAGGGCAAGTATACCAAATCTTTGATGAATAAACCAAGAGTTTTCTCTTTTTTTCTCCACCATCCTTAGTGACAATTGCTATTGTACAGATATAACACATATTTCAGGCAGTAAGAGGAAAGGAAAGTAAATAATGGCATTTGTGTACTACTATTTATGGCTTATTGGAAAAATGCTGTCATACTGCCCCACCTAGCAGCACAGGTAAATTTAGAAATTTAATTTCGCAGCCTCTAAAATAAGAAAAATAGAGATTAGAATCTGTGTTGAGTGAACCAATTAGATTAGCTGCAACAATTCAAATCTTTGTATAGAACCACTTGGAATTGGAAAAGAAGTAGAATTACTTTCTATCTTAGTCATTTCAGGTCATAGACTAGGTGACATAAGCAATAAACATATTTCTCATACTAGAGCAGTGTTTCCCAAACTTTTGACATATGTGTACCCCTTCTATAATGCTGAGTACCCCTTGTACTCATGAGAACGTAGAATTAGGCGCAGCTAAGCATGGTACAGTGCATATTCCCACCAAACTCCAGTGCAACGCATACCCCCACCAAACTCTTCCCGTACCCTTTGGGGTACGTGTACCACACTTTGGGAAACACTGTTCTAGAGGATGGAAGTGCAGGATCAAGGTGAGGTTTGTCTTCCTGGCATATAGAATTCTGCCTTCTAGCTGTATCATGGCATGACAGAGGGAGAGGGAAAGGAGGAGGAAGAAAGAGAGAATGTGCTTATACTTACTAGTATGTAATATTTTATAGTAGTATGTATATATTTATATATGAACAGGAATATATATATATATATATATATATATATATATATATATATATATATATATATATATATATATATGTTTTACATTTTAAAATATGATAGTATATGATTTTCATAAATCTACTATTTAGCAGTTTGAAGTTTCCCTTGATCTGGTCATTTGATTTTTCAGGCAGAAGCTTTTGGATTTGGTCATGGCCAGCAATGTTCTTTCAATAGGTTGTGATTTAACAGTTATTACTTCTTTTTGTAGATCAAAGGAATAGAAGACAGTGTGAAGAAGACCAGTTTACATATGAAAATGCTTTAATTAGATAAAAAAATACATTTCACTTATTTCACAATTGGACTATTAACTTATTAAGGCCATAATGTGTGTTTAAATCAGATTTTTATATTCCAGAGTGCATGGTGCTTAGTTAGCTAGTGACCACATTTCAGAGGCAGTGATATGGGAAAAGCAAAGATTCGACATATTAACTTCCTGAAAGACACCCATATCATGAGTGCCAGTGCTAAAACTGATTTGTTTAGGGCTAGTAGGAGATGGTTCAATATATTTAAAAAGTGTTTGTTTATAGATTAAAGAGTGCATTAGACATGTATGGCATACAAGAAATGTTAAAACAGGGAATAATTTGTGGGTTAATTCAGTTTACATTATTTTAGGATGGATTAATTCAGTTTACATTATTTTAAAATATATATATTTATTAATTTTTTACAGAGAGGAAGAGAGAGGGATAGAGAGTTAGAAACATTGATAAGAGAGAATCATTGATTAGATGCCTCTTGCACACCCCCTCCTGGGGATGTGCCGGCAACCAAGGTACATGCTTTTGACCAGAATTGAACCTGGGACCCTTCAGTCCGCAGGCAAACGCTCTATCCACTGAGCCAAACCGGTTTCTGTTTCTAATGGGAAAATATGATTCCTTTTTCAAGCAAACTGCTTCTTGAATAGCCTTAAGTTTGAGAATAGAGGTTCCACTGTAAATATTAATAGCAAATTCATGGTATGTATGTAAGTAATCTATAAGTAAATCAACGTGGGTTAATCTTTCATTGAAATGCATGAGGCTATAGTGAAGAGAAAACCTTTCTGTATGTATGGATCCTGAATCATTTTAATGCATAAAGGACCACTCGTTTGGCAGTTATGTCAGGAACTTTATATACCTTAATGTAATAAGTAATCACAACAATGCAATGTTGTATCACAATTCTTCCTATGTTATAGATCAGGAAACTAAGGAAGAAGTTAATTAACATGATAAAGACCATATGGTTAGAAAGTCTTTCATGAAAATACAACCAGGGTTTTTAATGCAAAGTACATATGTTGTTTTTTTCTGTGCTTTACTGCTGTCTAGTTTTTCTGCCCTGGTAACAAGCTATCTTATAATTTTACAAAGATGATAGGAATGTTTTATTAACTATAAACACTTATAAAGCTTATGCTGCTAGTCAAAGACAAACCATTTGACACTTAGAAATACCTTTTTCTCTGAAACCGGTTTGGCTCAGTGATAGAGCGTCAGTCTGCGGACTGAAAGGTCCTGGGTTCGATTCCAGTCAAGGTCATGTACGTTGGCTGCAGGCACATCCCTGGTAGGGGATGTACAAGAGGCTGCTGGTCAATGTTTCTCTCGCATTGACGTTTCTGGCTCTCTATCTCTCTCCCTTCCTCTCTGTAAAAAATCAATAAAATATATTTTAAAAAAGAGAGAAATACCTTTTTCTTGGGCAATAACAATAATGATAGCATTCCAAATTATTTTAAGCCAATGATTTTAATATGAAAGAGAAATAGTGATATAAGCAGATCAATAATTAAATTGTGAAAAATCAAAAATGTGTATATGAGAATATACCATCATTTTTTTGTATTAATTCTATAGTTATTAAATGTTTTCAAAAGGTTACTTTATTCCTAGAATAAATATTACTGCCAAGTAACCATTTGTTCATCCAGTAGTGATTTGTAGATAATGGAAAGGAACCATGTGTGATGAGGTTTAATTATATTTGAAATTATCATGTACTTTTTAATAAGATTATGAATTGACATCCTGCAACATTCTTAAGATTCATTTATAGAGAAAATGTGCCACAAACTGCTATTAATTAAGTCCTTATCCAATGGTGAGAACATTATGTACTAATATTAATAAACTCAATCCCCTAAAAGCCCATGTTGAAAGCTTTCTAAAGCATGAATAAAAATATATTTAGATTCTAAATATTTTATAGAGTAGATATTAATTATAGTGATTTTTAAGGAGAAACATTTTAAATGAATGGGTACAATTAGAATCTAGGATAATTTATTTAAGGCTTAAATTTTGAATATCTTCTAATATATATTAAAGCTGATTTAACTGTCAGATATACAAATAATTTATATGTATGTGTGTGCATGTATATGTGTATGTATGTATATTGTCAGCATATTGAATTACCAGTTCATAAAATTCTAATTTAATGTACCTTGTAATGCATGTGTTCATGCTTTATCAATGTTACCATTGCTGAAAAAAGGAGGATTTCTTTGGTATACATTTATGCTAGTTGATAATTATTTTATAACCAGTGGCCTGATGCACAAATTCGTGCACATTAAAAGGAAATTAATTAGAAGAAATACTTTAATGTCACTATTCACCCTTTCTCTACAATAGAAGTGTCAAACAAAATCTAATCAACAGTGACAAATTGAAACACAAGTGTGCAATTGGCACCAGTGAGAACTTTATATGTATTATGCATGTGAAAATCAATTTAGCCTTTTATATATATATATATATATATATATATATATATATATATATATATATATATATATAATAAACTTGCTTAATTAGACCTGTTTTCTGATTTATTTATTTTTAATTAATTAATTATTAATTAATTTTAATTGTTTAAAGTATTACATATAGTAGTACATATATCTCCTTTTCACCCCCATTGACTTTCACCCATCTTCCCCTACCCCTTGTCTGCTTTCCAATTTAGCTAATTTTTTTCTAGTCCAGTGAAGCACTGCAACTTCTCTTTCAGGTAATTGTCAGTAATGCAGCAGTAAATATCAACATGAAGTGGATTATTATTGTAGATCAATCAGGGAGAACAAAGGGTAAAAATATTTAACTGCTGCAGTGTTTGACTATATTCTGTGCAGTGAGAAAACCTAAAATCATTTTCAAGGTCCACCATTTCTTACTTCTTTTCAGTTGGGTCAAGTTTCTAAGCTTTCTAAATCTCCGTTTTCAGGCTAATGAAAAGAAAATAGGATTCTACTGAATCTCCTAAGTACCTACTCCAGAACTTATGTGAGGATCAAATGAGATGAGGCATGGGAAAACACTTGATAGACACTTGGTTAAAGTGTAAAATGTTTCCACCTGGGTATAAAGCAACTCATGTTCCTGGGCTGAAGAAACTGCAAGGAGGCTAGTTGCTAGGGAGAGGAAGCTGTGTGTTGCTATGTGACATCATTACCTGGCGCCCACAACAACAGTTTCCAGGCTGGACTGGGATATGGGCCACATTTTGCACCATGGTGTCTTGGCAGCATTGGCAACAATTTGGTGGGGTGTTGCTCCAGGTGGTTGTGGGTCCTGTGTACCACTTGGGAGAAGCCGAGTGTTGCTTTGTGTGGTCAGGTCCTTGGTCCTGTTTCTCTATAAATGGCTAGTGTGCATTAAGGCTGCTCCTGCATTGAGCACCTTCCCCCTGGTGGTCAATGCACCAGTGCATGTCATAGTGATTGGTTGGATGGTTGGACACTTAGCATATTAACCTTTTATATATAGAGATAATTTTTGTGTGCCAGTAACGTGTAGTGAGATACAGGAATTACAATGGGGAGTGATTTAAATGTGAAATAAGGTGAGATTTTGAACAAGTAAGGGAACTAAGGATAAATTTGTGGTCTACCCAGACTTAACTGTTTGGTATCTCCTGCATTTTATATTTACAGTATTTTATTCATTCTAAGTTACATGTTTTTAGTTCACATATTTCACCTCTGAAATTGGGATGCATCATACAACTGATGCTGTTTTATGATTGTTGATCAGAAAGAGGTTGCAATATAGTTTCCATCACTGTGCCTGCAGGGACTTAGTCAGAGATATTTGCTGCCACATCAGTGGAACTGTAACTGTCATTGTTAGATTTGCCATTTAACTGTCAAATAATTTAAAGACCATTTGGGAAATGAGCTCAGTTGTTGCTTGAAAGCAGTCCATTGATAAGTTATGGTAAGATAAAAAATCATTAAAAGGTTCATAATTAAAAATGGTTTGTTTAGAAATGAAGATCAGGTCCTAGGTGTTGACTATGGTTAATGGCTTGTCACTATATTCTTTAGCCAACAGTGAGGTATTTAGCTCTCATATCTACAATATACTTACTTGTTTGTTCAACTCAAAAATACTATAATTTCAGAATCGCTAACCCGTGCCTCTATAAAAAACAAATTTACCAAGAGTACAGTATTGCTGTCCAGTACATTCTGTTGTTAGCCTTAACAAAACACTGTTTTTAAAAATTAGGTCAGACCTGACCAGGGTTAGTCAGTGGTTAGAGCATCGGTCTGTGCACCAAAGGGTCGAGGTTTGATTCCTGGGTTGCAGGTTTTGATAGAGAGGAAGGGCAAGTAATAAGAATAAAGCAAAAGTAGTTTAATAATTATTCACCTTACTAACTATAAGCAAGACGTTTTCTTACAGACCCTGAGAAACTGGAGGATAAAACAAGGCTGTATAAAAATGAGATGCCTCAATGGGTCCATTACTCAGACAAGAAATATATTTTGAGAACAGACTAAGGACAGGACACTCTTTGATTTCATGGCTGTGCTGAGACCCTGACCCGCTCAGGGAGTTTGCCTCAGGAACGTTGACCATTCTGTCCCAGGAATGGAGCTGAGCTGTTTGTAACATCATAGAAGATTTGCCACCTTGTTATGGGACTTTGAGCTTCTGAAGGCTAGGCTGAAGACCCTCCCCTTCTCTTTACCAGTTATACTTGCAGCTTCAGGTGCATGAAATTATCTTTTTCCTCATCCTATATAATAAAAGGGTAGTATGCAAATTGTCCCCTCAACCAGAGTTCTTCCAGTTCAATCAGGAGGTGGGCCAGCCAGGACAGGGAAAGCCAGCTAGGGGAAAGGAGAGAAGTACTGGCACATTCAAGCAGCCAGGGGAGGGAGGGATACCCTGGCTGGTAGCTGGCAACCATTAGAGACCTACCAATGCACGAACGTTGTGCACTGGGCCTCTAGTGGATATATAATCAGCCAATTGGCAAGGGGGATCAGAGTAAAATTTTAAAGGTGACTGACTGCTCTCCCCATATTGAAGGCATTATTGGAATAACTGCTTTTATATGATTAAACGCTGTCTCTGCTTAATTTGGTCAACCAGTGACAGTCGGCCTAGGATCCATTGTGTCTAGTTTTAGTTTGATCCTGGTCTAGAGTGCATGTGGGAGACAATGACCTCTCTCTCTCTCTCTCTCTCCCTCCCTCCCTCCCTCCCTCCCTCCCTCCCTCCCTCCCTCTTTCTTCCTTCCTCCCTTAGCTCTCCTTCCTGTCTCTCTCTCCCCCCACTCTTTTGACTATCTCTAAAAATAAATGAGAAAAAATATCTTTAGGTGAGGATGAACAAAATAAAAGTTAGGTTAGCTAGTTAGCTGTCTCTTCCAAGAAGAGAAAACTGAAAACTTCCACATGAAAACCGAGGACTCAGTACCCCAGTGCTGGTTAAAGACGGAGGAAACAGGGTAGCAGGAGGAACGTAGGTGGCTCTAGAAGCTGCAATCACTGCTGACAGCCAGCAAAGAAATGGAACCCGAATTCAGGAAAACCTAAATGAGGTGAAACGCAGGTTTCCCCCAAAAAGTTCCCATAAGGACATTTCTAACACTTTAATTTCAGCTTGTAAAACCTAGAGCAGAGAAGCCGGGGCAAGTTGGATTTCTGACCTATAGAACAGTGAGATGATACATTTTATTGTTTTAAGCCATTAGGTTTGTGGTATTTATGACAGAGAAATGAAATGAATGCAGTAGCCTTCCAAATAATTAATAACATATCTATAATGAGAAAAAATCAGACAACAGAAAATACCCAAATATTCAAATGTGTAAAGGGCATACACAAGGGAGGACCCAGGAACTGTACGTAACACATCGGAGGGGATTAAGTACAGTGACGGTGGCATCTCAATGCCATAAGTATTCCTGGATTTGAACTGAAAAAGAGACTTTCATGGAAAAACTGAAGTTCAGTAAACTCTCTATATGAAAACATGCTAAAAGTCACTAATTATCTGAGAGATGCAAATCAAAACAACAATATGGTACCATCTCATACCTGTCAGAATGGCTATCATCAACAAATCAATAAATGGTAAATTCATCTTTTGGTGAAAATGTCCATCTTTTAAAAAAATCTCTCAATATTTTTAAAAAAAGTTTAGCACTTACATTTTTTGAATAGTTTCTGAAATGTCAGTGGGTACTGAGAAAGAGTACCAGTTTGTTTGCCTTTGGATTTATATCAATGTTTCTTTTGCTACAAATGCTGCTTTAGGTCATTTACAACCAGTTAAACTCCATGCACCTGATTGCTTCTCTGTGGTAGTTGATCAATAAATGTTATGCTTCTAAAAGTGACTAGTAATTTTTAAAACAGGATCATATATTTTTGTATGTTTTAATTGATTGCTATGCTAATCTTATATTTCCTCTATTAACTTCAATTTTACAGATGGTAAACTAGAAGTTATAGCATAAAGAGGAGAATTATTCTGAGATTAGTTAAGGTGGAACTTTTTTCTCTCTAGAAGAGATTTTGTTAAATAGATCTCCATATTCCTTCTATAGTGAAGTTTCTTATACAGCTTTCAGCCTGCAAGAGAAAGCTAATATCATGAACAGAAAACCACTGAGCTGGGCAGCTCAGAAGAATCATCAACCCAAACTTCTCCCTTGACAGCAGTAAGTCCACTCTGGGTTACAATTGAGCTGAATTGGTCGTGCAAGTTGTCTACTTCTGTATGGAATAATTCATTCTCTTTATGAGAAAGGGGGGAAATTGTCCCAAATCCACTGTCACCAATTTATGTGATTAATTGACATTAGCCAATACGTGCAAGCATAGTGAGAAAAAGACAGGCTAGAAGAGCCTGCCTGGAAGGAACTCCTGAGTATTCTCCTTCAGATTTAACTCAGCAGTTAATCAAACAGTTCTTTACCTGCCACTAAGGTTTTCTTCAAAAGAAGAAAAGTCGAGGGTCAGTAAACATGACACTGCAAGCCCTTTTATCTACACCAGGAGAATATCAAATAGGTCTTCCATCAAGGCACAACTTCAGGTAATTTTTTTATGTTTGCTGAGTCTTCTCATCATCCTTCTCTAAAGAAAGCTATAGAAAAGGAGACTTCCCCCAAAAAAGAAATTCTGTTCCTGTCTCATTGTTGGTGGTCATGGTATTTTTGTTTTATTTCTAAATATAGGTGTTGCTATATCTGTTTGATCATGACTACAATAAAAATAGAAACAGTATGAGTCAACCAGGAATTATCTATAGCCACCAAGAATAAAAAGAAAACAATCTGTATTTTGTTTAGCCTATCAAAAGTTTCTTTCTTTCTTTCTTTTCTTTTTTTTTTTCCCCTGAATGTTGCTTTTTTTTTTACAAGGAGGCTTGAATGAGCAGACTTGAGTCATTGTAGGGATTCAAAGGGGCATGACAGTGACTTTATATTTAATTTACCCAATCTGACATGATTTGTATTACCAAAGTATCATAAGGACCTCTCTAATTGCAAACCTTGTTTCATTTATGGAATCTTCCCAGTTGACACTGATATGAATGGTTAATACAGCTGAATTTCTCCTTCAGCATTATATCTTCCAAAAAGTTTCTTCTGTCAAGACCTTCATATCTTCCAAGTCCCTGTTGTACAATGAAGCAATCCTCTGTAGCTGACAGGTTCCCCTTTCCTTAGGTAGCTCAATATAAGAAGCTCTCAGCCATTTCCCCACAAGGAATTAATCACTTAAGCTGACTTTTCAATATGACACTGGGGGCCTATTCAAATCTGGTAGTGTTATTGAAACTTCAGCTATAAAACTCAGATTCCAAAACTCGAATGGCTTGCTTTCCCCTTACACCATGGGCTTTATGGGATTGTCTTTCAAGATAGTGATCCTCTTCTGAGGTATGTCGGGAAATGGATCTGAATGCAAAAATCCTGAACTTCTGATCATCCTCAATCCTATTTTTCCTGCAAATAACTTAAAAAAATGTTCAATATTATTGTTGAGATATACAACCTTCTGCTAAACAGGGATTTATCAACTTTGTTGATTATTATGTGAGTGGGTATATTCTGATTTACATGATAAGTTACAGACCATTTCTTTTTAAGTCCCCAATAATTAGAAAATTATATTTACAACTTATCTTCCTTTTATCAAGTTGCAAACACATCTGTTTGGTGTCTAGTCTCAGTTTAATTTACTTTAGTCCATTTCATTTTTATATCTAGGCTTGGTGCATGAAATTTGTGCATAGGGGGGGGGTGTTTCCCTCAGCCTAGCCTGCACCCTCTTCAATCTGGGGCCCCTTGGGGGATGTCCAACTACTGTTTTAGGCCCGATCCTTGTCGACATCCCTCTCACAATCCAGGACTACTAGCTCCCAACTGTTTGCCTGCCTGCCTGTCTGCTCACTCCCTAAATCCTCCCCTGCCAGTCTGATCTATGCTTAACTGCTCTTCTGCTGGCTCAATTACCCCTAACTGCCCTCCCCTGCTGGCCTCGTCTTCCCTAACTGCTCTTCCATGCTGGCCTGATTGCCCACAACAGCTCTCCCCTGCTGGCCATTTTGTAGGGGTGGCCATCTTATATGAGGGTGTGATGATCAATTTGCATATTACCTCTTTATTATATAGGATATTTGCTAATTGATGTTATCTCAGGAAGTCTGAATTATAGCACTGTAATGCATCCCTCTATTATAATTCTTGCATTGTAACATTATTTTCAAGGGTTTACTCTGATTAAACTTTCTTATAAATTTAACTAGAGATAGTTAAAACCATTTGATAGGAGAATGCTTAGCATCACCTCAAGGTAGAATCTAACATCTCATGACAGATTTTACTTCTTTCTGACTTTGATTCTGTTTCCCTGTAATATTAATAGGCACACCAGGATGCAGAGACACATGCAACTGAATGAGGAATTTTGTAGCTTAATAGGCAACTTCCTTTTGATAGAGGCTTACCACCTACTGCTTACGGATGTATTATGGGAGACTGGAACAGCTCTGTTTGTCTCATGCTTATCATTAAGATCTAAAACTAAATAAATAACTCATTAATTTCACATCATGAAGTAATTAAAAATGTATTACTTTCATAATTTATGTGTACAGTTGCCCTTGTTTTTGCTTTCCAAGAATTCAGTTACCTGCATTTAACCAAAAATGTTAAGTGACAAATTACAGAAATAAATAATCCATTTAAATTGCACACTCATTTGAGTAGCATTAAGAAATCTGGAGCTGTCCCTCTCCATCACATGGGGCATGAATCATCCCTTTGTCCAGTGTATCCAAGCTCTATATGCTATGGCTCATTTGACAGTAGTACTCTTGGTTATCAGATTTATCATCATGGTATCACAGTGCTTGTGTTCAAGTAACCCTTATTTTACTGAATAATGGCCCCAAATTGCAAGGATAGAGATGCTGACAATTTTGATATCCCAAAGAGAATCCGCAAGTACTTCCTTTAAGTGAAAAAAAAAAAATATATATATATGTAGTGAAAACCAATACCTAAGAGCTTCAGTATCATCCACAATTTCAGACATACACTGGGAATATTGGAACATATCCACATTGGATAAGGGGGGACTCCAGCATAAAATAAAATTAGCATTATCATATTAATTCACTTATTATATATTTGCAATAAAGAGAATACAAGATTGTAACTCAGTGATCAGAAATTCTTATAACAGCTGAATATATTGCCAGGTGAATTTCATAAGACCCTTCTAATTTTTTTCACTACTATATGAGTTTTTGTGTGAATGGAGATGATAGAATACTAGAGGCCCAGTGCACGAAATTTATGCATGGGGAGTGTCCCTCAGCCCAGACTAAACCCTCTACAGTCTGGGACTCCTCAGGGGATGTCCAATTGTGGGATTAGGCCCAATCCATGATTGCCAGCCTAATTGCCCATAACTGCTCTCCCCTGCCAGCCTGATCACCCTAACCACCTCTGTCTTGGCCCCTGCCACCGTGACTTTGTCTGGAAGACATCTGGTCTAATTAGCATATTTACCCTCTTATTAGTATAGATTAAGCCATATTAATTTGGCAGCCTAACATTAATAGGAAATCAGCTAATAAAATAAAAAAGTATTTTATTTTTACATATTTCTACACACATAATTCTATATTTAATATATTCCTACATTAAGCATAGAAACATAAGTAAATTAAGAGCAGTGCTACATCTGTTATTGAAACAAATGTGATAATTAGACCATTGGTGTTATGCAATCTAAGTGAAAGAAAAGTGTAATTCAGGAAGAAATTTTAGCTGCATTGCTCTTTATCAACTAGTTTTCTATGTTAATAAATTGACACATGGAGACATAGGGACAATAAAATGGATTTTTTGGCTAAAATTTTCTCTTCAAATAAACAATATGGCTCTGTTTATATATATTGATATACATGGTTACACGTGATTATATGAAAAAAAACCAAAAAACAAATATATATATATATATATATATATATATATATATATATATATATATATATATATATTAAAGCCAAGCAATTGGAATGCCTGAACAATCAGAATGACCAGTGGCTGTTATGCGCATTGCAGCTAGCCAACAGGACTGATCAAAGGTGCCCCCTCCCCCCAGGTGGCCCTTCCAGACATATCTGAGGCAGGGCTGGCCAGGCAACCTCCCATGGCCTCTCCCTCGAGTCAGCCTAGCCCCTAATTTCCCACCCCCCATCAGGGGTGGTACTTGATGGCCAACCTAAGGCAGTCCCTTCTCCACACTTACCCAGCCCAATGGCACCCATCAGGGTGGGCCAGCTGGTCCCTACCCATGCAAACATTCAATATACTCCAGGCCTCTGGTTTAAAATAAAATATAACTGGTTGAGTTGGAAATGGGGATATGAGCATCCTATCTAATAAAAAAGTAACATGCAAATTGACCATACCTCCACTACACCCATAGGCCACACCCACAAGCCAATCAGGAACAAATGTACAAATAAACCCAACCAAGATGGCTATGGCCACAGAGAGCAGGAGAGAGGCTTGGGTTTCCCCGGCAAAAAAGGAAGGCAAGCTTTCCACCTGACCTTGCCAGCCTAGGCCTCCAATCAATGTTAAAACTTTCAATGATAGAAGATAAATAAATCCCAACAAAAATTGTGGCATCCATGGAGCTGGAGAGAGCAGGAGACTAGAGTTTTCTCCAGGATTGGAGGAAACCTAGATGGCCTAAGCCTCTACTCCAGGCTACAAAGTTTCAATTATAGAAGATAAATAAATCCCAACAGAAATGGCTACCACCACAAAGCCAGCAGAAGGCTTGGCTTCATTCCAGGCTACAAAGTTTTAATTATAGAATATAAATAAATCCCAGATACCAGGGCTTCTACTTGAGTTACAAGGGCATGTGAATGGCCTGCAAACAACCACAGACCCCTCACTCAGGTCACCCCACACCCCTGGGAAACCCCCACACTGATCTGAGACACCTTTCAGGGCAAACCAGGTGGTCCTCACCTATACACCTGCCTCTATCCTATCTAATAAAAGAGTAATATGCAGATTGACCATCACTCCAAGAAACAAGGTGGTTGCCCCCATGTGGTCAAAGATCCTACCCCCATGTGGATACAAGATGTCCACCACAAGATGGCCAGCATGGGAGAGCAGTTGGGAGGGACCAGGACTACAAGGGATATCAGTTGGGAGCAATCAAGCCTGCAGGGGAGGGTAGTTAGGGTTGACCAGGCTGAAAGAGGAGAGAACTTGGGTTTGACAGGGCCTGCAGGGAAGGGCAGTTGGAGGAGACCCAGGCCTTCAGGAGAGAACAGTTGTGGGGGGGACCAGTCCTGCTAGAAAGGGCAGTTAGGGGTGACCAGACCTGCAGAGAAGGATAGTTAGGGGCAAGGAGGCTGGCAGGGGAGTGGTTAGGGGGTGATCAGGCTGGCAGGCAATAATGGTTAGGGGCAATCAGGAAGGCAGGCAGAACGGTTGGGAGCCAGCAGTCCTGGATTTGAGAGAGATGTCCGACTGCACGTTTTGGCCTGATCCCACCAGGCATTCGGACATCCTTCAAGGGGGCCTCTAATTGGAGAGGGTGCAGGCTGGGCTGAGGGACATCCCACCGCCATTCATGAATATCATACACTGGGCCTCTAGCAGAAATATGAAGGCAAAAAGCTATAAATTTCTAACACAAGCTAATATATTTTCTATGTATTAAGTTTAATGTAGAAGTTTTTCAGTGATCTAATTGCTAAGTAGTGAATAAATAAGGTATATAAAACATTCTCTTAAATAAAGTGTTAAAAATTATGCATTGATATTTTAAATTGAAATGACACTTGCTAAGTAAATATTGATAAGAATTGAAAGCCAATGTTTTTCTTTTTACTTTATCTTTCATTATTATTTTTAAATTATTTTTATTTTCTTTATTGATTTAGGTATTACATATGAGTCCTTGTCCCCCACTGTCCTCTCACCCCCATACTCAGGCCCTCATCCCCCTGATGTCTGGGTCCATTGGTTAGGCTTATATGCACACATATCTCCCCCTTATCCTATCCTCCCTTATTTCCCTCTGAGGTTTCATGGTCTGATCCATGCTTCTCTGTCTCTGGATCTGTTTTTGTTCATCACTTCATGTTTTTCATTATATTCCTAAAATGAGTGAGATCATGTGCTATTTATCTTTCTGTGACTGCCTTATTTCACTTAGCATAATGCTCTCCAGTTCCATCCATGCTGTTGTTCATGGTAAGAATTCTTTTTTTTTTTTTTTTTTTACCACATCATAGTATTCCATTGTGTAGATGTACCACAGTTTTTTAATCCACTCATCTGCTGATGGGCATTTAGGCTGTTGTTTCCAAATCTTAGCTATGGTGAATTGTGCTGCTATGAACATAGAGGTGTATATATCCTTTCTGATTGGTGTTTCTAGCTCTTGGGATATATTCCTAGAAGTGGGATCATTGGGTCAAATGGGAGTTCCATTTTTATTTTTTTGTGGCAACTCCATACTGTTCTCTACAGTGGCTGCACCAGTCTGCATTTCCACCAGCAGTGAAGGAGGATTCCTTTTTCTCCACATCCTCGCCAACACTTTTTGTTTGTTGATTTGTTGATGATAGCAATTCTGACAGGTGTGAGATGGTACCACATTGTCATTTTGATTTGCATCTCTTGGATGATTAGTGACTTTGAGCATGTTTTCATATGTGTCTTGCCCTACTTTATGTCCTCTTTTGAAAAGTTTCTATTTAGATCTGTTGCCCATTTTTTGATTGGGTTGTTTATCTTCATTTTGTTAAGTTGTATGAGTTCCCTGTTAATGTTTGAGATTAAACCCCTATTGGTGATAACAAATATGTTCTCACATGCAGTGGGCTTTCTTATTGTTTTATTGGTGGTTTCTTTTGCTATGCAGAAGCTTTTTATTTTGATGTAGTCCCATTAGTTTATTTTCTCTTTAGTTTCCATTGCCCTAGGAGCAGTATTGGGGAAGATATTGCTTCATCATATGTCTGAGATTTCTCTGCTTGTGGATTCCTCTAGTATTTTTATGGTTTCCGGTCTTATGTTTAACTCCTGTATCCATTTTGAGTTTATTTTTGTGTATGGTATAAGTTGTTGTCTGGTTTCATTTTTTTGCATGTATCTGTCCAATTTTCCCAGCACCATTTATTGAAGAGACTGTCTTGACTCCATTGTATGTTAGTGCCTCCTTTGTCAAATATTAACTGAGCATAGTGATTTGGGTAGATTTCTGGGTTCTTTATTCTATTCCATTGGACTAAATTTTTAACACTGATTACATATTGAACTACCTTTTGCATTCTAAGGCCACCTATTTAAATTCTGAGTAGTATCAAAATACTGGGAGGAGATTTCTATATATGATTATAGACAAAAGAATACACAATTTGAAGAATAATGTATAAAAAATTGTACATTTTTTGGTGTGTACATTAGGGAAATGAAAACAAGGTCATCTTCTTAAGCACATTGCTATCATAATTAATTTTTTAAAAAATATTTGCAGATTTACAGGAAGTTACAAAATTGAAAAGTGCCATGTACTCTTCATCCAGTTTCCCCACAATATTGAAACCAGGAAATTGACAGTGGTATAAAGCATATGAAATTCTATGTCATTTTATCACATATACTAGAGGTCCAGTGCAAGAAAGACCTGCATGAGTGCGGTCACTAGGCCTGGCCAGTGGTCCAAGCATGAGCATCTGGCATGGAAGGGCTTGTCCCAGTTGACCTCTGGGCGTTGGGGAGCACCTGGACCCCCAAGCCCCTGCCTCTGCCCCTCATCCTGAGTCACAGTGCCTGACTCCCCATGTGGAGATGTGGTGAGTGCAGACACACGTGGGCTTCTGGGCCTCCCAGTGGTGCCACACAGAAGCTGCCTGGTGGGCAGCATACTCTCTCATGGCTGGCCTAGCCAGTAGCCCCTGAACAAAACCACAGGGACGGTCCTGGTGACTGCACCACGGCTCACCACCCCCGAAGAGGCTGTGTGGGTGCGGGTTGGGCCCTTCATGGGTGCCTGGCCCCTGAGCACAGGGGGTTTCCCAGTGCGTGAGCCCTGGCATCGCGGGGGGAGGGTAGCAGGGGAGAGTGAGCTCGGCGGACACCCCGCATTGCCATTGTACCCCCACCCCTTTCATCCTCTGCCCCCTGGTAGCCAGCAGATCACGGCCCCCTTCTCCGGCATTGCAGGAGGTTGGTTGCTGCCACCCAACCCCAGTTCCCTGTTCCAGCCCAGGGCCTGGCTGCTGGTCACCGTCTGTGTGGCTATTGGTCAGGGCCAGGCACCCCACCCAGCTCCCTCAGATCCTGAGAGCCGGGTGGCAGCCCTGCCCCCTGCTGCCACTGCCACTGCCACTGATCACCATGTGTGGGGAGATCGGCCTGGCACCAACCACTCACCTGCTCCACCATCCTGCTGTGGTCCTGCTCTCCTTTGGTCCCATTGGGAGTGTCAGAGCTTCCACTGCCTCAGGCTGCCAGCATAGCATCACTGATGCTCGCCATGTCCTGCATCGCCCCCTGGTGGTCAGCACACATCATAGCAAGCAGTTGAACTTCTGATTGAACAATTTGCATATTAGGCTTTTATTATACAGGATAAATTCCTGTAACCACCACCACCACCACCACAACGATATAGAACTATGCTACCATGTAGATATACTAGTGTCTATGTTTTACAATTGAATAACATGTAAAAATCTTACTTTCCTTTAAATTCTTGTATCCTCTCCTGTTTGTAATGTAATTTTCTTTATGAACCTACTCTATGTATATACATGTATTAAAGTCCTCATCAGCAATGTTATATGTTTGCTTTGAACATCAAACATAATTAAGAAAACTTAAGGAAAGGAGAAAAGCTCATTTTTACAGCTGATATTTGCCTAATGCTTTTAGAAAGGGGTTCTTTTTAAGGATAGTGTATCCATTTATTCCCAAATAAAGCTAAAGCAAGATAGATCAGCTATTTATTTCATTACTGTTTCACAGTATGCCCATAAAAGATTAAGGATGTCCTGCAAAAGTGGAATTAGAATTTAGTATAATTTAATCATATGTGAAAAGTAAAGGGGGAATTGGATAGAAGAGAGTAATGTAGGAATCCTATGCTCCAGAACTAATTTCTGTCACACTATGTTTTCACGATATTATTGTCTAGTGGAATAAAATAAATTGACCAGGTGTTAAAACTAGCACAAGTAAATCAAGATAATAGACAATTAATTTATTCAATACATTCTATATACTTTCTAATATTTCCTCAGTCTGAGGAATATATATATTTAGAAGCCTTCTGTATTACTCTAGAATTTATTCTAAGATTTTTAAAAATGTATTTTAAGAATAAGAGCTTGGATTAGAACAGACATAACTATTTTTTAGAAGAAAATATTTTTCCTTTGTTATATATTATTTTGGGAAAGGTTATCCATCAAGTTAAATGCCCTTTTCTTACAAGGAAATCATTTCCAAATAGTTCTTACATTCACATATTTCAAAAAATAAAAACACATTATAAAGTAAACAGTGAAAATTCTTCCTTCTACTTTATCATATATATATATATATATATATATATATATATATATAGATAGATAATATAGATATATGATATGTGATATATATATATATTTAGGCCTAATCCCATATACCAGATGTGATTTACAATGTACTTTTACTTATTACCATTATTACTGTTATTAATATTTTTATATTTCTAAGAAAGTACAGATATACATGGTGGGAAAAACATAGATTTACAGCTATTTATATAGAAAAGAAAATAATAATTAATAAATAATAATATAAGAAGAAACTGTTTTGCATACTCAGAAGTATAAACATCTACTTTTGCCCACACTATAGATTCTTATTGTTCATTTTGTTTCTCCTTGGAGACATACCATATATCTTATTAAAAATTCCTTATAGATAATTTTTATTGTGCTTATGTTTTTAATGTTTATCTTTTTCTAAGACAAATAATAATGCAAGGTATAACTATATGTTATCTTTGGGTCATCAAGTTAGAAATAACTAGGAAAAAGTTCTAATTAGAGAACTAATTAGATTAATGATTTAGAGCTAAATAGTTAGAGTATGTTATACCCATAAACAGTCATAGAAGGAAAAAAAATAATTGACCATCCAATGGCTGATTTCTCTAAGTTACATGTGTAACATTTTTCTAGGCTTTCTAGGTAATAGCTATTTGAATTACCAGTGTAAACCATATACAGGCACGGATATTTACTCAGTGTCTCCACCTATGTAATGTGATGTTATTTGTTACGTTAAAACTATCACATTTTAAGAGTAACTTTGAGGCTAGTGAATTAAGAAGAAAAGTGACCTCATGAAAATTTTCCATAAGAAAATAGAGATAAAATAGAAAGGAACAGCAAAGGAATAAGTTGACTTTGTGTTCTCTAAAGAAATCAAATTTGAAAGAATTTGGAAACAGGCAAACTGGAAAGACAGATGTGGGTGAGTGTTTGAAAGTGAAAAGACCTAAAAGTTGGGTTTGGTGTGGTTGGGAAGAAAAATATGGATCTGTATGACTTTTTTGGGTGAGACAATGATAAAGGAAAATATTTAAGAGACTATTTAATGGTAATTTGGGTGTTTCACTTTTAAATGTACACTAGAAGAAAGACGGTGCCAAAAATATAAAGGCAAGCTCCTGTCAACTTTAGCTACAGTATTGAGAAGGTAGCCAACTAGATGGACATTTTTTTCACCTTTATTCTAAGCAATTCATGTTGTTGAAAATATAAATGTATAATAGATTAGAACATATTCTCTGTGTGAAGGGCACACATGCCTACATTGAGAAAGGCAGTTATTGCTAAAACCGGTTTGGCTCAGTGGATAGAGTGTCGGCCTGCGGTCTGAAAGGTCCCAGGCTCAATTCCGGTCAAGGGCATGTACCTTGGTTGCTGGCACATCCCCAGTAGGGGGTGTGCAGGAGGCAGCCGATCGATGTTCTCTCTCATCGATGTTTCCAACTCTCTATCCCTCTCTCTTCCTTTTTGTAAAAAATCAATTATATATATATATATATATATATATATATATATATATATATATATTAAAGGCAGTTATCAAATATATGACTGTAGCAAAATTAAGAAGGGAAGTATTATGGGTTGAATTATATCCCACTAAAATTCAGGTACTGAAGTCCTTACCCTCACTACCACAGATACCTATCTTATTTGGAAATAAGCTTATTGCATATGTAATTAGTTAAGATGAGCTCATGCTGGAGTGAGGAAGCCCCTTAGCAATATAACTGGAAAATTTATAAAAAGGGGAAATTTGGTCACAGAGATAGCTGTGTTGCATGTGAAGATGATATAAAAATACAGAGAAGTAGAGCCATTTTCTTATCTTTTCCTGAGTTTTCTTTGCAAGAGATGTCTGAGATTTTACTGCCTATGCTTTCTTCTAATATGTTTATGGTTTTATGACTTACACTTAAGTATTTTATCCATTTTGAGTTCATTCTTATGTATGGTGTAAGTTGGTAGTCTAGTTGCATCTTTGTGCATATGCCTGTCCAATTTTTCCAACACCATTTATTGATGAGACTGCCTTCACTCCATTGAATACTCCTAGAAACATGAATGCATGAAACAGACTGGCCAATGTCCCAGGGAAGGAACTGGTGATGAAAGGATAAAGAACATAAAGGAAATAGCTAAAGAACATATATGCATAGCCCATGGAAATGGAAATAATTTAGTAAAGGCCAAGGAAGGGTTAAGTGAGGAAGGGTGGAGGTGGGCAAAGGGGGATGGGGATTCCTGCAATAATGTCAACATTAAAATAATTTTAATAAGATTGTAGGGAAAAGAAGGCAATCTACAAGCCAAGCAAGTGTCCTAGAAGAGATCCTTTTCTCACAGCCTTCATAAGGCAGAAACACTGGTGACATCGTTGTTATTTTTATTGACAGAGAGAGAGAGAGAGAGAGAGAGAGAGAGAGAGAGAGAGAGAGAGAGAAAGGGAGAGAGAAAGAGAATCATGCATTTGTTGTTCAACTTATTGATACATCCATTGGTTTTATGTGCCCGGCTAGGGATCAAACCCACAACTTTGGCATATGGGAACGACACTGTAGACACTTGAACAACTCAGCCAGGGCAATTGCTGTCATTTATATTTTTGGACTTTTAGTCTTGAAATGTATGAGAAAATAAATATCTGTTGTTTAAAGCACATACTTTGTAGTACTTGGTTATAGCCTTTAAAACATTAAAAATGTTTTAAAGAAATACAAGTTTTGCCCAGCTGGTGTGGGTCACTGGATGAGTGTTTACCTATGAATGTGGAGGTCACAATTCAATTCCCAGTCAGGGCACATGCCCAGGTTTTGGGCTCCATCTTCAGTAGAAGCCATGCAGAAGGAAGCCAATCAATGGTTAGGTTATCATCACTGATGTTTCTATATGTCCCTTCTTTGAAATTGATAAAAAAAATAAATTAAAAACAAACAATTATATATATAAACTTATATATGTAAATTTATATATATAAACTTATATGTAATGTATATAAACTTATATATATATATATATATATATATATATATATATATATATATATATATATATATATTTAAAAAAAGAAATACAAGTCTTCACTGAAAAATAAATATTATTTTTCCTGGTATAGATCTGCAAAGACTAACCTCATTCTTAACTCAATTCTACGTTATTTTTCTGGGCTATTTTATTATTCTTTGTACGCCTACTGGCAGATTTTAATTAATTTCCTGAGGAATATTTATGTAAACACAGTATTATAGCCACATGCAATGAGGTGTTTCTTCTAATCAGTTTCTAGACTCATCTACAAAGAATCAAAGCACTCCTAATGAGATACCATTAAAGCACAGCACAGCTATAGGGTTGTGCCATAGAAGATGTGGAACTGTGGCTTTGACATTCATGCTGTTTAAACTTTAAATAAAACAATTTCTAGCCAGTTCCTAAAAGCTAGAGATTTGGGAAGCTTGGTTCATTTTGCTGTTCCAGAGACATTTCAAATAGAATACTACGCACTAACCCAATTGATCAAGGCTAGAGAAGCAGGTTAATCTATTTGATCTGTTTCCTTTAAACTCTCTTTTTCTTGCAATGTACTAGTAACATGCTTATTTCCTCATTTTCATCAAAACCAATAGCAGAGTTTACTAATAACACAAGCAAGGCTAAAGCACAGTGGAAATGCACTCAGTTATCACTGAACAGCCCTCTGTGTTTATTCCTATTTACCATGAAATGTTATTCTAGGCATTGTTACATTGGGTATATGACAGACTGACTCGGCCCTTATAAAAGTTGAATTTTCAAATAGATTACTGAAGCACTAAGTGCTTCTATATTTGCATATCAAAATTTAGATGTCACACCACACCCCTCATTATCCTTGTCTCTGCCATATGAAAAATGAACAATCTGGTTTATAAAACAATTTTTCAACCAACATGCTTCTTGCTGATCATTTCAGGATAAAATTTACTATTGACACATCTTATAGAAAACCATTCTTTTCCAACCAAATTAATTGATTTGAAACTTTGTACATGGCCCCACCTATTGCTTATATTATACCTACTTATCTACCTGCAAAATTAGGATAGAAACAGATTTTTAATTACTGTATTAAATATACTTAATTATTATTTTTAAAGTTAACTGACTTACATGTTACTAATCAAGAAAAATATACTAGAGACTGGTTCTACCAGAATTAGTAATGTCTAGATATGAAAGGCTCTGCTACTACTACAATAGCTAATGCGTAAGCGTTTTACATGTGTCAAATAATTTAATTCCAACTACAACTCTCTGAGAGGTAATACCATTAGTATTAACTTTTTACAAATACAGAAACTGAAGCATGGCCAGTTGAGTTGGAGTCAAATAATTAAGAGAAAATGTGATACATATAGTACATACAGTAAAAGAAAATAAATAGTATTCTTAAATCATTCTAGAACAAAAATCAGTTTGGTCTAAGATAGAAATGAATTCATGGAGTTGGCAATGTTTGAGCTAAGCTTTGACATAAAAGTAGGAATTTTATAAGAAGAGACTAATTTTCTGGAGGAAAAATATATAGATGACCACGGATAGCTCATCTGTTCTGCTGTGTCAAGACTTTTTCAGCAGAAAAAAAGCTATTTCATCAGGAGAAAGGCTTATTTTTAAAAGGCACAAAAGTCTCAGTGAAAATAGCATCTAGAAAGTGCCATGAATCAAGGAAATGTGTACATATTTCTGTCTGCCTCTGTCTCTCTGAGTGTTCTCAATGACTAAACTTTTTTTTTCCAAACCAGCATCTCTTCCTGTTTCTTTCTTCTGATTGACTTCCTCTTCTATTATATTCAGTTTTCCAGTCCCAGAACCTACATGACTTTTAGACTACATTCTCTCTCTCTCTCTCTCTCTCTCTCTCTCTCTCTCTCTCTCTCTCTCTCTCTCTCTCTTGATTGTTCTTGATTAGTAACCAGTAAGTCAGTTAACTTTAAAAATAATTATTAAATATATTTACTACAGTAATTAAAAATCTGTTTCTATAATATTGGGTCGGCAACTACGTAATTGCGGATTTTTTAAAGAAAATCAAAGACAATTTTTTCATGGAACTAAATAACTTTATTCTGTAATGTATTGCCCATTTTGATCAATGACCTTTTGCCATCTTTCAGGCAGCATCATAATCCCACGTTCAAAAAACTTCTGGTTTTTATTAGCAAAAAACTGAATCAGGTACGATTTGACATCATCATCATTATTGAAATTTTTACCATTCAAGGAGTTTTGTAAAGATCTAAACAAAAAGTAATCAGATGGTGCAAGGTCAGGACTATATGGTGGATGTGGCAAAACATCCCAACCAAGCTCCATTAATTTTTGCCGAGTGACCAAAGATGTGTGTGGCCTTGCATTGTCATGATGGAATACAACACCTTTTCGATTTGTCAATTCGGGCCGCTTTTCTTCAACTGCATTGTTTAATTTCGTTAGTTGTTCAATGTAGACATCAGAATTGATCATTCGGTTGGGTGGTAAGAGTTCAAAGTAGACAATTCCTTTGTAATCCCACCAAACTGATAACAAAACCTTCTTTTGATGAATATCAGCTTTTGATGTTGTTTGAGTTGGTTCACCTGGCCTGCTCCACGATCTTTTCCACTTGATATTGTTGTAAACAACCCATTTTTCATCGCCAGTTATCAGTCGTTTTAAAAATGGATCATTTTCATTATGTTTCTTTAGCAAATCGCAGCTGCTAATGCGTTGCGTTAACTGTGATTCTTTCAGTTCGTGAGGAACCCATGTATCGAGTTTTTGAACATAGCCAAGTTGTTTTAAGTGATTTTCAATGCATGTATGTGATACATGAAGCTTCTCTGCAATCTCACGTGTTGTACTGTGACAGTCCGAATTGATTATTGCTTTGATTAGGGCATCATCAACTTCAACTGGACGACCAGAGCGTTTTTCATCTTTGAGTGAAAAATCACCAGAACGAAATTTGGCAAACCAATTTTGACACTGCCGTTCTTTTAAGGCTTCGTCACCATAAACAGCACATAACTTTTTATGAGCTTGCGATGCGTTTTTCCCTTTGCGGAAATAAAAAAGCAAAATATGACGAAAATGTTCCTTTTGATTTTCCATTTTTCAACGAATGCCAAACGAAAACTACAAAACAGATCAAAAAACTTTTTTTTACTGATTAACAGCTGAATAGCCAACTATCAAATAACAAAATGTGTTTTACATTTGTACTACGTCTGCAAACCTAAAAATTCAACTGAAGCCATATATGTGTGAAACCCGCAATTACTTAGCTGCCGACCCCATAATACAATATACTAACTTTGCAGCTGGATAGGTATAAATATATATATTTCTTAATGTACACATTTCAAGTTGTCACTAGGGAAATCTGATTGACCTAGCAAATCTTTTCATTTTAAAGCATGGAGTTCTCTCTAATCCATTCAGTTATAATCAGAAGAGTGATTATGACAAATTCTATTGTTAAGGTGTATAAGGCATTCATTAACTAAGTCCAGTGGGCAATAATGTGGGATAGCAATTGGCTCAATATGGTAGGTGTACATGCATTTGATATTTAACAGTAGATTAAGCAGGATTATAAAATGTCATACTATTGACATTGCTCTTTGATCAGTAACAATTTGGAACCTCTAATTTTCTAAAACTTCAAAGTTTCATAGTTATAGTAGTTCTTTAAAAGTAACACTTCTGGATATGTAAGGAATAAGACAAAGTAAAGACACAGGAAGGTAGCAGTGAACAGTTGGATGATCCAGGCTAGTGATGAGGAATAATCAAACTAAAAATGACAGGCACCAATCCCGAACATTGATGCCAAATTCAAAATATTCACAGAATATCTTTCTAATTTTAAAATGTTATTAAAGAGGATGAAATGTTCCTTTACTGCATAGAAAAATTACTCAAGAAGGATGAAAACAAGGAGAATATATGAGGAAATAGAGAAAGATATAAGCCAGAATCCAGAAATTGATGACTGGAAACACAAAGAAATAGAAAAATAGTAATTATAGGATTTTCATATCAGGTAATTTATATACTTTTTAAAATAGGTAAGAGATAGAAGGGACCCATATTTGTTTAAAAATAAAGGCAGGTTTAATCCTACAGAAAACAAAAGCATTTGCAAGTATGAGTAGTGTCATGAATTGGTAGTTCCCTGTGCATAGGAAGATAGCCATAGCGTGAAACTAAACTTAGAAATGGGCTAGTGTTGTAAAAATGATCATTTACATCCAAAATCTCCAAGATGGAAGCATTAAAGAAAAAAATCTAACAAATTATAACAACAATAATAAAACAAATCCACCTGTTAAACACTGGTCTGTATCAGGTATTATACTAAGTACTGTATTCAGTTTATTATATTTAATCTTTAAACATTTCCAAGGTACAAATAATATTATAATCATTTATAGGTAAGAACACTAAGGCTCAAAGAAGTTAATACTCTAATTATTAACCATTTCAATAAGAACAGAAAGGCCTTAAGCCTGTAGTCTTTATGTTGCATTATAATGCCTCCCCGAAGTATTATTGAGAGCTGACAGCACCATCAGAAATTGAGAACATGTAACCCTTAAGTTTATAATACTTAATGGAGAGTCTGTTAGATATAGGCTGATATAAGCACCACAGGACTAAGAAATAATATTATCAATGGCAGCATTTCAGACTTCTGAAAACAGATATTTTGGGAGAATAAAGATTTCTAAAAATCTTTTATTACAAATTATCCAAATAAAGAAATAAAATATAGAAGATCAACTGAAAAATATCAAATTCATGTATGGGAATATTAATGAACAAAACTTTAAAGAATTGCATGGATATTGGAACATTTGTCTTAGAGAAAATATAAATGTAAAAGTATCATTTATAGTGTCAGGAACACTAAATGACAGACTGTGCTAAAAGCCTGTGAAAATGATTCTTCAAAGGATGATGTATGGTTTTAACTATGTTAACAGCAAGAAGACAGAGAAGCAGAGAACTTTAGCACTTGAAGATCCAATGAAAACAAAATAGTAAATGAAATAATATCATTAAACAGAAACTTAATCTCCAGTCTAAAAGTGTTTAAGAAAAAAATAGGCTTAAGAAGGAATGACATGATACCTAAGATATAAAAATAAATCATTTTTTACTTTATTTCAGAACTAAGAAAAGACCATTATATAAATGATAAAAGGTAAATCTAATAATATGCCAAGATTATTAAATAGGTCGTTTATTAAATAAATGGTTTAAAAACATTTACAAAAGAAAACGATGCTTGTTCAGTCACTATAGGTCTGCCAACAAAGTTCACCAGAAATCAAATTTATTACATTTTCAACATGCTTTAACAGGTTATAGCTGCTTGTTCTTCACTACATTTGTTCCTATTTCTTTTCTTGTAAAAAAAAAAAAAATCCCGATTTTATTTTGTGGAACCATTTCTATTCTACTCTTGGCCATCTTGTTGGTAAGACATTGCCCTGGCTTTGCCATCTAAAGGATTCCACCTCTCAGGCAAACCAATTGGGTTAGCCAGACAGTAAGCCCTGGGATTTCTGGAACCATGTGGAAACAGGAAAGTTTCCTCTGGTACTGCTGAACTAGACAAATATGGGTTTGTGACTTTTGTGGCCATTTCGTGTTATGAGGAAAAACTTAACTGAGAATATAACCACCAGAATAGAAATTCTAATCTGAGAGATGAAAAAAGACAGAATTCTCCCAACATGGTGTGATTATTTGGAATGTTCAGTTAAATAACACATAACATACTTACTTATACTACTTTGAATTTATTGGCACTGAAAAGAATTATAATTCTGAAATTGGTCCCTGAAAATAAAGTCTTAAACTGTGAATTAAGTTTATTTGCTAAAGAATATAGAATGATAATCCCCCCACCCTTCACTGAGAAGATATTGATATCTGTTATACTAGTACAGTGGGGAAAAATTACCTATACTGACACGTTCATGCAAATTTCCTCGGTTTTTCAAATTTTTAGTCCTCTGAGGATAGGCTTTTGGAAATTTCATTGAGAAATGACGGTGTTTTATAATGTATTAACTATTTTGTGTGGCTTTTTGTAAATTTTCCCAAGAAAGAGACTAGCTTCTTCTAAAAAGTCTATCTGAAAACAGAAAAGGAATAAGTGAAACATTACCAAAAAAGCATTAGAGATGAGATTCCTAGGTTAGAAACACATATTATTGATATCCTACAGGGTAATATAATCATATCCTTTGCTTTTTATACTTTACATTAAATATAAATGTTGCAATTAACATGTAAATCTACAGAATGTATGAATTAATTAACAGAAAATAACAAAGATAAACACAAAACATGTTTATCTAGATCAGAGGTAACAAACTATGTCTATTGACCAATCTCTTTTCATGAATTTTTTTTTCAGAGATGAAACATTTTATTTATTAAAATTTTCTTTTTTTCTAGAGATGAAGCAGTTTAAATCCAAAATAGGGGAGACCTTTTTCTTAAAAGCCAAAAATAACTTCATAGATGAGCCTTGCCCACAATAAAAATTTAGGCTTTCCAGATTTTTGCACCACTCAAAGAAAAGTTTTTGATACTTTTCTTAACAAAACAGTGCAAAAAAAGCCATCTACAACTAGTTTCTCCCATCAACAGCATAAAGAATTAACAGAGGATTGAAATCACCATTTTGTGTGTTTTTTTCTAAAGATAATTAGAATGAGAAAAACATATTATCTTCTGTCCAATATGACTTCATGTGGAATCATTGGGATTTTAAAAATCTCTCTCTCTCTCTCTTTCATTTTCTTTTCTTTTTTTTTTAATAAATCTTTATTGTTCAGATTATTACAATTGTCCCTATTCCCCCCCCCACCCCCATAGCTCCCCTCCACACTATGCTCTTACTACCCCCCCACTGTTCTCATCGATAAGTGTACGATTTTTGTCTAGTCTCTTCCTGCACCCCTCACACCCCTTTTCCCCCTGAGAGTTGTCAGTCCACTCCCTTTCTATGCTCCTGATTCTATTATATTCACCAGTTTATTCTGTTCCTCAGATTAATTCACTTTATTTTTAGATTCACTGGTTGATAGATACATATTTGTTGTTCATAATTTTTATCTTTACCTTTTTCTTCTTCTTTCTTTTCTTAAAGAATACCTTTCAGCATTTCAAATGATACTGGTATGGCAGTAATGGACTCCTTTAGCTTTTTCTTATCTATGAAGCTCTTTATCTGACCTTCAGTTCTGAATGATAGCTTTGCTGAGTAGAGTAATCTTGGTTGTAGGTTCTTGCTATTCATCACTTTGAATATTTCTTGCTACTCCCATCTGGCCTGCATAGTTTCTATTGAGAAATCAGCTTTGAGTTTTGCCTGCTGCCACCAGATATTTCAGTTTTTCCCTTTATGATCTTGGTCCCCAGAGTCTTGCCTGGAACTGGAGTTCAGAGCAGTCAGGAGCTTGTGTCTCCCTCAGGCTTGAAAAAGCCAGCTGTGTACTCAATTGACAGTCCTCTCTGCATGTGTGCATCCCTCTTTGTGCATGCGCCTCCATACCTCTGCCTTCCACAGCTCCTGCAAGTCTCAGTGTGCTTTTCTCTTTTTTTCTAGTTGTAGCATTTCCACTCAGCCAGCCTTCCTGTGGTTCTGGATGATGTCCGTTTTGTCTTTTAGTTGCAGTTTTGAAATTGTTGTGCGAGGCAGCAGTTTAGGAGTTTACCTAAGCCACCATCTTGGTTTCTCCCTCTTCTTGTGAATTTTTAAAAGATATATTTTATTGATTTTTTACAGAGAGGAAGGAAGAGGGATAGAGAGTTAGAAACATCGATAGAAGAGAAACATTGACCAGCTGCCTCTTGCACACCTCCCACCAAGGATGTGCCCGGAACCAATGTACATGCCCTTGACCAAAATCGAACCTGGGACCTTTTAGTCTGCAGGCTGACGCTCTACCCCCTGTGCCAAACCAGTTTCGGCTTCTTGTGAATTTTTAATGTAACACAGTTATACCCATTAATTGATATGTTGTGCATCATTTGAGTAGTCAGTGGCATAGATTTTATGTCCTGTAAAACCTCAAATACTTTTTTTAAACAGATTAACCATTTTAAAAAAATATATTTTATTGATTTTTTTTATAGAGAGGAAGAGAGAGGGATAGAGTTATAAACACCGATGAGAGAGAATCATCAATCAGCTGCCTCTTGCACACCCCCTACTGGGGATGTGCCCGCAACCAAGGTACATGCCTCTGACTGGAATCGAACCTGGGACCTTTCAGTTTGTAGGCCGATATTCTATCCACTGAGCCAAACCTGTTTTGGAAAAACCTCAATTACTTTTAAGAATTTTGCTTATCCTTGTGGGGGAAGCACACCAGAGATGCCAGGTAGTCAAGGCCTTATTCTTAATATACTTAACAGCCAAGGCCACTCTAAACATGGGGATCTCAATCAGAATGTCCAAGGGCTACACAGCTACAAGCCACAGCAATCTCATGGTACAATGTGCCCTTCAATAACCCAAATGATCGATATAACTATTGGCATGAGACCACTTTTGTCTAATGGTATTAAAATATATTAACAAGGCAAGAGAGCAGAGACGAAGCTGAGAACTGATGCTGCTATTATTATATATGGCTAAGAGTTCAGATATAACTGCTATGTGAAGCCAGTGTGAAGAGGGAGAAAAAGCTGGAAGGCATGAAAGAGGCTGAAGAGGCTACTGAGGCATTATCTCTAAGAAAGAGCTCAGGTACCGCTGCTTTATGAGGTGGTAGGTCCAGAGGCAGAGTTCAGCTGCTCAGATAATGGCTGTGGGTTCAGAGACTACTACTGCTTTATAGGAAAGATGAATTGGTTTATCAGCTAGTGTGCAGCTTCCTATGTGAGTGGATAATTATTTTGTCTAAAGGCTTCCGGCCACTGGCTCCTACAATAAAGACTCATTCTTATGCACCCACAACTTCTCATGGCTTCTCCATCTATCACCTGGCACTCAAGAAGGTCCATCCCCTGGCAGAGGGGCTTGGCCCCAACAGTAGGTGCGATGGGCAGGGTTTGAGATGGAATCTACCCTGACAGTGGGCATAGTCCAGCAGAATTCAGAAGAATATACGGACTCAGAGCAGCAGTGCCTTTGCTGCCCTAACACCCTGCCGTAGGTAATTAAATGATATTTAAATAAAATAATGTTTATTAACAATATCCTATCTTGATAATTTCTAAACATTATCTTGATGACAAAGTCTTGATGACAAAAATATTGATTTTTTTTGTGTGTGTGTGTTTGTGTAGGCCTGCTTATTTACATAGGTTTACCAAGAGCTGCTAATTGACTATGTAAGTTTTAAGTACACAATGTTAAATAACTACTAAGGCTAGATAATTAAGTTCTTCCAAGAAATTTTCATTTAAATATGTCATGTACTTTTAAAAACCTCTACAATTTGTTCTCCTGTCCTGAGGCTAAAAAATTAAATGAAAGAAACTCTTTCTACCAGATTTCTCTGACCACATCTGCAGATTTGAGAGACTTCTCTTATTGAGATCCAATAGATTTTCTAAAGTTCTTGTCCTGCTTCATCTTCATCATTGCCTGGGAGGCTGAGATCCTGGAAACGTGGTATCAAACTTGAAGGTGTTGGCTCCATTTATTAAGTGCAATCCTTTTTCATTAATGGCAAGCTTATTAAATTGATTTATTAGCCAATGTGACACTTCAGGTGATCTTGATTGTTGCATAATTTGATTAATTTTACTTGGTATAGAGGAGGATTAAGTCTTATTACACTTATGTAAGTAGCAACATTGTCATAAGAAATATGGAAACTGAAGGGAAGTAATTGTTACCCAAATCACTTTTTATTAGAACAACATTATTGTTGTTGTTTTTTCCTTTGGGGGAAAAAAGATATCCCATTATTTGTTGTACACAGTTGTATATCTTTGCCATTCTTATGTCCAGCATATACTCAGTCACCCATATAAATTACAACTTTACCAAAATTAACTAACAACTCACCCATATTAACTTTAACTTCTAGCAAAATTAACTACCATTAACAAGGAACACTGAAAGTTAGGTAATTGAAAATTGTCTCTTCTACACAAGCATTTTTTTTATATATATTTTATTGATTTTCTTACAGAGAGGAAGGGAGAGAGATAGAGAGCTAGAAACATCGATGAGAGAGAAACATCAGCCAGCTGCCTCTTGCACACCCCCTACCGGGGATGTGCCCTCAACAATGTACATGCCCTTGACCAGAATCAAACCTGGCACCTTTCAGTCCACAGACTGACACTCTACTGCTGAGCCAAACAGGTTTCGGCTGTTTTACACAAGCATTTTAGCAAGCGCAAAGCTTATGACCATATATGCTGAATACCCATAACTACTGACATTTTTTTCACCAAAGATATAAGTTTATTAGCTAGATATTATTTGTAATATATAAAGTAAGAAATACAACTTTATAAAGATATATCTTGTAAAACTGTTTCAGTGATTTATCTTATTTAGGCAATAAAACATTCTGCAAAGATTACCTATTGAATTCATTTTAATATTATTCAAAGTTTTAAAATTAAGACAGTATCATGGAAATTATATTTAAACTGCCATACTACTGAGCAAAACTACTGAAATGTTTTTGTTTTTTTTAATATGGCTTAATTTAGTGATGGAAGCTATAATTATGTCTTTTTTTTTTTCCAATTCCAGATATGATGTAATAGTAACATTAGCTCATCTGATAACTAGTATAAGTTTGAAAAGTGTAGAATACCCAGTTCTCACAGGAAAAATAAATAAATGCTGGTATTATATATTCCAAACTGAGAAAAATGAGAGAAAACATGTTTAGATGGCTTATTTTTAAATCAACTTATCAAGTCATATAGTTGGTCTAAGGTTCATTTTGATTGACTGGATTTATGCAAAATTGCCACTAAAGTAGCAGTTTCAATAAGAGGAATTTTAAAAAAGCAAGCCACATTGACAGAGTTAAAAGTTACATGTAAAGAAATTATTCCTGACAATATTATATTTATGTAAACATGTTTATATTTCCAAACTAGACAGAACAGAGTTTTCTAAGATGTTTTATAATCTTATTTGTTAACATCCTTCAGAGATAGGAAATATTTCACACTTAATGAAAGGTAAATTATTTTCTAGTTCTTTAATTTAAGCAATGAGTCAAGATAGAAGAAGCAGAATAACTCATAATCCATATCTCTTAGGGCCATCCTTCTTTCTAATAGTCAACACATAGTTTTCTGATTGACATGGAGTGATATGTAAAGTAAATGAACCAAAAGGCCAAAAAGAAAAGAAAAAGGAAAAAAAAATGTAGCAACACATTTTTGTTATTTGACTGATAAGAAAATAGATTTATGTCACATCATTCCTACCACCAATGGGGAAATATTTATTGATCATTCTCAATCCAAAACCAAAATCAAAGTTGACCAAGAGCCGGAAACAGGGAAGGGAAGAAAAGATAATCAATAAAGATACAGTTGCCTTCCTGGGGATTAGAGAGAAGAAAGGCTTTTTGAACTTAAAATAGTCTATAAGATCAAATATTATTTACCTTTTATTGGCTTCTACAGGTGAATTCCCCTAGGTATTCTGAAGGAACATCTGTATGTTTCATCATATAATTTTCAGAGAGTTAAAAAGAATTACCATGCATTTTTTTATTAATCCTCACCCAAGGATATATTTTACTTATTTTAGAAAGAAAGGAAGGAAGATAGAGAGAAACATTGATATAAGAGAGAAAGATCAATTAGTTGCCTTCCATACACCCCTTAACTGACAGACTGGAGATTGATCCTGCAACCAAGGTATGTGCCTTGACAAGGAATTGAACCCACACCTTTTGGTATATAGGATGCTGCTCCAGCCGACTGAAGCACCTGGCCAAGGCTCTTGTGCATTTTTTTAAACAGTCTATTTTGGTATCAGTCAATGTGTCTTTTGCCAACTAAAAAATAAGAGAGGGATGTTTTATTTTAGGAATTATTATGGAAGATTTATGTAAAGTGAAGCCTTGGTATCTCGGTATTCATTAGGAAATGTTTATAGAGATAAGTACATCAAACATATGTATACTTTATATATGAGGAAACAAACATTTATATATTTTATGTACATCAACAAATTTAGACTAATATCATTTGAATAATAATTAATTGCTTTGCTTTCTTACCATTTGTTATTTTAGAATAATGGTAAACATTTTAATTTTAGATAATTACAGCAGTAATACCTTCAGAGAATAACTTGAATTTCTTTTCATTTCCTCATTTTAGTAGACATCCTATACAATAACTAGTATCCATGTTTTTGAAAACCAAGAGTGTACCTTTTGATTTAATAATAAAGTAGTTTGATTGATCTACTTATAAGCTATCTATAATAGTCTATAATAACATGGTAATTAAACCAGAAGGCCAGCCGAAACCGGTTTGGCTCAGTAGTAGAGCATTGGTCTGCGGACTGAAAGGTCCCAGGTTCGATTCCAGTCAAGGGCATGCACATTGGTTGCGGGCATATCCCCCGTAGGGGGTGTGCAAGAGGCAACTGGTAGATGTTTCTCTCTCATCGATGTTTCTAGCTCTCTATCTCTCTAGCTCTTTATCTCTCTCCCTTTCTCTCTGTAAAAAATCAATAAAATATATTTAAAAACAAACAAACAAACAAACAAACAAACAAAAACCAGAAGGCCAGAACAGCAGAACGACCATCTGGACAACCTTATGGATGAAGCTGTGGCTATGAGGGCCGAGTCCCTTGCACAAATTTCATGCATAGCATCTAGTCTAATTATAGGTACACTAGACTATTTATGCAAAAATACCTTAACTTAATCTATACAAGTACATTTTAAAGACTGCTAATTCTAAATAGAAGTCTTTAAAAATATATAACAGCCCTAGTTGGGTGGCTCAATTGGTTGGAGCATTGTCCTGTACACCAACAGGTTGCAGGTTTGATACAAATCAAGGCACATACCTAGGTTGGAGTTTTGATTCTCTCTTCCTCTCTCTCTAAAAATCAGTTAAAAAATGTCCTCCAGTGAGAAATAAACAAATAAATACATAATAAAAAATATAACAAATTGTCCACAATCTCTTCAACACTTCTGATTGTCTTGTTGGTAATAGCCATTCTAACATGTGTGAAATGGTAGCTCTTTGTAGTTTTAATTTGCATTTCTGTAACAGCAAGTGAAGTTGAGCCTCTTTTCATTTATATGTTGCCCATTTGTATGTCTTTTTGGGAGAACTGTCTGTTCAGATCCTCTGATCATTTTCATATTGGATTGTTAACTGGTGTTGAGTTTTGAATTTATTTTGAATATTTACCTCTTCTTAGAGCTTTTGTTGGCAAATATCTTCTCCCATTCAATCAGTGGCCTTTTATTTTGTTTTATTGGTAGTTTCTGTTGCTGTGCAGATTTTTTTGTTTGTTTGTTTGTTTCTATATTCTCATTCATCTATTTTTGCCTTTACTTGCCTTGACTTTGGGGTCAAATTTATAAAATTTTCTCTAAGACTGATGTCCATAGTTAAGTTCCTATGTTTTTTTTAATATAATTTATTTTTTTGGTTTTATATTTATGTCTTTGATCCATTTTTAGTTAATTTTAGTTAATTTTTGTATACAGAGATAAGTAGTAATATAGTTTCATTCTTTTTCATGTGTCTTTCCAATATTCCCAGCACCATATATTGAAGATGCTTTATTTTATACATATTTTTGGATCTTTTACCAAAAATTATTTGCCTATAGTTTCAGTTCTGAGTTCTCAATTCTGTTCCATTGGTCTATGTGTCTGTTTTTCTGCCAATACCATGCAGTTTTGATTATTTATAGTATAATTTAAAGTCAAGTAGTGTGATACATCTTGCTTCATCTTTTTTTTGTCAGGATTTCTTTGCTCTATTTAAGGTCTTTTGTGGTTCCATACAAATCTGATGAGTGTGTGTGTGTGTGTGTGTGTGTGTGTGTGTGTGTTGTATTTCTTTAAAAGATAACATTGGGATTTTGATGGTGTATTACTTGGTAATATGGACATTTAACTATGTTGATCCTTCCATTCCAAGTTCTTTCCATTTCATTGTACCTCTATCAATGTAATTTAATAATACTTTCTAATTTTCAATTTATAGGTCATTCATATCCTTTGTTAAGTTTTTCCAGGTATTTTATTTGTTTTGTTGAATGTTACCATAAATATTTTACTTAGTGAATCAATTTCTAATTTGGTATGTAAAGCTTAAACTATTAGATGGTCAACCTTTGATTAACCTGATACAAAGATCAAAATAAAAAGTCTCTAAGAACATTCAAATACATATAAAAAATTTCCACAAGTGATTTTGAATATTTTCACAATAGTATACAGGAAATTGAACCTGGGATCCCTTCTGTCTAGAGGCTTATGCTCTATTCACTGAGCCAAACCAACTAGAGCTGTTTCTCATTTTGAAAAATTTAAATTGAAGAAAACCTATTCTCCTCAGTCTATTCCAAAAAATCCAAGAGGAAGGAACACTTCCAAACTCCTTCTATGAAGCCAGCATCACCCTAATACCAAAACCAGATAAAGACAACTCAATGAAAGTGAATTACAGGCCAATATCCCTCATGAACCTAGAAGCCAAAATCCTCAACAAAATTCTAGCAAATCGACTCCAGAAGAACATCACAAAGATCATACACCATGACCAAGTAGGATTTATTCCAGGAATGCAAGGATGGTACAATTTCCACAAATCAATAAACGTGATACATCACATTAACAAATTGAAAGATAAAAATCATATAATCATATCAATTGATACAGAAAAAGCATTTGATAAAACCCAACACCCTTTCCTGATAAAAACTCTTAACAAGGTGGGAGTACAAGGATCATACCTCAACATAATAAAAGCTATATATGATAAACCCACAGCCAACATCATACTCAATGGGCAAAAACTAAAACCATTCCCTCTAAGAACAGGAACAAGGCAGGGATACCCACTCTCGCCACTCCTGTTTGACATAGTACTGGAAGTACTAGCCATTGCAATTAGACAAGAGGAGGAAATAAAAGGCATCCAAATTGGAAAAGAAGAAGTAAAGTCATCCTTATTTGCAGATGACATGATATTGTACATAAAAAACCCAAAAGACTCCATTAAAAAACTAATTGACTTAATAAATAAATTTAGCAATGTAGCAGGATACAAAATTAATGCCAAGAAATCCATGGCATTTCTATACACCAACAGTGAAACTACAGAAACAGAGGCTAAAAAAGCAATTCCATTTACCATCGCACCAAAAAAATTAAGATACCTAGGAATAAATTTAACAAAGGAAGTAAAGGATCTATTTTCAGAAAACTACAAGACACTGAAAAAAGAGATAGAGGAAGATGTAAGAAGATGGAAGAACATACCATGTTCATGGATTGGTAGAATCAACATCATCAAAATGTCCATACTTCCTGAAGCAATCTATAGGTTCAATGCACTCCCCATTAAAATACCAATGACATATTTCACTGACCTAGAAAGAACTCTCCAAAAGTTCATTTGGAACAATAAAAGACACCGAATAGCCACAGCAATCCTGAAAAAGAAGAGTGAAGTAGGAGGGATCTCAATACCAGACTTCAAACTATATTACAAAGCCACTGTTCTCAAAACAGCCTGGTACTGGCACAAGAACAGACATATAGATCAATGGAATCGAATCGAGAACCCAGATATCAACCCAAATCACTATGCTCAATTAATATTAGACAAAGGAGGCACAAATATACAATGGAGTCAAGACAGTTTCTTCAATAAATGGTGTTGGGAAAATTGGACAGACACATGCAAAAGAATGAAACGAGATCACCAACTTACACCATTCACAAAAATAAACTCAACATGGATACAGGACTTAAACATCAGACGGGAAACCATAAAAATACTAGAAGCATCCACAGGCAGCAAAATCTCAGACGTATGCCAAAAGAACTTCTTCACCGATACTGCCCCGAGGGCAATGCAAGCTAAAGAGAAAATAAACAAATGGGACTTCATCAAAAGAAAAAGCTTTTTTACAGCAAAAGTAACCATCAACAAAACAACAAGAAAGCCCATGGTGTGGGAGAACATATTTGCAAATAATACCACTGATAAAGGTTTAATCTCCAACATTTACAGACAGCTTATATTCAATACAAATAAAAGGAAGATGAATGATCCAATTAAAAAATGGGCAATGGACCTAAATAGAATATTTTCGAAAGAAGACAGAAGGAAGGCCAAAAGGCACATGAAAACATGCTCAAAGTCACTAATTGTCCAAGAGGTACAAATCAAAACAACAATGTGGTACCATGTCACACCTGTCAGAATGGCCAACATCAACAAATCAACAAACGACAAGTGTTGGCGAGGTTGCGGAGAAAAAGGAACCCTCATGCACTGTTGGTGGGAATGCAGACTGGTACAACCACTGTGGAGAACAGTGTGGAGTTTCCTCAAAAAACTGAAAATGGAACTCCCATTTGACCCAGTAATCCCACTTCTAGGAATATATCCCGAGAAACTAGAAACACCAATCAGAAAGGATATATGCACCCCTATGTTCATAGCAGCACAATCTACAATAGCCAGAATTTGAAAACAGCCTAGGTGCCCGTCAGCAGATGACTGGATCCAAAAACTATGGTACATCTACACAATGGAATACTATGCTGCCATAAAAAAGAAGGAATTCTCATCATTTGCAGCAACCTGGATGGAATTGGAGAACATCATGCTGAGTGAAATAAGCCAATCAATGAAGGAGAAATACCACATGACCTCACTCATTGGTGGATGATAAAGATCATTATAAACTGATGAACCAAGAGACAGATATAGAGAAAGTAAAGCGACAGGCAGACTGTCAAATAACAGTGGGGAGGGGAGGAAGATCTGGAGGAGATAATAGATCAACCGAAGGACTTGTATACATGCATATAAGTACAACCAATGGACACAAAACTCTGGGGAGGGAGAGGATGTGTGGTAGGGAGGGAGGGGGCAAAAAATTAATAAAATATGTAAAAATAAATAAATAAATTAAATTAAAAAAAAATTTCAAGGGCCCATCGCCCAGGAAAAAAAAAATGCTTGACTAATTCTATTATAAAATATAGAACAAACATATGTCAACTATTTATGTCTTCATTAACTATTTGTTGAGTCCTATCTGGCAGTTCTCATGGACTAGGTGTTGTGGTATCTAGATGATAGTCAAAACAATTCTTCAGAACCTCAGAGTCAGTAGAAGACAGACATATGCAGAAATTATCTTTATGGGAAATTATCTGAGAACTGTTCAACAGAGAAGAGAAGCAATTATTGGCAGAGAGTGAGAGATTTCATAAACATTGAACCATTCCATTTTCCAAGTTTAGTTGGAAAAATAAGAAGTACATTAAAGTTAAAAAAAGCAGTATAGGGTTCCATATAATAAGTGAAAGCTAAGTACCATGTTCAATAGATTCTTCATAAGTTTAGTAGCAGTCCTTTTCATTTATCCAAGTTAATGATTGGCAATACAAGGAGGACATGGAACTTGACAAGGCAAAGAGTAGGAAGGGAATTCAAACTAAGACAGGATTTTTGTAAAGCAAGATGATTTGAACCCATCATTGACCCTCCCTTGCAGATTTTTGTTTTTCTACAGTAAAAACAGGTTTTTAGAGTAAAAAAATGGTTTTCCACTTAACTGTGTGCCAGTCATAGTCATGCTGGAAAATCAGCAACAAGTTAGGCATTAGGAAGTTCTCTATCTGGTGCACTGTTTGACATTATTATGTGTTTAGCATTTGCAGAAGAAATTAAATTTAGTTTCTTGATCTATGAGATGAGGATAAATAATATTGAGCAGGTATATGTTGCTTAAAGGATTGCCATGAATATGAAATTAGATAATAGACTTGAGAAATATGTATACAATTAGTGCCTACGTGTGTGTGTGTGTGTGTGTGTGTGTGTGTGTGTGTGTGTGTGTGTGTGTGTGTAAAATAACTTTGGGCTATGTAGACATAATCAGAAAATGCTAAATGTCTCATGCCACCTTTTTCCCAACTATATAGTTACTTTATCTCTTGCTTTATAACTGTTAAAATATATCATAAATACTTAAAAATATAGAGGTTTATTATATACAATGGATTTCCAACATAAAAAATCCTTACATTAGTAGAGTTGGGTAATCAAAATGTTTATCAAAATGAATCTTGTTGGAAATTCTAAGATACCTTTTTAAGTTCCTAAGGCAGATCTTATAATATGTCTGGAATCAGAGTGAAGTTGTATAGCACAAGGCTAATTAATGACAAAGTTAAAACACTACTTGAGTTCTGGAATTCTATTTCAGCCTTCCCTGAGTGTATAGAGAAGTGTGTCATGTTTGTAATCTTTATTATGTTTGAAAAGAAAAACTGCTGCCACTGAGAACCTCTTGTAATTGCATATCACTTCCTATTTGCTTTAGCTAATCAGCAACATTAGTTCCCCTTTGGGGAAAACTATCATTTATAAAATATACTAGAGAACCAATGCATGAAAATTCATGCACTGGTGGGGTAGTCCCTCAGCCTGGCCTGCCCCCTCTCACAGTCCGGAAGCCCTCAGGAGTGGGAGGTGACCTGGTGATCAGGGGAAGGAGACACCCCTATCACACTTCTGCTGCTGCCACTGCCAGCAGCACAAGCCTTGGCTGGCCCTGGTTACCTGAGCTTCGAGTGGCCCTAGGTAGCTGGGCAGCCAACATATGAGGTTTGCCTGTGCCTCGGGCTGGCCCTGGGAGGCTGGGGGGCTGAGGGGAATGGGAGACCACATGCCTGCTGCCCTGTCAGGACTGAAGGCATTGGGCACCACCATCTTGTGATTGTGGGCTCTGCCATCTTTGAGGGTGTGGTAGTCAATTAACATATTCCCTCCTTAATGGCTGTAGGCACCACCATCTTTGAGGGTGGGACAGTCAATTAGCATATTCTCTCTTTATTAGATAGGATTAAAGATGCTGTTGATTTATATCTCTGTAAAGTATAAGTCTATTTCTATGCATAAATTAAGTAGAGTTGCAAATGCACCTTCTATCAATTTGAATTGTGTATGTTTATTCTTTGTTGAATTATATTGTTCTGTTTACTGTAACTCTTATTGTCTTGCATAATTAAAAATAAACATCTAATTGTTCTCCACTATAATCACCCACCTTGGTAGATTTGATAAAATATCATGTGTTTAGTGACTTAATTTTTATAGGAGCAAAACAAAAAATAAAATTTGTAGTCTTTAAATTAATTATTTTTAGCTCAATCATCAGTGCTTAGTATAATATTAAATAAGAAATCATTAAATACTAGAGGCCTGGTGCATGAAATTTGTGCGTGTGTGGGGGGTGTTTCCCTCAGCCCAGACTGTACCTCTTCAATGTGGATCGCTCTCACTATCCTGGCCTACCAAATCCCAACCACTCACCTGCCTGCCTGCCTGATTGCCCCTAATCACTTTTGGTTGCCAGTCTGATTACCCCCTAACTACTCCCCTGCCAGCCTGATTGCCCCCTAACTGTCCTCCCCTCTAGGCCTAGTTGCCCCCAACTGCCCTTTCCTGCCGGCCTGGTCACTCCCAACTGCCCTCCCTTGCCAGTCTGGTTGCCCTTGACTACCCTTCCTCCCTTGCTGGTCTGCTCCCCCCCAACTGTCCTCCCCTGCCAGCCTATTCCCCCTTAACTGTCCTCCCCTGCAGGCCTGGGCCCCCCTCCATCTGCTCTCCCCTGCTAGCCTGATCACCCACAACTACCCTACCCTGCTGACCTGGATGCCCCCCGCAACTGCCCTCCCCTGCTGGCCTGATCACCCACAACTGCCTTCCGATCCCGGCCATCTTGTGGTGGCCATCTTTGACCACATGGGGTGGCCATCTTGTGTGTTGGAAGAATGATCAATTTGCCTATTATCTCTTTATTATACAGGATTATCTTTCTGATAAACTACATTCAATATTTATAATTATATCTAATGTGGAAATATATGACAGAACTTAAAATCTATGACAAATTAGTTGCAAAGGAACCACCCAAAGTCAACTATTCAGCAATAAGAAAAAATGAAATACTGCCATTTGAGACAATACAGGTGATCTTGATAATATCCAGCTAAAAAAATAAGTCAGAAAAGATAAAGAGCAATATGATTTGACTTTTATGGGGATATAAAACTGACAAAGCAATAAATGAGCAAACAATACAAACAAAATCAGATACAGCAACAATATAGTGGTTATAAGATGGGAAAGGGTTTGGGAGAGGTTGAAGAGAGTAAAAGGAGTCAAATATAAAATTCATAAATATGAAAATTTAGGTGGATCAAATATTTCTAATAGAAATGGTACATGTGTATTTCATTAATCACATACTCTAAAATATTATATATTTATATATAAATATACATAACTCTTTATAATCTAATCATGTGTGGTTTTTCTCTCCTCCCAGTGTGTTTTTCTTTATGCATTAAAAGAAGAAACACATAACCATGAAGCTAAGTATCATGATTCCTTAGTAAAGCAGGTATTTGGAATCCCAGGTACACTTTCAGAAACTTTAATAGAAGTGTGTAAATGACACAGCAAATATAAAACAAAAATATATTGATCTCAAAGGATATAACCCTGAACTCTGTTTCCTGTGTGTAATAAGGCAAGCCAAGTAGAATTGACTGTCTGTGAAAATAATCACTCAGTAGCTGTAAGAGAGCATCGTTAGAGAGCATAGATGTTAACCAATTAAAAGTGAACCCAGCATCTAGATGAGGAAAAGAGGAGGGGAAGAAAGTAACTTCAGACATGCTGTGGAGCTAAAGTGACCAATGATTTCCCCCAGCAGATATTAGAGTATTAGGTATTAGGTCTTTCCATCTGATCTTAGGCATAATGTCATAACACTGCAGTCTCCGAAATGTAAAATTAATTTAAATGCTTGTTATAAAAGAGGCAACAATGTTGTTTTTACTATGCTAATATGAAGATTATAACTAGGTGTTTTTTTTTTAATTCTGAGACAAGATGTGAGATATGAATATTTTACTTGAAATGATGCCATTTAAGATATAATAGATATTCACTTTATATTTATCAGTTAATAAATACATTTTGTTTTACATATTGGTGACTACTCATCTGTGATGATACTAAGGATTAAACTATCAGTAGCATCAGGAAAGCTGAGTATATTTTTTACATAAAATATCAAACTAGAATGCAACAATCGTGTTGATCACTTGATTTATAACCATGTCAAGTATCCTATGCTGAATAGTTGATTCCTAAAGTAAATGTGTTGATGTCCTACTTGGAAGCAAATAAATTATTTGGAGTATACATTTTATTTACAATTTTCGTAGTGCATCATTTTAGGTTACTAATATAAGGATATTAAGAAATTATGCAGGTCTGAGTTGAATTTTAGGGAGAATAGAAGGTCACCCAAATAATCGGTGCCAGGAAAGACTCTATTGAAGTGTTCATACTTTTAAATATGTTTCAAAATTTTATATCCCCAAGGAATCAAAATATTTGTAGTGAATGGAGAAAACAGTTACAGTAAACTTTCTGTACAAAAATGAAAATAAAACCAAACAAAAAACATATGTTTTCCCTCAAAGTAGTAAATCTAAAGACAGGAAACAGAGTACAATCCTGAAGTTGTTCCCATGACAGCTGGTAATCAACAGAAGCTATCAGTCCCACTGAGGCTCACTTTAATTTTATTCCCTTGACACTGAATTGCATTTTAAAACTCCACACCAGATGCTGTTTTAGAAACTTGCATTCATACAACATTCTTGCCTGTGAGAGCTGATTGAAAAATCCTATTTTTTAGTGTTGTCCTGGTGGCATACCAATAAATGATAAACTATTGGTGCTCAGCGTCTTAAAAATTATTTTGTAGTCCCAATATACCTTTACTATAAGTTGAAGATTTGGATAAAAAGAGACATACTCAATATTGATGGCTTATATATTTTATGGCTAAAATGGTACAAATTTAAAAAAATCTTGATGAGACACCTTTTTGGAATTAAATGTATTGGGGTGACACCTATAATAATGGAAACATAATATGCTAATTACATGGGACATCCAAATGACTTTCCAGACCTCATTCTGGATGCCCTTCTGGATAAAGCTGTGGTGGTGGGGGTCGAGGCAGAGGTGGTAGGGTTGACTAGGTATACAGGTGAACAGATAGAGGCAGTCAGGCAGGCAGGCAGAGGCAGTTATGGGTGATCAGATAGGCTGGCAAGTGGTTAGGGGTGATGAGGCAGACAGGCAAAGTGATTTGGGGTGATCAGGCAGTCAGGCAGATGAGCAGTTAGAATTTAGCAGTCCCGGATTGTGAGAAAGATGTCCTAGGGATCCCAAATTGCAAGAGGGTGCAAGCAGGGCTGAGGGGACCTCCCCCCATGCATAAATTTCATGCACTAGGCCTCTAGTTGGTTAATAAGATTGTATAGGTTTCAAGTGTACATTTCTATGATATATCATTGTATATTGCATTGTGTGTCCACCACCAAAAGTCAAATAATCTTTCATACACACACACACACACACACACACACACACACACACACACACACACCATATTTTCCGGTGTATAAAACGACCCACTAATTTTACAGTTAAAATATAGGTTTAGGCCTATATTGGCTGTATAAGACTACCCTCCACTTCCGAAGCAACACCAGTTCTTTTTTTATTAGACCACCTCTCTGACTCTGGTCAGTCTGAGCAGGCTTTTTACTAGAACACAGTGGTCATCTTATACACCTGAAAATACGGGGTGGGTGTGTGTGTGTGTGTGTGTGTGTGTGTATCAACCAAGGGTTTAAGAAGGGGAGAGAGAGAGAGAGAGAGAGAGAGAGAGAGAGAGAGAGAGAGAGAGAGAGAGAGAGAGACTGATTGGTTGCCTCCCATACATGTCCCAACTGGACATTGTGCCCCGATATGGAATGGAACCTGCAACCCTCCTGGTGCGAGGGAAAGGCACTAACACATGAGAGAGTAAAGTATGCAAATTAATTGCTATAAGACAATGTAGGAAGTTTAGGGCAAATAAAGAAAGGACTATGGCTTTTAGTAGAAGTCTAAATTTAGTGGTGGCTCTAAGTCAGGGTCCTTAGAAGCAGCAATATATAGCATCTGTCTTAAAGACTTATACTCACTGGTCCCTCTATTAATTTTTTTTAACCACTCCTTTTGCCTGTGAATATAGTTGAGTTATATTTTGTTTTGTTTTATTCTTGCCACTATAAGATAGCTTTTATATATTTTAAAATTAATTAATTTATTCTTTTATTTTTTACTTATTTATTTTTATATCTATTTTATTGATTTTGTACAGAGAGGAAGGGAGAGAGATAGTTAGAAACATTGATGAGAGAGAGTCATCCATCAGCTGCCTCTTGCACACCCCCTACTGGGGATATGCCCGCAACCAAGGTACATGCCCTTCACCAGAATCGAACCCGGTTCCCTTCAGTCCCCAAGCCGGCGCTCTATCCATTGAACCAAACCGGTCTCAGCAAATTAATTTCTTTTTGAAAAGGTAATGCATGTAATTGCTATAGAAATTAAAAGCTAGGAAAGAATATACAATGGAATATATTTTTCTCAATTCCTGTTTACCCAGTACTGTTGTGATATTATTCTAAAAATATCCTATATATTTCAAATATATGTACTTATTTAATTTGCTCTTTTTATATAAATGAATATAATGTGCGAGTATGTGTGTGCTCTTATTTTCATGCTATATTCTTTGTATATAGAAATGCCATTTTTATTCTTTAGATAGCAGTGCATTGCATGAATGTGCTATAACTTAATTACAACAACTCCATTGATGGGCATGTAATGTATTTCTGACAGAAATTCTGCATTCTGATAGACATTTCTTGCTTTCCCATTTTTTAACTATTACAGTTTTATAATATAAGTCTTTATTAAATACTAGAGGCCTAGTGCACAAAATTCATGCATGGGTAGGGTCCCTAGGCCCTGCTGGCAATCAGGGTCAATCAGCACCTTCCTTCCCCTGGATGCTGGCCAGAGACCTTACTTTGTTCTTCATCACCCCTGGTGGTCAGTGCAAATCATAGAAAGCCGTTGAACTGCCAGTCAGTCAAATTCCTGACCTATCAAACTCCAAAGGGGACAGTTTAGCATATTAGCCTTTTATTATATAAAATACCCTTTATCTTAGAAATATATTGAAATATATTAAAATATTTCAAATAGTGAGCCATCCTGAAGCTTCTGAAAAAACTATTATTTTGGTTGTTTTTGTTATTTGGTTTCTTAATTCTATTAGCTCATAATTATAGTGTTATTGTATCCATATTCATGAATTATATTTCTCTGTGTTTTTCCCCTTTGGATTTTTAGAAACATATTTTATTGATATTTTACAGAGAGGAAGGGAGAGCAATAGAGAGCTAGAAACACTGACCAGCTGCCTTCTGCACACCTCCTACTGGGGATGTGCCTGCAACCAATGTACAATACATGCCTTGATCAGAATCAAACCTAAAACCTTTCAGTCCGCCGACAGACACTCTACCACTGAGCCAAACCGGTTTCAGCATCCCCTTTGGATTTTTGTGTAGTATATATTATCATTATTAATAAAACATTTCATTTTCTCTTCCAATGCTTTGAAACATTTTATATAGCACTAAACTTTTTAGAGAATTTTAAAAAATAATTCCCTGGTGGATGCTTTTGTGCTTAGTAAAATTTATTTTTAGAAATGGAGGTAGGTTATATAGCCAACATCATACTCAATGGGCAAAAACTAAAAAAAACATCCCCCCTAAGAATAGGAACAAGACAGGGGTGCACACTTTTACCACTCCTGTTCCACATAGTACTGGAAGTGCTAGCCATAGCAATCAGACAAGAAGAAGAAATAAAAGGCATCCAAATTGGGGAAAAAAAGTAAAACTGTCATTATTCGCAGAAGGCATGATAGTGTAATCAAAAACCCTAAGGACTCAATAAAAAACTACTTGATTTATTCCATAAATGAATGAGATCATCTGATATTTATCTTTCTCAAACTGGCTTATTTCATTTAGCATAATGCTTTTCAGTTACATCTATGCTGTTGCAAGTGGTAATAACTCCTTATTTTTTACTGCAGTGTAGTATTCCATTGTGTAGATGTACCACAGTTTTTTAATCCACTCATCTGCTGATGGTCACTTAGGCTACTTCAGAATCTTAGTTATGGTGAATTGTGCTGCTATGAACATAGGGGTGCATATATCCTTTTGATTTAATAAATGTATTTGGCAACGTAGCAGGATACAAAGTTAACACCCAGAAATCTAAGGCATTTTATACACCAATAATTAACTCACAGAAAGAGAAATTAAAAAACAAAAACAAAATCCCATTTATCATTGCAACAAAAAAATTAAGATACATAGGGATACATTTAACTAAGGAGGTAAAAGATTTGTACTCAGAAAACTACATGACATTGAAAAAAGAGATGAAGTAAGATACAGACAAGTGGAAGAATATCCTGTGTTCATGGATTGGTAGAGTCAACATCATTAAAATGTCCTTAAGACCCAAAGCAATCTATAGATTCAGTGCAATCACCATTAAAATATATGGATCCAGCATTGGCTGCTTTGGCTTAGTGGATAGAGCATAGGCCTGCTGACTGAAGAGTCCCAGCTTGAATTCCAGTCAAGGGCACATGCCTAGGTTGTAGGCTTGATCCCCAATGTGGAACATTCAGTAGGCAGCTGATCAATGATTGATGTTTCAATGATGTTTCTCTCATCATTGATGTTTCTACCTCTCTCATTATATATATATATATATATATATATATATATATATATATATATATAGATATATTATTTTTTACAGAGAGGAAGGGAGAGGGACAGAGAGTTAGAAACATTGATGAGAAAAAAAAAAAACACAAAAAAAAACAAAAAAAACAAAACAAAAAAAACATCGATCAGTTGTCTCCTGCACACCTCCTACTGGGTATGTGCCTGCAACCAAGGTACATGCCCTTTACCGGATTCTAACCTGGCCAAACTGGTTAGGGCTGTCTCTGTTCCTTTATGAAATTAATAAAAATATAGCCGAAACAGGTTTGGCTCAGTGGATAGAGCGTTAGCCTGCGGACTGAAAGGTCCCTGGTTTGATTCTGGTCAAGGGCATGTGCCTTGGTTGTGGGCACATTCCCAGTGGGGCAGCGGGTGTGCAAGAGGCAGCTGATAGATGATTCTTTCTCTCATCAATGTTTCTATCTCTCTATCCCTCTCTCTTCCTCTCTGTAAAAAATCAATAATAATAAAAAAAAAGCAGAGAAGTTTTCCAAACGCTTTCTACTCCACACCCTACCTACACAGCACCTCTTTCATTAGCAACATCATGAACAGAGTGGTACATTTATTACAATTGGCGAACCTACACTGATACATATTATAACTCAACATCCATAGTCTATGTTAGGGCTCACTTGTGTTTTCAATTCTGTCTATTTTGAAAAAAGTACAATGACATGCACACATTATTATGGAACTAGAGGCCTGGTGCATGAAATTCATGAACTGGGGGGTTGGGGGAGGTGTCCCTCAGCCAAGCCTGCACCCTTTCCAACCTGGGACCCCTGGGATTGGGCCTAAACTGGCAGTGGGACATCCCTCTCACAATCCAGTACTGCTGGCTCCAAACTGCCTACCTCATTGACTCTAACCTCTTCTGCTGCCAGCCTGTTCACCCTCTAACCACTCCCCCCTACCAGCCTGATCGACGCCTAACTGCCTTATTGCTCCCAACTGCCCTCCCCTGCCAGCTCGGTCACTCCTAACTGCCCTCCCCTGCCTGCTTGGTTGCCCTCAACTGCCCTCCCCAGCAGGCCTGGTTGCCCCCAATTGCCCTCCCCTGCTAGCTTGATCACCCACAATTGCCCTCCCTTGCCTGCCATCTTGTGGCAGTTACCTTTGACCACATGGAGGCAGCCATCTTGTGTGTTGGAGTGACCGTCTATTTGCATATTACTCTTTATTATATACAATAGTTTTATTGCTCTAAAAATTCTCCATTATTCACCTATTCAGCCTTCACTATATCCTGCCAACTGGCAACTGCTGATCTTTTCATGCTCTCCACAGTTTTGCCTTTTCCAGAATGCCAGTTTGAATTGTATAGAATGTAGGTTTTTTCATATTGGCTTCTTTTTCTCACTTAGTAATATTATTTACATTTCCTCCATGTCTTTCTATGGCTTGACAATTTCTATTTTAGTGCTAAAAATATTTTATTGGCTGCATGTAACATTGTTTTAATTATCCTTTTAACCAAGGACACCTTGGTAGTTTTATTATTATTTTTTTAATTTATTTAAGAGTACATTTGAGCCAATACTGATGACATATGCTGGAGAGCAAGATCTCAAATGCTCCTAGTAGTTTTCAAGTTTTTAGATTATGAATAAAACTGCTACAAAACATTCATGTGCAGTTTTTGTGTGGACATGGTTTTCAAATAATTTATGTAAATACTAGAGTATGATTGCTGGAACTTATGGCAAAAGCATGTTTTGTTTTGTAAGAAACTACCAAACTCTCTTCCAAAATGTCTTTATCAGTTTGTATTCTCACCAGCAATGTGTGAGAGTTCCTGTTGCCCACATCCTAGTCAGCATTTGGTAGTGTTATAGTGTTCTGTATTTTGGCCTGTGTTTCAATATCTTGTTTTAACTTGCTTTTCCCTGATGACATGATGTGGAGCATTTTTCCATATGCTTCTTTATTACTGAATGTCTTCTTTAGTGAGTTTCTATTCAGGTTTTTGGCCCATTAGTTAGTCAAGTTGTTTGTTTTGAATATGAATTTTAAGAGTTCTTTGAACATTTGGGGGAACAGTACTTTATTAGATATGTATTTTGCAAATGTTTTCTTCCAGTCTGTGTTTATTTCGCCATTATCTTGAGTGCAATTCCCAGAGTAGATTAAAAACAAAAACTCTTAATGAGGTACCTCTTATCAATTATTTCTTTCATAAATTGTGATTGGTGATTATCTAAAAGTCATTATAATGTTAAGGTCATCTAGGTTTTCTGCTATGTTATCTTCTAGGAGTCTTAGAGTTTTTAACTTTACATTTAGGTTTACAATTTATTTTGAGTTTATGTTTATCAAGGGTTATAAGATCTGAGTCTAAATTAGTTTTTTAACATGCAGTTGTCCAATCACCATTTATTGAAAAGAATATCTTTTTATTTTCCATTATATTGTCTTTGTTTCATTGTCAAAGATTAATTGACGGTATTTATGTGGGTGTCATTACTGGCTGTAATTGGTTAATATTAAATTTTTATAAGTTGGTGGAAGCTGTTATTATTTTTACATTCCTATACCCCTTATCATTATGAGGAGGTATGTTCCTATACCCCCAGTAAATACCTGAAACTGAAAATAGTACCGAACCTTATGTAAACAATGATTTTTTCCTATACATACATATACTTTATGACTTCCCTTTGGCATATCTGAATTGCCAACATTACTACTCTGGTGCTTTGGGGCTATTATTAAGAAAAATGAGGATTGCTTGAACACAAGCAGCATAATACCATGACCATCAATGTGATAACTGAACTGGCTACTGATGCGTGGGTGGCATATACAATGTGGATATGATGAACAAAGAGATGATTCATGTCTAGACAGGATAGAGTGGAAAGGCATGATATGTCATCACATTACTCATTATAGTGTATAATTTAAAACTTATGATTTATTTTTGTCTGGAATTTTCCATTTAATATTTTTGGACTGCCCTTGACCATAGTTAACTGAAATTGTGGAAAGCAAAACAACAGATAAGGAGGGACTACTGTAGTGGCACATTGAGTAAGGAAACATCCTCAATCTTTTTGGTAGATCTCTAGCAAGTATTTCAGAAAATAGTAAACATATTTTCCCATCTTATAAGATTAATCAGTCCCCTGATAACATCAACTTTTGTAAAATTATTGTCTACTCACTGTTTAAACTCACCTGAAATAAATCCATATCCAATGCCAATAAAACTGTCTTGTAATCTCTGGAGACACTGGAACTTGAGCTATATTAATGAAGAAAGTTGGAAAACTTTCAGTGTCTATCAATAAATTCCCATCAGCAAGAGCAGCAAAGATTTGACTGATATCAGGCTAATAATATGATATTATGTTATTACTGCCTTTTCTCAGTACACTAATGCTATTGATAGGGGTTCATTTTAACATTTGGCTCAGTGCCAGAAAAAAATGTTCTCAGCAAAATCAATCAGTCTTCTGAATATTATTATCAGATCAATCTAAAACCATGTGAATAAGTGTTCAGATTATTTATTTATTTATTTATTTGCAGAAAAGCAGAAAACTGTTTCTTAATTTCAAGTGATATGGTTTTGTTGTGGTTGAATCCATTTAGAAATTTGGAATAATCTGATAACTTACCAAAGGAACTTCACACATAGTAAGTGCAAAGAGCCAACTCTGGAAAACAAGTTGTCATTGTAGAGGACTCTATGTGAAAAGGTATGGAAGATTGTGTTAAATATGTACCGATATTAACACACACACACACACACACACACACACACACACACACCATACTGTCATGTCCTTTTCTCTCAAAAGCAAAGTCCACAAAAAGATAAATTCTATTTACCTAGGTTTATTCTGTCACTGATAATAAAAACTGGAAGCTTACACCTACAACTTGATTTTTTCTTAAACATTATCCACATACATTTATTTATCTGATTCTTTTTTTTAAAATATATTTTTATTGATTTTCTACAGAGTGGAAGGGAGAGAGATAGAGAGTTAGAAACATCGATGAGAGAGAGTCATCGATCAGTTGCCTCTTGCACAACCCTTACTGGGGATATGCCCGCAACCAAGGTACATGCCCTTGTCCGGAATTGAACCCGGGACCTTTCAGTCCCCAAGCCAATGCTCTATCCATTGAGCCAAACCGGTTTCGGCTATTTATCTGATTCTTGAAGACAAGTAAAATATTTTTAAAATTGTATAATATGAAAATAATTGTTACTAGATTAGTCAACTTGAAGTGAAAAATAAAAATTGTAACTAAATAGGTATTATGAATACTTTTTGAACCATAATAAAATTTAGGTGAAACTACAAACTATACCTAAAATATAAATTAAGTATTTGGGGGGAAATTGTAAACATTTCATAAATAAATAATTTGGGATATTTAGGAATTTTGCCTCCTCAAGAAACCTCATTATCTCCAGGAATCTAATACTGATAAGGTAATGAGGACCCAATATTTATGCACATTTTATATATGCATTTCACCTCACATGAATATAACACATTTTTGAAATATGAAGAATAGCATATGTAAGAGACAGCAGGAGCACTGCACAGCACTGCTACTCTGAGTTGTTCTGAGTCCATATATTTTAAATTCAACCTGTGCCTGGGCGGGTTCCTTCTCAAACCCTGCCCACTGTACTAACTGTTGGGAACTTAGTCCAAGTTCCTCCTTTATCCTCTGTTCACTAGGTACAGGTGTTGGGTCCAAGCCCCTCTGCCTAGATGGCCCTCCTAAAATGCCAGGTCTTAGATGGAGAGTCCATGAGAAGTGTGGGTGTATAAGAATAAGTCCTTGCAGAAGCCAGTGGCCATATAGCCACCAGACAAAACAGCTCTTCACAGCAAAGTCCATACAGGCAGGCACCAGACACTGGCTGGCTAACACGTGCATCTTTCCCACAAAGCAGCATTAGTCTCTGTACCCACAGCTATTATCTGAGAAACCGCGCATTGCCTCTAAACTCACCGCCTTACATCATAGCTCTCTGGCTCAGCAGCTTCTGCAGTCTCTCTGGCTCAGCACACTCTACCGGTTAACAAGGTAGCTATATCTGAGCTCTCTACGAGCTATTAGCCTTACATTGTAGCAGTACCAGCTCTCTGCTCCATCTGAGCATTCTAGCCTTTTCCCCTAGTCCACTGGATGGTTAACAACATGCATAATATTCTAGAGATAAAGAAGGCTTCCTGCCAATAGTTATACCATTCATATATTAGCTACAGAAGGGCATACATGGGCAATATACTTTGGGGTTATTGTGCTTATTTTCTTACAACTGCTTATGGTATCTTATCTTAGAGTGGCCCTTGATGTATTGACAAGGCCTCTGTGCTTTAATTAGCCTTGACTAATAGGCATCTCTAGCATGGCTCCCACAGCATAATAATAAAAACATAATCAAAATATAAGTAATCTTCAATAAGCATTTAAGTGAACTATGTAACATTATAAGCACTTTATACATAAAATAAGTGTCATGGTAACTATTATAATAAAAAGAGTTTTACTAACCTAAGTTTTCAAAGCTAGAAAGTGGTCAGCTAGAATTTATATAACTTGCATGACAGCATGTATAGATACAATTAATACACTAATACATTTAACAATTTATTGCATATCGCCTGTGTGCCATCCACTTCTATGAACTAGGAAAAATCTATGGGTACATATATGTTATTTAGGGGAAAAGATATTAAACAAGTAAATTTACACTATATTGCCAGTTAGATATAAACATTATGAAGAAAATTAAAGTCATCCAAAGAGTGAGGAGTTGGCATCTAAACAGAGACTTGAATTTTGTGTAATAACCAGAAGAGATTTGTGAGTGAACAGAATGCCAGGCACAGAGAAGAGAATGCCTTCATGCTTTAGATGAGTATGTATTGCATAGTCAAGGAATAACAAAACGATCAGGAGGAAGAGTCGTGGGAGAATTAAGGATGATTCTGAGAGTAAGGAAGGGACCAGATAGTATATGCCTAGGGAGGAACTTGGAGTTTTATTTTAAGGATGTAGAAAAAACATCCCTAGGGAGTTGACACAAAGTAAGTGATTCTGTCTGATTTGTTTCTTAATGTTGTCTCTGAGCTCTGTGTGAGAGTCAGTACAGCAAGAGCAGGATCAAGGCTGTTTCTGTGTTGAGTTGGTCACCAGCAGAGATGATATGGTAGACTGTGTGGTAGCAGGGGGTGGGGAGCAATTCTGGATATTTTTTGGACTCCTAATTAATAAACATAAAGTGTTTATCTTCTTTGTAATATTTACAATTACACAAATTTATCTTTTCAGTTAATTCTTTTCTTTCTTTAGACTCAGAATACTGCTATCCTTTGAATAAAGGAGATAATTCCCTTGGCCAGGTAGCTCAGTTGGTTAGAGAATCATCTTAATATACCTGAGGGCTTAAACCCTGGTTAGTTAGAGCACATATAAGAATCAATGAATGAGCCGAAACCAGTTTGGCTCAGTGGATAGAGTGTGGGCATGTGGACTGAAAGGTCCCAGGTTTGATTCCGGTCAGGGGCATGTGCCCTGGTTGCGGGCACATCCCCGGTGGGGGATGTGCAGGAGGCAGCTGGTTGATGTTTCTCTCTCATTGATGTTTCTAGCTCTCTATCCCTCTCTCTTACTCTCTGTAAAAATCAATAAGATATATTAAAAAAAAAAAAAGAAACAATAAATGAATACATAAATACATGGAACAAGCCTCTTTCTCTCTCTCTTCCCCCAAACCCTCAAATCAATAAGAAACAACTAAAAAAAATAAATAAATGACAGAAATGTATATCCTTCCTGTTTTTTAGATCTATTTTCTCATGCAGTTTTGAATATTTTATCATCACCTCATACTGTGGTAAGTTCAGTATGCTCCACATCTTTGAGATCATTATTTTAAGTGTAGCTATTTGAATAATTCTAAAATATGGCATGTAGTGTTGGGTTTAAAATGAAATAATCTTCCCTGTGTAGTTCTCTACTGAATATAATTTTCTTAATTGTAGCTAATGCTAACCTTTATTATAATATACTGATCAAATATACTGCAGACAAATTGTTACATCAATCCTAACTCCCTTTATGAGAACTGGGATAAAGTGCAAATAATTTTTTTAAAAATTATATAAAATGAAGATAGTTTCTAATGCTGCCATTATTTTTATCCTTATGTAATTTTGAAGGAGAACTACTAATAATTTCATGTTCAAAATATATGCAGGCAATTAAAGAATGAAAAAATACATTTTCTTAAGAGAGTGTAAAAACTGACTTTGAAAACTGTACTGAACATAACTTTTTCTGGTACTTTAGTTTTTCCTTATTTCTCTGAGAACTGCTTTTTGTCTAAGGCATAGAAGCCATATGAAGTAAAGATGTAATTGATTGTGAATATATTCATGTGTAGAAGGCTGGCCTGAGTCAAAGGGAAAAATGCAGCCGAGATAGGTGAAGAGTCTGAGGCAAGAGACACAAATGAGCCCTGACAGTGTTCAAGCCCTGATAGTGTATGCTAGGGTTCGGTTCTGTTAAACACCACTAGTGTCTTATAAATTTCCTGCTTAATATGAGCTGGAATTGTAACAAGAGCGTTAAATAATACAACTGTTTAGAAGTCAAGCTCTTGGGATAAATGTAGGATGACTCCCTTTGAGCAAGAATATCATACCTAATAAAAGAGTAACATGGAAATTAACCATCACTCTGCTACACCCACAAGCCACACCCATCAGCCAATCAGAGTACATATGCAAAGTAACCCCAACTAAGATGGCTGCCACCACAGAAACCAGGTGGGAGGTTTGGTTTCCCCTGCAATGGAGAAACCAATTGTTTCCTTCATTAAAGGATACAAAGTTTCAATTATAGAAGAAAAATCCCAAGAAAAATGGTGGCAGCCACAGAGCTGGACAGAGCAGGGTAAGATTGCCCCCAGCGATGGAGGAAGCCAAGCTTTCCACCTGCCCTGGCAGGCCTAGGCCTCCACTCCAGGCTACAAAGTTTCAATTGTAAAAGATAAATATATCCCAGATACCAGGGCTTCCGCTTGGGTCACCAAGCGGCATGACTGGCCTGCAAACCACCACAGGCCCCTCGCTCAGGCCACCCCAAGCCCCAAGGGAAACCCCACCCTCATTCGGGGCACCCTTCAAGGAAAACCAGCTGCCAGCCCTCCCCCCCCCCCCCATGCACCAGGCCTCTATCCTATCTAATAAAAGAGTAATATGCAGATTGACCATCACTCCAATCAAGTTGGCAGGCAGAAGCAGTTAGGGACAATCAGGACAGCAGGAAGGTGAGCAGTGGGGATCCAGCAGTCCTGGATTGTGAGAGGGATGCCCAACTGCCCCTTTAGGGACAGTCAGACATCCCTTGAGGTGTCCCAGATTGGAGAGTGTGCAGGCTGGGCTGAGGGACTCCCCCCCTCCCCGCCCTGTGCATTAATTTTGTGCACCGGGCCTCTAGTTTAAAATATAAGGTTCCATGATTTTGTTTAAAGAGAATCTACACATTTTCTATATTATTAATATACAGATTATCTGATTACTTATGGAGATAAGTACCCAAAAACAGCTACCCCCAAAAAATAAATAATCAGAGAATATCATTAGTGATGTTGTTATTCTCATGGTTTTAAAAATACTATTTATATGTGGTGATTTCCAAATTTTGTCTATATTTTAGAACTTTTCTGTTGAGTCTATACTCATATAATTTAGTCTCATATATCCAACATCTCAAGTTAAATGTCTACTACATTTTTTTAAAACTCAAAAAGTCCTTTTCTCTTTTATCACAAGCAATTCGTCTTCAAATCCTACTGCTGTGAGCATCAAAATATGCCTGATCTGACCACTTATTATCACTGCCACTGCTATTTTCCTGCCACAAATGTTTCACCAAAACACTTGAATACCTTCTACATTCTGTCTCCTTTCTGCCATTGTCCCTTTCAGGAAAGAACTGTTAGGATGCAAGGGTGATTTTTTTCCCCTGGATCCTTGTCCAGATGGATTTGAAGAATGAAGCCATGGACAAAAGGTGGTAGATGAAAAGAGTGGAAATCCTATATAATAAAAGGGTAATATGCAAATTAACCATCACTCCCCCATAAGATGACACTGCCCATAGCCACAAAATGGTGGCACCCATTCCTCTGAGCCATGCCAGAGTCCCCCAGTCCTGAGGGCAGGGGTGGCCACTGAGAGTGGGCATCATGAGCAGTCTGGCGAAATGTCTCTGGGCCATGGAGAGCCTCTGGTAGCAGGCACAGAGCAGTCAGGCCTCACATATGGATTCTGTCTGGGTTTCTATGGTCCTGAGGGGGTCGCAGCATCTACTTCATGCAGCTTCTGCCCCATTTGCCCAGAGGCATGGCATCAGGGTGGCACTCCAGGACTTGGGGCTGTCCCTCGGCACTCTGGCCATGTGGGGTAAGGACTCCAAGACTTCGACCAGAGGGGAAGAGCCTGGAAGCGTGGTAAGGAGCATAGGTGCTGGCCCTGTGGGTTGGGGCATGGCCTTGGCCTGCCCCAGAGGTTGCGGGAGGGTGAGCTCAGGCACAGGAATTACTAGAGTTAAAAGCAGGGACATGGGCACAAGGGACAGATGTGGAGTCAGCAGAATGAAGGTGAACACCAACAGAGGGGCCATGGAGGAGTAGTGTGCAGAAAAACATACCCTGAACGAGAGGGGCGCCCAGCCCACAGGGCCTGGCTTCGCTGCCCTCAGAGGCGGCCAAGGAAGTGCTGCTGGAAGGAGGTGTGAACTCAGGGGAGGGTGGGGCGGGGCCAAGTCACTACGCAGGCCTGGGGACCATGGAAGAGGCTCTGAGCAAAGCTGAGGCCTTAGGGGGCGTGGCCGGGGCGTGGCTTAAGGCGCCCCTGTTGTGCTGATAGGTTGTTTTGTGAATAAGCAAAGTGATGCCATCAGTGTGAGGAGGCGTAGCCAAGATGGCCGCCCACATGAGCCTCATCCCAGCAGCAAGGGCAGGGTTTGTGCTCAGAGCATTCGGGTAAGGCATGGGAGGAGGTTTGCAGGGGGGTGTCCCAGGTCTTGGGCGATATCTCGCCATGGGCTGCTAGCATATTGTAAGCAAATACAGACTTCCACTTAGGAGGGTGTCTTCATGCTGCCTTCTAACTGATTACTTTTTACAGAATATCAGCTTCAGAGCCCAAACCCCATGGTGTCCCCCTCATTCTCTCTGGCTTATCTTGTAGCATTTCTCTGTCTCCTGTGAAAATCTGGTTTCCTCTTTCTGCCACTTGTCTGCATTTCTCTGTCCTCTGTGAAAGTATGTTTCCTTTTCCCCCATGGTCTGTGGGTTTTCCTTATCTCCTATGAATGGATGTCTTCTCTTATCCCGTGACACCATTTTTCCCACTCTGTGAGTATGTGCCTTCTGGTGGCTCCAAGCCTTCACCTATTATTCCTCCCCTGTGGACCCTCTTTATTTCTTTTTCTTTTTCTTTTTCTTTTTCTTTTTTAATATATCTTATTGATTTTTTTTTTTTTTAACAGAGAGGAAGAAAGAGGGATAGTTAGAAACATTGATGAGAGAGAATCATAGACCAGCTGCCTCTTGCACACCCCCTACTGGGGATGTGCCCACAATCAAGGTATATGCCTTTGACTGGAATCGAACCCGGGACCTTTCAGTCCGCAGACCAACGCTCTATCCACTGAGCCAAACAGGTCTCGGCAAGGACCCTCTTTATTTCTAAAACACCCTAAACCTGCCTATTTTATTCTTAAAACTCCTTTCATTATGTTAATACAAAAATTGGATCTTCTCACTCCCCAGTTAAAAAGCTTTGGTGGAAAAAAGACAACTGCATCCTAAGGAGTTCTGTCTCCCTGCTCCAAAAACCGGACTGAATTTTTCTCTATTCTGCAGAACATTAAAATTGAAAATCCAGCTGAGAAAAGCTGATTGGAAATACTGCAAGCAGAGAGTTTGGCCAGAGGACAGGAGAACAGTCGGAGTGGGTGAGCCAACTGAGGGACTTTGTGGCAACTCCTGGCCCCTGGAGTGTGGGGTCTCAACCACACACCGGGACCCCCAAACCAGAGCGACAGAGAAAGGAAGGGAGCACGTGTAGCATCTGACAGTGGGATTCGCTGGGGGGACTCGGACTGTCTTATCCCAGGTAAAAAGGTGAGTGCTGGGTTACAACACCAGCCTGGGAAACCTACCTTAATTCGTGTGTGCGGAGGGGCCATTCAGCAGAAATCCGGACTGGTGGAGGCATGTGAGCAGACTGGCTAGCGATGAATCGGAGGAGTCTATTCTCTGAAAGAGCTTTGGATAGAGTGCGGGATGCAGACTAGTCAGTGTCCGAGAAAGAGATGCAATCCTCCCGCCTCCTGCAGGGAGGAGAGTTTCCTTCCTCCACTGTGGAAGGAGCTGGGAAAATGCACCCCAAAGGCTGGGCCTAGTGGTAGGGTCCTCAACAACTGAAACATCTGGGTTGGTGAGAGCCTAGGCAGAAGCCCTGCGCAGTGAAAGCTTGCTGTGGTGGAAGACTAGAGAACCAAGGTGAGCTGTTTTTGTTTATTTGTTTGTGTTCTTTTTGTAATTCCTGACCTCTGGAAGTGGTGACAGGGGTTGGGAGTGGCCAAGGCAGAACTGAAGATGGGGAGGAGAAAAACCACCTTCCCACCTCTCCTGCAGCTATGGGCACCATTCCCAACACAAACCTGTTGAAACCACCCTGACCAACCTTGCAGAGCCCAATTGTGTGAGGGAAGGAAAGTAGCCTAGAACAAGTATGTTCAAAGGACCAGCCCTGAAGCAGACCTAATCCCTGGGCTAGGGAGGCCCTACCTACGGGACTATCTTGGGAGCTCTGCAGAGCTTTCACCAGGTTGCCCAGGCCCAGGACTCCATGGGCCTGCACCAGAAAAAGGCCAGAGGCCCAGGACCCAACATTAAAGGGCCAGGTAAAACAACATCAAAGCAAAATCCAGCAAGCTCCACAAGGAGCAGGGCCAAATGTTTTTTTGTGTTTCTTTTTTTAGGTTTAGGTTTTAGATTTTGTTTGGTTTTTAGTTTTCCTTCCCCTCCCCTCCCCTCCCCCTCTCCTCCCCTCCCCTCCCCTCCCCTCCCCTCCCCTCCCCTCCCCTCCTTTTCCTTCCTTCCTTCCTTCCTTCCTTCCTTCCTTCCTTCCTTCCTTCCTTCCTTCCTTCCTTCCTTCCTTCCTTCCTTCCTTCCTTCCTTCCTTCCTTCCTTCCTTCCTTCCTTCCTTCCTTCTTCTTTGGTTTGTTTTTCTTTCTTTTTTTTTTTTTTTGATTTTTCTCTTTTCCCATATTCTTTAATGGTTATTTTTAATTTTAATCTTAATTTTTTCTTTTGCATTTTCCTTATTTTTTGTTAATTCTTATTTTGAATCCATTTATTTCTTTCCCCATTATATTTCCCTATTCTATACTTTATATTTTTAGTATTATTAATTTTTAAAAGTATTATTTCATTTCTTATTTTTTTATCTTTCATTTTTTATACTTATCCTTTTTCTGGTCCCTTTCTTCTTTGCTATCAGATTCTCTTTTACTTACTAATTTAATTTTTTCTTTCCTCATCTAATTATTTCAGTCTGGTGTCTTCTAGTATTTTTTTCTTTCTTTTTGCTTTTTAGTTATTTGTGGTTTTTGTGTTTTTTTCCTTTCTTTTTTTCCCATGTGTTTTTTGTTTGGTCAGGTTTTGTCTTGATTTGTTCTATCAGCAATGGTAAAACAAGTGGCACTATGTGATCAGGTTTGAGAATCGCACTCATTGAGCCTGAGGACTGAGTCAAACTACAAGTGGAATAATAGCAATCAAGACCCAAATTCAACAGAAGAAACCATATAACTCACAGAAGGGTCATTTCTAGAGCAACCAGCTCAGGAAACCAAGGAGACTATATCACTGGGTGCCACAAGAATGCCACCCCACCTCAGAACAAAAGACTCACAGTGGATGAAAGTGAAGAGATGGTAAAAAAATATATATTGATATATATTCCATGCAAATAGAAATGAAAAAAGAAAAACCTGGAATATCAGTATTTGTATCTGACTAAATAGACTTCAAAATGAAGGCCATTTCAAGAGACAATGACGGTAACTACATAATACTAAAGGTAACAAATATATATGCACCCAATATAGGAGCATTTGACAAAATTCAGCACCCATTTGCGATTAAAAAAAAAAAAATTTCTCAGCAAAGTGGGAATAGAAGGATCATATCTCAACATAATAAAAGCCATACATGATGAATCCATAGCCAACATCATCATACTCAAAGGAAAAAAGATAAAACATTTCCCCCAAACACAGGAACAAAACAGGGATGTCTGCTTTCAGCATAGCATTATAAGTCCTACCCACAGTTATCAGACCACAAAAAATAAAAGGCATCCAAATTGGAAAGGATGAAGTAAAACTGTCATTATTCACAGATGACATGATATTGTACATTGTAACCCTAAAGACTCCACCAAAAAAACCCCTACTAGATTCAATACATTAATTTGATAATGTAGCAGGATACAATATTTACACACAGAAGTAAATGGCATTTAACACACCAATAATGAATTATCACAAAGGGAAACAAACAAAAATAATCCCAGTTATCATAGCAACCATAAAATTAAGATTCTTAGGACTGAATTTAACCAAGATAGCAAAAGACTGGTACTCAGAAAATGACAGAATGTTGAAAACAGATAGAAGAAGATATAAACAAGTGGAAGGCTAAACTGTGTTCATAGATTGCTATAATTAAAATCATAAAAATGTCTATACTACCCAAAACAATATATAAATTCAACGTGATCCTTATTAAAATACCATCAGCATATTTCACAAATCTGTAACAACTATACCCAAAAAGGTATCCTATATAATAAAGATGTAATATGCAAATTGGAATTGACGATCACTGCAACATACAAGATGGCTTCCCCTATATGGTCAAAGATGGTTGGCAGGGAGGGCAGTTGTGGCCAATCAGGCCTGCAGAAGAGGACAGTTATGGGTGACCAAGCTGGCAGAGGAGGGCAGTTGGGGGCAACCAGGCCAGCAGGGGGAGGGTAGTTAGGGGCAATCAGTCTAGCAGGAGAGCAGTTAGTCATCAATCAGGCTGGCAGGAGAGTGGTTAGGGGGTGATCAGTCTGTCAGGCAGAAGTAGTTAGGAACAATCAGGCAGGCAGGCAGGCGAGCGGTTTCTGACACATAGTAATTGGTCATTTAATATTTGTGAATGAATGATTGCATTCTTGGGTCATTGATTATGAAAATGGCTTCATCTATGAGATGGTTAGGCCATCACACAGAGCTAGTTAATTTATACTTCAAGTAGAATTTAAAAATGCAATGTGTAATCACATTTCTTCATACTACAAATTCCACAGAACCATTTGAACATATAAAAAATAAACCATCCCAGCAAACAGGCAAACTCACAACTGAAGAAACAACCATTGTGCTGTAGAAAAATTAAAGTATATAAAAAATCAACTACTAAAAGCAAGCACAATACTCCAGATTCCACTAAAGTGAGGAGAAATAGAGCTTCAACATCACTTAATGCATGACTACATTACTTCTCCCTACAAAATCTGATTATGTTGGCAACTTTGAAGCATCAAAAAGTGCATCCATTTTATTTTGCACTATTTAATAGGATATAAAAGAATAGTTTTATAAAAATTATAAAACTAACATCTTCATGCTTAAGAATTTAAACTATTTTTAGAACATTATTTAACTGGAAATTTCCTTGATGCTGGATAAATAAAATTGCTCTCTTAATGTGTTATATATAATGCATGTATAAAATATGATAAAGTATCTTTAAAACTAGTGCAATTTTAGTCAGAGGACCTAATTTCAGGATTTCAAATATTGTCACAACTTGTTTGACTTTGAACACATTATTGAACTGCTTTGAAATTGAAGTTTTTCATTTTAAAGGCTTACTGCTAGGATTAAATGAAATAACATTGATCTTTGTAATTACCTAACACACTTCTTTGCACATAGGGAATGATATTTTAAGTCTTTTGGAATTCAATTAAATATGCTCAAGTTTAGTTGAGAGAGTATGTAACTTAGCTGAATTTGACTAGATATGTTTTTCATAATCAACAGTACTTTAAAGTAGATTGTTTGAAATATAATCTGCAATAAGCCTCTAAAAATACCTAATGATTTCCAAAATAGAAACGCAGTAAATCTGGTGTGTGCTACTACCTAGATATATTATTAAACATCTTTTGAAGTTTCAGAATATTTCCTGGAAAATTAAACTATTTTTTATTATTATTTAGGCTGTAAAAGCTCATAATATAAAATAAAAATTCTCATTTTTAAGTTTAATTTTGCTCATAAATTGATAATTGTGTCATCTTTTCTCTATGTTTTGTTATTTCTCTTTATAAGACCCCAGTAAAACAATCTAATCTCTCTTTATTATTCAGGATGACCATTTCAACATAATTGCCTAGAACAAAATCAATCAGATGATAATGTGTTACTCTTTGAAAAGTATGCAGCTTGTAAATATAGCAATTCCTTGGTCTACTTATTTCCCCAAATGTAAACATAAAGAAAATAAAAATGCAGGTTGACTTATGACATTAAGAATATATTTTTGTGAAGCATTAACTATATTTTTCATAATATCTGATTTTATTATTTGGGATTTTATTACCATAAGGCATAAAATATGTTATAATGATCAATCCCCAGTAATTTACAGAAATACAAGGGCTGTCACTCAGATTTGGGGATGATGTAATGAAAAATTTATAATTAAAGAAAAGTTTAACTCTGTACTAAAATACATTCACAAAAATGTATTAAAACACCACCCACAAGATGAAAGTAATATGGGTAAGATAAACTAGAGTGATATTTTTCTGAGTGTTAAATATAAATAGAACATGAGAAGCAATTTTTATAGATTACAGTATTAGATGCTAAAGAGGAAAACTGGGGGAATTAAATAGGCATTAATACACACACCTAGATACATATTTTATAGTGAAAATTGCTCATTTATCTCTTTGAAAATATTTTACTGAGCTTCTCCTTCATACATAGCATAGCACTTTGTGGGAAACTGGAAAGGATATAGTAAATTTTATTTGCCTTTATAACTAATGCAAAAATAGTGCTAATAAAACACCACAAGAGAACTATACTTCACAACCCTTGTCTTGTGTGCAAGCAATAATATTATGTGTGTGAAGTTCTGTCTTACTCTTCAACTAGAATCAGGCCCAGGAGAATGGAAAGCATTTCCATTTACTAATGGGAGGAAGAAAGGACTAAGAGGTCCTCATGGCTTTGGATGTCCCTGGGTATTTGTGCACACCTGGATTTAGCCCCCTTCCCCCAGCCTGTATGCAATAACCCAGTTAATGGGCAGTGCTGAGGTTCTTAATTCTGAATTTTTCCAGCAACTCCTGCATTAGTCTGCATGTGAGGCCTCTTCCCTGCTTTGATTGATTTCTGATACCCTGCAATAGGCTCAGCCAGAGGCTTAACCAGGGCTACAGCGTTTATCTAGTACAAAATACTAGGAAGATCAGCTTAGACTTTATGGAAGAATTTATCATTGAATATGGCTTTGATGGGTAGACAGGATTTGGTGCACAAAGTTAAAGAGGAAGTCTTTTCTAAACAAAAAACAATATTAATAAATAGATAAATAAAAGCCAGCATCTGGAGAGTGCACAAATTATGAGAGTCACAAAAAGCAATGTTTGCCAGGAGAATCGTGCTTAGGTTAGAAACTAAGCTGCTAATATTGGAGAATAAATGCCAGATTGCAGATTATCCCATATTAAGCCCTATCTCAGCTTTCCAGAAAGAAAACCCAGCCATTTTGAAGTCTTTATCTATCTTAGAAACAAGGAGTGTCACTGCTTGCATACCAAGAGCCACCTTCCTGAGACCAGTAATTTTTAGGAACACCATCTCTGAGTCTCATTCTGAAATTATCAACCTCCAAACCACACAGCTTTGTCATCCTCCACTCCAACTTCTGACTATTCTCCTGGAACAGCCAGGTCACCTATATAACTGGATTTGTTTGGAACTCTCAAAGGCAGGGTTGATTTACCTCTACCCAGGAAACTTGTCAGTAAAGTTAGAAAAAAGGGAAAAATCTATTCAAGGCAACTTCCTTGCTAACGCCCCATTTTGAGGGCAATGATTGGCCTTGTTTCCAGAATCGTTCTTTTTTTTTTTTTCTTATCTTTTTTCAGATAAAATATCTGAAATGACCCAGACTCTAACATATCTGCCATTACTGCTCTGCACTTATGAAATTATCTCCAAGTTTCATTCCCAAAAATAAGTTCTCTCCAACACTGAAATAGACTGAAATGCACATGGACAATCTGTGCTTGAACTTTGGGCTAATCATAGTTTTTGGTGACATGTTGACAAAGTGAGTTTGGCTAATTTAAACAAATTATAATCTATTGGAAAGATTTGAGAACTAGCACAGATTAACACCAATAACAAGATGTTGTAGATGAGTTTTGTGAGAAGCAAGGAACCCATGAAAGACAGAGCATATCAGAATGCTGCTGCTGCTCCCTCTCTCATAAGCCATACACAATCCTCTGTACTGGATACAGTAGATGTTGTCCTTGCCACAAGGTGTAGCTGCTGTTCAGCCTTCTGTCCATTTACCTGTGTCATGCATACCAGACTCAGAGGCTAAGGTCTGAGCAGAGCAAGGTTGTATCCATGCCTTGATGCCCCTGTCCCAAGTCTGTAGCAAGGGTTCCAGCTGGCCTTTTTTTTTATTTTATTTTTCCTGTTCACTATTCAACAAGCAGTTTTAAAACTTTAAAAATATATTTTCTAGATAAAAATTGGAATGGTAAACAACCCATTGCTGGTTTGTTATCATTAGCTCATATGCTCAGTGCCATTCACCTTTTCATCCCATGTTTCCTTAGTGCTTGAAATCACCTATCATCATAAATCAAACCAAAAAACAAACTGAAGTCATGAAGGATTTCACATTGAAATTTTGTATTGACAATGTCCCAAGCTTGCTTTTTCCATCCAGCTCATCAAACTGAAAATAGCCAAAACCATGTTTATCATTATTCCCTCTGCCACAATAAATTTTTTCCTGACTTTTCTATTTCTGCTGGTGACACCATTATTCTTCTAGTCATCCATGCTGAAAATGCTGTACATATATTTTAACATTTGCTTCTTGTTAGATACCACATTGTCATAAAACACCATCTTTTGCACACTGAATTTTAATAGTCACTTCAGTTGTTTTTTATATTAGCTCCATAAACTTACTTAATCTCCTTTTACCTCTCACTTTATCTTTTACAAGAATATTCTAAAACAGAATCACAGCTCCACTTGCTGGCCTTCTAATCCATCCTTCCTGCCAGAAAACATCCTCACAGCACGCCTTCACTGTATCATCAATCTGCACATAGACTTCAACAGCTTCTTTTTACCCCCTAAAAGGTTTGCATCACCTACATGTGTGTGTGTGTGTGTGTATGTGTATATATATATACACATACACCCAGACTCTAACATATCTGCCATCACTGCTCTGCACTTATGAAATTATCTCCAAGTTTCATTCCCAAAAATAAGTTATATATATATATATATATATATATATATATATAATTTCTTTATTAAGGTATTACACATATGTTCTCATCCCCTCTTTACCCCCTTAACCACCCCCCCCCCCGACTCATACCCTCAGCCCTCTGCTGTCTGTGTCCATTGGTTAGGCTTATATGCATGCATACAAGTCCTTTGGCTGATCTCACCCCTTACCCCCACCCTCTCCTACCTTCCCTCTGAGTTTGACAGTCTGATCGATGCTTCTCTGTTTCTGGATCTGTTTTTGTTCATCAATTTATGTTCATTATATTTGATAAGTGAATGAGATCATGTAATATTTATCTCTCTGACTGGCTTATTTCACTTAGCATAATGCTCTCCAGGTCCATCCATGCTGTTGCAAATGGTAAGAAGTCCTTATTTTTTACTGCAGCCTAGTATTCCATTGTGTAGATGTACCACAGTTTTTTAATTCACTCATCTGCTGATGGGCACTTAGGCTGTTTCCAAATGTTGGCTATGGTAAGTTGTGCTGCTATGAACATAGGGGTGCATATAAATTTTCTGATTGGTGTTTCTAGATTCTTGGGATATATTCCTAGAAGTCGGATCACAGGTTAAATGGTAGTTCCATTTTTAGTTTTTTGAGGAAACTCCATACTATTCTCCACAGTGGCTGCACCAGTCTGCATTCCCACCAGCAGTGCAAAATGGTTCCGTTTTCTCCAAATCTTCACCAACACTTTTTATTTATTCATTTATTCTGATAGGAGTGAGATGATAATATATTTGTAATTTTGATTTGCATCTCTCAGATAATTAATGACTTTAAGTATCTTTTCATATGTCTCTTGGCCTTCTTTCTGTCTTCTTTCAAAAAGTATCTATTTAGGTCCTTTTCCCTTTTTTTTTTTATTGGATTGCTCATTTTTTTGTTAAGTTGTATGAGTTCCATGCAAATTTTGGAGGTTAAAACCTTATTAAAGATAACATTGGCAAATACGTTCTTCCATGCAGTTTGCTTTCGTGTTGTTTTGTTGATGTTTTTCTTTGCTGTGCAAAAGCTTTTTATTTTGATGTAATTCTGTTTGTTTATTTTTTCTTTAGTTTCTATTGCCTAAGGAGAAGTATCAGTGAAGAAATTGCTTTGGCATATTTCTGAGATTTTGCTGCCTGTTCATTTCTCTAGTATTTGTATGGTTCCCTGACTTATGTATAAGTCCTTGATCCATTTTCAGTTTATTTCCATGTATGGTATAAGCTGGTGGTCTAGTTTCATTTTTTGTTTGTTTGTATCTGTCCAATTTTCCCAACACCATTTATTGAAGAGACTGTCTTGACTCCATTGTGTGTTCATGCCTCCTCTGTTGACTATTAATTGGGCATTTTGGTTTTGGTTGATTTCTGGGTTCAATATTCTATTCCATTGATCTAAATGTCTGTTCTTCTGCCAGTAACGGGCTATTTTAAAAACATTGGCTTTGTAATAGAGCTTGATATCTGATACTGGGATCCCATCTACTTTGTTCTTCCTTCTCAGGATTTCTGCAGCTATTCAGGGCATTTTTTTATTCCAGATGAATTTTTGGAGAGTTCTTTCTAGGTCTGTAAAACATTCCTTTGGTATTGTAATGGGGATTGCATTGAATCTACAGATTTCTTTGGGTAATGTGGACATCTTGATGATGTTGATTCTACCAATCCATGACCATGGTATGTTCTTCCATCTGTTTATGTATTCCTCTATCTTTTTTTTTTTTTCAGTGTGTGTTAGTTTTTCACATATAGGTCTTTTACCTCCATAGTTAAATTTATTTCTAGGTATCTTATTTTTTTGGTGCTGTTTTTAGTCTCTCTTTCTTTAAGTTTACTATTGGTGTAAAGAAATGCTATAGATTTCTTGGTATTAATTTTGTATCCTGCTACATTACCAAATTAATTTATTAAGTCTAATAATTTTTTATGGAGTCTTGAGAATTTTCTATGTACAGTATTATATCCTCTGTGAAGAAGGACAATTTTACTTTTTCTTTTCCAATTTGGATTATTTTTATTTCTCCTTCTTGTATCGATCACAATGGTTAGTACTTCCAGCACTATGTTGAACAGGAGTAGAGAGAGTGGGCATCCCTGTCTTGTTCCTGTTCTTAGGGGAAACGGTTTTAGTTTTTGCCCATTGAGTATGATGTTGCTGTGGGTTTGTCATATATGGCTTTTATTATGTTGAGGTATGACCCTTCTATTTCCACCTTTTTGAGAGTTTTTATCAAGAAAGGGTGTTGGATTTTGTCAACTGTTTTGTCTGCATCAATTGATATGACTATCTGATTTTTATCTCTCAGTTTGTTTATGTGATATATCATGTTTATTGATTTGCACATATTATACTATACTTGCATCCCTGGGATAAATCCTACTTGGTTATGGTGTATAATCTTTCTGATGTACTGCTGGATCTGATTTGCTAGAATTTTGTTGAAGATTTTAGCATCTATGTTCATGAGGGATATTGGTCTATAATTCTCTTTCATTGTGTTTTCCTTATCTGGTTTTGGTATTAGGGTGATGCTGGCTTCATAGAATGAGCTTGGAAGTACTCCTTCCTCTTGAATTTTTTGAAATAGTCTGAGGAGGATAGGTTTTTGTACCTTCTTGAATGTTTGGTATAACTCCCCTGTGAAGCCATCTGGCCCTGGGCTCTTTTTTGCTGGAAGCTTTTTGATGACTCCTTCAATTTTTTCCATAGTTATATTCTTTTTTATATTTTTATAATCTTCCTTAATGAGTTGTGAAAGGTTATATTTTCCTAGGAATATGCCCATTTTCTTCAGGTTGTTTAGTTTGTTGGAGTATAGTTGTTTTTAACAATCCACTGTATTTTTGTGGGGTCTGTTGCTATTTCTCCTCTTTCATTTCTGATTTTATTTGAGTTCTCTCCCTTTTTTTCTTAGTGAGCCTGAATAGAAGTTTGTTAATCTTATTTACCCTTTAAAAGAACCAGCTTTTGGATTTATTTATCTTTTGTATTTCTTTTTAGTCTCTGTGTCATTTATTTCTGCTCTGATATTTATTCTCTCCTTTCTACTCTGAGCTTTTCTTATTGCTCTCTTTTTAATTATTTGAGTTTACTACCATTTTTTCTTATTTTTTTAGATAGACCTATAGAGCTATAAACTTTCAGAACTACTTTCATTGTGTCCCATAGATTTTGGATTGTTGTGTTTTTATTGTCATTATTTTCCAGGATGTTTTTCATTTCTTTTTTGATCTCATTGGTAACCCAATCATTATTTAATAGCATACTATTCAGCTTCCAAGTGTTTGAGTTTTTTGGATTATTTTTATTGTAGTTTATTTCTAATATTATTTTATTGTGGTTTGAGAAAATACTTGGTATGATTTCAATCTTCCTGGATTTGGGTAGACTTTGCTTGTGACCCAATATGTGGTCTATTTTTGAAAATGTCTCATGTGCACTTGAGAAGAACATATATTTCATGGCTTTGGGATGAAATGTTCTGAAGATGTCAATTAAGTCCATCTGATCTAGGGAGTCATTTAGGATTGCAGTTTCTTTGCTGATTTTTTGTCTAGAGGATTTATCCAGTGATGTCAGTGGTGTATTAAAGTCCCCGACTATGACTGTATTGTTGCTAATCCCTCTGTTGATATCTTCCAGTATATTCTTTATGTATTTGGGTGCTCCTACATTGGGTGCATATATGTTTATCAGTATATATCCTCTTGCTGTCTCCATCCCTTTAGTGTTATGAAGTGGCCTTTCTTATCTCTTGTTATGGCCTTCACTTTGAGATCTATTTTGTCAGATATAAGTATTGCTACCCCAGATTTTTTTTTCCATTTCCTTTTGCCTGAAAGATATTTTTCCAACCCTTCACTTTCATTCTGTGTTAATCCCTTATTTTGAGGTGGTTCTCTTGTAGACAGTATATATATATATGGGTCATGTGTTTTTATCCATTCAGCTACTCAATATCTTTTGATCGGAGCAGTTAGTCCATTTAAATTTAAACTTATTCTTGAAAGGTACTTGTTTGTAGTCATTTCTATTATTGTGTCTGTGTTTCTTCTTACCTTTTTATTTCTTCTTTTTACAGCATTTCCTTTAGCATTTCTTACATTGCTGCCTTGGTAGTGATGGATTCCCTTTAGCTTTTTTTTTTTTTTTTTTTTTAGAGCTCCTGATTTCCCCTTCAATTTTAATTGATAGCCTTGCTGGGTGGAGTTTTTTTTGGATTCAGTCCTTTGCTTTACAACACTTTGTATATCTCCATTCCCTTCTAGCTTGATGTATTTCTGTTGAGAAATCAGTGATAATCTAATGGAGGATCCTTTGTAGGTAACTCTTTGTCTCTCTCTTGAAGCCTTTAAGATTCTCTCTTTATAGTTAACATTTGCCATTGTAATTATGATGTGTCTTGGTGTGTGTCTTCTGGGATTACTTTCTGTACTTGTGTAACTTTTTTCTTCCCCATATCTGGGAAGTTTTCTGTCAATATTTCATCAAATATATTGAATATTTTCTAATCCTTGCTGCTCTTCTTTACTTCTGGCAGCCCTATTCTATGATATCTATTAGGGATTTAAATATAGATGTGTTGCAAAAGAACACAAATTTCATGTTATTTTAATTTTATTTGCTTCTTACATCAAATTAATTTCCAATCATAAAGAGTAGTAATTCCCAGAATGCTAAGAAATTTAAAATGTTCTATCTCTGATATTTCCCTTGACTGTAAGGTGTTACTGCCCTGTGTATGTTACTTTGTTTCATGTTGTCCCAAAGCCTCCTGCTTTTTAATCGCCCCCCCCTCAGTTGCTGTTCAGATTGAGCTTGTTTTTCTACCTTGTCTTCTAACTAACTAATTTGTTTCTCTGCTTCTTCTAGTCTACTTTTGAAACGTTCTATAGTGTTTTTTATTGTAGTCATATCACTTTTCATTTCTTCCTGATTCTTTCATAGGTTATTGATTTTCTCATCCATCCAGTGTATGAATTGTATGACCATTATTCTGAATTATTTTTCTGTCATGTTGCATGCTTCAATTTCACTAATTTCATTTCTTGATGACCCCTCATTTTCTTTCCTTTGGGGATTGTTTTGTCTCCCCACTTTGACTCTCACCATAAGATTCAAACATCAAGTTGTGTGATCCCGGGCCGTGTGCGGTGGGATCTTTGCACCACCGGAGCGTCACTGAAGAGCTCCGACACCAAGACATGTGGCTGCCATGGGTTTGTGGGAACCAGGCTCGCCTGGGGTCAGCATTACTAGTGCTCAGGGGGCCTCATGTGGGTACCTAGAATCAGGGACCCCACCTGCACCAAGCTGAAACAGAGACCCTGCTGGCATGTGCTGAAAATCAGAGTCCCCTAGTCCATGCCAGGTATCAGAGTTTCCCTGAGCCAGCACCAATAATTGAGTATCAGAGTTTCTGTTGCTCCGTGTGCACTGAGAATTAGGGTGCCTGTGTATTCATGCAGCAAGAATTGGAGTCAGTGGCTCTTAGTGTGAATGCACTGGGAGTCAGGTATCCCAGGTGCACGCGATAAGAAACAGAGTCAAGTCACTGGTGCTCAGTGCTGCCTCCCACCTGGAGAGTCGGGGTCCTTGTCAGCTTGGGGGACTGGGTTGCACAGAGCACTGTGTCAGCAGGAGGTGCACTCCTGCATTGTGGAAAACAGATTTCTGTCTGCGCTTGCCCAGAATCGAGGTCAGGTGGCAGTGCCGCCCTGTGTGGGCTTCAGGTTTGGTTGCCGGATTGTGTTGCGGGGAATGGATTCCCAGTATCCCTGAGCTCCCAGGCTGAAATTCTGTGGCGCCGCTAATGTCAGTGAGTTACTATAATGTGCCTGTGAGCCTGCGGGTAGGGGATAGGCTCTGTGACTCACAGAAATCTGTGGCAGGGCTGTCTGGATTCTTGGTGTCTGTAGGTCTGCAGCTGTGGTTGCAGGTCTCTGTCCCCAGTGACTGAAGAATCCTGTTTTACGGCTGAGACCAGCCTGGGTGGTGCTGAGGCCAGGATTCTAGTCTCAAGCAGCTCTGTTTCTCAAGATGGCGTGGTGTTTGTGCCTCTGCTGGCAACCCCTGGAGTATCTGTGGTGGGAGCTGGGCTTCCCCTGTCTAAGCATGCCTAGTTTGGCAGACCCTTGAAAGACCTGTAGAATTTAACTGTCCCCAGCTCATATACACATATACCACACATGTCCACACACTTCTCTATGGCTCCCTCAGTCTCTCCCTCCCTACCTTCCTGCTGGTCACCATCTTCCAAATCTCCGCATTATTTCACAAAGAAAATAATTTTAATAATTGTATAGCTGGGCCCTGACTTCCAATTACATGTGTATCTAAAAATTGGAAATTTATTCTATTCCCAATTTTTGTGTTTATTTAAGTTAATTATGTAAATTAAATTAAAATATGTAAAATTTAAAGCTTATATTCAATAAACACATTGATACATTCTCACATGAAAAATGTATCTATGATATTTGTTCTTAAAATAAAAAAATGCTTCACTTTATTTAGATTTTATAAATTTTTAAAAAAAGCTCTCAAAAAAAGTTTTCTTTGGGTCTGTAGAGTTGATTTAAAGCTATGTCTGAATTATGCCTTCAAGGATCTCTTCTTGTTTCAGAAATTTTGACAAGGGTTTATGCTAGTTAAATTATCTTAATGTGGTTCCAAATGATTGAAAGCTAATTAGACTCTTCAAGGCAATCTATAAATAACTTTATGTAGAGTAGATGGTTTGATTTGATTTGATTTGATAAGGTTTTGTTTGTTTGTTTGTTTGTTTTTAATAGGCAGTAGTTTTAAGAATATTATGAATACTTTTGGAAACTGTGTCTATTTTCTATGATGCATTTATTTGAGCTGTGTTTGTTATACTCATAAAAGTTTAGCATTTATGGTAACTCAACTTTTATCCTGTAAAATGCTTGGATCAAGGACCATTTGTCACACATGCAGACACCACTTTCCTATGGAAACCTTTGAAAGGCAATCTTAAATTTCTTTCTAAGTAATTATACTAAGTCCCCATTTAACATTTCCAATATGTTCTGAGACTTTAAGGGAAATGACATATAATGAAACCAATTTTATCAAAGGTTAACTTTGTGTGAGTGGTTAAGATTACATGACAACTAGGCCTGTACTCCATTTGTGGTTAAAGGTGAGTATTTCTCTATATTGTAGGTATACAGAGATATAAAGCTTTTTCATTGCATAGAAAAATTGTTACAAAGGAAAATATATATTAATTCCTGTTATTTTTAAATAAACAGTTCCAAATTTTTATTATTTAGAAGATGACTTGATGAAAATATTATATTTAAGAAATAAAAATAAAACATAATTTTGCTCTGTAAGAGCCATGATGAAAAGGATTTATGTAAAAGCAAAACTGTGGGCCAATGGATTGAAAAGGAAAATGCCAAAGAAGTAATTTCCTTTCAAAGTACTAGGTGACCTTGTTGACAGCACTAAAAGAATTGTCAGAGGTGCCAAATATGTGCAAAATATATATAATTTTACCACTTCAAACTCTTTTTTTTGTTCAGTAACATTAATGAAAACATTAACTATTTCTTTTTTTTTCTGTCAAGAAGGGTTTTATTTCTATTTTAAGTATACAGATTCTGAAGAGATTTATAATTCCTTTTTATAGGTCTTATAGTTGCAATTATATAATTAAACCTTCCTATCATGCTTAACACTTGTTTCCTAAAAAAAACTTTAATTTAGCACTGAAAATAATGCCATGCCTTATTGAGATACACGAGATTTCTAACTCTTCACAGGATCACAGAGATGTAGAAAATATATAAACTTTACAGCTGCAAATTTTGTGTTCCCTTTGTTGAAATTATCACCTCCCCTCCTTTCGTAACCTTTTAGTACTGACTTTTCTACCATTAACGTTTATTATTTATTTATTTATTTATTTATTTATTTATTTATTTATTTATTTATTTTATTTTTCCCCCTCCCTCCCTCCCACACATCCCCTTCCTCCCCAGAGCTTTATGTCCATTGGTTGTACTTATATGCATATATGCAAGTCCTTCAGTTGATCTATTATCTCCCCCAGATCCTCCTCCCCTCCCCTCTGAAATTTGACAATCTGCTTGTTGCTTTACTGTCTCTGTATCTATCTTTTGGTTCATCAGTTTATAATGATCTTTATTATCCACAAATGAGTGAGGTCATGTGGTGTTTCTCTTTCATTGATTGGCTTATTTCACTCAGAATATATCCCAAGAAACTAGAAACACCAATCAGAAAGGATATATGCACCCCTATGTTCATAGCAGCACAATCTACAATAGCCAGAATCTGGAAACAGCCTAGGTGCCCGTCAGCAGATGATTGGATCCAAAAACTATGGTACATCTACACAATGGAATACTATGCTGCCATAAAAAAGAAGGAATTCTCATCATTTGCAGCAACCTGGATGGAATTGGAGAACATTAACTATTTCTGAGAAAAATAAATTTGCTTTGCAAAGATGCTGTATTATTTTAAAGCAGTTATAGAAAATGCAAGATTAAAACATTTTAGTTGAAAACATTTTATCTAAAATACACAAGAGGGCTTTTATGAGCTTAAAGTTTATTTTTGTGATTCATTTATACTTTTTTGTCACATATTCATAGCCATAGTTTTATTTTCCCACATTATTTTTAAATTCATTTGATGAAAATAAAAATCACCAGTTATAGTCATAATAAAAACAACAGTGGAAATGCTATGATTGATTTTAAGAGAAGAAGAGGAATTATAGGAAAACTAATTCTACTTTTGAACACTTATGCAGAAATTGTTATACAGTTTATATACATTAATGTAATATAAGTTTATCCTCATACCAGCCCCAGGAAGTTGGGATATTAGTTCTCATTTTGTAATGTAGGAAACTTAAGGTTAGAAGAAAACTGGTTTAAGATTACATGGCTAGTAAATTAGCAAGGGTGCACATTCAAGTTTGCCTCACTTCAAGAATGGCTTTCTTAACACTTAGACCTCCCAGGTGTAGAATTCAATAAAGATCCAAAAGTAAAGTCTTAAGGCTAATTAGCAGCAGGCTATGTATGTCCTACACTCAGTCTATTTCTCTTGACACTATATCACATAATCTGTATCTATTTAATTTTGTCTTAATTATAATTTCACACATATTGCTATATTTCTATTTAGAAACATACCTTAAAATTAGCAATCATGCTATAGAGAATTAAAAATGATTTTTTAAGCTCTAAATTGCTGTGTGTAGTATGATCATTTTAATAGTATAAATCTTTCCAGTCCATGAGCCTGATATATTCTTGCATTTATTTGTGTACTCAATTTCTTTTTTCAGTGTCTTATTGGTTTTCAGAGTACCAGTCTTTCACCTTCTTGGTTAAATTTATTCCTAGGCATTTTCTACTTTTTGATTCAATTGTAAATGGCATTGTTTTCTTTATTTCCCATTCTGATTGTTAATTTTTAGTTCTTAGAAATGCAACCAATTTCTATATATAAATTAGGGTTTTCTATATATAATATCATGTAATCTTCAAACAGTGACAATTTTATTCATTCCTTTCCCAATTTAAAGACATTTTATTCTTTTCTTATCTGATTGCCCTAGTTAGGACACTGGTGTAAATAAAACTTGTAAAAAGACTTTGGTAGAATAAATTGAAATTTCTTGAAAGGTATGTAAAACATGCCCAATAAAGCCCTCTCTCTATGTCTATAGATATACATAAAGAAATGTTCATTCAGATGCAAGTACTTATGTATAGGAATATTCACAGAAACATTATATCAACCAAAAATCATACCTGAAAATAATGATACTGAGTCAAAGGAAGTAGAAAAAGGATTAGCAAAAATAATGTATCTAAGAAAACTATATAATTATGGATAAATCTCCTATACATAATGCTTAGTGAATACAAATTTCAGAAGAATATATACAAGATTATACAGTTTATATAAAAGTTATATGTGAAATATAACATTACTAGATACAATACACTAAATTTGTGCAAGCAGGCCTTCTTTCCACTGGCTGCTGGTACCAACTTCCATCCCGCACCGCGGATCTGGGCTTCCCTTGCAGCCCTGGCTTCATCTGGAAGGTTGTCCATTATAATTAGCATACTAGAGGCCCAGTGCACAATTCGTGCATGGGGGCAGGGGAAGTGTCCCTCAGCTCAACCTGCACCCTCTCCTATCTGAGATTCCTTGAGGACATCCCTCTCACAATCCAGGACTGCTGGCTCCCAACTGCTCACCTGCCTACCTTACTGATTGCCCCTGACCACTTCTGCCTGCCAGCCTGATCACCCCCTAACCACTCCCATGCCAGCCTGATTAAAACCTAACTGCTCCCCTGCCAGCCTGTTTGCCCCCGACTTGCCTCCTCTGCCAGCCTGGAGCCTCCCAATAGCCCTCCTTGCTTGTCTGATCGCCCACAAAGCTCTCCCTAGAAGGCCTGGTTCCTCCCAACTGCCCTCCCCTGCTGGCCATCTTGTGTCCACATATGGACAGAAACTTTGACCACATGGGGGCAGCCATGTGCTGGAGTGATGGTCAATCTGGTGCATGGGTGGGGGCCAGCTGGCTTGCTCTGAAGGGTGTCCTGGGTCAGGGTAGGGGTTCACTTGGGGAGTGGGGCTTCCTAGGTGAGGGGCCTGTGGTGGTTTGCAGGCTGGCCAAACCCCCTGGTGACCCAAGTGGAGGCCCTGGTATCTGAAAGTTGTTTATCTTCTACAATTGAAACTTTGTAGCCTGCACTTGGTGGTGGTGGTGGTGGGGGGGAGGTGGTCATCCCTCAGTCCAACCTGTGCCCTTTTGCAGTCTGGAAGCTCTCGGGGGATGTCCAAAGCCAGCAGTCAGACATCCTTAGCAGTGCTGAAGAGGTTCCCGCCACCACTGCTGCGCTCACCAGCCATGAGCCAGGCTTCTAGTTGAGCTGCACTCCCCCTGTGATAGTGCACTGACCATCAGGGGGAAGCTCCTGCATTGAACAAGATAAGTCCAAAACTGGTTCTCTGACATCCCTTGAGGAATCCCCAATTGCAAGAGGGTGCAAGTCAGGCTGCGGGACCCCGCCAGTGCATGATTGAGGCCAAGAAGGGATGTGAGTGGTTGGCCAGCCAAGGAGAAACTGAGAGAGGGCTCCAGCCCATCTCGCTCAGTCCCAATCAGCTGGGACCCCAGCAGCAAGCTAACCTACCAGTTGGAATGTCTGCCCCCTGGTGGTCAGTGTATGTCATAGGGAGCATCCTTAAGATATCATTAGCATATTATGCTTTGATTGGTTGAATGGACAACTGAATGACTGGACACTTAGCATATTAGGCTTTTATTATATAGAATGATAATGTCATTGAGAGTATTTACTATTATATATTGATAACATATTTTAATTTAATTTTAGCTATTATCTAGTGAGTATTTATAATGGGCCAAGCACTATTCTGACACCTTACATGAATTATCTGACAGAATTCTCACCCTTGTAAAATAGGTACTTTTGTCAACTATAATTTACATATAGAGTTTGGAGTACAGAAAAGTAATTGAACTTGCCCAAGTGACATAACCTGCTATTAACAGAACTGACATTTGAACCTGGTGATCTTTGTCAGAGCTGAGAAAGGGCATTACTGACTAGGTATTTACAAAATGAGGCATTGTCATTTTCTTCCACTGAAGAATATTTGAGAATTTCCAAAGCTAAAGAGAAAAGTTGACTTTGAATCTTCAATTAAAATATTTATATTAAAGGACATTAAAACAATATGAAGGTCATTAAAACAATAATGTTTTGCCTTGGCCAGTATGGTTGGTTGAGTGTTGTCCCATGAACCAAAAGGGCATAGGTTAGATTTCTAGCAGGGCACATGCCTGGGTTGCAGGCTCCTTCCCCAGGAGGGGGCATGCAGGAGGCAACCAATGAGTCTCTCTCTCTCTCTCTCTCTCTCTCTCTCTCTCTCTCTCTCCTTCCTCTCTCTCAAAAATCAGTAAATTTTTTAAAATTATATTAAAACAACAGCAACAACAACAACAAAAACACAAAATTCTGTCAACCTTGCAATGTAATAGATTTTCTATCTTCTTTAAGTCTTTTATTAATTTTTTTTCCTATTGTGGTATTTGATTGGAGAAAAATCTTAGTTCAGTCGTCTGCTCTCAAAAGATTAATACTCAAGTCAAATAACTTTTAGAAAAATAAAATAAATAATTTTGTTCCCTGTCTGACAACATTACAGAAATGGTACAATGAAACCCCTCAAATGAATACTCTCTACCACACTCAGGGAAAGGAAAATTGATAAAAAGTAATTGCTATTTGGATTTTTAAAATTTTTTTTTTTTAGATAAATCAAGTACATTTCATTTAAAATGAAATCCTCTTTCATGGGATTTGTAAGGCAGCCTGAGAAATGCTAGAAATAATTGGAAACTTCTTTCAATGTATAGGCAGTCCATGAAAAACATTCAATGAATCATGTATCTGAGTACCTATGTACATAATCAATCTGTTCTTCAAGAAAAAGCTTGAAAGTATAATTCTGAAGAAAATATATTTCATTTAAATAAGATACAGGCATTACTTGTGAATTTTTACGGAAACTATAATCATATAGACACAGAAGGAAAATGGAAAACACTCTGAGTTCATTCCCCCAAGATAACCATGATATCTTCATGTATATTTTTCTCATCATCTTACTTTGTCTATGTTGCACACAGAGACATAAAAAAGTTATATTTCAGCTATCTTTGAAACTTCTGTTTTCACTTAGTTGTACATGATTCATATCAACAAATATTTCACCATAAGATGTCTTTTAATAACATACAATTTCCTTTTTCTATGTATATTATTATAAATAACTGATATACTATCATTGGCCATTCAGCTTTTTCACTAAAGTGAACAATCACTAATATATAAAATATATTTTAACATTTTAAAGATACCACTGGATTCTAAATTCAACAATAATGTAGGCCAAAGACTTAATAATATATTTTTTGATGCCAAAAATACTTTTAGCACCTATTATGTGTCAAGCACCAAATAACTCAAAAATTGACTTAAAAATGTAGCTATATGGCAATACTCATTAATCTAAGCAAATCCAAATAGTAGGTAGGTTCCTACATATTTTATCAACTTGATGAACATTTTGTTAAAATGTTGTATTACATTTGCCGAGTTTCACATTCTATTATCATACTAGATATAAGTTAGCAGATATGCATTTAGAACTGAACTTTGTGATTCCCTAAATAAGACTGACATGTATTTTTTCCATTCATTTATTTTTGTTTAGTTAAATGTATTGGGGTAACATTGGTTAATATGCTGCAAGATCTGTATATTGATTGTACTGTGTGCCCACCATCCAGTCAAACCTCCTTCCATCACCATATATTAGGTTCCCCTTCACCTCCTTCCCTCTGGCAACCACCACATTGCTGTTTGTGTCCACTAGTTTCAGTTGTATTTCCCACATATGAGTGAAATGATATAGTTCTTAGCATTTTCTGATTGATTTATTTCACTTAGCATAATATTCTCAATGTCCATCCATGTTGTTGTGAACTTCCAACATTTCATTCTTTCTTATAGATAATCTTATTATCCCGTAGCTTTCTCAGGAGTCATCTTCCTACTATTTTCCTGTAGACACCACTGAATTAGAAGAATTTTTTTTTTACATCTGTGACTCCCAGATTTAATCTCCACTGCTTCAGTAAGACAGTAAAGATGCACTGTTTTGGTTTGGAGTTTGTTTTGTTCTTACTGTAATGATGACCTAGACTCCCAAGTACTCCACCTGGGATCAAACAAAGAGGGAAACAGCAGTTTTGCTGTAGTAGCTCTTGGTTTATTGATAATGTGCTCTTCTACCCAACATCAGGGGTAATGGGAGACAATTTTTGGGAGTTCAATGGGAGACAGGGCTCCCTGTTTCTATTTCTTTATCTGAAACACCACTGCCCAACAGAGGACAGTGAAAGGGCAAAACCCAATGCTCTGTTAGGTGTCTGTTGTCTCAGTTACTGTTCGTTCTGCTTGCCTCGCTGTACTGTCCTCTGCAGCTCTCTGTTCCTCCTGGCCGAAGGAAACTCCTGTTACTGCCAGATTCCTTCCTGCTGCAGGCCTGGCCTCAAGCTCCCAGCTGCAGGAATGTCTCTGCAGCTGCTCGTCTACAGCTGCCCATCTGAGCTTTCCTCCCTTATCTCCCCTTTTATTCCTGGTTTCTCACCTTCAGATGTTTCAATGTGCAGGTCTCTCAGACATGCCTCTGTATTGTGTAGGGGTTTCTTTGTTGAATTGTAATTGATTAACTTGTTGCAATTAAGGGGGAGAGGCCATTGGGATCTCTCATGCTGCCATTCCTCTGATCCATTCCATCATGTATTCAGTCATACCCACAGACTGTAGACACTTCTCTCTGCTCTATAAATTTTCTCAATAATATTCTTATGTCCAATCTAAGCAACTTGAGATAGACCTAAGGACTCTGCACACCAGATAAAGTATCCTTTAGCACATCCAGTGATGATAATCCCTAATAGCCTTATTTTAAACTATAAAACAATTTGGATTATTTTAATTAGATTCCACATATAAATGAAATCACATGGCATTTATCTTCCTCTATCTGACTTACTTCTCTTAGCTTAAAACCCTGTAGACCTATCTATATTTAAAAAAATTAAAAACAAAGAAAAAAATTGGTTTATATTTTTCCTGAATCTGCAAGGTTCCAATAGTTTATATGGAATTTTATGTAAGAAAAAGTAATGCAATTAATTTTGATTAAAAGCTATGTACATATATTGTCCTCTTATTCCTTTATGGAAAATTTTGTTGTGCAAATATATATATAAAACTAAAATATCTCATAGCACCATTCACAATAGACAATGACAAAAAAATCCAATATATATATCAGTGAATAGATAAACAAAATATGACATAGCCATTCAATGAAATATTGAACAGCCATAAAAATTAATGAAGTATTAATAAATGCTACAACATATATAAACCTCAAAATTATACAAAGAGAAAAAGGCTTACACAAAAGGTTATATACCTACCGGGGATGTGCCCGCAACCAATGTACATGCCCTTGACCGGAATCGAACCTGGGACCCTTCAGTCCGCAGACCAACGCTCTACCACTGAGCCAAACCGGCTTCGGCCATGTGTACAAATCTTACCATTGCCCCCCCCCCCATGTCCCTTTCCTTTGATTGCAATGTATAAATACAAATGTAAACCTGCCATTTCTCAGGAGCATTATCTCAATTTGTTGAGGTTCTGCTTCCTGGCATATGTCAACAGTTAGGCTCAAATAAACTGACAAAAATTCTTTACAGGTTTAAAAAAAAAAAGGTTATATACCATGTGATTCCATGTATATTAAATATTCAGAATATATATTTGCATAGGGACAGAAATTGGTGATTGCTAGGGGCTAAGAAGAAAGGAAATAGAGAATGATTGTTTAAAGAGCACAGAATTTCCTTTTAGAGTAATACAAAAGTGTTTTAGAACTAGACAGGTATAGTGGTTTGTAAATAATGTGAATGCGCTAAACCCATTTAATTGTACACTTAAAACAGTTAATTTTATAATATGTGAATTTCACCTCATTTTTTTAGAAAAGTTGTTTGCACAGAAAGATTTTGGTTGAAAGTCTTAGGAAGAGTCCTTTGTAAATTATTTTTTTTCTGAATTCTGAAGAGTAAGTAATAATCAGGTATCATTTAAAATGTTTAATTTCAGTTGATAAAAACATTAAATATTGAGTTGAGTTGAAAATATATTAAGAAAAAGCCTCTCTTTCTTATATCTACTAGAACATAGAACATTAAAAATGAATACCAATCATATATCAAATAAAACTGCCACAACTATTGTACTTTTTACTTATTAGTTGAGTCCTGTATAATTTCTTCTTTTATTAGTGGGTTTGTATAAGCCTCTCTTTGATAACATATCATACTTTGGACTAAAAGAAGTCCTAGAAATTTCATCAATCCATGATGCAGTCTGACAAATATCTGAGCTATGCCAGGATTCATCTTTGAAGCTGGTCTACTCCTTTAATTATCAATAGTTAAGAATGTCAGGCTCATTTTTTCTATAATATTCTGGTGTTGCCTTTCTTTACTAGAGACATAAGATCTAGCACGTGAGCCTTTAAGGGAGCATAAGTCATGTGTAGATGAGACTAAATACTTATAGTTAACTTAATATATTCTTTGTTATATTAAAATACATAGTATTTCATCAGGAGTTCTTGACTGATTCCCCTAGAAGTTAGAATATGCTATGGACAATAATGACATTACCAGATCTACACAACCTCCAGTCCTTTCTATAAATGTAAATTTTTGACAGAGTTATGAACATTAATAACAATTCAGCTATACAGAAGTATTTTAATTTTTTTTTATTTGAGAGAGAGACAGAGAGAGAGAGAGAGGAAGGGGGAGTGAGAGATGATAGAAATATTGATGGGGGAGAATCAACATCGATTGGCTGTATCCTGAATGCCTCCCACCAGGAACTGAGCCCACAACCCAGGCATGAGCCCTGATCAGGAATCAAACCAGTGAGCTTCTGATGCATGGGTCAATGCTCAACTGGGCCAGAAGTATTTTTGATTTACTAATTTTTCTCCTGTAGTTTTTATATGAGTGTTGAGTTATTTAAGAATTACAGAACACAACACACACCCAGTAAAATTTTAGAAAATTTAATTCAATCCTATATCAAAAAGAGGGGATATGCTAATTGACCCTCACACCATCACAAAGATGTTGGTGCCTATGGCCAATAAGGAGGGAATATAATAATTGACTGCCCCACCCTCAAAGATGATGGCTCCCACAGCCACAAGATGATGGTACCCAGTCCCCTTAGCCCCGCTTCTTGATATCAAATATGTTAGACAAGACAGTGCAGCATTTAAAGCAAAGCTATTTTTGTTCTAATAATGAGTCAAGACTCTTTATCAATGCCCTGCTAATTTTGATGTTTTACAGGTGGTCTGGCCCTATAGAAACATCCACTGCTATTGTCTCTACTTCTTTTGGGTGGTACTTTCCTTGGTCTTTGGTAGTTTGTTCATTACATGTGTTGATCAGTACTCTGCTAAATACCCAAAGGAGAAGACCCACTCCAAAACTTTGGACTTCTCTTTGTTTCCTTCTTTGCTCTCTTCCCTGCTTATCTTAGATTCAACTCGGGAAGTCCATCAGTTTCATGTCTATGTCATGACCTAAAAACTCTCCTAAAGCAATGAGCTGAGACAGTCATAGGACCACAGGTTTTTGTCCTGTCTTTCAGGGATCATTCCTTTGTTGCATAATGTCCAATATTTTTAAAAAACATTGTTGCATACATTACATCTACTTTGTTTTTTTGATTGCTTTAAGTAAAAGAGTAAATGGTATTCTTTTTTTACTATATTGCCTTCAATCAGGGTGATTCTCTACTGCTTTAGAAGCAGATATTTTTCTTATAGACTCACATGTATGACATGTTTTTAGTTGACACATATTTTGAGGTGAGGAATCAAATCCAGTGACTTACCGGCTGAAAATAATTTATTTGATAATACAATAAAATAAGTTAAAATATATAACCAACCAATTAAAATTGACAATAACGTGTAACTTTGGAATGGTTTTAGTAGAACTTACTCTTAAATTTTAAAAGCTAGAAATATTTTTGGCATTATTTATTCAGTGTTCAAACTTCCTTTAAAATAAATTTTCTTTATTTTTTAAAATCTTTATTGTTAAAAGTATTACATATGCTCCTCTTTCCCCCATTGACCTCTCCCATCTTACTTGTGCTGCCACACCCCAGGCCTTCACCACTCTATTGTCTATGTCTATACATTATGCATATGAGCATATGAGTTCATTGGTTGATCTCTTCATACCCTCAACACCCTCCCCTGTTTTCCTTCTGAGGTTTGATAGTCTGTTTGATGCTTCTGTCTCTCTGAGTAAAGTTTTGTTCATCATTTTATGTTGTTCAATAGATTCCACATATAAGTGAGATCATGTCATACTTATCTTTCTCTGACTGACTTATTTCACTTAGCATAATGCTCTCCAGGTCCATAATGCTGTTACAAATGGTAATAATTTTTATTTATTTATTTATTTATTTATTTATTTATTTATTTATTTATTTTTATTTATTTATTTTGCAGCAGTCTACTATTCCATTTCTAGATGTACCACTGTTTTTCAATCTGCTCATCTGCTAATGGGCACTTAGGCTGATTCCAAATCATAGATATTGTAAATCATACTGATATCTGCATAGTGGTGCACATATTTTTTCTGATGAGTGTTTCTGGTTCCTAGAAGAGATGTCACTGGGTCAAAAGGGAGCTCCATTTTTAATTTTTTGAGGAAACTTCATACTGTTTCACACAGTGGCTGTACCAGTTTGCATTCTCACCAGCAGTGTACAAGGGCTCCCTTTTCTTCACATCCTCATTAGCACTTGTTTCTTGATTTGTTGAAGGTAGCCATTTGACAGGTGTGGCATGCTACCTCATCACTGTTTTGATTTCCATTTCACAGATGACAAGTGATTTTGAGCATTTTTTCATATGTCTTTTGGCCTTCTGAATGTCCACTTTGGAAAATTTTCTGTTTAGGTCCTTCGCCCATTTTTAAATTGGATTGCTTATCTTCCTTATGTTAAGTTGTATGATTTCCCTATAAATTTTGGAGGTTAACCTTTTATTGGGTTTTTATGGTTTCTATCTTACATTTAAGTCTTTTATCCATTTTGAGTTTACTTTTGTGTATGGCATAAGTTGGTGGTCTAGTTTTATTTTTTTATATGTATCTGTCCAATTTTACCAACATCATTTTTTGTATTTCAACAAACTGGAAAACCTTGACAAATGGACATATTCCTGGAAAAATACAATGTTCCAAAAACTCAATCAGGGAGAATCAGAAAACCTGAATACACCAATACTATAAATGAAACTGAGTAAGAAAAACAAAACAAAACAAAACAAAACCTCTCAGCAAACGAAAGTCTTGTGCAGATAGCTGCACATGGGATTTTTACCAAACATTCAAAGAAGAACTAGCACCTATCCTCCTCAAACTATTCCAAAGAATTCAAGAAGAAGGAACACTTCTAAACTCCCTCTATCAGACCAGCATTACCTTAATCCCCAAACCAGATAAAGACATTACAGGACAAAAATCCCTGATGAACATAGGTGCTAAAATCCTCAATAAAATTCTAGCCAATCAGATTCAGAATTACATCAGAAAGATCATACTCCACTACCAAATAAGATTTATTTCAGAGTTACAAAACTGGTACAATATCTGCAAATTAATAAATGTGACATAAACAAACTGAAAGATAAAACCCACATGATCATATCAATTGATACAGTAAAAGCGTTTGACAAAATACAACACCCATTTTTAAAGTATTTTTTTATTGATTTCAAAGAGGAAGAGAGATATAGAAACATCAATGTTGAGAGAGAATCATTGATAGGGTGTCTCCTGCCCACCCCACATTGAGGATCAAGCCCACAACTCAAGCATATGCCTTGACTATGACCTCCTGGTTCATAGATTGATGCTCAACCACCCATTTTTTATAAAAACTCTCAGCAAAGTAGGAATAGAGACATCAAACCTCAACATATTAAAAACCCTATATGACAAACCTGCAACCAATAACATATTCAATGGTCAAAAACTAAAACCATTTCCCCTAAGAATGGGAACAAGACAGGGATGTCCACTCTCACCATTCCTGTTTGACATAGAACTGGAAGTGCTAGCAATAGTGATCAGGCATGCTATTGTACATAGAAAATCCTAAAAACATATTACTTCTAGACTTTATAACTGAATTCAGCAATGTAGCAAGATAAAAAATTAACACCCATAGATCAATGGAATTTTATACATCCATAATGAACTCTCAGATAAATTTTAAAAAATCCCATTTACTATTGCCACAATAACAACAGCAGCAAAACAAAAAGATACTTAGGAATAAACTTAATGAAAGAGATAAAACACCTGTACTCTGAAAACTACAGGACATTGAAAAAAGAGCTAGAGGAAGAATAAACAAATGGAAGGGCATACTGTGTTCATGGATTAGTAATTCAACACCATTAAAATGTCCATACTACCCAAAGCAATCAATAGATTCAATGCAATCATATAAAAATCCCATTGGCATATTTTACAGGCATAGAACAAATATTGCCAAAAAATTTATATGGAATAAAAGAAGAAGCCATCTTGAGAAAGAAGAATAAAGTTGGAGGGACCACAAATCATATATGAAGTTATACTACAAAGCCATTTTACTCATTATAGCACAGGAACAGGCATATAGATCAATGGAATGAGAAGAGGAACCCAGAAATCAACCCAGAAATCAACCCAGTCATTATGCTCGATTAATATGTGACAAAGGAGAAAGAGCATACGCTGGAGTCAAGATAGTTTCTTCAAAAGAAACTTCCTAAAGAACTCTTTTGAAATTCCAAGGGAATTTCATATATATATATGCACACACACACACACATATACAGTGGTTGGCAAAAGTTGGCTTTTCATTTGGAATACATGAAACACAGTTTGTTTTTGTATGATTACTTATTAACTAGAGGCCCGATGCATGAAGATTTGTGTAAGAATAGGCCTTCCTTCTGCTGGCTGCCAGCACCAGGGACCTGAGCCTTTGCTCTGGCCACTGCCTTCCACCTTCACTCGCTACCCAAAAGCCCTGAAGGGCCCAGTGAGTGGCAAAACGCCTGCAGAGTCACCGTGGAGATGATGCAAGCATCCTGTCCTGGAAGCCACCATCTTTGTTGCATCAAATTGCATATTCCCGCCTTATTGGCTATGGGCACTGCCATCTTTGTCATGAAATGATGATCAATTTGCATGTTCCATCTTTATTAGATAGGATTTGTATTTTTACAAATGAATAACTGTAAACATGCTTTTGCCCTTATAAATATTATTTGGGAACATATTTTTGATCAAAACTTTTTTGTCTGACAGTGCTAATGTGAGTCAAGAAATTTGTGTTTGTTTGTTTTTTAAAAGAAATTACTAATTTGCTTTTATGCTGCTTGTGTGTTTCATTAGTAAAATAATACTTAGGAATATGCATATATTAAATATATAATAGGACTGATTTTTAACATCTTAGAAGAGATTATATGGATTTTCCTTACTTGTTCCTGGTTTTAGGGAACTAGATATTTGCATATCTAACTAGTTAACCACAAAACTCACATACTCTGCTAATTTACTAAAAATTAATTTTTAAAGATCTATTAAGATCTGTGTATGAAGCATTGTTCTGTACACTGGTATTCAAAGCTAAGTATAATATAGTTTCTGATTGTGAGGAATTAGATTCTGTAGAGGAGGAAAATGCTTGAACTATCTGTTCAATCACCTGTGTAACTGCTACGATAGAAGGGAGAAGAGCTTTGACAGTCTGGGAAGCAGTTCAAAGGGAAAATATTCCTGAGCTTTAAAAACATAGGTTAGGAAAACAGGAGGAGATTGCCTTACAGAAAATTTCAAAGGAAGGAGCCTATGCATTGCATCCCTAACTCACTCTCTGGAGGCACCAGTCATGTTTACTATTAGATCTTTACTGAAATTATTTTACAACACATTTTCCCCCTTTAAAAATAGATTAGTTAAATAAACTATATCACCCACTAGTGTTTTTAATCTACTGTCCATTTTGTAGATAGGATATTTTGTGAACCTCAACCTATCTGGCGATATTCTGCTTAAGTTTTCCTAAGAATTCTCTCGAATTCCATTAGGAAAACACCTCAAGTGTTTAAAATGTGTTCTGAGCTCCTTTATGTTCTGTTCCCTGATTGCCCCCTAAACTTTGTTTCTATTTCATATTACTTTCCTCAATGCATATAGGGCAAGCCATATTTATCCCCATGTTGCTGTTTCTTTTACATTTCATGCTTTCTCTTGTCAACAAACATTTCTATGCTGTTTGAAATCCCTCCCTGGTATTTTTGCCTCCATCAGCAGGAATCTACAGAGATTCCTGCATGCTGAAGTATGGCTTTCTTATCTTAAATCTTTAAATTTCCCTTTAAAGAAAAATCTACACCGGCTCCGAGACAGATTAACCCTGGATTCCTTTCACTGGGTTTTCATATCTTTACAAGGGGCCCAGTGCATGAAATTCGTACACTGAGGGTGGGGGTCCCTCAGCCCAACCTGCCCCTTATCACATACTGGGAGCTCTCAGGGGATGTCCTACTGATGGCTTAGTGGAAGGCAACCGAGTGGATCAGGGGAAGGCACCAGCCCCATCACCCTGCTGCAGCAACTGCCAGTCACCACAGTCACCAAGGTGTTTTCTTCAACATGGACTCCAATCCCTTCACCAAGAAAAAATGACAACTTTCTTTAGGCATTTTTAAAATGTGTCTTTCATAGGATATGCATTTCTTTTTCTTTTCTTTTTAATCCTCAACTGAGGATATGTTTCCATTGATTTTTAGAGAAAGTGGAAGAGAAAGGAAAAAGGAAAAGACCTAGAGAAACATCCAAGTGAGAGGAACATTTTGATTGGTTTCCTCCTGCATGAGTCCTGATCTGGGCCCTGGCCAGGGAGGACCCTGCAACCTAGGCACATGTTCTTGATCAGAATCAAACCCGGACCCTGCTGTCTGCAGGCCGAGGAATTACCCACTGAGTCAAACCTGCCAGGGAAGGATATGATATTTCTTAGCTCTCCAGCAGCGAGCCTTTGTTTTTTTCTCCCAAAAAACCCTAGATCACCATTTTGGATTCTTATTATCCAAGTTACTAATATTATTAGTGGCATACGGGAAGCTTCGCCAATGTGCAGTCAGAAAAGAGGTTTCCTCTATAGTTCACACCAATCATGGGCTGAGCCCTGCCCAGGCCTATAGCCTCTGGCTAAAGCTTTAGGCCTGGGCAGGGGCCCTCCAGCTCCCTCGGACTGCAGACTCTTCCTCTGCCCCCTCATTCTGATTGCAGTGTTGGCCCTTCCCAGGATCCCCCTGGCTCAGGCCCTTCCCAGGCTGTTCTGGGCTTTCACGGCCTTACCTCACAGTGACCTGGGTGCCAGGATGTTCCTGGAACATAGAGGCTGGGTGCCTATGTATGCAAATTAACCACCACCTTTTTGGGGGAGGTTAATTTGCATACTCACTCTGATTGGGTATGGGTGTAGCAAGGGTACAATCAATTTACATGCTCGTCTATTATTAGATAAGATTTTCCAGATTGGAGAAGGGTGCTGTTACACTCTCTGCCTTCTGCCATCACCTCATTGTGCAACTGGTTTCTGTTTGTGTTAGTTATGCAAGAAGCACTGACCTTCAGGTCATTCCTCCAGCAAGTCTCTCCACTATCTAAGGGATCACTGATTTTTCCTTTTTATTGAGTGTTTTTCATCAGCTATCAAACTTGACCACATTTACGCCTCTATCTACTATCAATGATCTGTTCCCTTACTTTCAAATCTCACAAAAGCCTGCCTCATGTTCTTCCTCTCAGATGTTCTTTTGTTCCCAACTCTTCACTAAATGCAGCCTGTTCAAAATTGCCAATGATTTGCACATTACTAAATTCACTGGTCAATCTTCATATCAAGTCACACTGACCTTTCAGTAGATTTCATCAAAATTGCAATTTCTTCTCTTTGACATCCTTTGTGGGATGTCTCTCCTCTCTGAGAGGGGCATGTTCCAGCCTTAGGCGCTGGCTATTTCTTCTTTATACACACTCAATCTCACAGTGATCTCACTCTCCTGGATTCAAATTTCCATCTCACTTGTCCCAAATTATCTGGTTCTTGTTTCTTGGATTGCTCATTTCATGTATTCTCCTTATCCTCTCTGTTCTTTCTTCTGGAATACTTCTACCTTAGTTTAGGACTTTATATTTGCTATTTCTTCTGCCCAGAATGTCTTTTTTCCAGACATATTTGTGGCAGCTCTCTCCCTCACCTCATATTAATACTTTTTCAAATATAATCTCTTCAGTGAAAAGTTTCCCGATGAATCTGTTTAAATTGACCATCGCTTTTACCTTGGCACTGACTACACACTTTCACTGGTTTATTTTTATTCATAGCATTTACCCTCTAGTTTATAATGTATTTTATTACTTATTTTCAATTTCTCTGTTCACCTAATGGGATATAATATCTATAAGACATTTTTTTTAAATTCTTTTTTCAATGATGTCTCTTTACTGCTTAGAAAAGCACATGGTAGATGGTAGGTTTTAAAAATACTAATTGAATAAATAAATTTGTGAAAAGCACTTGCCCACTTTGTGTATCTTAATTTTTCTTAAAATTAAGTATTGTTATCACTTGTGACCAAATGAATCAAAATATTATAACTGGAATTTGTTATAAAAATGTTAGTTGAGGCCCTGCCAATGTGGCTCAGTAGTTAAACCAGGAAATTGACCTATGAACTAGGAAATCATGGTTCAATTCCTGGTCAGGACTCATGCATGGATTGCAGGCTTGAATCCTGGTGTGTGACATGGTGGAGGCAGCAGATTAATGATTTCTTTCTCAGCATTGATATTTTTTTAAAATCTCTCTCTCCCTTTCCCTTCCTCTCTGAAATCAAAACAAATATATTTTAAAATTTTAACTTGAGGCTAATGCATTATTTAGTCCAATGTTAATAGTCATTTCAGAATATAACTAGTCCCTGCTTCTCTCTACCTCAGAAGTAGCCATCAGAAGTCAGAAGTTCAGCTGCTCACTAGCAGACTGTGGTGGCTGCTGATCAGTCCTGTCTCTATGATCAGGCCTGGAGATAGGTTGGGGGATGCTGACTGGCTTAGAAACCGAGCAATCAGAACCAAATCTGGTAAACTGTGAGGAGCCAATGGCTGCCTAGGAGGTGGAGCTTTTGATGTTGACTGGCATAGAAACTGACCAATCAGAACTAAACTGGCTGGCAGAGGAGGGCTGTAGGGGAAGGTCAGGCAGGCAGAGGCAATCAGGGGTGATCAGGCCAGCAAGGAAGGGCAGTTGGTGGGAACCAGGCCTGCAGGGGAGGGCAGTTGGGGGTGAGATCAGGCCAGCAGGGGAGGGAAGCTGGGGGCTATCAGGCTGGCAAGCAGAGTAGTTAAGGGAAATCAGACAGCCAGGCAGGTGAGTGGTTAGGAGCCAGTAGTCCAGGACTTTGAGAAGGATATTCTACAGGGATTGGACCTATACCCGCAGTTGGACATCCTCCGAGGGTACCCAGATTGAGAGGGTGCAAGGCTGAGCTGAGTGACACCACCCACCATCCCCCAGTGCAGAAATTTTGTGCACCAGGCTTTAGTTCTTTTATAATATAAATTTAATTTTAATATATCGTAATTTAATATGTTTATTTTTGACATTCATATTGCATTAGCTTTTTTTCAATAATAGAAAAAAGATTTTGATGGACATTTTGTATAACATTTTGTACACAAGCCTAATGTACTATGAATAAAAATTAGATATGTAGTTTCTGAGCTAAGAAACTTGAACTTATTTAAGCATCTTGATTAAAAGTGTCAAATTGCCCACCTGATCCAAGTGAAGATTCATGGGTTTTTTAAAATATACTATTGTTGCAGTTTTAAGATCCTTTTTATGCTAAAGTTATTTATGAACTACTACTTTACTTAGTGTCTGGGGTAAGAATGTATTGTATACATTTACCTGTCATTTATTTTACTATTTGATGAAGTTCCTGGCTTTGCCCATTTTCTCTTTGACAGGTTTATTTGTTTCTCTTTTTATTTGCAAATTTTCATCAAGTATATTATCCATTAAATTTACATGTGGCAGTTTTTTCTCTTTGTTATTTCTGTGATAGTTCTATTATATTTACAGTAGAATAGTTTCACTTTTTCTCAAATATTCATTAGTCATTCTGGTATTGTTCTTTTATCTAATTTAACACAGAATGGTTTTCACATGTCTACTTCATTTATGTGAAGCTTCTTATGTGTCAGACACAGTTCTTTACAATGTATTCATTCCTCTAATCCTTACAAAATCCTTGTAAGAAGTAGCTATGCTTGTCATATTTTGCAAATGAATAAACAGCAATAAAGTTATTAAATAATTTTCCCAAAGTTATAACTCAGTAATTTACAGAGTCAGGATTTCAATCCAGGTGGTCTAACTCCATAGTTCATGCACTTAAACATAATGATGATTAGCCTTTATTTTCTTTTATTCAATACATTGTTTTATTTTTAAAATTGTAATATTTATTGTTTTTATTAATACTGTGTAAAATCAGTAGGTTTTATTTCCCCAATTATGAGGTTTTATAGCACCAAGAATATTTTTTAAATTCTTTCTTATCTCATGATTGAAAATGACGTTCTGAGTACATATTAAATCTGTATATAGTATAAATTTTGCACCTTAAATTTCTATTTAGTTCTATATTTTACTATTAGATTATCACCCAAATGATTGCATTTTAAAATATTTTCCACTTTTAAATTCTATTCTCCTTCACTAGTTTGTGTGTGTGTGTGTGTGTTTTTTTATTCAATTTATTGGGATAATATTAGTTACTAAAATTATATAGGTTTTAGGTATACATTTCATAATACAGCATCTGTATATTGCATTGTGTGATGCCCACCCCAAGTCAAATCTCATTCCATCACCTTTATGCTTTTCTACTCCCTCCCTTCCGCCATTCCCCTTTTATTCTGGTAATTGCCATATTGTTGTCTATGTCTATGAGATTTTCTTTTCTTTTCTTATTTTTTTTGGCTTAATCCTTTCATCTTCTCTCCCCTCACCTCTACTCCTTTGTTTTTCTTTTCTGATTGAGGTTTTATTATGAAGGAAAATAGGCAAAACCAACAATAAATATATTCTACCTGTCTTCATAGTTGAAGTGATAAATGGTCCCATGCATCAGGAATACACTTTGGCAAAGTTTAGCTTTATCACATTAAAAATATTCATATATAAAATAACTTTCTGTTAAAAATATACATTATTTTTAAGATGAACTTACAGGAAATACAAAAATAGTTAAATTTGGGAGAAAGGACATACTTTAAATAGCCTGAAATTCAGAAAATGTAATGTTAATGTTGTGTTACATACAGCTGCTCTCAGGGGTATATTGTTTTCTGCTCAGACCAGAAGTACTCAACATATATTTCCAAATTAATGTCTTTGAAAGGGGCCCTTAAGGCACTCCAATTCCCCTGTCAGGTATGTAAAAAATCTCTCCTGGTGCTACCTCTATCTTTTCTAAAAGGCATAATCACTAGCCATTCTAGAATTTTAGAGAGAGCTTTTTTTGAGATGTTTTATTCTATAGCATTAAAAAACATTTACAAATTACTGGTTTAAACTTAGAGCCTTAAATAATGGTTTATATTGTTTTAAAATATGAAATTAAGCAGTTATTTTTTCACATTTAATTTCAGACATTAAATTTATGTATCATTAACATCTTAATGTTTTAATGAAAGAAGTAGAAAATGGGGTATAATGTAGTATCACCTATTTGTTTCCAATACAAGTATAATATTTATAAGAATAAATAGTTAAACAGGAGTGACAGCATAATAAAATAAAAAAATTAGAACTTAGTATATTTACCCAAGCTGAATTAACATTTTCTCTAAATTTAAGGTGTATGGCAAGTTGAATGTCTGATTGTGATATTATTAGTTGTACACTTAAAACACTGAAGGACTCATTCCTCTATTCACACAGACTTCTTAAATATGAATTATCTGACCTGTATAAGTTTTTCTTTCAAATTGGTCCATGTGACCCTATGTTCCTCTCCTTCAGAACCATCAGTACTGCATTTTGACCAATAGTGTGAAACAAGAATTTTAAATTACTGCATTTATAATCTTGATAATATGAAGAGTCCCAAAATATTTATTTTTAGATGTTAAAATTAAAAAAAATCAAAACATTAAAACAAAAGATACTCCTATCACCCAGGAAATTCCAAGTGATTTGAGAGCTCTATATTAGGAACCGGAGTCAAAGATCAATGTTAGAATAAAATACGCTCCTGTTTTAGAAACCAAGAGATGGAATATATATGTAGAGTAAATATAAGTTAATAATTTGTTATAGTTATGCAACTATTCTATTGATATAATTGACCTACATATTATAATTACTCATTTGTACGTCTGTTCTCTCTAAAACTAGGGAGAACATTAAGGAAGGAATAGTAAAGCATAATTTTCACCCTCAATATATAAAAGGTAGAATAAGAAGCATGGGAAAGACTCCCAAATCTCTGAGGTAAGGCAGGGTTGGGTGAGTAGGTGGGAAGAGATGAACTTATATGCATATATGCATAACCCATGGACACAAACAACAGGGTGGTGAAGACCAGGGGTGAAGGGTAGGGAGGCTAGAAGAGGTCAATGGGGGGGAAAGGGAACATATATGACTTTCAAGAATAAAGATTAAATAAATAAATAAATAAATAAATAAATAAAGGATATAATAAATATTTGTTAAGTGAATGAATGCTTTTCTTTTCCCTACATAAAGTAGAACCACTCAACCCTTTTATTCAATATACATATCTTCTACTACCACTTTGAAAACTAATAAAAGTAATTGATATAATTTAAAAAATATTTTTTATTTATAATAAAACAATTTGAAGAGTTGCTTTAAAATGCTACATACTGCCCAACAGCTGTGGCTCAGTGAATGTTGATCTATGTGCCATAAGGTCATGACTTGATTACTGATCAGAGCATATGGTCAGATTTTGAGCTCAACTCCCTGTAGGGGGCATGCAGGAGTTAGCTGATCAATGATTCTCTGCTAAATACTGTTATTCTTAAAGTCATTTGAAGTAGATTCTACCTGTAGTCATGTGGTTGTAATTAGCTAGTTATCCTATCTAATAAAATAGTAATATGCAAATTACCCATCACTCAGCTACACCTACCAGCCACACTCACCAGCCAATCAGAGTGAATATGCAAACTGACCCAACCAAGATGGCTGTAGCCATAGAGAGAGCAGGAAGGAGGCTTAAGTTTCCCTGGCAATGGAGGTTGTCAAGCTTTCCACACACCCTTGCAGGCCTAGGCCTCCACTCAAGGCTACAAAGTTACAAGATAGAAGATACATAAATTCCAACAGAAATGGCGGTGGCCACAGAGCTAGCAGAAGGCGTGGCTCTGCTCCAGGCTATAAAGTTTAAAGATAAATAAATTCCAGATACCAGGGCCTCAGCTTGGGTTTCTGGTGGGTGTGGCTGACCTGCAAACCATCACAGACCCATCTCCCAGGCTGACCCATGACCCAAGTGAACCCCCACCCTGATCCAGGACACCCTTCAGGGCAAACCAGCTGACCCCTACCCATATACCAGACCTCTATCCTATCTAATAAAAAAGTAATTTGCAGATTCACCATCACTCCAACACACAAGATGGCTGCCCCCATGTGGTCAAAGATCCTGCCCCCATGTGGACACAAGATGGCCAGCAGGGGAGGGCAGTTGGGAAGCACCAGGCCTACAAGGGAGGGCAGTTGAAAAGGACCAGGCCTGCTAGGGAGGGCAGTTGGGGGCAATCAAGCCTTCAGGGTCGGGCAGTTAGAGGTGACCAAGCTGGCAGAGGAGGGAAGTAGCGGGCAAACAGGCTGGCAGGGGAGCAGTTAGACATCAATCAGGCTGGAATTGGAGTGGTTAGGGGGGTGATCAGACTGTCAGGCAAAAGCAGTTAGGGGCAATCAGGAAGGCAGGCAGGCGAGCAGTTGAGAGCCAGCAGTCCTGGATTGTGAGAGGGATGTCTGACTGCCCATTTAGACCCGATCCTGGTGAAATTGGGCCTAAACAGGCAGTTGGACATCCCTCCAGGTGTTCCAGATTGGAAAGAGTGCAGGCTGGGCTGAGGGACACGCACCCCTCCATGCACGAATTTCATGCACTTGGCCTCTATTTAATAATAAGAAGGGAAAACTGGACACCCTAAACATGTCATTTGTGCAGCTTTACCAGGTCGCTATAACTGCACTCCCCAGGCAACCACTAGTCTATTCCCCACAGATCAATGTGGGAAAGAACTGGACAAATGGCAGATAAATGCATGCTCACTAAATTTGGGGTGACAGCGAAGGTGCTTGTAGTCAGTCAAACTTTGGAAGTGAGATCATTAGCCAGAATGGGCAGGGCCACTGCAAGCCTGCTAAAATTTGGGATTACATAATCCCTGAGACAACCGAGCTCTGCTCTTGGCTCATGGGGTTTTCTTGTTCCTGCTTCCTCTGAAACCATGTGGCACTGTGGACCCTACATACAATGGACTAATGAAGTACAGTTAGAAACTCAAATTAAGCTAGCCTAATGCTGGACTGAGAACTGCTCCAATACAAAGTGAAAATCCTGGACACTGGCTCTGATTCTAACTCTGCTGAAGCCATAGCTACACTTCTTCCTTGGGGGACAACGATAAATGGGGCCTTGAAAACTTAGGGGTATAATTTCACAGAAATAAAGCTTTATACAACAGCTCATCCTGTTATGCAATTCTCAGAATATTCATTTTCTCAGGATATCTCAACAGTAGAGGTGGGGCCAGCTGGCGAGTGGGTGATAGGGGGCAGGGCTGATATGGTACCATCATCTTTCAAACCAGCAACCTTCTGGTGCACATGACAATGATCAACCAACTGAGCCACTCTGGTTAGACTTATTATTATTATTTTTAATCCAGGCTAATGGTGATAAAAGTTATTGTGAGCTTTTGAGAGTCATGCAGAAAAAAATCTTGTTTGTAATATTTTTGTTATTGTCAAGAATTAGCATAGAGTCATAAAATAGTCTGTAAGAAAGTATTTTTATTATTACTGAAAGATAATTTGGTTGGATATTAAGAGATCTGAAATTAGATTCCAATTCTCTCAATAATTAGGTGTGTAAGATTTACCTTTACTACCTGGTGTCTTCATGTGTGAAATCGTGGGCACTTGTAATATGTGGGCCTCTTTGAGCCTTCAAATTTTGTAAAACTTATTTACAAGATAATAAGGAAAGAATTTCCTTTTAATCATGAATTTTATATATATATATATATATTTGTGGCATTTCATATAGCTTTTGCATTTTGAAGTATTAACATTTGTAATGAATTTAAAGGTACTAAAATGTTCTTCCACAGAAAAATATTTCATTAATAGTAATTTTCCTAATGTAACTGTTTTTTATAGATTATTCTAATGGCAATACATATGCCTTAGGAGATAATAGACACCATAAGTATATGTATTTGTTGAATGAATGAATTCTACAATCTTTATATGCTTTTGAAAGTTACCTTCAGCTACATTCATTCATTTACTTAACACATTCCCTAGGGAAATAGTATAAAGGTAGCTTTATCTATCAAATAGGAAAATATTTGGGTCATCCCAGGTCTTCAAAAAAAAAAAATGCTGGAATCAAGAGCAGTAAGAAACACTTGAAAGATGAGAAATGACCAAATTAAAAGATAGAGTCCAATATTGGTGATATATTGTTCTTCCCAATTTGCTGAAAGATCAACCCAGAATCCATATTTTTAAACAAAATTATTAAATGGTGTATTTTTGTTTTTATCATTTTAATTTTAGAAAGCAGGTAGAAATAATAATTTCCTTTGTATATTTGAAAAATTCAAGTGTTTGGTGTTATAAATGAAAGGTATATCTGGGGTTTTTGCATTCTTTCACTTAAATATGAGTGTTAAGAAAAAACTATATTATATTTATTCAAATACTGATTGAGTTGTTAGTTCTGAAAATTTCATAGTCTACTGATTTTTCTTGTCATTTTTTTTTTCCCTGGGAAATGTCTAATTTAGAAAACTGGATGTGGGAAATATAAGATCAGGAATTTGTGTTCAATGCAAAGCAGATCAATGATCTTTTATTCATCTCTTAGATGGATTAAGAAATCTAGGTACATTTGGATCTAGTAAGGATATGTAATACATCCAGCTCCATTGTAGAGTAAATTTGAACATTGAAGTTTATCTTCTTAAAGCTCTCCACTTCCATGTAAACCAGGCCTGCCCTTCATTCTTTTTTTTTTATTTTTAATAATATATTTTATTGATTTTTTACAGAGGAAGGGAGAGGGATAGAAAGTCAGAAACATCGATGAGAGAGAAACATCGATCAGTTGTCTCCTGCACACCTCCTATTGAGGATGTGCCTGCAACCAAGATATATGCCCTTGACCGGAATCGAACCCAGGACCCTGAGTCCCCAGGCCAGTGCTCTATCTACTGAGCCAAACTGGTTTTGTCCTGTCCCTTCATTCTTGATCAGATATTTCTGTTGATAATCCCTTTTCTTTTCATTGCTTACATAAAAAAATGGAAAGGGCATTTTTAAAACTCATTTTTAACTTTTTATAATGGGCTAGGGTATCAAGAATTAAGGTAGGGTAAGAACAAACGGGAGAGAAGCAATAAAATGTACATGTGCAGGTAGACAGATCTATCCCTGAAGGATAAGAAGTCTTTACATAACTGATCCTAAAAAGAAACAAAAAAAACAAAAGCAAAACAAAACACTCATAAATGTCCTAAGTCAAAATTTTTGAAATCAAAGAGGTTTGAAATCAGAACATGAATGAGAGCTTATCCAGGGGGTTGTCATCAAAATATGAACATTGGCCTACTACAATAAAAACAAACCAAAACAAGGCTTAGGAATTAAATTTTTTTTTTCTGAATTAGATTACAAACTATTGAAAAGATTATGCAAAATAATTTTTTAAACTTCTAGTTCTTTGTTAGAAGAAAGTTTAAAATATTGATATATTACATGTAGTTTATTATTTATTTATTATTATTAAATTTATTGAGGTGACATTGATTAATAAATTTATATAGGTTTCAAGTATACAATTTTAAAATGCACCATCTGTACATTTCTTTTTTTTAATATATTTTTTATTGATTTTATACAGAGAGGAAGGGAGAGAGACAGAGAGTTAGAAACATCAATGAGAGAGAGTCATCGATCAGCTGCCTCCTGCACACCCCCCACTGGGGATATGCCCGCAACCAAGGTACATGCCCTTGACCAGAATCAAAACCGGGACCCTTCAGTCCCCAAGCCGATGCTCTATCCATTGAGCCAAACCGGTCCCGGCACCATCTGTACATTTCACTGTGTGTTCACCATCTAAACTCAAATCCCTTTCCATTATCATTTATTCTTCCATTACCCTTTTCTACTTCCCCCCATCTCCTTCCTCTTTTGTAATCACCATATTGTTGTCTGTGTCTATGAGATCTTTATTGGGAGGTGAGGATTAATCCCTATATCTTCTCACCCAGCTCTCCAAATCCCCTCCTCTTGAAAACTCTGTCTATTTTCTGTATCTATTAATCTATTTTTATATTATTTGTATGTTTATTTTGTTCATTATAGTCCACATGTAAGTGAAGTCATATGGTGTTTTTGACTGGCTTATTTCACTTAGCATAATACTCTCCAGATCCATCCATGTTGACACAAAAGGTAAGATTTCCTTCTTTTTACAGTTAAATAGTATTCCATTGTGTAAATGCACCACTGCTTTTCCAATCCACTCTTCTACTGATGGGTTTCCAAATATTGGCTATCTATAATAATAAAAAAGTAATATGCTAATTAGACCAGACAGCTGAACGACCTTCCAGATGTCAATCTGGATGTCCTTCTGTATGAAGCCACCACAGCAGGAAAAGTGGCAGAGGTAATTAGGGGCAATCAGGCAGTCAAACAAACAGTTAGGGGTGACCAGGCAGGTAGGCAAGTGGTTGGGGATGATGAGGCAACCAGGCAAGTAGTTGGGGGCAATCAGGTAGGCAGGCAAGTGGATGGGGGCAAGGGACTGCTGGTATAGGCCTGATCAGGCATCCCCTGAGGGGTCCCAGATTGCAAGAAGGTGCAGGCCAGGCTGAAGTAACTCCCCCCTGCACAAATTTCATGCACTGGGCATCTAGTTGTAAATAACACTGCAATGAACATAGGAGTGCAAAAATTCTTTCTAATTAGTCTTTCAAGTTTCAGATATTTTTCCAAAAGTAGAATTACTGTATCTAAGGCAGTTGCATTTTTAATTTTGGGGAAAACTCCATAGTACTCTTTCCCAACAACCTACCTTCCAACCAACAGCATGTGAAGTTTCCTTTTTCTCAACATCCTCCCCAACAGTTGTTGTTTGTTTATTTATTGATAATAACCTTTCTGGCAAGTGTGAGATGATATCTTGTGGTTTTAATTGCATCTCTCTGATGACTAGTGACCTTGAATATCTTTCTATAGTATAACATACATAAAAGAATAGTTCATTACTCTTCAAATTTGGATGCCATATTTGGTTTCAAGGAAGAGTCTGGGTTGTACTTTAAAAAAAAATTAAAGTAATATAAGTTTTCCTTTTTATAGTTTGTAATTACAGTCATATCTATATAAATTATTTTTATGCTTATTCATTAAATTTTAAGACTAATATTTAGCAAGGGTTCATTTGTTTTAGTACACTGACCAGTTAAAAATAATTTATAGAATCTCTTTGATTTTATTTTTCTGTCACACTTAAAAACAGATTATATAGAAAGTATAAAAGATAGAATATGAAATAAAAATATATCTTTCAGTAAAATTTTTAATGTATTTTATATTGGCACATGCTTATAGAATAATGTAAATTATTTTAACAAGCAAACAAAGAAAGTCTTAGCTTACAAAGTATTTATATATATAATACATATATATATAACTTTAGACAAAAATTCCTTTTAGTTTGTACTCTGCTAGCAACATAAATCCATTACAAGGTATCACTCCCTTCTAAGATTCTCACTTTATTTTCTAAATACCTCATAGAAAGTAAAAGAGAAATAATTTAAACTGTTGAAAATGTGAAATAAGTGTACATGAAGTGAGCTACGAAAATATACCAAACAAGTTGTGATAGCATTAATGTTTCATGAACATAGGAACAAAAAAACTAAAGAATGTGTGTGCACCAACATTAAAAAGACTTGTTAGCTAACATATCCCCCCCGCAAAAAAACTATTTTAGTAATAGCATAACATACTGAAAGAAAAGCATTGACAAAATAAAATTAGGTGTTGAAATACTTTCAAGTAGAATATTAATTTGTTTCCTTATTTGTTGTATGTATGCATTAGAGGTAAAAAGGGAAAGTGAATGTATGGAAAAGAAATTTCTCTGTCATGTACTAAAAGCCTCAGGGAAACAAGGTGGTGTAGATAATAGAACTAACCTAGGAAGTAATTTTGATTACCTGTGCTGATGGTAACCACATGCAGGTACATAATAGTCATTAGAAGGGGTTATATTGAAATAAAAAATAAAAATTGAGAAAATGGAAAATAGCAATAGAAGATTTATTATTCACAATTTCTTTGCAAATTTGTAACAGAGAATTGGGAAATTCAAGGCTGGAAATAAAGGAAGGTTGATGATAAAAGAAAAATTAGAGTACTTTTTAACAAAATACCCTATTCTGTCTCAGAAACAAATAAATATGAAGTTGAGGATACATAGGATAAGACAGGAGCTGTGTATTGCATATAATAAACTATATCTCAAAATGTAGGCTTAATTTTTGATGCAGTGAATATTTTCACAGTGGGAAAGTAGGCCTGCACTGGATGTAAGGTTGCCAGGTTCTCTTCATGCAGCTGAAAGCAATTTTGCCCTAAAATTCAAACAATTTCTTGTAGTGTCCAATGAATCTTTACACATAGATATGTGAAAGTATAAAAAACAGGTTACAAGACAGTCATCTAGAAAGAAGCATAATGAGGCTTTGACTTTTCTTGCAGGTTGGTGTCACTGTGCTCATGAACTTGAATTTCAAGGTACTTAGCTTGCTCTTAGACAGCCTATTCAGCAGAAAGTTGAGAACAACCACTCAGTGTTACAATGGGAACAAATTACAGTGTTTTTTTAATTTTTAAAATTTATAGTAAAAAGACCATGAGAGTACTTATTCAACTATTAAAAGTAAATTAAAGCACTGAATTATTAAAGTAATATACGGTTGAAACATAAAAGTTTGGAAACAGGGTTTAGTACTAGCCTTTAGTCCTCATCTTATAAAAGCAGCCCTAAGTTTTGTGTTTCCTTCTTTATGCTCCCAATAGCTTATCTTAACAAGGAGAATGAACTGATTAGTATAACATACACAAAAGCATTGTTTTTAGCTGTTCTTGAATGGGTGTAAATTTGAACTAGGGTTACTCATGCAGTATCTGTGGGTTTCTCTTAAATTTCTGTATGTGGCACCCAGCTGGACTCCCATTATAGATTTACAGCCTAAACAGACAACCCTGCCCTTAACCCATGTAAAAGTAACCATAATTAAACCCCCCTATGGTAACTGTTGGTAGGGATCTGAAAGCAGCCATTACTTCCAATTGTAGGGATGTGGGAAGCCTGCAGAGCTGTGCTGGTTTTGCAGCTGATTCACAAGAGCTGAGGCAGTGGAAAAATTAGTGTAATCTAAGGGAAATCTTATGAACGGACATTGAGACATAAGAAAATGTGGCCTTTAATTTTACTCCATTCAAGAAGTATTTACTTGCTTGATTCTGTGCATGAGGGATGATTGGAAGTCTGAGATTTATCATGTAGGGTGCATTTCAGACTGACACTCAGCTGATACACACTGACACAGCAATTCTGAGTGTTAAAATATCGAACTGCTGTGATTCCACTTGACAGTCAAGCCTTATTCTTTCAAATATGGCTCTCTTCTCTGTCCAGACAGAATGTTTTTGGATTCATGTGAACCTTAGAATCAAATCAATAAAGCCAAACCTGCCTTAACCAGTTTGGCTCAGTGGATAGAGCCTTAGCCTACAGACTACAGGGGCCCAGGTTCAATTCCGGTCAAGGGCATGAACCTTGATTACAGGCACATTCCCAGTAGGGGGTGTGCAAGAGCAGCTTATTGATGTTTCTAACTCTCCCTCTCCCTTCCTCTCTGTAAAAAATATCAATAAAATATATTTTTCAAAAAAGAAAAGAAAAGAAAGCCAGACCTGACCTGCACAGCAGGGATTCTCAAAGAGCCTGGTGCAGACAAAAGCTGTAACATCAATATTTTTCAGTCAGTAAATGTACCATGGTGGTAATTATGTGTTTTCAGTTTAACTTCTGCATAAATGGATTAGAATGAAAGATATATCTGAAAACAAAGATTGAAAACATACTGTGAAGAGCCTTGACTGTGATGCTCAGGATTTAGCCCAGGATTAATGTTTGTTTAGTTGTTTAGCTGTTTTAAAAGAAGTAGGTGACACGATTAAGTACTCTATCTAAAACAAAAACAAAAACACCCCTATTAGTAAGATAGTGCATGGATTTGACGCTTGATGTAAGTATCCAACCTAACTAGGAAAGAATTATAATTGCGATAGAGCACATGCCAGGCGTCTTGAAACTACGGCCCTCGGGCCACATGCGGCCCACAGAGGAGTCTGATCCGGCCCGCCAGGTTTTTTGGGCAGTGAGCGCAGCCGAGGTGTTACAGTAGGAATTAGAATATAGTCCGGCCCTCCAGCTCTCTGAGGGACCGTGATCTGGCCCCCACTTTAAAAAGTTTGAGGACCCCTGTGACATCCAATGTTATTCTTTGAAATCTATTCTGTTCCTTTAATATCTAATCTGTACTGTTTCTAATTTCATAAATAGCACTTCTTTTTGCATTCCTCATAAATTTATGTAAAAAACTATAAGATCAGGTCTCCTTTTTTGGGAAGACAGAAGGGGAAAAGGAGTTCAAGTACAACAAAATCAGGGTGAATTATCATGCCTGGTGTTCATTTTCATGCCCTAGGATTATAGAAAGACCAAGAGAGAAAATAAAATGAGAGGAGGTTCCCATAGTGAATTTTTATTATCTATTTCTTTACTAGGAGGTCTATATCTTGGATTCAGGATTTTGCCAGCTAAAATTCCCTTGTAAAGATTCCCAATATTTAGTGCTTCCTAAAGAATTGCTTTTTAATTTTTTAAACCATTTGTGAACTACAATAGCCTAAATTAAGACATTAATTTTATTGAATTGTTTTTCTTCATATTTCTGTACCCTTTATTGCCCACAATTAAGTTACTATTGCTTGAAATTATAATTACTTTATGATTATGCCTTTGCAGATGAAGTTCTTATTCCTTCACCTGGGAAATTTTGTCCACCTGGGATATTTTTGCCAATCTTCAGCAACTACCTGCAACTGTCAGTGCAACGATCAGCTTTGCTTTAAGCTCACGAAAGAACAAAGCTTAGGGATTAAATCCTGCCCAATTTATTTCATACTTATTACATCTTCCAGGTTAGGCTGATTAATTTAAGGAGCTGACTTTGCCATCTGTGAGATGAGCAAAGTCTCAGAGTGATGTTATGTTCACATTTGAAATCAATATGCATGCTGAAAGGGAGCATTGCCAGGAAATTTTAGCTAACTAGCTGGATTACCCGTCCTTCATGGGATATTATTGTCAATGAATTTAACAAGGTCCAGGTCTGAAACTCCACCTTATTGGTCTAGGAATAGGATTTTATCAGTGCACCCAGATGTCAAATAAAAGCAGAATGCTTCTTGGTAAGCAAGGTATTAGCCTCTGAAAGGCAGTGTTCATAAATTTTATGATTAGACAAGTAGTTTTCAAGCTGCATCATTTGAAGCTCTAGAATCACTGTTCAATATGGCAAATACTAGCCAGACATAAATATTATACATTTGAAATATGGCTTGTAAAATTGAAGATCAGAATTTTAAATTTTAGTTTTACTGAAAATTTCGATTTTAATTAAATTGTTAATTTTGTTAGATTTTAATCTTAACTAATTTGAGTTAAATTGGTTACTTATTTTAGTTTGGGAAACATAAAAATTATGTTTAGAATAACAATGGTATGCAAATATACCTTTCAACTCTGTGAAATCACAGATTTCCATTGAGAATTAAGCATCTGAATCAAGTTGTAGAAGCAAAAAATGAATTTGAAGACTTAGTCAAAAAAAAACAAACAAGAAAAATTGTATCCTGCTGCACTGCTGAATTTATTAAGTCTAACAATTTCTTATGGAATCTAGGGTTTTCTATGTACAATGTCATGTCATCTGAGAATAAGGACAGTTTTACTTCTTTTTTGTTCCAAATTAGATGCCTTTTATTTCTTTTTGTCTGACCACAATGGGTAGCACTTCCAGTACTATGTCAAATAGGAGTGGTGAGACTGGGCATCTCTGTCTTGTTACTAATCTTAGGGGAAATGGTTTTAGCTTTTGCTCATTGAGTATGATGTTGGCTGTGGGTTTGTCATATATGGGTTTTATTATGTTGAGGTATGATCCTTCTATTCCCACCATGCTGAGAGTATTACCAAGAAAGGGTGTTGGATTTTGTCAAATGCTTTTTCTGTGTCAATTGATTTGACTATGTGATTTTTATCTCTAAATTTGTTTATGTGATGTATTATATTTATTGATTTGCAGATATTGAACTATCCTTGCATCCCTGGGATAAATCCTACTTGGTCATGGTATATGATCTTTATGATGTACTGCTCGATTCATTTTGCTAGAATTTTGGCATCTATATCCATGAGGGATATTGGCCTGTAATTCTCTTTCATTGTTTTGTCTGACCTAAATAGATATTTTTCGAAAGAAGAGATAAGGAAGGCCAAGATACATATGAAAAAAAAATGCTCAAAGTCACTAATAATCCAAGAGATGCAAATCAATACAACAATGAAGTACCATCTCATACTTGTTAGAATGGCTATCATCAACAACTCAACAAATGACAAGTGCTGGTAAGAATGTGGAGAAAAAAGGAACCATGGTGCACTGCTCGTGGGAATGCAGACTGGTGCATCCACTGTACAGAACAGTATGGAGTTTCCTAAAAAAAACTAAAAATGGAACTCCCATTTGACCCAGTGATTCCACTTCTAGGAATATATCCCAATAAACTAGAAACACCAATTAGAAAGGATATATGCACCCCTATGTTCATAGCAGCACAATTCACCATAGCTAAGATTTGGAAACAGACTAAGTGCCCATTAGCAGATGAGTGGATTAAAAAACTGTGGTACATCTACACAATTGAATACTACATTTCAGTAGAAAAGAAGGAGTTCTTATCATTTGCAACAGCATGAATAGAACTGGAGAGCATTATGCTAAGTGAAATAAGCTAGTTAGAAAAAGATAAATATCACATGATCTCACTCATTTATGGAATATAATGAACAATATAAACTGATAAGCAAAACAGATTGAGAGACAGAGAAGCATCGATCTGACTGTCAAACCTCAGAGGGAAGATAGGGGAGGGTGGAGGCAAGGGGGAAAGACCAACCAAAGGACTTGTATGCATGCATATAGGCCTAACCAATGGACAAATACAACAGGGGGGTGAGGGGATGAGTACGAGGGGAGGGAGGGTAATGGGGTGATAAAGACATATGTGTAATAATCAATTAAAAATTTTTAAATTAAATTATCTCATAATAGAGTTTATGTTGATTACATAGTGAAATGATGATTTTTTATATATTAGGTAAAATAAAACAAAGTTATAAAATTAGTTTCACCTATGACTTCTTACTTTTTGAAAAGGTGGTTCCTTGGTGATTTAAAATAATACCTTTAAGTTATAGTAGATATGTATTAAATAAAGCTATTCTATCTAATTAAAGAGTAATATGCAAATTAACCACCACTTCACTACACCCACCAGCCAATTAGAGCAAGTCTGCAAATTAATCCCAACCAAGATGGTCGATAACCACAGAAAACAGGAGGGAGGCATGGGTTTCCTTGGCAATGAAGGAAGCCAAGCTTTCCACATACTCTGGCAAGCCCAGGCCTCCATTCAAGGGTACAAAGTTGCAATTATAGAAGGTAAACAAATTCTAATAGAAATGGCGGCAGCCACTGAACTGGAAGAGCAGGAGGCTAGGGTTTCACTGGGCGATGGATGGATAAAGCGAAGCTTTTGTAGCCCTGGCACGCTCAGATCTTACCTCCAGGCTACAAAGTTTCAATTACAAAAGATACATAAATTCCAACAGAAATGGCTGCTGCCACAGAGCAAGCGATGGCCTGAGGACTGAAGGGTCTTGGGTTCAATTCCAGTCAAGGGCATGTACCTTGGTTGTGGGCACATCCCCAGTAGAGGAGCGTGAAAGAGGCATCTGATAGATGACTCTCTCTCTTCGATGTTTCTAACTATCTCCCTTCCTCTCTGTAAAAAATCAATAAAATATATTAAAAAAAAAAAGAGTAATATGAAGATTGACTGTCACTCCAACACACAAGATGGCTGCCCCCATGTGGACACAAAATGGCTACCACAAGATGGCCAGCAGGGGAGGGCAGTTGGAAGGCACCAGGCTTGCAAGGAAGAGCAGTTGGAGGTGATCAACCCTGCAGTGGAGGGCAGTTAGGGGCAAACAGGCTGGCAGGGGAGTGGTTAGGGGGTGTTCAGGCTGGCAGGCAGAAGTGGTTAGGAGCAATCAGGAAGGCAGGCAGGCGAGAAGATTGGAGAGGGTGTAGGCTGGGCTGAGGGACACCCCATTACCCCCCATACAAATTTTGTGTACCAGGCCTCTAGTACTAGAATATTTGATGTATGAGACAGAAGGTCAACAGTGTTATCCTCTCCATACCAAACATTCTTAAACAAGTGCAGCTCTTCTCTTCTACTATACTATTTATCTGTTTTATACCTTATCCTTCCATATCAGATTGAATCTTAAGCTAGAACTCTAGTGCTGAAAATAATGTTTAAAAAACGTTATTTTAAATCAGAATGAAATTTAATACAGTAGTATGATGCTATTGATTTTTGATTTCTGCAATTTAAGTATGATATGCATAGGTGTAGAATTTTTGGTAGCCAATCTGCTTGGTATTCATTTAATTTTCTGGTTTTATGTTGGTGTCTGTCATTAATTTCAGAAAAAAATTGGCCATTTTTTTCAATTATTTATTCAGCCATCATGTCTTTCTTCTCTTCCTGGTATTAAAATTATTCATATATGCTGAAGCCAGTTTGGCTCAGTGGTAGAGCGTCGGTCTGCGGACTGAAGGGTCCCAGGTTCGATTCTGGTCAGGGGCATGTACGTTGGTTGCGGGCACATTCCCGGTAGGGGGTGTGCAAGAGGCAGCTGGTTGATGTTTCTCTCTCATCGACTTTTCTAGCTCTCTATCTCTCTCTCTTCCTCTCTGTAAAAAAATCAATAAAATATATTTATAAATAAATAAATAAATAAATAATAAAATTATTCATATATTACACCTTTTATAGTTTTCCCACAGTTCTCAGATGTTCTGTTCTCATCATTCTGTTTGCATTTTACTTTAGAGTGTTTCTATTGACCTGCCCTGAAGATCACCGATTTTTTCTTCTCTCTTGTTTATTTTACTAAGTCCATCAAAAATATTGTTTATTTTTGCTGTAGTGTTTTTGTTTTCTAATATTTCCCTTTGATTCATAGAGTTTCCATCTTTTTGTTTATATTATCCAGATATTCTTGCACGTTTTCAACTTTTTTCCATCAGAGACCTTAATATCTTAAAGATAGTTATTTGAAATTTCCTATATGATATTTTGAAAACTATTTCCTGAGTCATATTCTGATACTATTTTTTTTTTTTTTGGTGGGGGGGGAGGGTCACTTCAGACTTTTTCTTAACTTTTAGCATGCATTGGGTTGTTCTGTTGAAAGCCAAATATGATGTGTCGTATAAAAGGAACTGAGGTAAATAGAGATTTATGTTAAAAGGAATGTTAGCCAAAACCAGTTTGGCTCAGTGGATAAAGCATTGGCCTGCGAACTGAAAGGTCCCAGGAGGCAGCTGATCGATGTTTCTAACTCTCTATCCCTCTCTGCTTCCTCTCTGTAAAAAATCAGTAAAAATATATTTAAAAACAACAACAAATGTTAATCTGCCTGGAAGTTAGGTCATGTTTAATGTTTCTTATAGCTGTAGGTTCCAGAAGCTTTAAAATACTATAGTGTTCTTGTTTTTGTTTCTCTTGCTGTCTTTGTGCTTCCCTAAAACAGAGCCTTTATTTTAGACCTCTTTTAGTTGTAATCCACAGTTTCTATACTCCGTCCCTTTTGTTGTGTGGTAAGGTATGGGAGAGAGGAAATATTCCATAAGCATGTGATTATATCTCAGTGTATAAATGGATCTGCGTCTCTGGATTGTGACCTTCCTAGCTGTTTCTTACCTTGCCCAACCCACCGTATTCATTGATACAGGAAGACTGGAGGGTACTGGAGCCTAAGTGTTCTTACCATAGGTGGGTTAAAGTCTAATAGGGTCTTTCCTCCTGGAAAGTAGCTCTGTGGGAAAAGGTGCGAGCATATTTCACAATGGCTACTCTTTCTCTCCCTCTGTAAAGCTGTAAGGGGATCTTTTCTTGAGTCTTCACTGTGGAAAATCAGCAAGGGTTCCTGGAAAGAAAATTGACCAGAGTCAGGGTTCACTAAGGAACTAGTTGGAAATGCCTCAGCTGTAACTAGTTTACTTTTCTAGAGGTTTCTGCTATAGGTGAGCAAACCAAAACTTACTCTCTTGATTCTCCTGTCTCCGTATTCTGGGTTGTCTCTGTGCCCTATGGCCTCAGTTCTCTGTTGGATATAAGAGTCTAGGTAAACATGCAGAGCATGAGACCAGCACAAAAAATGAAGGCATTTAATGAACTTGCCTTACTTTATAAATTTAAAATGACAAGAAATACTTTATAAATAGTTATTGATAAGTTGAGGATAGTATCTATGTTCTAAAAACTCATTGATTTAACATATGATTAAGATAATAAAAATTAATTTTTCATTCATATATCACCTACATGCATGCTGTTTTTTCAGGTAGTGTATCTCATAAGACAATTTACTGGTATCACTCAGTATTAAGTATTTAGAGATAATTGTACTTTAAGGTTACCACCCAAGTCTTCATCAGCTTGACATCATTCTGAAGAATGTGATACTTACTCTGGAAATGAACACATTTGCTTACATATATACTTCCAAACTATGGCCATCAACAAATAGTAATTCCTAAATGATATTTTCACTGTTTTCCCTACCTCTTGCAGGAACATAGTTTGCTACTTTTATTTTCCTTCCAATAGGAAATTGCAAAATTTTCAAACAACACTTAAATACTAGGTATTTTCTATTTTCTTTTTTATTTTTAATGGGGAAGATATGTTCAAGTACTTATTATTTGCTATTGTAATAAAATATATAACATTTACAATCTCAGCAGTAGTTATTTTTAATTTCTTTTTGAATTTAGATTTATGGGCTAAAATAAACTTCTTATAATCCCTAAGTCAAGCATTAATAAATGAAAGCTTTAAGTTTGGGATATTTTATATTATGACCTAGTATGAAAATACAGTTTATAAAATCTTACCTTTTATTTCTTGCTAATATGCAATTTCTGCTCATTTATGCCTCTTATAGTTCCATTCTGGAAAGGCAGTATAAAATGGTCATTAAAAATGTAGACTCTGTACCCTGTGTATAAATCTAAATTATAAGTCTTATTAACTATTGACTGTGGTAAAGGCATGTAATATTTCTATGTGCAGTTCCCTCTTAATGCAATAGGGAGTACTACCTATCTCATAGTGCTATAAAATAATTAAAGTAATAAATTCAGTTATTTTCTAAATATTTTTAAACTACTTACAATGTGTTATAACCTGTCAAAATGAGAGTTGGTTGGTGATTATAGCAGAGAGGTAGTGGGGAGAAGTTCAGGCCATAATAAAGATTTTGGATTTTACTCTGAATTAGGAAGAGAAATATTGGGTATTTTGTGCAGAATAGTAACCTTGAGATTTTGAGGTATTTTTCTCTGGCTTCTTGTGGAAGAAGAGACTATAGGAGAGCATGGTTAGGTGCAGTAAGACAAACTAGGAGACTGAAGAAATGGTCCAGGAGAGATATGACTGTGGGTTAAATGAGACTACTTATTGATGATATATGTGATAAAAAAAAATGTTAGATTCAGGATATATGTTGTAAGTAGAGCCCACAAGATTTGTAAATAGATAGCCCACAAAAATGTTTGTTGAGCAACTATAAGAGTAGATTTTACTTTCACTGAGATGAGAAAGGGTGAGATAACAGAAGGACTTTGCTTGGGAGAGGGCATAGTTTGGACATGGCCCAGAACATGATCTGTCTCATACAAAGAGTATAATAAGCATGAGCTCTCATCTTTTCCACCACAAACACTATTTCTATTCCTGTGTACCTTCAAATTTGCTCTTGTTCCTTGCAATCCCCCAGGTTTTCTTTCCTTCGGAAGCCAGTTACAAGTTCATCTTTACTCTCACCCAAATATCTTTGTCTATAAAATCTTAAATGTGTGTATTCTCTACAGATTTTCTCACGTAATTTTATGTTGAATTATATTTTTTTCTGTCAAAGAAACTGTAACATTGTGAGTGTGTGTGGAAGAGTTCACAAAGCCACCATATCACATATGTCTAAAACTTTCAGATGATTTGATATCAGGCACATCAACAATTAAGTCCTTAAGCACAAGGGAGCAGGAGTCACCTAAGTATTCATTACACATTTTTTCCCCTCTGAGAATACTTATAGACAACTAGATGTTGGTATGCCTATAACTATAGGATCATATATTTACCAAACAAGACACCAAGTTTTATTTGAAAATGGTGATTTTCTTTAGGAGGACAAATAACAAATGTGTTTGTTAAATATTTCTGAAATATGTATTATACATTGGAGGCTTATTACCTCTTCCACCATAGATGTTCTCTTGTTGGAATTCACATGTGATTAAAAAATATTCATATTTGCCAACTCCCATACCTCCATTCATAATGTCGCTTATGCAGAATCCCTTATCCTCTATCTTCTAAACCTTCTTATTTCAGGTCCATGACCAAGCAACCAGTCTATTTACTACTATTAAGACCACTTCCATAACCCACTGTTCCAGAATCAGAGACAAGGACTTGCTTGATAGTAGCTTCTTGGTGAAGCACAGAAAGGGAGAACAAGGAAGAATGAAACAAAGAAGGAGAGAAAGCTAGATAAAGGACATCATCAAGCTGGTTCCCATTGAAGGCAATTGGGCTTCAATGTCACATGGGGCCCTCTGAGGAACCATGTGAAATACCCCTTAGTATTATCTGCCTGAGACTTGAATGAGGGATTGTTTTATGGTTTTATTCCATTATCTATTTTCAAGGAGAGCCCCAGGGAACATAAACACCTCATGTCTCCAGATGAGTTTTGTGTGTGGGCTAAGTGGCAAGTTGAACTACTGCATCTTTTGTGGTGGTGCTAGAGAGAGCCAGGAAAACAAAACAAAACAAAACAAAACAAAAGAAAGAAAAAAAAAAAAGAAAAAAAAAACCTTTGAGAGATTATAGCAGTTAAGGCTGGTGGCATTAGCCTACATTTGTATATAGCTGGGTGTCCCAGCAATGCCTGGAGCAACCAGATTAGTTTAAAGGATGTTGGAAGGGGCATAAAAGATATTCTACACAAAGAAAGTATGCTTTCAATAGTGAAGATGATTCTTCTTTAAACTAGTTCATTTATCAATGTTTATGCATTATAAAATAGATCTTGTATATTTTTTTGTTTATGTTGCTAATCCTCAAGTAGGATATTACCCTTCCCCCACTGCATTGATTTCTGAAGAGAGTGGAAGGGAGAAGGAGAGACACACAGAGAGAAACATTAATGTGAGAGAGACACATTGATTGGTTGCCTCCCACATGCGCTGGGACCAATGGTAGGGATCAAGCCTTCAGGTACATGCCCTTGACTGGAATCAAACCCTGGAATCAAACTTTAGTCCATGGGCTGATGCTCTAACCACTAAGAAAAACCAAATAGGGCTATATCTTATGTATTTTGTATTGAATACGTATGGTTCATTTTCAGTTAACCTCTACCAAGCATTTCCTAGGTTAAAAATTACATGTTTTGTTTCCATTATCAGTGTTTCAATGGTGCAACTGCCTCCTCATATTTACTTCCTTATTTTAACTGATTATATATCATAGATGACTTTTGAAGGAGTGGATTAAAATTTAAAATATATAATTATCATAGTTGACTCAGTGTTCTATGTATGTATCATCAAAGTTTCTTTTAGCAGAAATGGTCTATATCAGCACTTTAAAATCATCAAGGCTGCACTTACTTTTGAGAAATATAATTGGCTGCATAGTTTGGTTATTTTAGAGCACATGTGTCAAACACAAGGCCCACGGGCCAAATCCGTCCCGCCAGGCCTTGCAATGTGGCCCGCACCGCGCTGTCATCACTGCACTTCGCTGCGTTTCCATCACAATGACAGTTTATGACTGTTCAGTAAACCATTCGGCCCGCGATTTAGGCTGGATTTTAGATTTTGGCCCCTTCTCTGATTGAGTTCGACACCCCTATTTTAGAGAGAATGAGGAGAGGACAATGGCCTTTATCTCTATGCTGCATCCCTCTTCCCTAAAGAGCTTCTCTCCACCTTCCCAAGGCCTCAGTTCCACAAGTGAAATCCTTTCTGCAGATGAGGCTTCTACCCCTTATTACAGTGCAAATAATACATTCTTTAGACCTTAGTAATAGTTGCACTAATTAGATCCTAACCTGAAATTAGGTTTTGACATTGATACTTAAGGATTAGAAGGTAAATGGGAAGACATGAGTTGGACTTTGATGATGAAAAAACAACTGCCTTCTTCACAGTGTTTCCTAGAGCCTCTTTTTAAAGAAGGAAGTAGTATTAATACTCAATTGAAGAAAAGTTAGAACAAATGGATGGTAGAGGGGGAAAAGACACACACACACACACACACACACACACACACACACAAAACATTTGACACCATTTGGTAATGAACCTGTAAGAAGAAAGGGGTAAGGAGAAAGATTCCGTTTTTGCTTTGCTCATGTATCTTACTAAAATAACTGAGTATTTTATTGAGAATTTAAATAGAAGGAAAGTTTGAAACAAGAAGGAGCAAAAATACTGTGCATTTGCCAGCTTGAGACTGGCTAAATTGGTTCCTTTTTCTGTTTTTACTGTAATTCCAATTATTAATTCATTCTTTTGAAAATATTCATTGAGAGCATACTATTTGTCAGATCCTGTCACTTGAGAAAACAAAAATCAATGTTATTGACCTATTCCAAGAATTTTACTAGTATAGCAGAAATAAATTCAAAACTAGAATAACATTTAGCAATAATCAAATTAATTTTTCTCATTGTAGAGAATTGGGAAAGTGCTTACTTCTAATCATACAGTGCAATAATTCCCGATTTAAAATCATGCCTCAGAAAGTCTGATTCCCACTCAGTGCTCTTTTCCTTAAGTGGGAATTAAGACATTTCCCATATTTCATATTTCACTTACCATGGTGCAAAACTCCTGAGAATGTTTAGGTCTCCTTGCACAATGAAATAAGTAATTTTTAGAATTTTGAAAAGTATTACATTGATCCAGAAATGCAAGAAGATGGCTCTTATTTTCTCCTTAGGTAGGCTCCAAAACAACAGACCTTATGTATTGTTATTTCTTTCAATTAAAGTTGACATACAATATTATATTAGTTTCAGGTATATAACAAAGTATACAACTTGCGAAGTGATCACCCCAACAACTCTAGTACCCATCTGACATCATATATAGTTATTAGATTCTTACTGTATTCCCAATGGTATACTTTACATCCCCAAGCCTCTTTTTCTAAGTGACAATTTGTATTCCTTAATTAATATTTCTCCTTTTGCACCCATATCTGCAACTCACCTCCCACTTTGTGACCATCAATTTGTTCTCTGTATTTATGAATTTGTTTCTGTTTTGTTTTTTAGATTCCACATATAAGTGAAATTACATGGTTTTTGTCTTTTTCTGTATAACTTATTTCACTTAGCATAATACCCTTTAGCTCCATTCATGTTGCTGCAAATAATAGAGTAATATTCCATTGTACATATGTACCACCTCTTCTTTATTCATTTGTCTGTTTATGGACACTTAGTATGCTTCCATATTTTGGCATTTTAAAAAATTAATGCAATTAACATAGAAGTGCATATGTATTTTTGACATAGTGTTTTGTATTTCTTTAGATAAATACCCAGAAGTGCAATCACTGGGTAATATGATAGTTCTATTTTTAATTTTTTAGGAAAATTTATACTATTTTCCATTGTGGCTGCACTGATTTTTAATTCTACCAACAGTGTACAAAAGTTCCCTTTTTCTCCACATCCTCACTAACACATTTTTTGCTGATTTTTTAAAATTTTATTTTTATTTTTTGATGATGGTCATTCTGGCAAGTTTGAGGCTGGTTTCCATTGGAAATATCTTCCTGAAGTAAATAAAATTCTCTATAAAGAAAGAAGGTATATTATTTTTTGTGGTAATTTTAAAAGAATATCATAGATTGTTGTAATAACAGCAGGTCCTGGTTTTGATATATATATTTTTTAAAAGTTGGTAAGTCCTAGAATTTCTTCAGTGACAAATTCAATATATAACTCTTCTTATAAGCTTTAACTATGTATTTGGAGACAGCCATTTTGAACCACAGCTTTGCAGCTTATTAATTTGGATGATTTTCTCAGTTTCAGTTAGTCCCAATTTCTTTATTTGTAAAACGGAATAAAAATAACTCCTTTAAACTTAAGTGATTATTAATAATATATTTTACCAACTATTATTCTAAATGTTTATTTCACGTTTTATCACAAAGAACAGCACATTACATAACACTAGCACATTTATAGTGGTACAGAATATACCACTATATTTTACAGCTCAAAAATAGATCACTGCAGTATACTTTAGTTTCAGGTATTGCCGTCTAATACAGTGATAATAACAGATAAACCACAGGAATCAAAACATATTTTAACCAGTGTATCTAAAATGGTTAGCATGCCTCACCACATTCTCTCAAGAAGATGTACTATCTGAAAATTAATACCTTTTTTGTTTTCCATTATATTTTGATGTTCTGGGAAAGTTAATAGTTCTCATAATTTTTTGTTTTGTTTTACACATTAACTTGATAAGAATCTGTATATAAAATGCATTTATTATTCATAGTATTTCTATGCAATAGAGAGGCATTTACTGACTTGGAGGTAATATGGATGATAGGTATTGTATGGATTCATCAGCTCTATTACCTTAATAGTCTCACTGTGTCCAGTTTCCACTTCATTTAAACCATTTTTAGCCTTTCCAGGCATGCTACCTCTTTGGGTTCATAAAGACTAATTATAATCTTGTTCTTTGTATAAAAGAACAAGATTTTTATATAACTCTATCTGCTTCCTAAACACTGAGCTCAGTTTTTGATATTACTATTATCTGGCAAAGCAGAATTATTCACTGCTTTCTTGCACTCCCCACAACTTTATTTTATGTGTGGTAATTCACTGTTTCTCATATCTGAGCAATCCTATCCTTTCTCCTATTTCTATATCTCATCTTTAACATCAGCTCATATGGCAGAACTGGATATCTCTGCCCCATTGCCATCTTACCAGAACAAGACTGTCTGCAAAGAAACGCACTTTTGAAGTCAATCTTTACATTAAAATTGATAAAACTCTATTATCTATGGAAACTAATACTTTTACTTGGAAATGTGCATATCGTTAACTAAACAGAAAATTTAAGGGAACTGGCATATCTCCACATCAGTTGATGGGAAAATTGAAAGAGAGAGAGAGAGAGAGAGAGAGAGAGAGAGAGAGAGAGAGAGAGAGAGAGAGAGAGCTGAGCAGATGATCCATATTGACTTTAGAGAAGGTGTTGCAGAGTACCTAAATTATCCGCAGACTTGGGAAGCAAAACATATCATTAGTGTTTCATCACTAGGAATCAGAAGAATAAAGACAATCTCACATTTTAAATATCAGATTCCATGGGGGGTGGGGGGAAAGTTAAATGAATTCCTCTGGATTTGCTCTCCTATATGACTGGCTTTTCTTTTTTCTTTTTCCTTTCCTGCATTCTCAATCTATCTTCACTTGTACATGGAATTTGATATTTAAAATGTTTAAAATGTGAGATTGTCTTTATTCTTTGATGCCTAGTGATGATACACCAATGATGTATTTCTTTTGATGAAGGAAGGAAGGGAATGCAGGGGATAGAGAGACTTGAGAAGCAAGATTTCCCCTTATCCAAGATCCTTTCCCCTTGTGACCTGTGGTATAGTCTGCAGTAATGAGAGACTATTTATTTCACTCCTACCTTGTAATTCCTTTTTCATTTATATGGAAAACCTGGTTTGGTTCCAGAAATTTGAAGGGGCAAAGAAGTATAGGGTGGGCAGTACTTATCACTTCAGGTTTTCATTCATTCTAGTAGAGTAGTTAACTATGAATCTGGGTTCTATTTCTGACTAGACACATAGAAAAATATATAATGATGATATTAAAACGATGTAATCATCATGATGAGATCACCAGGAAAATGAAGTATTGGCAAATAATTCTCCAAGACAATTGTTCAGTTTTTATTTGTAACTATATTTTTTTCAAGTATGTTTGTGAACATTTATCTTGCAAGTAAAATTGCCTTTGATGACAGAGATTGAGAAGGTGATAAAAAGAATGACTCCATCCAGCACAAATATTGGGCTTATTTTCTAGATGCTCTTAAAAAAATTGTTTAGGTCTTTCCTAAACACATGGTAAATCTGTGCTTTGGCATTAACCCATTTCTGTGGGCCTTGGAGAGAAAGAAGGAAAATAATGGAAACAATGATGATGTTATATGTTTATGCCATGAGCAGTGAAGTTCTTTGTCTCTGACTCAGGATCACTTGTATTCAACTAGCATCCACAGAACTTTGGCAAACCAACTCGTTAATTTGCAATTAAGGTAAAATTTCAGAGTCTTTGCAATTCTTAAAAATATAAATGAAGAGAAATGAGAGAGACAGTGGCATCTTGGACTTGTCAACATGTACAAGTGAAGATAGATTGAGGATGCAGGAAAGGGAAATAAAAAAGAAAAGCCAGTCATATAGGAGGAGCAAATTCAGAGGAATTCATTTAACTTTCTTTTTTTTTTTTTTTTTCATGGAATCTGATATTTAAAATTTTTTAAATGTAAGGCTGTCTTTATTCTTCTGATACCTAATATTGAACAGATAATTGCCCACTGGGTCTATCAAGTGATAGAAACTAGTTACTCAATTAGACCTACTCAAATATTGGAAATTTATCCTGAGAGATTAATAATCCATTACCATTGACCATCACTTCATTGTGAAAAAACTAAATATTTTCTAAATAGATAGACAATGCTAATGTCATAACAAATAATGCAAATGTTTGTGAATTACCTGGAAAGGCTATTTTTTAACCAAATTTTCTAAAATAATGTTGATTCAGATAAAATTGTAAGAGATAATATGGAGATATCCTATTACCATTCATTCAGCTACTCCAGTGGTGATATTTCACATAACTATGACATAATACACAGTCAGAAAATTGAGATTTTTGAAACTCATTTACTTTATTCAGTGACCACCAGTTTTGCAGACATTTATGGATATGAGTATATGTAGATCTTGCAATTTTATTATGTTTATTCATGTGGTCACCACCACATTTAATGTGCAGAACAGTTCCAGCACAGGATTCCTTTGCTACTCTTTTATAACCAGAATCACCTCCGCCTCTCTAAAATAAGAATGAGCCAATTAAAACACAGAGAGGAAAAAGTTGAGCAGATAAAGATGTACAAAAGTTATGTGGAATAAGAAAAGTGTCAAGCTTAAAGAACAGCAACTTTTACTTTATATCACTAGTTTATTTTCTTTTGCATTATTATGGTTGTACTTATAACCTGTCTGAATTACTTTGGGGGTGAGAACAATTTATATGGCTAGTAGTAGATGGATGGATGAGTGGATGAATTGATAAAATACCTACATATTTCATTTTCAACCTCTTTATTTTATCACTTTTAATGATTTATTATCAATTTACTATATAAGTATTAAATGTATTTAAATTTACTTATTTAGATAATAATTTTTTTTATTTTTTAAAAAAATACATGATCAATGCAAATATCATCTTTTATCCAGTCCCAGGTCCCTGGCTGTAAATTATGTTATGACAGACCCAATGATTTAGATGGCAGTACTTTGTAAATAGACTACTACTATGCACATGTTTTTATTATGTAAGTTAGAAAAAATACATGTTATAATTGAGATAAAAAGTGATATCAGTTTAAAGTGAGTCTAGGGACATAACTTTTTGCTAGAAGGATAGTTTGTGCTTTAGACAGGTTGTCTATGATCTCATCTTATAACACTAACCCTAACCTTTCTCTAAATTTATACCAATTTCAAGTAACACTTCTATGATTTTTGAGTACTGAAAACCTAATAATGTCAAAACAAAAATCTTGGTACTCCTTTATGACTTAAAACTGGTTTCTTTCTTTTCAATTAATTCCATCGATAGCCACCCATTCTCTCAGGTCCAAACCTAAAGTTATCTTAATTCCTTGCTTTCTTCAATTGCCATATTAGTAAATCTTGTATCTGCCTTAAAAACATATCCTGAGTCCAAAATACATTGCAGAAATGGCCTCTACTATTATTACCATTACTAGAGGCCTGGTGCATGAAATTTGTTCATGGGGTGTATGTGTGTTCCTCAGTGCAGCTTGTACCCTCTCCAATCTAGGACCCCTCAAGGGATGCCTGACTGCCTTCTCATAATCCAGGACTGCTGGCTTCCAACTGCTCGCCTGCTTGCCTACCTGCCTGATTGCCCCTAACCACTTCTGCCTGCCAGCCTCATCACCCCCTAAGGACTCCCCTGCCAGCCTGATTGACACCTAACTGCTCCCCTGGTGGCCCGATATTCCCTAACTGCATTTCCCTGCAGGCCTGGTCACCCCTAACTACCCTCACTTGCCAGCCTGGTCGTCCCTATATGCCTTTCCCTGCCAGCCCGATTGTCCCTAACTGCCCTCCCTGCCACAGGCCTGGTCCCCCCAACTGCCCTCCACTGCTGGCCTGGTCACCCCTAGTGCCCTCCTCTCCTGGAATGGTTGCCCCCAACTGCCTACCCCTGTGACCTGGTTCCTGAACTGCCTTTCCCTGTAGGCCTGGGACCCCCCCTCCCCAAACTGCCCTCTCCTGCAGGTCTGGTCTCCCCTAACTGCTCTCCTCTGCTGGCCTGATTGCCCCCACAGGCAGTCTTGTGGTGGCCATCTTTGACTACATGGGCCAGTCATTTTGTGTGTTGAAGTGATGGTCAATTTGCATATCACTTATTTATTATATAGAATTGCTGTTCCCTCACTCATAGCTAGAAGTGGTCATATAATATGTAAATATAAATATTGTCTAGTAATTCCTGAAAGGCTATGTATGTGAGGTGAGTCAACAAAAAGTAAGGTTTTTTTGTTTGTTTGTTTGTTTGTTTGTTTTTTACTTTCTTTTTTCTTCCATCCTCTGTCTTCTTTTTCAGAATGCAAAATAAGAGGCTTAAAATTCTAGGAATATTAAATTGTTTGCCCTTTACCTTGCACTGTACATCTCCTCTATCTGCTGTTCCTGAGTTATATCTTTTGTGATAAAAGGTTAATATGGCAAGAAAAATGTACCTCTTAGAGTAGTGAGCAGCTCTAGTAAATTAACCCCAGAAGGAGGCTGTAGGAACCTTTGATTTGTGGTCAGTACAGAAGGTAGAAACCTGGGCTTAGAATGGTGTCTGAAGACCAAGGGAGGCATGGCATTGTTGGAACCTGCTATCTATGGTAGGTAGTCAGAAGCTCAGGTGATAACCTGCGCTTGTGACTGTCATGTGAAGTATGGGAGGGAGGCAGTCTCCTAGAAGTAAACCCTTAACCTGTGGGACCTACCAGGAAATAGTGTCAGAGTTGAGTTGAATTCCAGGACACCCCACTGGTGTCTGGAGCATTGGTTGGATGTGTGAGGAAGCCCCACTCCTCCATACACTTCTCACTTTCTGACCTGACATTGAAGAGTTTCCATTGTCTGATTTATTGATTCATATGATCCAGGTGCTTATTTTAATTGACCCAGAAAAAAATAAAGAGAATAAAAATAATTTTACTGAGTGCTGAAAGCAGTGAGTTGACTTTAGGAATTGGATACTAACCTGAAGACGCCATGTTACAAATACTCAGTTCAAATGCTACTTCCTCTGGGAACCTTTTCAGATAAGAGACTGGGCCTGAATTAAAAGCACCTTCCCTGTGTTCTAATTAGAGCTAACTGCATGCCACTATTATATCATTTATCTCCCTGCATTGTAATTAGGTTTTTTAAAAATTATATCTATCCAAGTATACTGGAATTCTCATAAGATAGGACTTGAGTCTTACATTTCTCTATTGACAGCTAGGCTTAAGCTAAGAATGTATCATATGCTCAATTAATATTGATTGGTTGAATAAAAGAATTACTGACTCAAAAAATGAATGGTATAGGAAAAAAGGAATGGGTGACTTACTTATCTTTTTGTTAGGACAGATATGATAGCACGGAGTAGTTGAAAATTGCTTAAGGTTACACAAAATGATTGACACTAGAACCAAGACCTTGCTTATTGCTACACTAGGAGCCCAGCGGGTGAAATTACACAGCCTGCCCACCCACCTGCCGGCCGGCCTTGACACCCGAACCTCTCCACGCAGAGCTCCAGCGCACCTGGCCCAGCACCCTGACCCCTCTGGCCTTCTCTGGCCACTTCAAGCCCCTCCCTCAGTCCCTCGAGTGGCCTTGGCTGGTCCGCCTCCCCCAGGAGCCTCCCTGCTTCCGCCCCATCTCCAGAGCAATACAGTGGCTCTGCCCCATCATGGCCCTGGAGAAGAGCCTGGGAACATCCTGCCTGTTGCTCTGTGTCCCTTCCCCAGGCAGGAGAGTGGAGGGGCACTCTGAGTGCCAGGGTGAGTGGGAAGGACTGGTGCTGGGGGGCACTACGGGCTCTCACCCCCCCTCCCAGGCGCGGGCCTCCTCCAGGGGCCTCCCCTCTTCTTCCCTGTTTCAGCAGCAACCCCCCCACCCCCCCTGGCATGCGCAGGCAGCCTCCTCCTTAGCAGCCGTGACTGCGACACCGTTAGGACCAATTAGCATGTTACCTCTTAATATATATAGATTATTCAGTCAGCAGTTTGAATACTTTATGAAGCTCTGCAAAAGCCCTAGAAATTGAGTCATGTAAACTTGTTTCAGAATCCCAGCTTTCTACTCTGTAAAACTGGCATCATTTCACCTATTTTAGAAAATTGTTGCTGAAGTAGTAAATAAATAATAAAGTTTTAATATTAAAGTTTTCAACATATTCCATGATTTATTACAAGTACTTAGTAAATATTTATATTTTAAAAATTATGTTTCACATATCTTAAGTAGTCACAGTTTATAGGTTACATAGAATCAAGTAAACATTAATGTAAAATATCCCTAATTCATAAGATGCATTTTTATGTCTGTTCATAGTTTTGCCAATGGGGAGTAAAAAATATGATGAATTGTATGCAGATTGATTTTAAATAATAAATGCTATCTTGCTTTGGAGAGATTATGTCAAAGCTTAAAATCTGTTTAAGTCATCTCTCAATGTCATTTTATTTTCTTCTTTCTGTTAAGTGTTGTAAACACATTTAAAGGTCAGAAGTATTATCACCATATTGGGGGCTAAGTATAGTTCAGTTATGTGCTGCATTTAGCGGCAATTAGTTTTTTAAAACCCTAGGATTTCTGTAGTAAAAGATACATTCTAGTAATGACAATTTATAGAACAAGAAAGAAAGCTGTGCTTCCAAATACATTTTTAGAACTTTCAGTTAAACTTATATTCTCAGTGTCTGGTGTGGGATGGGTGGCTTAATAAATAGGTGGGAGGAAAAATGTAGAAAAGTCTGGATGTAGAAGTGAAATTTTATTGATCCCCAGGAGATTTCTTTTTATTACAAACTTTTCAGCTCTTCCAAAAATCTGAGCCATTTGAAGTGAATTCAGAAATGACATTTCTGGTGAGTTTGCTTTATTCACTAAGAATTACAAGTGAGCCAGGACCGGTTTGGCTCAATGGATAGAGCGTCGGCTTGGGGACTGAAGGGTCCCGGGTTCGATTCCTGTCAAGGGCATGTACCTTGGTTGCGGGCATATCCCCAGTAGGGGGTGTGCAAGAGGCAGCTGATCGATGACTCTCTCTCATCGATGTTTCTAACTCTCTATCTTTCTCCCTTCCTCTCTGTACAAAATCAATAAAATATATTTTTTTATTTATTTTTTTAAAAATATATATTTTATTGATTTTTTACAGAGAGGATGGGAGAGGGATAGAGAGCTAGAAACATCGATGGGAGAGAAACATCGACCAGCTGCCTCTTGCACACCCCCTACCGGGGATGTGCCTGTAACCAATGTACATGCCTTGACCGGAATCGAACCTGGGACCTTTCAGTCCGCAGACCAACGCTCCACCACTGAGCCAAACTGGTTTTGGCTAAAATATATTTTTTTTAAAAAGAATTACAAGTGAGAGCATTTCTCCTAAACTAAGCTGTAGAAACACACATTTCTTTTTGCTGATGCATTTCTAGCTAATGTTTGAGATAAGCATTATCTTATACTTTATGTGATATAATAGAAAAAGTACATGCTCTATGTGAAAGAAAAAAATATTGTGTATATTCAACAAAATTTATTGAACCTTAAGTGTACCATTTTATGATTCAGAAGTCTGTGGGGGATATAAAGCTGTAAAATCATAAATCCTTAGCTTTAAGAGCTCACATTGAATTAGAAGAGGCAAGATACAATGGAAAAGCAACAAGAAAACAAAAGCTGCTAGTAAAATATTTGTGAAATAAGAAAAAGTGAGATTATTTTATTGGAGAAATCTATCAATTGGTTGATAAAGAAGTAGTCATGCATGGGCCACATAATGAAATTTTGTGGTGGATCACAAATGCATATGTGTCAGTGGTCTCATCCTATATAATAAAAGCATAATATGCAAATTGTCCACTGGATCAGGAGTTGTCCAGGAGTTCCACCAGGAGGAAGAGAGGGAGTACTGGGTCTGGCAGCCCGCCAGTGCATCAATTTCATGTACTGGGACTTTAGTAAGATTATAATGAAGTTGAAAAATTCCTCTTACCTAGTAACATTGTAGCTTTCTAATATTGTAGCACAACTCATTACTCAAGTGTTTGTGGTGATACTGGTGTAAGCAAACCTTTTGCATATGAGTCTTATAGAAAATATAATTATGTACAGTACATATTATTTGATAATTATAATAAATGACTATGTTTTTGTATTTACTATTTTACTTATTGTTATTTTATAGATTGTACAGTTCCTACTTACAAAAAATGTTTGCTGTAAAACTATATGCTTTGTTACTCAGGCAGTAGGCTTATACAGCTTGTGTTTACTGTGATTCTTGATTGCATTACTTTTTTCTGTCCTTGACTTAATCTCATGTTGCTTTATTCAGGAACATGTTATACAGACTTCTAGGCTAGAAACATCCAGCTATACCAGATATGCTAGCTGTGCCAGCTTATACCATCCACATTTGTATTAGTACACTTTGGGATGTTGGCATGATGAAATCCCTAACAACACATTTCTCAGAACCTGTCCCCATATATAGATATGTTGACTAATATAAAATACTCAAATGTACCTTATTAAATAGTGCTTCATTTTGTATGTGGGTATAGGAGTTCACTGCTTCTGAATATTTTCAATAGATTATTATTCTTTTTAAAAATAATTTGTATTGATTTCAGAGAGGAAGGGAGAGAGAGAGATAGAAATATCAATAATGAGAGAGAATCATTGATCAGCTGTCCCCGGCATGCTTCCTACTGGGGATTGAGCACATAGCTTAGGAATGTGCCAGGACCAGGAATCGAACCATGACCTTCTATGTCATAAGTTTACACTCAATTTTTGTTCCATACTGGCTGGGCTCTATATATTACCTAAGTAAAATACAACCATGCCTGCATGATGGTATTATTGTTTGTTTTTTCCTTTATAGATAAGGAAAATGAAGCTCACTGCAGTTAGTTCACTAAGAAAAAGCAGACATGTTTCTTCATTACAAATTGATGTAACAACACTGCTTTCAACTGTAAATCATTTTATATGCATGTTTAATCACATGAAAGGCAATATACCAATGTAGTTAATAGCTTAGAAACTGGAATCAGAGACAATTGATATATAGTTTGTTTTTGACACTTAACCAGCTATGTTACCTTAGTCCTAAGTTCTCTTTGTGGACATTTATAATCTAGAATCTAGATAATGGAAATAAGAATAGTAATTGCTACGCAAGGCAGTGTTTCAAATAAGGTATTTTCAATTACAAATACCACAACAGTGGCTTAAATAACACATTTTTGTAAATTAAGATTTTACTTTTTAGAGTAGTTTAAGGTTTAAAGAAAAATTGTGGGAAGGTACCACAATTTCCCATCCACATCCTGCCCACATGCACAGTCTCCCCCATTGTCAGCACCCACAACTGAGTGGTACATTTGTTAGCACTGAGGAAACACATAGACACATATTGAATAGCCAAAGTCTATAACTTAAATTGCAGTTCATTCTATGAGTTTAGGCAAATATTTAATGGCATGTGTCCATCATATGTTATCCTAATATTTTTACCACATGAGAAGTCCTCAGTACTCCACCTATTTATCCCTTCCTACACTGTAACCCCTGGCAACCTCTGATTTTTTCTTTTTACTGTCTCCATAGTGTGGCCTTTTCCAGAATGTCACATAGTTGGAATCCTACAGTATGTAGTCTTTCTGATTGGCTTCTTTCACTTAATGTGTTAGACTAATGGTTCTCAACCTTTCTAATGCTGTGACCCTTTAATACAGTTTCTCATGTTGTGGTGACCCCCCAACCATAAAATTATTTTCTCTGCTACTTCATAACTGTAATCTTGCTACTATGAATTGTAATGTAATCTGTGTTTTTTGATGGTCTTAGGCTCCCCAGCAGCCGTGCCCTCTCATTAGTCTGAGGCTTGAACATGTCCAAACACTATAGCCACTCTCCACACCAGGGCTTTCTACAGTCATGACCCACAGGTTGAGAACTGCTAGCAGGATCATCTAAGACCATCGGAAAACACAGAAATTTACATTACAATTCATAACAGTAGCAAAATTACAGTTATGAACTAGCAACGAAAATAATGTTATGGTTGGGGATCACCACAACATGAAGAACTGTATTAAAGAGCCGAGGCATTGGAAAGGTTGAGAACCACCGTGTTAAACAGACACGAGCAGAAAAAGAGCAGAAAAAAGGAGGATGGCCCAGGTACAGAAACTCACCAGGGCAGAGAGTGGCTACAGTGTTTGGACAGGTTCAAGCCTCGGACTAATGAGAGGGCACGGTCCACTTGTGGCAAAGCCAGGTGCAAGTCCCAGCTTGGAGGGCAAAGCCCTCCCAGCAAAAGGCTATAGTTGTAAGCTTGACCTTATGGTCTGAACCTGTGGTCTCACATAGCTGAGTGATGTGGGCTTGATAGAGTTCAGCTGCATGTAATTGAGTAGATTCAAAACCCAGGAGAACATTGTAAACATCTTGACCATGCCCTTACTTTGCCTCCTGGAATCTGGCAATAAAAGAAAGACTTGGGTTGCAGCTGTGGTGATGTCTCTCCATCAGAGAAGGCAGCATCTCCACCTAACTCCAACTTTATTATCTTGTCTGTCTTTTCTAATCCTTCACCTCCCTCCCTCAGGATCACCCATGGCCCTGCTGAGCGCAGCACACCCTGGATGCCTAGCAAAGAGCAAAACTGGGAAAACAAGAGCCTCGCCCCCGGGGTAACCTATCCTCTCTGGTCATGCTTTTTGGATCCTCATATTGCTGGCCAGGTGGCTTAGAGGCCCTGACCTTTTCCTCCCTAAGGATAGCATCTAGGCCTCAGATGTATTTCAGCTCCAGGCCCAGAAAAGCAGCAAAACCAGACAAATCATGCCTTGGCTGTCTCAGGACCAGCTACATTGACAATAACCCCTGCCCTGGCACCGACCAGAGGAGACCACAGCCGACAGAGCACACCAGGAAGGCTGATGGATATTCTTTTGAGACACTCTGCTGAGGCTTCCCCTAAGATTTCCACCTGCAATAGATATAAATACCCTCAGGATGAAGGACCCAGTGCCATCTCTCCCTCCAAGGGAGAGCCATTCCCTTTGCCCTATCCGTCCTCCACAGCCCAGAGTCCCCTAACCTCAAGGGACCTCAGGAAGCTTGCAACCAGGGCATTGGACAGCTCTAAAAAACAAAACAAACAAACAAAAACAAAAAGACAAACCTAAAAATAATTTACCCCGGTCCCTAGAACCCTTTAAATATACAGCTGGTTCTCCAATAACATCCTCCTTTTGTTAAACATTGTTTTCTTATAATGCTGATGACTGCCTTAGGAACTTTACTCCTTTATATCACTAAAGTCACAGTTACATTGTAGTGCTTATGGAAGATAATATTCTAAACTGAAAACAGAAAGAGTGAATATTTTTTCAGCCAAATTTTAATATTTAAATATTAAAGTATGGAGTGAATTCATGCATTTATTTTTTTAGGGTAAATCCTTGCTTACTATTTTCAGACAATCTTGTAAGTGAGGCATTTGACTTTCAGAACTTTTGCGGACCTTATTCTTCCATAAATATTTAATAACACCAAAGTGTAAAATATTATATATGCCTCATTTCACACCACTGTGATATACAGTATATTTTAAATGTTTCAGAAATACTCTACTGATTATGTTTCCTGGAATGTTTTATACATGTATCAGAATAGTATTTTAAATGGATTATTGACAATTCCATTTCATCATATAAATTATACATATTTCATAATACAATATCAAGTGAAATGTTTTGAAAATAAATGACTACTGAATGCAATCATAGTATCAGTTGTAAAATTAATTTTTACTTTGAATCCTAAAATGTTTAAAATATTTACCATATTTCATGGGATCTAAGTTGCAATCTATGATAGCACAAGCTATTATGTACCACCAAAAAATAAAAAGTCTAATTATTAATAAATTATCAACCATAAGAAACATTATATATATATATATATATATATATATATATATATATATATATGTATGTATATATGTATATACATACACACACCCCTAGGTCTTAACATTTATGACAATAGTGTAAACTATTTTATCATTTTTAGACACAATCTTTTGATCTACTGCCCAACCTTTATTTTTGTATTTAGTACCCTTATTTAGTAACTTTATTTTTTAATTTATATATTTTTTATTTGATCTCATTTTCTGATTAGCATTATATGTTATATCTTATACCTTAAATTTAGCAGAATTTTCTATACTTTTAGCTTTACCATAATAATCACTTTCTCTTAACATGAACTCTGGTTGAGAGAAATTAAAGCTTTATCCTTTAGCTACTGTATTTTAACATAGCAAATACACTTTGCCAAATGGTAAAACAAGAGATTTTTAAAATAAGATTCATCCTATATAATAGAAGCATAGTATGTAAATTGTCCCCTCAACCAGAGTTCTTCCAGGAGTTTGACAGGGGGTGTGGGTAGGGCAGGCTGAGGGAAGGGAGGGAGGCCTTGGCCAGCAGCTGGCAGCCACTAGGGACCCTACCAGTGCACAAATTTCATGAACTGGGCCTCTGGTGTTATATAAAAACTATAAACATGACTGGCTTGAAAATACAAGATGCTTTTCTTTTTCTGGATTAGTGCTGTAAGATATTCTGTAGAAAAAGACATTCTGTAAAAGACATCCAAATGTTTGGCTCAATTTGCTGGAATCCTAAAATTGCTCTTACAATAAAGTGTGTGTGTGTGTGTGTGTGTGTTGGTATAAAATACTTAAAAAAGTGGTTTTAAATATTTTTAAAAAGGGACAAAAATGTAAAGTGCTGTGTAGTTAGTCTCTAAGTTATGTAAGATCAGGAGTGATTTAAACATTTCACCAGATGCATACTGACTTCTTAATTTTTTTATTAGGACAATTCATATTAAAATATCAGCTAAAGAAAGATTGAGAACTTCTGCCTGCTCTCCATAGAGAGATCTAATTGAATATGTACTAAGCATCATGATGGTAAAACTGGACTTCACTACATCAAGGAGCTTACTAGTTTGTAAGATGAAGAGGATGTTGAGGGGCTGTTGGTAGAAGAAAATTGAGATTCCCTGGTAAAGAAGATTCACTGTGGAAAGTAAAAGGCTATAAATATTTTCAAATAGTACAGGGGTAGAGGGAGAAATTTTCACTATAATTATTATAGTAATTATTAGAAGTTTTTGAGCATGAAATTGAAATAAAAAGGAAGATGTTTGAGAAGACAGAAATGTTGCATAAGGAAGATTCAGGAGATAGCAGACTCTTGCTGTGGTCCAGATCTAGTATACTAAGGGCCTGGAATAAGAGACAGATGAACAAGAAAAGCAAGAGATTATTGTAATATATATTTGAAAAAAAAATGTAGGATTTGAAACTAGTAAAATTATATTAAGTTACTATAATTTGACAAGGAAACCAAATTATATTTTTATGCTCTTGTTTTGATAGTTTTATCACATCACACAGCAAAACTTTCATTGAGCTTTGTATTGGGATAAAAAATATATATATTTCTAAAAGATATCTCAATATTCTTTATTTGGAATTATATTACAACTAGAGGCTTGGTGCACAAAATTCATGCACAGGGCTGGGTGGGGTGTGTGTGTATCCCTCAGCCCAGCCTGCACCCTCTTCAATCTGGAACCCCTCTAGGGATGTCCAACTGGCCCTTTAGGGGCCACTGGACTGCTGGCTCCCAACTGCTCGCCTACCTGCCTTCCTGATTGCCCCAACTTCTTCTTCCTGACACCTTGATCACCCCCTAACCACTCCCATGCTAGCCTCATTGATGTCTAACTGCTCCCCTGCCAGCCTGTTTGCCCCAACTTTCCTCCTCTGCTGGCCTGGTCACCCCTAACTGCCCTCCCCTGAAGGGTTGATCGCCTTCAACTACCCTTCCTTGCAGGCTTGGTCCCTCCCAACTGCTCTACCTTGCAGTTTCTATCAACTGCCCTCCCCTGATGGCCATCTTTTGTCCAGATGGGGGCAGGATCTTTGACCTCATGGGGGCAACTATTGTGTGTTGGAGTGATGGTCAATCTGCATATTACTCTTTTGTTAGATAGGACAGAGGCCTGGTGCATGGGTGGGGGCCAGCTGGTTTGCCCTGCAGTGTGTCCTGGATCAGGGTGGAGGTTCTCTTGGGGGGTGGTGTGGCCTGGGGAGGGGCCTGTGGTGGTTTGCAGGCTGGCCACGCCCCCCGGAGACCCAAGTGGAGGCCCTGGTATCAGGGATTTGTTTACCTTCTACAATTGAAACTTTGTAGCCTTGAGTGGAGGCTTGGGCTGGCAAGGGCAGGTGGAAAGCTTGGCTTCCTCTGTTGCCAGGGAAATCCAAGCCTCCTACCTGCTCTCTGTGGCTATAGCCATCTTGGTTGGGTTTATTTGCATACTCACTCTGATTGGCTGTTGGGTGTGGCTGTTGGGAGTGGCTTGTGAGTGTAGCAGAGTGATGGTTAATTTGTATATCACTCATTTATTAGGTAGGATTTTAAAGATACAAATATTATCCAGTGATGAACTCATAACAAAACAATATGTAGCTTATGATAAAAATTTAGAGTAACCATAAGAGAAAACTCTGTCTTATTTGGGAGCTAAAAATACCATCTGTGTTGCACAAAGTTGAGAGAGCAAACTAAAGACTTATATAATGTCCTTAAGCTTTGATTAATGGTGAGAGAACATTAAATCAGTAAAAAATATTTACACTTATAAAAATACTAGAGGCCCAGTGCACAAAATCCATGCATGTGTAGGGTCCCTCGGCCTTGCTGGTGATCAGGGATGATCTGTGGGGCCCCAGCTGGCATCTGCCTTGGACATCCTGGCACCGCCACTCACTGGCCCTGCTGCTGCTGCTGCCAGTCACCTCCCTCTGTGGGCAACCAGTGGGGTGGGGGTGCTGGCACCCACATTGGCTAGCCTGGGGCCTGCAGGCTGGAGGCAATACCTGTGTTGAGCATCTGCCCCCTGGTGGTCAGTGATGTCACAGCCACCAATTATTCTGCTGGTCATTCTGCTATTCGGTTTGCATATTAGGCTTTTAATATATCGGATGTCTGTTTCAATATTATTTCTCCTGTCAAAATGAGATTTATAAAAATTTTCAGGTATGGGAAATTGCTTAGAAATCACATCCTCTCAATAAAATGGTAAATTTAATTTTTATGAACAAATCAAATTTACATTGTTCTAGTCAGGTTTGGCTAGTTTATTCTCCGGTAACAACCTTAAAATCTTTGTAAATTAAAACAAGAATGGGCTTTTTGCTTGCACCATATATTAATTTTGACATATGTGGTGTTTTTTGTTTGTTTTGTTTTTTCTGTTGAGCTCACTCATGGAGGTACAATAGATTGAGCCTGCATTATGAACAGTGACTATGATCATGGCAGCTGGAAAGAGCAAGAAGATCATGAATTGGTTCCTAAGAATTTCTATGAAAATGACAACTATCAAACCCACATATGGCTCCTTATGAAAATTAGATCAGAATCCAGGGCACAGTTGGCTTTCCAGTCCTTTCTCACTAGTGGCAAACCTCTTTTATTCATACTAGAGGCCTGGTGCATGAAATTCATGCAGAGAGGGGGGTTCCTCAGTCCAGCCTGCACCCTCTCCAATCTGTGACTCCTCGGGGCATGTCTAAATCTACAGTTGAATATCCCTCTCACAATCCAGGACTGCTGGCTCCTAACTGCTCACCTGCCTGCCTGCCTGATTGCCTCTAACCCCCCTGCCTGCCAGCCCTATTGCCCCTATCTTGTCCCCCTGCTAGACTGACTACCCCTACATTTCCTCCCTGCTGGCCTGATCAACCCAAACATGCCCCCCCCCCCCAAAACCCCCCTTCCCCCCCTCTGTTGGCCTGATCACCCCTAACTGCCTCTGCCTCAGCCCTTAGTCTGGTCTCCTTCTGCAGGAGGTGCTTAGCAGATCAGGGGAAGTCACCACCCCCATTACTTCACTGCTGCTGCTACTGCCAGCCTGAGTCTCAGCCCTTCACAGCCACTCAGGGCTGCCTGAGCCTCAGCCCTAGCAGCCACTGTGGCTTTGTCTGGAAGGACATCCAAAAGATATTCACTCTAATTAACATATTACCCTTTTATTAGTATAGAGTTGGGGACCGTTACAACCAAGCAGAACTTAAAGAAAACACATTGTCCTGGCTGGTATGGCTTAATGAAAAGAGCATCAGCCTGTGGACTGAAGGGTCCCAGGTTTGATTCTGGTCAGGGGCACATTCCTGGGTTTCAGGCTCAATCCCCAGTAGGGGGCCTGTGGGAGGCAGCTGACCAGTGGTTCTTATCATTGATGTTTCTATCTCTCTCCCTCTTTCTTCCTCTTTGAAATCAATAAGAAAAATTTGTTAAAAAAGAAAAAGAAAAAAAAGCAAACACAGAATCTTCACTTGGGACTTGTCATTTTACAATATCCTTTGTGCAGTATTTTAACTTTCCTTTGCCCACCCTTAAAATGCAATCTATTTTTGGGAAGATGATCAGGAAACTTATTCTAGTGGGTAGACATTTTTTTGGAGGGGATAGGGGTCATGAAAATATTTAAAAATTGAGCATGGTGATGGTTGTACCACTCTGAGTTTACTATAAAAAAAACCAACAGTTCATTGTACACTTTAGGGGACATGTACAGTATATGAATTATATCTCAACAAAGCTCTTCTTTTATTTCTTTTTAAATAAAGACCATTCTTATAATCAATTGCAGATGTTTTCAGAGGCCCCCCAGGATTTGCTTATCGCGACCCAAACCATGGCTGTGACTCCCAGTTGCCTCCAGTCCTGGTGGATCTGGATGGTGTGGTTTGCAAAGGAGAAGGTGGCAAGAGGCTTGTGGGATTTCTGCAACCCCATTCCTGTGGCTTCTCATAGGGCACAAGGGCCATTTCCACTGTGCCAGCTCTCTGCTTCCTTTAACTTGTTGGGCAAAAGAATCCTGCATGCTCTGGCCAGAAAGTGCATTCTCTCGTAGGTGGCTCAATTTGTTTGTTTGTTTTGTTTTTGTTTGTTTTAAGGTTGTTTTATGGATTCAAGAGAATAAACGGAGATGTGGAAAGCTTTTCTCAAATACCTTTTACATGGTTCTTCCAGTCTCATGGGAAGTGAGATGTGGCTCTAAATTCATCCCAAAGGATGTCTTTGGGCAAAAGCACCCAGAGCAGCACAACTCCTGCAGGATGCCCTGCACACTTCATTGTCAGTACTCAGGGGGTCTTGAGGGTGAGCAAGGGGGTGGTGCCAGCACAGGACTGGGAGAAGGTAGCCTTTTCTACACTGCCCAGCCCACATGGGCTGCTGCGCCCACCAAGGTGGTCAGGGGTTTCTGTTGTTTTGTTTTGGTCTGGCCTCCACCCTGTCAGCCATGGACTAGTGCCTGCACTGAGACTGTGAATGGTTAATGGTCCTACTCTTTGGTGGATGGTGGACGCACTCCCACATCCCGGAGACTGGCAGTTAGACACTGGTGGTTTCCAAGTTGCTCATAGGGAAAGCACGGTCCTAGGTCCAGAACAGACTCATGTGCTCTCAGTTAGGAGGCCTCCCTGGGCTAGGGGCTGTCTGCAGTTTGAATGATCCAGGTGGACATGCCCTCAGTTCTCTCATGGTGACAGTTCATCTCACTTCCTCAGTTCCCTAGCATGCTGTTCAGTCATCTGTCCAGTTGTTTTGGTTGTTACAGCCTCTAGCTTTTTATATATTAGAATAGGTCTTGCAGAACAGATGGCTTTCTCTAGTTTTGTTATATAAATGGACTGAAGATTGCTCATAAGTTTTGGTCCCAATGTTGTTTATTTCTTCATAGCAGGCTAGGAATGTTAGCTTAAAGCCTACCACCACCAAATTCAAATTTCTACCCATCCAACTGCTTTAAAGATAGCCCAATTTGATTATTTTTGTCAATTTAGAATATGTCTGCTTTTCATATCTTGTGAAACTGCATCCAACATCTCCTAGCCATAGATTAAATGATTCTATAGCTATAACAGATTCCAAAACACCGCTGGCTTTCAAAGCTCTGTGATCCAGAGCCTCCTCACCTGGCCACTGAAAGGCATTGTCCATACAGGCAAATTGCTCTCTGCTTCTTTTTCCTCAGGGAGTTTTCTTCCCTACTTGTCCTATAAATTTCTGATATTTGAATATAACTTTATTACATTTAAAGAATAAAGTTGTGATTGTTTTTGTTAGTGAACTATTTTACAGATAACATTTACTGAGTATATGCTTGCCCAAAAGTAATTATTATAAGAGTAACTTTATGTGGTAGATGCCCAATTTCATGGTTGAAGTAGCATAGGCTTAAAATGTTAAATTATTTTTCTAATGTCAACATTGCTGGTAACCGTGGTAAATTTTATTCCAAACTAAGCCTCTCAAACTCAAAAGCCTTGGTTCTTATTACTATGTTATCCTATCTCAAATCATGATAAAAATGAAGTTTGATATTATAATAAGTTGCAATGTAATAGCTTACTAAGACACAAACTAAAATGCCCTTTAAATTACATGAAATAAACCTGGAAAATCAAATAGAAATCAAAGATTGATCATCATTGTCATTCATGCCTCAGATATTACAACCATAAATATATATATATGAAATATCCTACATAATAAAAAAGTAATATGCAAATTAACCATCACCTTGCTATACCCACAAGCCATGCCCACTAACCAGGTCATTTACCTAATCAGAGTGAGTATGCAAATTAACCCCAACCAAGATGGCTGTGGCAACAGAGAGCAGAAGGAAGGCTTGGTTTCCCAGTCTATGGAGGAAGCCAAGCTTTCTGCCTGCCCTTGCTGGCCTAAGCCTCCACTCAAGGCTACAAAGTTTCAATTATAGAAGGAAAACAAATCCAAACAGAAATGGCGGCAGCCAAGGAGCTGGAAAGAATGGGAGGCTAGGGTTGCCCCTGGCAATGGAAGAAGCAAAGCTTTCACCCTGGCCAGACCAGGTCTCTGCTTAAGGCTACAAAGTTCTAATTATAGGAGACACACAAGACCCAAAAGAAATAACTGCTGGACATGGAGCAAGCTGGAGGCTTGGCTCCACTCCAGGCTACAAAGTTTCAATTGTAGAAGGTAAATAAATCCCTGATACCAGGACTTCTGCTTGGGTCTCCAGGGAGCGTGGCTGGCCTGCAAACAACCACAGGCCCCTCACTTAGGTCACCCCACACCCTAGTAGGGGTGTCGAACTCAATCAGAGAAGGGGCCAAAATCTAAAATCCAGCCTAAATCACGGGCCGAATGGTTTGCTGAACAGTCATAAACTGTCATTGTGATGGAAATGCAGTGGAGTGCAGTGATGACAGCGCGGTGCGGGCCACATTGCAAGGCCTGGCGGGACGGATTTGGCCCGTGGGCCTTGTGTTTGACACATGTGCCCTAAGGAAACCCCCATCCTGATCTAAGACACCCTTCAGGGCAAACCAGCTGGCACCCACCTGTGCACCAGGCCTCTATCTTATCTAATAAAAGAGTAATATGCAGGTTGACCATCACTCCAACACATAATATGGCTGCCCCATGTGGTCAAAGATCCTGTCCCCATGTGGACACAAGATGGCCACCATAAGATGGCCATCATGGGAGGGCAGTTGGGAGGGATCAGGCCTGCAAGAGAGGGCAGTTGAAGGCAACCAACCCTACAGGGGAGGGCAGATAGGGGTGACCAGACTGGCAGAGGAGGGAAGTTGGGGGCAAACAGGCTAGCAGGGGAGCAGTTAGATATTAATCAGGCTGGCATGGGAGTGGTTAGGGGGTGATCAGGCTGTCAGGCAAAAGCAGTTAGGGGCAATCAGGAAGGCAGGCAGGTGAGCAGTTGGTAGCCAGCAGTCCTGGATTGTGAGAGGGATATCTGACAGCCCACTGGGATCGGGCCTAAAGGGGTAGTCAGACATCCCTAGAGGGGTTCCAGATTGGAGAGGGTACAGGCTGGGCTGAGGGACAGTCCCCCCTCCTTACCCCCTTGCATGAATTTTGTGCACGGGGCCTCTAGTGTTATTATAATAGGAGCCCAGTGTACAGAATTTGTGCACTTGGGAAGATCCCACAGCCCAATGTGAGCCCTCTCACAGTCCAGGAGCCATTGGGGAATATTTGACTGCTGTGGAGGAAGGAGAGGCTCCCGCCACCAAAGCTGCATTCACCAGCCATGAGCCCAGCTTCTGGCTGAATAGAGCTCCCCCTGTGGGAGCACACTGACCACCAGGGGGCATCTCCTGCCTTGGCCCCCTGATTGTCAGTGGATGTCATAGCAACCAGTCATTCTGCTGTTCAGTCATTTTGCATATTACCCTTTTATTATTATCATTTTATTATATAGGATGTATTCTTAATTTTAATCTCATTTAAATTTTATTTCCACAAAAAATCTCCAAATTAAACACATTTATTTGAAAAAACTTTTTTTTTTTACTTTTTTTAAATTAAATTATTATCTTTGTACATATACCATTGCCCACCCCCTCCCATACATGCCCTCCCTCCCCAGAGTTTTGTGTCCATTGGTTGTACTTATATGCATGTATATATGTCCTTCAGTTGATCTATTATCGCCCCGTTGTGGATTCTTGCCTTGCTACATTTGAAGAATAAAATTCACAGACTAAAAGGACTTGTTGGTGAAAGGGTAGAAAATTATTGGAAGCAAATACAGACGTCCACATAGGGAAGGATTCCCAAGGGGCACCATCAAGCCCCTTTTTTTCTAAGGTTGATAAATGCTCTAGTTCTTTGTCACCTCAGTTTCCCTTTTAACTGGACCCCTTCTCCATTTTATGACCCTGTGCTTTTCTAATTTGTCACTGTTTTTGCAGAATATCAGCTTCAAACTCCAAAACCCATGTACTGCCCATCTCTTTCTCTTCCCCTTGTCTTGTTGCATTTCTCTATTTCCTGTGAACATGTTTCCTTCTTTCCAGCACTTGTTGACTTTTCTCTATCCTTTGTAAAAGTGTGTTTCCTCTTTTCCCATACTCTGACTTTTCTTTATCTTCTGTGAATGTATGCCCTCCTCTCACTTATCCTGTGGCACCTTTCTATCCTCTGTGAATGTATGCCTTTTGGCAGCTTCAAGCATTCTTCACCTATGCATTCCTCCCCCATGGACCCTCTTTATTCCTAGGACTCCCTAGGTCTGTCTATTTCTGTTTCTAGAAGTCCTTTCAGTTTCACTGAGAAAGTAGAAAGTATTGAGTTCACTGGAGAATAACTAATATGTTGAATCACTTTGACATTGGACAAGAAGATCAAAATTGTTCTTAACTTAATTTTAAAAGGTTATTAATTTTAATATTTGAATAATTCTAGTTTTAGATCTTAGGCGTGGGAATTTTTTATACCTGAAAACAGTTGATATCTTAAATCATGATCATATTTTAACATTAAATTTTTTAAAATAGTGAAATTTAAAGACCAAAAGCCATTTATAATAATTATTATTTCTGCACAGGAGCAGGTAGCTTTGATTTCATGACTCGAGGAAAGAATGGGAGCTTTCGATCTGCACCATGACCATGCTGTTTTCTGTGGGGGTCATATCTGATCACGGCCTGGAACTGCAGTGCAAACTTCCTGTGTGTTGTCACCCACTAGTGCAGGATCTGTGCATTGCTTTTTGCAAGAGAAAATCCTCTTTGTTTCAACTTCAAGCCCCTAGAAGATCTTCATCAATAAAAGGAAAAAGATAAAACAGAGCCCATGTAGATATTCATGCCTTATTGCTTGTGTTATGTACATAAAAATATACAAGAAGTCCTGTAGGAATTTCTGTGTGAAATTCTGAAGACAGAGATGCTTGAAATACTTTCATTTCTTGATTTGGAACTAGATTCTAAAGTTATTATTAATGTTACACTGTTTCAAATTAATACAACTTATTTATTTAAATATGTCTTTTGCAAAATTAATCTATGGTGTTGTAGTTGATACAAATATGTTAGCACCTGGCTTTATAGATGTACTTAGATGTTTTCTAGACAGCTTTTGCTAGTACATAGGACATTTCCACCTTTACATACTGTGTAACTAAAACTTTTACTCAGTGTTCTTGAGTTTTCTGTTTGTAATGGGAAGAATATTTTTGGTACTGCCCTTGCTGCATCTTTCCCTTTTGCTCAACTGGTTTCTCTGCTCATTACTCATAATTTGGGACTCTGTGAAAGAAACAGTAAATCTCATTTGATACTAGGAGATGTGATAGGATACATTTCTTGAGGAAGGTTAGGTAGGAAGCCTGATGCTGCTAACAAGAGTGATTGTGAAAAAAGCACCCTTTCAATTCAGGACCCTTCAGGGGATGTCCAACTGCCAGTATAAGCCCTAAACCAGCAGTTGGACATTCCTCTCACAATCTGGGAATGCTGGCATCTAAATGCTCACTTGCTTGATTGCCTGATCATCCCTAACTGGCCCACCTGCTGGCCAGGATGGCTCTATTTGCCTGCCCCTGCCAGCCTGGCCACCCCTGACTCCCCGCCCCCCCCCCCCACCAGACTGGTCACATTTTACACTTTACTGCCCCCCTAACAGCCTGGCCGCCCCCAAATGCTCCCCTGCTGGCCTGGTAGCCCCATGCAGTCTGCTGTTCAGTCATTTGGTTGTCCCTCACTAACCCCCCTGTCAACCTTGTTGCCCTAAGCAGCCTGCTGTTTGGCCATTACTGTGACTCTGTCCTGGACAATTTGCATATACCTCTATTATTAGTATAGATATATAGATTCTCTTTTTCCAATTTTTAAAATAAAGCACTTAATTTTACTAGTAGGTACTTTATAAAAATATTTCTAAGATAACACCTACCAATAACATAATTTCATGTTAATTTACCCAAATATTCCAACTGACTTTAGAAATATGAATCCAATTACTTTTGTGCTAAACAAAAGCAACAGATGGTATTTTGAGGCTATTCACTCGATTGTAAGGTGAAAATGTTGTCTAAAATTAGACATAATTATACCATATTGGTATTACACTTCCATTAGAAATTACTTTACAATATAATTAAACAGGAAGATGATGCATATAATGATTGAATCATCCTTGTATTTGGTGTGGGTCTACAAAGGAAATGGAAAGTTAATAAGTGTTTTAAGTTAATGAGAGTCTTCCTGAATTCCTGTGCTCTTTCTCTGACTGACTTAAAGTGCAGTTGAATCAAGCATCATCTTTTCATTTTGTAGGAATTCTCAGTTTGTAACATTTCTTAAATAAAAATGAGATGAAAACTTTAAGTTAGTTAAAGCAATACTTTAAAATATGTTACATTAATTTTAAGTTTTAGTTGCTTTAATGTAAGAACTGTCACTCTCTACTGCTTAATATGATGAATACAATTTATGATACATTAACTAGATTAGGAGACTGAATACACACAGGTTTTAAATAAGATAAATTCTATTTTAATTAAAATTGAAATACTGAGTTGAATTTTGCAGCAACTGAAAATGTACTAGAATGTAATTTGGAGATCACAATGAAATTTCAGGAAGTATTAGTATTTGAGTTATTATAAGGTTCAGTATAAAAAGTTTTGAGAGGACGACCACTATAGAGCTGAGAATGACAGTCCTTTAACTTTAGTCCTTCAGTATCCTGGTCTATAAAGTAGGTACATTAAGCCAAAAATACCTGTAAGTTTCTTTGCAGCATTAAACATTTTATTCATTCTGTGGCGAAGTGATGAACTTTTGTTTAAATAAATCTTTATTGTTCAGATTATTACATTTGTTCCTCTCTTTTCCTCCCATAGTTCCCCTCTACCTGGTTCCCACCCCACCCTACCCTTACCCTCTTCCCACTGTCCTCATCTGTAGCTATATACTTTTTGTCCAGTCTCTTCCTGCACCCCACACACCCCTTTCCCCCTGAGATTTGTCAGTCCACTCCCTTTCTATGCCCCTGATTCTATTATATTCACCAGTTTATTCTGTTCTTCAGAATTTTTATTCACTTGATTTTTAGACTCATTTGGTGATAAATATGTATTTGTTGTTCATAATTTTTATTTTTACCTTTTTCTTCTTTCTCTTCCTAAAGAATACCTTTCTGCATTTCATATAATACTTAGTGATTTGGTAGTGATGAACTGCTTTAGCTTTTTCTTATCTGTGAAGCTCTTTATCTGCCCTTCAATTCTGAATGATAGCTTTGCTGGATAGAGTAATCTTGGTTGTAGGTTCTTGGTATTCATTGCTTTGAATATTTCTTGCCACTCATTTCTGGCCTGCATAGTTTCTATTGAAAAATCAGCTGACAATTGCATGGGTGCTACTTTATAGGTAACAAACTGCTTTTCTCTTGCTGCTTTTAACATTCTCTCTTTATTTTTTTGCTCTTGGCATTTTAATTATAGATGTGTCTTGGTGTGGTCCTCTTTGGATTCCTTTTGTTTGGGGTTCTCTGTGCATCCTGGACTTGTAAATCTATTTCTTTCACCATGTGGGGCAAGTTTTTTTACATTATTTCTTCAAATAAGTTTTCAGTATCTTGCTGTCTCTTTTCTTCTGGGACCCTCATAATTCTGATGTTGGTACACTTGAAGTTCATATTTTTGGATTCTTTTTTATTTTTGCTTTTCTGGTTGGGTGTTTTTTGCTTCTTTGTATTTCACATCTTTTTCTTGATTCTTGTGATCATCTAGTCTGCTATTGGATCTCTGTATATTATTTTTTATTTCATTTAGTGTATGATTAATTTCTAGTTGGTCCTTTTTCATATCCTCAAGGGTTTTGCTAAATTAATTGGCATTTTCTAGAATATTCTTGAAAAACCTTATAACCATGGTTTTGAACTCTATATCCAGTTTTTTGCTTTCTTCCATTTCTTTCATTTGACATCTGTTTCTTTGTCTCCACATTTTGGCTAATTCCGTGAGTTGATAAAGTGGTTTCTTTGTGCTAGGTGTCCTTTAGGGTCCAGTGGCTCAGCCTCCCCAGTTAACTGAGGTGGACACTCATGGTGCACCCCTTTGTGGGCAGTCTTATTGTAGTTAATCCTTGATTGTTGTTGGTATCACTGGGAGGAATTGACCTCCAGGCCAATTGGTTGTGAGGATGAGCCGTATCTATGCTTGGAGAACTTCTGTGCTGGAGACACCCTTATGAGACAAGACTTGCAAAAGCCTCTGTGCTCCGCTTGGATGGGGTGGAGTCTCATGACAGAGCAGACAGCATTGGTTTACCATAAGCCCTGCCATAATAAGTCTTTGGGTCCTGAGGTAATTGTTGCAAATACCTCTGAGAGAAAGTTGCCCTTGAGTTCGGTCCCACACAGTGCAGTTTCTCCCCAAATGAGTCTGGGTCTCTAGATTCTCACCAAGAACTGGAGTTCAGAGCCATTGGGAATTTTTGTCTCCCTCCCAGTTGAGAAAGCCAGCCACACACTCAGTTGCCAGCCCTCTCCACAGACGCCTCTGTACATCTGCCTTACAAAGTTCCTCTAAGTCTCAATGTGCTTTTCTTTTCCCTCTAGTTATAGAATTTCCACTTAGCCAGCCTCCTATGGTTCTGGATGATATCTGTTTTGTCTTTAGTTGCAGTTTTGAAATTGTTGTGCGAGTTATCAGTTTAGGTGTTTACCTATGCCACCATCTTGGTTTCTCCCCTGATGAACTTTTATAGTGTGACAAAGCACAGAGTATTAATAATAAACAAACATACAAATTCCACCTAAAAAGCAACAATCCTGCTTTATATTTTAAGAAATAAAGGCCCCATCTTGTTTATTTTTTTAATTTAAATTATTTATTGTGTAGTGATTTACATAAGTCTCTTTTTCCCCCCATTGGCCTCTCCATGCCACCCCCACCCACAAGCACATGCCCTTTATAATTTGTAGAATTTAAGAAAAGTGAATTAGTTTAAAAATTAGCATAAACTATATTTGTAGGATTAATAAGCTATTTAGCAATTAATTTAGAGGAAACTTTTATTAACTGATTTCAATAAATTATTTGTAGTTTTCATAACTTGAAGGATGACATTCTATTTATAATTTAAGTATGAAATTAAAATTATAATCAGAAGTCATATCTTTGTAGATAGTATTTTTCTGTTTGTTTGTTTTTTTGTGTGTGGCTATAAAGACTATAGAAAAATACCCCATTGATTTTTTCCAACATAAAAGTAATGTATACTCCCTATACTAGTTAAAATTTCATGGTACATAAAGAAAAAAATTTTTACAAGTCTGGGTAAATAATGACATGGAATTAAGTCCCTGACATTCTCCTTTCCATACTCTTCTCTGAAACAATATAATGCAGATGAAGAAATTCAATCTTTAGGACTCTGACTCATTACTCTTCTAATTAGAGCCAAACAGATGTTTTTTTTTTTTTTTTTTTTTTTTTTTTCTTATTTTTTTTTTTAATTTATTTATTTATTTTTTTTTACATATTTTAATGATTTTTTTTGCCCCCCTCCCTCCCTCCCCCATATCCCCTCCCTCCCCATAGTTTTATGTCCATTGGTTGTACTTATATGCATGTATACAAGTCCTTCGGTTGATCTATTATCTCCCCCAGATCCTCCTCCCCTCCCTGCTGTAATTTGACAATCTGCTTGTTGCTTTACTGTCTCTATATCTATCTTTTGGTTCATCAGTTTATAATGCTCTTTATTATCCACAAATGAGTGAGGTCATGTGGTGTTTCTCTTTCATTGATTGGCTTATTTCACTCAGCATGATATTCTCCAATTCCATCCAGGTTGCTGCAAATGATGAGAATTCCTTCTTCTTTATGGCAGCATAGTATTCCATTGTGTAGATGTACCATAGTTTTTGGATCCAATCATCTGCTGACGGGCACCTAGGCTGTTTCCAAATTCTGGCTATTGTAGATTGTGCTGCTATGAACATAGGGGTGCATATATCCTTTCTGATTGGTGTTTCTAGTTTCTTGGGATATATTCCTAGGAGTGGGATTACTGGGTCAAATGGGAGTTCCATTTTCAGTTTTTTGAGGAAACTCCACACTGTTCTCCACAGTGGTTGCACCAGTCTGCATTCCCACCAGCAGTGCACGAGGGTTCCTTTTTCTCCGCAACCTCGCCAACACTTGTCGTTTGTCGATTTGTTGATGTTGGCCATTCTGACAGGTGTGAGATGGTACCGCATTGTTGTTTTGATTTGCATCTCTCGTATAATTAGTGACTTTGAGCATGTTTTCATGTGCCTTTTGGCCTTCCTTCTGTCTTCTTTTGAAAATATTCTATTTAGGTCCCTTGCCCATTTCTTAATTGGATCATTCATCTTCCTTTTATTTAGTTGTATCAACTGTCTGTAGATGTTAGAGATTAAACCTTTATCAGTGGTGTTATTTGCAAATATGTTCTCCCACACCGTGGGCTTTCTTGTTGTTTTGTTGATGGTTTCTTTTGCTGTAAAAAAGCTTTTTATTTTGATGTAGTCCCATTTGTTTATTTTCTCTTTAGCTTCCATTGCCCTAGGGCAGTATCAGTGAAGAAGTTCTTTTGGCATACGTCTGAGATTTTGCTGCCTGAGGATGCTTCTAGTATTTTTATGGTTTCCCGTCTGATGTTTAAGTCCTGTATCCATTTTGAGTTTATTTTTGTGTATGGTGTAAGTTGGTGATCTAGTTTCATTCTTTTGCATGTGTCTACCCAATTTTCCCAACACCATTTATTGAAGAAACTGTCTTGACTCCATTGTATATTCTTTCCTCCTTTGTCAAATATTAATTGAGCATATTGATTTGGGTTGATATCTGGGTTCTCGATTCTATTCCATTGATCTATATGTCTGTTCTTGTGCCAGTACCAGGCTGTTTTGAGAACAGTGGCTTTGTAATACAGTTTGAAGTCCGGTATTGAGATCCCTCCTACTTTACCCTTCTTTCTCAGGATTGCTGTGGCTATTCGGGGTCTTTTATTGTTCCAAATGAACTGTTGGAGAGTTCTTTCTAGGTCAGTGAAATATGCCCTTGGTATTTTAATGGGGAGTGCATTGAACCTATAGATTGCTTTAGGAAGTATGGACATTTTGATGATGTTGATTCTACCAATCCATGAACATGGTATGTTCTTCCATCTCCTTACATCATCCTCTATCTCTTTTTTCAATGTCGTGTAATTTTCTGCATATAGATCCTTTACTTCCTTAGTTAAATTTATTCCTAGGTATCTTAATTTTTTTGGTGCGATGGTAAATGGAATTGCTTTTTTAGTCTCTGTTTCTGTAGTTTCACTGTTGGTGTATAGAAATGCCATGGATTTCTTGGCGTTAATTTTGTATCCTGCTACATTGCCAAATTCATTTATTAAGTCAATTAGTTTCTTAATGGAGTCTTTTGGGTTCTTTATGTACAATATCATGTCATCTGCAAATAAGGATAACTTTACTTCTTCTTTTCCAATTTGGATGCCTTTTATTTCGTCCTCTTGTCTAATTGCAATGGCTAGTACTTCCAGTACTATGTCAAACAGGAGTGGCGAAAGTGGGCATCCCTGTCTTGTTCCTGTTCTTAGAGGGAATGGTTTTAGTTTTTGCCCATTGAGTATAATGTTGGCTGTGGGTTTATCATATATAGCTTTTATTATGTTGAGGTATGATCCTTGTACTCCCACTTTGTTAAGAGTTTTTATCAGGAAAGGGTGTTGGATTTTATCGAATGCTTTTTCTGCATCAATTGATATGACTATATGATTTTTATCTTTCAATTTGTTTATGTGATGTATCACGTTTATTGATTTGCGGATATTGTACCATCCTTGCATTCCTGGAATAAATCCTACTTGGTCATGGTGTATGATCTTTGTGATGCTCTGCTGGAGCCGATTTGCTAGGATTTTGTTGAGGATTTTGGCATCTATGTTCATGAGGGATATTGGCCTGTAATTCTCTTTCATTGAGTTGTCTTTATCTGGTTTTGGTATTAGGGTGATGCTGGCTTCATAGAAGGAGTTTGGAAGTGTTCCTTCCTCTTGAATTTTTTGGAAAAGTCTGAGGAGGATAGGTTTTAGTTCTTCCTTGAATGTTTGGTAAAACTCTCCTGTGAAGCCATCTGGCCCTGGGCTTTTGTTTGCTGGAAGCTTTCTGATGACTGTTTCAATTTCTTCCCAAGTCACTGGTCTATTGAGATTTTTAGATTCTTCCTGATCGAGTTTTGGAAGTTTGTATTTTTCTAGGAATATGTCCATTTCCTCCAGGTTGTTCAGTTTGTTGGAATAGAGTTGTTCGTAGTATTTTGTAACAATCCGTTGTATTTCGTTGGGGTCTGTTGTTATTTCACCTCTTTCATTTCTGATTTTGTTTATTTGGGTCCTCTCTCTTTGTTTCTTAGTTAGCCTGGCTAGAGGTTCATCTATCTTGTTTATTCTTTCAAAGAACCAGCTCTTGGTTTTGTTGATCTTATGTATTGTTTTTTTGGTCTCTATGTCGTTTATCTGTGCTCTGATTTTTGTTATTTCCTTCCTTCTGCTTACACTGGGTTTTTCTTGTTGCTCCTTTTCTAACTCTTTGAGTTGTAGAGTTAGATCATCTGTTACCCCTTTTTCTAGTTTTTTGCAATAGGCTTGTAAGGATATGAACTTCCCTCTCAAGACTGCTTTTGCTGTGTCCCATAGATTTTGGATTGTTGTGTTTTCATTGTCATTTGTTTCCAGGATGTTTTTAATTTCTTCCTTGATTTCTCTGGTAACCCAGTCCTTGTTTAATAGCGTGCTGTTTAGTCTCCATGTGTTTGATTTCTTTGGATTATTTTTATTGTAGTTAATTTCCAGTTTTATGCCATTATGGTCTGAGAAGATACTTGATATGATTTCTATCTTCTTGAATTTGAAGAGACTTTGCCTATGACCCAAAATGTGGTCTATCTTTGAGAATGTCCCATGTGCACTTGAGAAGAATGTATATTCTGTGGCTTTGGGGTGGAGTGTTCTGAAGATGTCAATTAATTCCATCTGGTCTAGTGAGTCACTTAGGATCGATATTTCTTTGCTGTTTTTTTGTTTAGATGATTTGTCGAAGGGTGACAGTGGAGTATTAAAATCTCCTACTATGATTGTATTGCTATTAATCTCTCTCTTAATGTCCTCCAGCAGTTTTTTTATGTATTTGGTTGCTCCTGTATTGGGTGCATATATATTTACCAGGGTTATTTCTTCTTGTTGGATTGTTCCCTTTAGTATTATGAAATGGCCTTCATTATCTCTTATTATGTCCTTCACTCTGAGATCTAATTTGTCAGATATAAGTATTGCTACCCCAGCTTTTTTTTCATTTCCATTTGCCTGGAAAACTTTTTTCCATCCCTTCACCCTCAGTCTGTGTGCATCTTTTTTTCTGAGGTGGGTTTCTTGTAGACAACAGATGTATGGGTCTTGTTTTCTTATCCAATCTGTTACCCTATGTCTTTTGATTGGAGCATTTAATCCATTTACATTTAAGGTTATTATTGATAGGTACACATTTGACGCCATTTTTATTCTATACCCGTGTTCCTTCTTCACTTCCTATTTCTTTATTTTTACAGTAGACCCTTTAGCATTTCTTGCATTACTGGTTTGGTGGAGATAAATTCCTTCAGTCTTTTTTTGTCTGTGAAGCTCCTGATTTCCCCTTCAATTTTGATTGATAGCCTTGCTGGGTACAGTATTCTTGGATTCAGACCCTTCCTTTGCATGACTTTGTATATTTCATCCCATTCCCTTCTGGCCTGGTAAGTTTCTGTTGAGAAATCAGTTGCTAGTCTGATGGGGGTTCCTTTGTATGTAACTTTCTGTCTCTCTCTGGCTGCTTTTAAGATTCTTACTTTGTCATTGTTGTTTGCCAATTTGATTATAATGTGCCTTGGAGTCTGTCTTCTGGGATTCATTTTGCTTGGGACTCTGCGAGCATCTTGGATTTGTGTGGGTTTTTTCTTCTCTATTTCAGGAAAGTTTTCTGTCATTATTTCTTGAAATACTTTTTCCATGTCTACCTCAGTTTCCTTTCCTTCTGGAACCCCTATTATTCGAATATTATTTTGTTTTGTAATGTCCCAAAGCTCCCGTAGGCTCTCCTCCTGCTTTTTAATCTTTTTTTCTAGAAGCTGCTCTACTTGGGTATTTTTTTCCATCTTATCTTCTAGCTCACTGATGCGGTCCTCTGCTTCCTCTAGTCTACTCTTGATGCTTTCTATTGAGTTCTTCATGGTAGCGATGTCATTTTTCATTTCTTCTTGGTTCTTCTTCAATTCCTCATGGTTCTTCTTCAGTTCCTCATGGTTCTTCCTCATTTCTTCTTGGTTATTGTCAAATTTCTCTTCCATTCTTTTTAGCCAGCCTATGATCATTATTCTGAATTCTTGCTCTGGTAGGCTGCTTACCTCGGGCTCGTTTACTTCCTTTTCTGGTGATGCCTGCTTTTCTTTCATGTGCAGACTATGTTTTTGTCTCCCCATGGCCTCTCTTCTCAGGATGTCTGGTTATGTGGTGTTCCTTCTCCTGCGTTGATTTAAAATTTCAAAATACAAACACTACCTGGTACAGCACAAGAGGCACTTAACAGGAATGTACTTACAATATTAATAACCTTTAGTAAAGGTGACCACTAGAGAAAGGCAACTTAGGGGATAGGAGAGAAGGAAGAAAGGTAAAAATAAAATAAAGAAAAATTTTAAAAAGTAAAAATTAAAATTAAAAAAAATTAAGTAAATAAAATAAAAAAAGAGGGATAAAGAGATAGAAAAAGAGGAAAAAAGTAATGACAAAATAAAGTTGGAAAACAGGGAAAAAAAGAAAGGAGAGAGAGAAAGAGAGAGAAGAAGCAAACTAAAAGAGAAATGGGAAACAAACTATATATATGTGGAGAAAACTGCCATAGAACAACCACTGAACCCAGCTAATGCCAGTAACAATACTTGGAGATTAATACAAACTACAATATCCCCTATTATTAAGTAAGGCTATGATATACAGAAGTAAAAGATACAAACAAAAACAGAGTATTTTTTTTAAAAACAATACAAAGCAACAATAACAACACAGTAATAAGCATAACAATTTCACTAACAAGCCTAAAAATTCACAATAATCAACCTTCACACAAACAATGCGAAAAGGATAGAGGGGAGAACAGTTTTTCTTTCTTTCTTTTTTTTTTTAACTAGTTAATATAGTGCAGAGATTGGTATTTATACACTTGGATCAGGGGTTGGAACATAGGTCTATAAGTATAGTGAGAGTTTTAGCAGGGGGTATACAGAAAGAATAGAGGAAAAACTAAAGCCGGAAAGGGATAGGATAAACCGTAGACTAAAAGGGTAAAGTTTAGCAAGAGAGTGATGGTGTAAAGGTCGAGTTGAGATAGGGTTGAATGATGCTATAGTAGAGATTAAAATAGAATGAAGGTTACTCCCAAGGTAAAATAAAGAAAAAAAAATAAAATGGTACTGAAGAGGGAAAAAAAAAAAAAAATTGCAAAATAGCAGTAGTAATAGTGATGATAGAGATTGAAAAATGTAATAATTAAAAAGGTAAAATCAAGTAAGGAAAAAAAATCGTTTCTTAAGTAAAAGATATAAAAAATGAAGATTAAATAAAAGAGGTAAAAAATGAAAATAAAATAATAGTAAAATTAGCATAAAAATGTCCAGTAGTGGTCATTCACTTCCTCTGTTAATGTATTTGGCACTCCTGATTCTCGGCCCAAAAAGTCTTGCAGTTCCCAGCATTCCACTGCACCTCAGATTTGTAAGGTAATCCTTAATTTTAAGTAGACTATATCTTAGTTATTTGTGTCCATTTATTTTTGATTAATTAAAAGATAAAAGAAAAGAAAAGAGAAAGGAAAAAAAAAAAAAAAAAAAAAAAAAAAAAAAAGGGGCAGTTTGTAATTCAGCTCTTAGGTGTCAGTGTTACTGGTTTGACCTCCCAGTCTTTTTGGTTGCTCTGGCCTTCTTTCTCTATGGCTCTAGCTGGCCGGGTGCCAGCTGGCTCCCAGACTATCTCTTCTGGTACAGATCCCTTGTTTCCAGGAAGGCAATTTCCCCCTGCAATTTCCCCGGATATGTCCAACTGGGCAGTCCTTCCCTAGTATTCAGAAGCAAGGGGGTGAAGGGGATCAGGCACCAAGGTGTCCAGATGTTCCACCCTTGGCGAAACAGCCGAGATTCTTAACGCTCTGTCCAGTGACCTGTGGCATTTTAAACAAGTCCCGCTTCTGGGGAGGATAACGTCAAACCCAGCACTAGGTGTCGCTGCAGCCTTCTTTGGGTGCTGCTCGGCGGCCGGTAGTGCGCGCTCCCGGCTACCCTGAGGGAGGGGTTGGAGCTCCCCGGCTACCGTAGCTGCCTGGGCCGCGAGACCCCGGTCCCCTAGGCTGTCCCCGCAAACTCTGACCTTTCCGTGGGTGACCGAAGAACTCCTCGGATTCCACGCGCCCGTGCCGATTCGGGCTTCTCAGCTGCTTGATGGACCTCCCCGCTGTGTGTTTTTCCAGGCCTCAGGGATGCTCCTCCTTTCCTGGTAAGATGGCGCTGCCTTCTCTCCGCGAGAGCTCGCTGGGAGAGCCGCCGCAGCCGCGGCAGTGCTGGCCTCTTGGTCAGGAAATCTTGTCCAGCGGACCTTTCCTTACCTTCCTAGAGAATTCCGAAGCCCCTTAGCTGCCAATCAACATTCCCTGAGCGACTCAAACGCTGTTTCTATCTGTTCTGGGACCAGAGTCAGAACAAGTCCGACTGTTCGGTCGCCATCTTCAAGCTCCGCCCAGATGTTTTTTCTTATACAAATAAAGAATGCAGGAGACCTAATTTTAGAACTGGTCTAATATCTTTGCAAACAATATGATAACTGATCTCCTGGTAAACAGACCAATGCTTTTTGCTTGGAGGAGAGTTCTCATTCATGGGATGTTTTGAGCAGGATGTCCTTAGTCTAGGATTTCTTATGGGAACCAACCCCAGGATCTCTGGATTAGGGTACATGGTCCCTGACAAATGTCATGTAAGGTAGTTGAACATGAATACATAAAATGAACATGTTTTATATCCTGAATACATTTTGAGAGATGATGTGCAATTCTGATTTTAGATAGCTCTTAACTCTAGGCCATAGAATGTGATATAGGAGAGAAGTATATGAAGAGCCTCATGAGATGCCTTAGACCTTTCTTTACTTCATATGCACTTTTTGCTTTCTTATATTCTTGAACTTGTAAAGCTTGATACTGTGTAAGTCTGATTGGACAATCTAATGCTTATGTTCACTTATATAGACTAAAACTAGTTGAAATAATTATGTAACTGGTGATATCAATTTCATGCAGATCTCCATGATAGAGATGAATAGAATTTCATTTTTTTCTGCACCTGCTAGGCCAGTAGAAAGGAAAAGAATGTTTGGAAGAAAACATTTGATTTCCTGACTATTTAAAGAGAGATTGAAAGTTGAAAACCTATGGACAATTTTTATAGATAGAGTGTTGCTGTTCATGGTTGGCATCCTTGGATGGCATCATAAACATGCTGATATTGATGGAACTGGAAATGTATGGGATGAGCCAGAGCCATTTATGTATGATGTGTTACTTTCAAAGCATATGTTTAAAAAATAGGACCATTTGAAATACTATCTTTAGACCCTGATGTAGATGGTATAATATAGATAGCCTCACTCTGGCCCTTCATTGGTTGAATCTGATTTCAAGGACAAAGGAGATTATTCATCTGTTTTCATATCCCTGTTTCCTGCACAAAACCTTGGACCCATTCCAGGGGCTCATGTTGAATGATTTCTGGATCTGTTCTCCCAAATATGAACTACATTGATGGTGTGCACAGCTAGGGCTCAATAGTTAATGGGCTGAGTATGTCATTGACATGCAGGCAAGCATGAGGTTTTTCTGTACTTAGAGTGCAACTAGAAAAATAGAGAGGAGATAGACCACGGACCAGAGATTGATGGTAGACTAAATGGTGTTACAAACCTAATATAGTTGCCTATCTATCTTTTTCAAAATTAAAAGAATGGGACATATATTAAACTTTTGAAGGTACAGAGATTATCCCACATACCCCTCTATCCATTCATACATAACTTTCTATCATCAACATCTCCAACCAGAATGGTACATTTTCTATGATAGATGAACTTTAACTAACATATATATTATCACCCAGAGTTCATAATCTACATTAAAGTCCATTCTTGGTTTGTATGTTTGATGGGTTTTGACAAATGTTGAATGACACATATCCACCATTACAGTATCATATGTAGAAGTTTCCTTGGCCTAAAAATCCTCTGTGCTCCATCTATTCTTCCCTTCCTCCTCTTGACCTTTGGAAATTACTAATATGTTTACTGTCTTCATAGTTTCACCTTTTCAGAATGTCATATAATTGAAATTATACAGCAAATAGCATTTTCTGATGGCTTCTTTCACTTAGCAATATACATTAAGTTTTCTGCATGTGTTTTTTATACCTTGATAGTTTGTTTATTTTGAGCACTGAATTATTTTCCATTGTCTGGATATACCACAGTTTATCCATTCATATATTGAGAGATGTATGGTTATTTCTAAGTTTTCACAATTATGGGTCAAGTTGTTATACACATCAGTGTGCCGATTTTTGCACTGGTATAGTTTTTCAACTCTTTTCTATAGATACTAATGAACAAGATTGCCAGACCATGTGATAAGAGTATTTAGTTTTCTAAGAAACCACCAAACTGCCTTCCAAAGTGGATGTATCACTTCACATTCTCATCAGCAATGGATGAAAGAGTTGTTCCATATCCTCACTACCGTTTGGTGTTTTCCATGTTCTGAATTTTGATTATTCTAATAGGTATGTAGTGGAATATCACTATTTTAATTTGCATTTCCATGCTGACATATGATGTGGAACAATCCTTCATATGTTGGTTTGTCATCTGTATATTTTTTATCGTGAAATATATGTTCAGGCCCCCTCCCACCATTTTTTTTTTTTTTTACTTCTGTTGTTTTCTTATTGAGTTTTAAGAATTTTTTGTATAGTTTGGATATCTGTCATTTATATGTCTTTATAAGTATTTATCTCTGTCTATGGCTTGTCTTTTAATTCTCTGACAGGGTTTTTCATTCAGTAGATCCTTTTTAAAAATATATATTTTATTGATTTTTTACAGAGAGGAAGGGAGAGAGATAGAGAGCTAGAAATGTCTATGAGAGAGAAACATCAACCAACTGCCTCTTGCACACCCCCTACCGGGGATGTGCCCACATCCAATGTACATGCCCTTGACCTGAATTGAACCTGGGACCTTTCAGTCCACAGACTGACGCTCTACCACTGAGCCAAACCGGCTCCGGCTTTTCTTTTTTACATTATATTTTTTAATTTTATTGGGATAATATTACTCAACATGAACATATAGATTTCATGCATGGATTACTAACTTACAAAATTTGTATATAAGCTTTTGAGCCACAACCCAAAGTCAAATCTCCTGTCACCTCATATTAGGACCCTCTTCCATCTGGCAACCACCACACTGTTTTGTGTTCCTAAGTTTCTGTTTTATATTCCACTTATGAGTGAAATAATACAGTTCTTAGCTTTTTCTGTTTGACTTATTTCACTTTATATAATGTTCTCAAGGTCCATCCATTTTGTTGTAAATGATGCTATTTCATCTTTCTTATGGACATGTAGTACTCCCTTGTGTATATACTTGATTATATAATAAATATGCAATTTGTCTTTTTCCTGATATTAGGAAAAAAAGCTTTCAGTTTTTCACCATTGAGTATATTATTTGGCTGAGGGTTTATCATATATGGCCTTTATTAAGTTGAGGTACTTTCCTTCTATTCCTATTTTATTGAACGTTTTAATAATAAATGGATGTTGAATTTTATCAAATGCTTTTTATTGACAAGATCATATAATTTTATCCTTTCTTTGTTAATGTGGTGTATTATATTGATTGATTTGCAAATTTTGAACCATCCTTGTGCCCTGAGAAGACACCTTTATCTATAAAGAAGTACAGCTTATAAAAAATATAAAGTGTGCCTTTGTTGTTGAATCAAAAAACCCCCAGAAAACAAAACTTTGCCATATAATTTCATTTATCCCCCCCCCCCCCCCATTATCTTTTAGGAGTTTTATAGTTTGGTGTTTTACATTTAGCTCTGTGATCCATTTTGAGTTAATTTTGTCAGGATCGGAAGTTATCTATTGAGGTTCATTTTTATTTTTTTTTTACATGTGGATGTTCTTATTCCAATACCACTTGTTGAAAAGATTATCTTTTCTGCAGTGTTTTACCTTTGTCAAATATCAATTGACTGTATTAATGTGGGTCCTAGTTCTTTTATGTGGTTTCCCCACCTGCTTGTTTGCCACTGTTATAAACTCCTCTCAGCTAAACAATGAAGTATTGATTTTATATGACAATAAATAAGTTAATACATATTAAAACACATTTATGAAAACTGCAATTACCAAGAATAGTTAGTTAAAGGCATGCAAATTTGCTCAAAATTTGATTCTTTTGTAGACAATTAATTAAATCAAATTAAAGGAAAAATATAGATGCTTATAGTAATGCAAAATATTTTTATACAAATTTGAAATAAATCTAAAGAGAAAAGGTATACAAAAATTTATTAAATATGAAAAATAATAAAAATATTATATTATTTCAATTTACATTCATTATTTTTTATTTTTTTTAATATATATTTTTTATTTTCTACAGAGGAATAGAGAGGGACAGAGAGTTATAAACACGGATGAGAGAGTATCATCGATAAGCTACCTCTTGCACACCCCCTACTGGGGATGTGCCCGCAACCAAGGTACATGCCCTTGACTGGTATCAAACCTGGGACCTTTCAATCTGCAGGCAGATGTTCTATCCACTGAGCCAAACTGGTTTCGGCATACATTCATTATTTTTCTTCAAATAGTTATTACATTTTTAAAACCTAACTACTCAAGTTGTTTAAGCCTAACCAGTCAATGAACAAGCTATTATGTATTTATTTGGACCTAAGAGTGTTGTGGGATAAAATAAAACACTAAAGGGATGGGAAATGAAGAAAGTTTGTGAATGTCTTATTTATGACATTTTGATAATATAGAATCCCATGCTTTTCTTATGGTAGATGTGTTAAACCAGAATCTATATTTCATAGAGACAACCAGAAATTTAGCAAGCACCCTAACTAATTCTGATGATTTACATCTACATTTTTAGAATCATTCTTTGTGATTGTTCTTTGTTTCATGATTTATTATAGATCTCATGAAGTTCATCTTAACAATATTGTTCAATTGTTCATATTATTTATGTTCAATTGATAAGATGCTTTATATTAATGTTTTTATTGTTGTTTTGTTATGGTTGCATGCACATGGGCATTTTTTGCAGTAGCCCACAAATTTAAAATAAATTAAAATTCTATGTTGAAGCTCTAATCCCAAGTGTGGATATATTTGATAACGGGGTCTCTAAGGAAGTAAATTATAATCTTAAGATCTCCCTTTGGAACCAATTAGCACTTAAAATGTTTATCATGAAAACAAATTGTTCCTTAATACATACTCTCTCAGTTAAATTTTAATGATTCTATTTATTTAGTTCTTTTGATAATTGGTCTTTATATTTTGCATGTTTCTTTGATGGTGAGTACAAATGAGTCAGTAAAAAATAGTTCTGTAAAATAACTTTCATATGAACTTTGATCTGTGGAAGTGTTACAATTTTGTCACTCATTAGCTTACAGATGTTGAGAGTAATTGGTGCCATTAACTCTTGCAGGAAGAGTTTACTGTCATCAAACTGTAGAGAGAGAAAATAGTTGTAGAAGAGTATTGAATAAAAGTTACTATATAGATTATTCATTATTATATGAGACATGCTGTGAGATAGAAAAAATTACACAATAGAATCATTTGTAAAAAGCAGGACACAATGTGTATTGAAAATCCATAATTCACATGATCTCATTAAATGCTCCAAGTATTTCTGTACTAAATAAGTTGATCATTGTTAAATTTATTATTATCTACCAAACCTTACTTCATTTCCAAGGTAAACCCATTATTAGTCCAAATAATCAGTGTTCCTAGCAAGATACTTTCAGAAATGCTGTAAATGAAATGTAATATAATGTTAAACAATATTCAATGAGTATTTATTGAATTTCCATGATTACTACTACTACTACTACTACTAAAGAAACAGAGAAAGTGAGTGAAGGAGAGAGGGAAAGAATGGAGACAGAATATGGCTTAGGTGAGGTAGAGAGATAGAAAGAAAAAATAGTCTGGCTTTGGAAATATCTTTAGAAACATTATTTTTAGTTAAGTTTTTACTGTTTTCCCACAAGAATAAAAGCTTTATGAAAGTAGATACACAACCATCTTTCTCCTAATTTTCCAAATTGTTTTCTTTCTTATACCTGTCATGTATGTTCTCTTTCCTACTCTTTTTTCAGAATCACTTTATGGCTTAAAATCATACATAAATTTCAATGAAGGGTAATATTTTTGAGTATCAGACATGCTGGACTGTTTCTTGGGTGTCGTCACTGGATATCTCACATCAAATTCAATCTGACCAACACAGCCCCTCAACTTTCTCCAGCAACCCAAATTTGAATGCTATCACATCCGCAGAAGTCCTCCCTGAGGAGCAACAGGTCCCAGCCCCATTATAGTCCAAGGTTCTAATGCTGGGAAGAGAAGTGCCTATAACTCCTGGCTGTAAAAACTAGTGGGGATTGTGGCTGAGAAAGATAACCTGTTGAATTCTTAGTCAGTTCCTCTTAAAGGGCCCACACATGGACTTACTTGGCTCACTCACTTTAAGCTCCATTGCTTGGACAGCAGCTCAGAAGGCATCAGAGACACAAGGGGAGGAATTGAATTATCTGGCATAGAAGCAAGAGCTGGAGGGGCAGTTTTCTCCCAGACAGAGGTGCTGGCAGAGGCAGTATAGGGAATATAGTAATAATATTGTAATAACTATGTATGGTATCAGGTAGTTGCAAGATTTAATGGGATGATGCCTTATCAAGTTATATAATTCACTGTGGTGAAACCAATAAAATATATGTCAACTATAATTAAAAATTAAAAAAATATTTTAAAAATAATTACAAGAGGGCAAATATATTGTACTAAAATATGTCTAATCATGGAGTGGAATAATAAGGTAAGAAAATTTTGAGGAAAAAGTAGTGCAAGAAAAAATTTCAAAACTAGGAATATGATAAGTTGTTTCAACTTGGACTAGTATATTTCTAAAAAATATGAAGAAATTATTTCCCTTTTTTGAACTTGTTACAAAGAGCAGGATGTGGGTGATGTGATTATGGCAAAAATTACAAACTTCTACTTATAAAATAAATACATTCTGGAAATGTAATGTTCAACATGACACTATAGCTACTAATACCATTTTGAATGTTTGAAGAGCTAAAATAATAGATGTTAAAAATTCTCAACAGAAGAAAAAAAAATTTGTAACTATGTGTAGTGGTGTTGTTAACTAAACTTGTGCTGATCATTGTGCAATATATACACATATATTAAATCATCATGTTTTGCATCTTAAACTTACACATTAGCACATGCCAATTATATCTCAATAAAACTAAAAATATGAAGTGATTTAAATATTCAAGTAGTTATTCCATTTACCAAAATTTAATTTTAAAACCAAAGAAAATAATACAATGAGTACCCTGGTTAGCTCCCTATATGTAGAAATCCTTCTAATATGAAATATTATTTCACTTTTCAGGATATATTTATCATCCAAAATCTTATTAGCTTACATTCAACTTCCTTGCTTAGCATGGTTTTAAGAATAACTCCTATACAAATACAGGAGTTACTTATTTGCAAAGAATATCTAATTTGTATTATATAAAACATTATCAATTATTTAACAACAAATATTTTCCTATTGAAAAAATATAAGGGTACAAGAAATAGTTTTAATTAAAATGAACAATGAGTAAAGCCTTGACCCTAATCACAAAATTAAATTAAAAAAAACAATAAGTTTTCTAATAACAATATGGTGGTTTGAATACTAAATTTTAAATTTATGATTATTTAAATGTGCTTTATTTTTTATTTTGTAGTTAAACTAGAGGCCTGGTGCATAAAATTTTGCCCTGGTATGGTCCTCAGGCCTGGCCAGTGACTGAAGAGTGAGAATCAGGCATGGAAGGGCAGGTCCCAGCTGCCCTCTGGGCCCTGGGCAGTACCTGCGGCTCTGGGATCCAGCATCCTCTCCCCCTGCCTGAGTCATGGTGCCCAAGTCCCCATGTGGAGATGCAGTGAGCACAGCCAAACGCCATGGGCCAGGACACAGCGTGGGCCTTTGGGCTGCCCAGTGGTGCTACACAGAAGCCAGGCTTGAGATTTGCTTTCTCCCGGCTGGCCTTGCAGACAACCTTTTGGCCCCTGTGGTCCTAGCAGTTGCAGCTCAGTTCACCTGGAAGATGCTGCGCAGGTGCAGGGCAGGCTCTTCATGGGCACCTGGCACCTAAGTGTGGGGGCTTTCCTGGCATGTGATCCCTGGTGTCCCAGGAGAGGATAGCAGGAGGAGCGCGAGCAAGCTTGGCAGACACCCAGTATTCTCACTACACCTCCATTCTCATCACCCCGACTCCCAGGTAGCAGGTGAGAGGTCACAGTGCATTACCAATGCCTGCCATGTTCCATGCTGCCCTCTGGTAGTCAACACATGCATCAAAATTAGTCAACTCTCAGTTGAGTGGTCAAATGACCATCTGAGAGGACAATTTGCATATCGGGCTTTTATTATATAGAACAAGAGGCCAGGTGCACAAAAGTTATGTATAGGAAGGTATGCTTCAGCCCAGCCTGGACCCTCTCCAATCCAGTACTCCTTGGGGGCTGTCCAACTGCTAGTTTAGGCCTGATCCTGGGGATCAGATATCCCTCTCACAATCCTGGACCACTGGCAGTCAGACATTCCTCTCACAATCCTGGACCACTCGCTCATAATCCCTCATCTGCCAGCCTTCCTGGTCAACCCAACTGCTCCATCCTGGAAGCCTGATTGCCTCTAACTGCTGGCCTGATCACCTCCAACTGCCCTCCCTGCCAGTCTGGTTGCCCCTCACAGCCTCCCCCTGACCAGGGTCGCTCTACACAGTCTAATTATTCAATAGTTTGGTCTTCCCTCACTAACTCTCCTGCCAGCCTGGTTATAGGTAGCCGTCTTGTGAGGGTGTGATGGCAATTTGCATATTTTCTCTTTATTAAATAGGATAACAGTGGAATGACCAGCAGAATGAATGGTTGCTATGACATCCACTGACCACCAGGGATAGATGTTCAATGCAGGAGCTGCCCCCAGCCCACAGGCCTCAAACCAACCAAGGTGGGTGTGAGTGGGGGGCTCCCCAATCATCCCACCAATCACCCCACAGTTTGGCCCTGATCATTGCCCAAGTCTAGGGATCCTACCCATGCATGAATTTCATGCACTGGGTTCTAGTATAGGATCATTTACATAGGCTCATTTTAAAATACTCTTCTGAAATTCAAATGTGTCTTAAGTACCATCACCAAGATTGTGGCTGAAAAATATGGAAGAAAATTATTTTCCTCCTATTCAACTTACAAATGATATTCTTTATTCTTAAAAGTTTCTGGAGGTAAAATACATGATATTAATATAAGCAATAAATAGCATTTTCAAATAAAATCTGTAGAGGAAACAAAATGTATTTCAATGGAACAAAGAATGTTGAGTAAAAGAGAAGAAAACTTACTGAGCAATAAAGTTTTTAACTAGCATCAACAGATTTGGAGGTGTTTTTAAAACAGGTGCTCAGTTTTTTAGTAGTTTACAGTCTATTTAAAGATGCTTTTTTTGATTAGATAAACCATATGACTTTAAAAGTGATTGAGAGCCCAACAATTTTTTATAGCTTCTTTTGAAAACAGAATGTAAAATTTATAAATAATAAATTAGGTAATTTATTTCCATTTATTTGCATTGAGAAATGAAATGACAAATTACAAGTTATAAAATGCTTATTAATACCACAAACATCATAAAATATAGAAAAATAATTATTAAATGAATCTCCTGATACATCTCTAATTGTTCTCATATTTTTGACTTGCATTTTTTATTTCATTTTTATATGACCATAACTTTGTAATAAAAGTTTCTATAAAAATTATAAAGGTTATTCATTGTTTCTTCTACTATAGTTTATCAAAATTTTATTGTGATTGAGATTTGACTCAACAATGTACTTTCTCATCACTGCAGATATTTTACACAAACTGTTGATACAAATACTGATAATTTCTCTTTTGCATAATTGCCATCAGAAAAATTAAAACAAATATTACTAATAATTATTTAATATAATCCTGATAGGAGAATTTGATTAGGGATTAATTAGAGATCAATCCTTCACTTTTAATTTTGATTATGGAATGTTTGGAAAATTTTTCATGACTAACTTCTTACTTTGTTCATTTCAAACTTAGTTTCTCTTTCACTGTGTACATACAACTGATGCAAGAAACCACAGGGCATGTTCTAGCATGATAAGCTCTCAGTCCCTACACATCCATGTTCTGATGCTAGATAAGATGGCATAGTGGAAATCTTCTCTACTGATACCTACCAACAACCTGATCACTGCAATTCAGATGAAGACATTCTTCTACACTTCAACTAAATGTAACACAAATTCACTTTTTCTTTCATGAATTCTCCAAATGCTCACAATCACTCCACCAACATGACAGCTTATAATGTGTGGGATTTTGATTATAGTTAAACATTAAACTTGTAATTTTTTAAAAATATATATTTTATTGATTTTTTTACAGAGAGGAAGAGAGAGAGATAGAGAGCTAGAAACGTCGATGACAGAGAAACATCGACCAGCTGCCTCCTGCACACCCCCCATTGGGGATGTGCCCGCAACCAAGGTACATGCCCCTGCCCGGAATCGAACCTGGGACCTTTCAGTCCGCAGACTGATGCTCTACCGCTGAGCCAAACCGGTTTTGGCTAAACTTGTAATTTAAAAAAAAATGATTATATGAACACATTGCCAGAATGTCACCCAAGGCCCAGGAAGAAGCCCCTGAGAGTGAGTAGCCTGAAAGTTAAGCTTCATTAGCTTCACATTAATCTACTCTGGGCTTCTATTCTTCATCGTACATTTTTATGAATACTAAAAACAGCTTTTCAGTAATAAAAGCAATACATGATATATTTCATTGATGGCCTGGTGATTAATTATAGGGTGCAATCTGGGTTATTATTCATGAGAAAACAATTGCTATGATTATCTTTAGACCTGATATGCATTTGAATAAAGTATTTTTAAAGAAATGTTCTAATTGTCTTGATTTTATAAAATCTTCAAATCTCATTCTTCTTATGGAAATTGGTTCTTATTATGCATTAAGGGCCTGATATAAAAATTCATACAAGAGTAGGCCTTCCTTTCCCTGGCTGCTGGTGCCGGCTTCTGGCACCAGCTTCCCTCTGGCACTGGGACCAGGGCTTCCCTATAGCTACCAGCAGGCACCCAGGACCTGGGCTTCCCTCCATCCACTGGCAGGTACCTAGGACCTGGGCTTTCCTTGCAACCTCAGCTTCATCTGGAAGGTCATCCAGAAGGATGCCTGGAAAGACATCTGGTCTAATTAGCATATTATGCTTTCATTATCTTACTAGAAGCCCAATGCACACACATTCATGCAAGAGTAGGTCTTCTTTCTGGCACTCAAGACCTGGGCTGGCTTCCCTCAACCCCCAGCTTCATCAGGAAAACATCCAGAATGACGTCCAGAAGACATCCAGTCTAATTAGCATATTACCCTTTTATTATTATAGATATGAGCTCTTAAGATAAATTATTTTAATGATGGCGAATTAATAGAATGTCAAAGATTATATTTGAACCTTATATTTTTTCCTTTAATAATGTTGCCTTTTCTTAAGAAATAAAACTATTGTAAAATATTAAAACTATAATAAAAGTATAAATAAATATGTATTATAAAGAATATTAAATTTCATTTTTATAAAGATGGGTTATTTCATGTAAATTAATTAAGCCTCAACTGATTATAACAGATAACAATTTGTAGAAAAATAAGTTTTTAAAAATATATATATTGAGCCAAAACCGGTTTGGCTCAATGGATAGAGTGTCGGCTTGGGGACTGAAGGGACCCAGGTTCGATTCCGGTCAAGGGCATGTACCTTGGTTGCGGGCATATCCCCAGTAGGGGGTGTGCAAGAGGCAGCTGATCGATGACTCTCTCATCGATGTTTCTAACTATCTCTCTCCCTTCCTCTCTGTACAAAATTAATAAAATATATTATATATATATATATATTGAGCTGGCATTGGTTAATAAAATTGTGTAGGTTTCAGGAGTACAATTCTATAATACATCAACTATATATTATATTGTGTGTTTACCATCCCAAGTCAAGTTTCCTTCTATCTCTATTTATCCCCCTTTTGCCTTCTTCTAATTCTCTTCATCCCACTTTTCTTTGGCAATCACCATACTTTAGTCTGTGTTCATGAGTTTTTTTTCTCCTCCTCCTCCTCCTCCTCCTCCTCCTCCTCCTCCTCCTCCTCCTCCACCTCTTTTGACTTATTAATATTCATCACAAATGCTGTAATCACGGGAAACTGTCTTCAAATTAATTTAAATGGGAGGCCAGTGTCAGATAGCTTACTTCTTTTCAGTCTGATCCAGTTTCTAAAACTTTCTAAATCTCCATTTTCTGGCTAATGAAAAGAAAATAGGATTCCACTGAATCTCCTGTATACCTACTCCAGGATTTGTGTGAGGATCAAATGAGATGAGGCGCATTAAAATACTTCACAAACATTTGGTTAAACTGTAAAATGTTTGCACCTGGCTATAAAGCAAGTCAGGTTCCTGGGCAGAAGAAACTTCAAGGAGGCAGTCCTTAGGGAAAGGAAACCAGGTGCTGTTACCTGATCTCATTACCTGGCACCCACAGCAATTTCTGGGCTGGGCTGGACTGTGCGCCACATTTTGTGATATGGTCTTTGCAGCATTGGCTTCAATTTGGTGGGGTGTTGTTCAGGGGTGGTGGGGCCTGTGTCCCAATTGGGGAAAGCCAAGTGTTGGTTTGTTGGCACCAGGTCCATGGTGCTATTTATTTTTAAATGGCCAGGGCAGGTCATGGCAGCTCCTGCATTGAGCGTCTGTCCGCAGGTGGTCAGTGTACATCATAGCTACAGGTCAGAGATATGGATGGATACTTAGCCTTTTATATATAGAGATTAGAGTCCCAGTGCACAAAATTCATGCAGGATGGGTGTGTTCCCCAGCCCAGCGTCCAGCCTTTCCTATTAGGGATCCCTGGAGACATACTTGACTGCCACTTTAGGCCTGATCCTGGAATCAGGCCTAAACGAGCAGTCAGACATCCCTCTCACAATCCAGGACTTCTGGTTCCCAATCACTCGCCTGCCTCCCTGCTGCCTGATTAACCCTAAACACTTTTGCCTGCCAGCCTGATCACCCCTAACCACTACCCTGCCAGCCTGAGTGATTCCTAACTGCTTCCATGCTAGCTTGATTGCCCCTAACCACCCTCTCCTGCAGGCCTGGTCACTCCTAACTGCCCTCCCCTATAGGCCTGGTCCTCCCCAACCACCCTACCCTGACAACCTGATTGTCCCTAACTGTCCTCCCCTGAAGGCCTGTTGCCCCCTAAATGCCCTACCCTGCAGGCCCGGTAACCCCCAACTTCCCTCCCTTGCAAGTCTGGTTGCCCTCAACTGCCTTCCTCTTCCAGCTCAGTCATCTCTAACTACCCTCCCTTGCAGGCCTGATTGCCCACAACTTCCCTCCCTTGTTGGCCATCTTGTGGCAGCCATCTTGTGTCCACATGGGGGTGTTCATCTTTGACCACATGGAGGTGGCCATCTTATGTGTTAGAGTGATTGTCAATTTGCATATTGCTTCTTTATTATATAGAATATGTATAACCCATGGACACAGACAGTAGTGCAGTAGGCCTGAAGAGAGTGGGTTTGAGGTGTTTAATGGGGGGAGGAAGAGGACATTTCCAACAATAAAGATAAATTTAAATAAAACTAATACAGGTACAAAGTAAATATGGGGATGAGGAATTCATGAGTATACAGCATGGCCTATTTGGATTGAAAAAAAATTAAGTAAATTATTGATGAGTTTCTGAGGAAGTATCTTTTTGGTTTGGACATAAGTTTATCACTAATTGTTGAATGTTATAATACTATAACTTATCCTGTTGAGAAACCTCAGTGGGAAGACTTTAATGATACAATTATTCTTTCCAATAAAATAACAACTAGTTTGTCTGATATTGTGTTAATTGTTATTAATATGAGATATTGACAGTGCTTAAAAGCTAAGTATCAAGTAACTTCAGAAAAATATGTCATAAGACAACTTCACACATACAGAACTGATGACTTTATTATGCTGGGAGAATAAAACATTTAATCTAAAATTTTCTAAACTTTTTAAATTAACAGATTTTATTCTTGAACAGTTTTAGATTTATAGAAAAAAAATTTCCTGGAATTTTTCTGTGCCCTCCTCACTTTTTTCCATAAAGATTAACCTGTAATTATCATCTTGAATTAGTGTGGTACATTTGCTATAATTAAAGAACCAGTTTGATATATTATTATTAACTAAAAACCATGGTTTATATTAAGATTCACCTTTGGTATTGAATGATTCTATGGGTTTTGACAAATGCCTCATATAATATGTCCATCATTACAGTATTATATAGAACTAAAGGCACCTTGCATGAAATTCGTGCATGGGGTGTGACCCTCAGCAAAGTCTGCACCCTCTCCAACCTAGGATCCCTCTCAAAATCTAGGACTGCTAGTTCCTAACTGCTTACCTGCCTACCTTCCTTTGTTGCCCCTAACTGCTTCTGCCTGCCAGCCTGATTATCCCATAACCACTCCCCTGATTGATTCCTAATTGCTCCCCTGCCAGCCCAATTGCCCATATCCACTCTCCCCTGCAGGCCTGGTTACTCCTAACTGCCCTCCTCTGAAGGCCTGGTCCACCCCAACTGTTCTTCCCTGAAGGCCTGGGTCCCTCCCAACTGCCCTGGGTCCCCCTTCCCCGCAAGCCAAGATCCCCCTTCCCTGCAGGCCCAGTTACCCCCAACTTCCCTCCCCTGCCTGCCTGGTCACTCCTAACTGTCCTCCCCTGCAGGCTTGATTGCTCCCAACTGGCCTCCCTTGCAGGCCTGGTCCCTCCCCTGCTGGCCATCTTATGGCAGCTATCTTGTGTCCACACAGAGGCAGCCATCTTGTGTGTTGGAGTGATATTACTCTTTTATTAGATAGGATAGAGGTCTGGTGCACAGATGGGGGTCAGCTGGTTTGCCCTGAAGGGTGTCCTGGATCAGGGTGGGGGTTCCCTTAGGGTGTGGGGTGGCCTAGGCAAGGGTCCTGTGTTGGTTTGCAGGCTGGCTATGCCTCCTGGTGACCCAAGTGGAGTCCCTGCTATCTGGGATTTATTTATCTTCTATAATTGAAACTTTGTAGTCTTGAGCAGAGTCCAGGGCTGGCCAGGAAGCTTGGCTTCCTCTATCGCTGGGGAAACCAAAGCCTCTTGCTTGCTCCATGGCCATAGCCATCTTGGTTGGGTTAATTTGCATACTCACTCCTGATTGGCTTGTGGGCATGGCTTGTGGGCGTAGTGGAGGTATGGTTAATTCACATGTTTCTCTCTTATTAGTGAAGACTAGAAGCCTGATGGATGAAGATTAATTCAAGAATAGGCCTTCCTTACCCTGGGCTGCTGGCACCACCTTTGTTCAGGCCCAGAGCCGCCTTTCTGCCTTCCCACGCTGTCTAGAGGCCCAGAGCAGCTGGGACAGAGCATTCCACCCACTCTTAGCTGCTCGTCATGTGCATATGCAAATTAACCCACTATCTTTGTTGTGTTTGTTTGCATATTCACTTCTGATTGGCTGGTTGGCATCATGAAGGTACCATCAATTTGCATCTTACTTTTTTTATTAGTGTAGATAATTTCATGACTGTAATATATCCTGTAATCAACATATTCATCATTCCTTTTCCCTACCATGAAATCATATCAACCATTATTATTTTTACTGTCTATTTAGTTTTGCCTTTTCCAAAATACCATGTAGTTGAAATAATAATACTTATAGACTGTATTTTTTTTTACTTCTAAATATACATTTAAGAATTCTCCATGTCTATTTGTGGCTTGATAAAAAATTTCTTTTTAACATGGAATAATGTTCTATTATACAGATACCAATGTTTGTTTATTCATCTGCCTATTGAAGACCATCTTAGTTGCTTCTGCTTTTTTGCAATTATGAGTAATGCAGACACAAATATTGTGTTCAAGGTCTCTTAGATACAGGTTTACAACTCATTTCAGTAAATATGTAGGAGACAGATTGCTAAATTGTATTATATGAAAATGTTTAGCTTGCTCAGAAACTGTCAAACTATATTCCAAAGTAGCTGTGCCATTTGCATTTTCATTAGCAAGAAATCTGTTGCTCCTAATCCTCACCAGCATTTGGTATTGTCACCTGTTTTTTTCTCCCATTCTGATGAGTATATATTGGTAGCTTGTTGTTATTTTAATTTGCATTTCACTAACAATCTATGATGTTCAACATCTTTTCATATGATTATTGGATATTTAAATGTCTTCTTTGGTGAAGCAGCTATTTGAATCTTTTTGTTGTTTTTTAAAATTGTTGCATTTAACCAGTTCATCATATACTTTACATAAAAGTCCTTTATTAGATATATGATTTGCAAATATTTTCTGCCAATTTTTAGCTTGTCTTTTCACTTTCTTAAAAGTGTCCTTTGCAGAATGCATACTTAATTTTAATAAAGTCTAATTTGTTGATTTATATTTCACATGGGTCCCCCTTTGGTGTTGTGTCTTAAAATTATTAATCAAATCCAAGGACACCTATATTAACTCCCATGTTATTTTCTAGAAGTTCAATATCTTTGCATATTATACATAGGTCTGTGGTCCATTTTGAATTAATATTGGGAAAAGTTGTTACTGGGTTGCAGCCTCCTCAAGAGCTTCCTTGGTAAAACCTGAAACTGGCCCAGCCCCCTATATAGCATGCCAGGAGACACCAAATAAAAAGGCAGACTCTCAAGATTGGTAGGTAGCAGGCTCAGTAAGCAAGATCATTTACTTATGAGGGTTGTCTTGGGTGGCTTCAAGACAAAGAGTTTTTCATACTCACCTTATTTCACACTAAATCTTAAAAATTTCTATAGAAGCTTCAATTGGTTTCAGTCACATAGCCAGTACAGATGGACTCATCACCACATTATTATATCATGACTCTGTCCTTGGCAGCTTCTGCCATGGGGAAGGCAAATGGAACACATGTTCTAAGCACAGTGGAGTGATTGGGAAGAATCCAGTTGCCTGTTCCAGCTTGCAGGTAAGCTGGTGGTCTTCTTGATGATTTTCCCCAATAGATATAAGGCCTATTCTTAGCCTAATGTTTTGAGGTATTTGGGAATTTAGATCTTTTTCAGTACCATTTAAGACTACTTTCCCCCTTCTGAGTTGTCTTTGTTCCTTATAAAATATTACTTGATTGTATTTGTATGGGTATATTTTTGGGATCTCTATTCCATTTCATTGACCTTTTTTTTTTGGGGGGGGGGCAGTTGTATTGAGATATAGATATACAATATTATAGAAGTTTAAAGAGTACAACATGTTTTGACTCTTATATATTGTAAAACATACTTATACTTAATCAATATCATGCTATTTTGTTCACTGTACTTTTACATGGAGCTTTGTAATTGGTATAGTCAGTCTTCCAAATTTACTGTTTTTCAGTGCTTTATGGCTATTTGGGTCTTTTGCCTTTGGATATAAACTGTAGAATCAGTTTCCTGAGATACCATAACAACTTGGGAATTTAAGATTGTATATAGATGAATTTGGGAAGAAGTGACATCTTAAAAATTTAGTCTTCCTGCCGGGACCTGTTTGGCTCAGTGGATAGAGCGTCGGCCTGTGGACTGAAAGTTCCCGGGTTCGATTCCGGTCAAGGGCATGTACCTTGGTTGCGGGCACATCCCCAGTGGGGGGTGTGCAGGAGGCAGCTGATCGATGATTCTCTCTCATCGATGTTTCTAACTCTCTATCCCTCTCTCTTCCTCTCTGTGAAAAATCAATAAAATATATATTTCAAAAAAAAATTTAGTCTTCCTAACTATTAACATGGAATGGCTCTGTGTTTATTTATAACTCTTAAAAATTTTTCATCATAATTTTATATTTTTTATGTAGATTCTATATGTATTTTGTTATAATTATGCCTAAATATTTTACTTTTTATCTCCATTTTCTTTCTTTACTTTTTTTTTAAATTTCTTCATTGCTTATGGTATCACATAATTGTCCCTATCCCCCTATTCCTATCCCAAACCCCTCCGCACATATGCTCACACCCCCCTTTTGTCTCTGACCACTGGTTAGGCTTATATGCATGCATACAAGTCCTTTGCTTGATCTCTCCCCCTTTCCTCCATCCTCTCTTGCTTTCCCTCTGAGGTTTAACAGTCTGATCAATGCTTCCCTGTCACTGGATCTGTTTTTGTTCTTCAGCTTATGTTGTTCATTATTTCCCTTAAATGAGTGAGATCATGTAATACTAGAAATACACTTATAAGAACTGAAAATGAGACAAGCCATAATGGTTATTTGCTGAGAGGCAAATGAATCAGTCTGTAGTGAGTTTCTTTCAGGGCCCAGCTCTTTTGAGTCTCAATTTCAATATTGAACATTTCCTTGTGTGTACATGTCAGCAATGATATTTCAGTTCTGGATGGTGGATAAATAGCAGTGATGCAGGTTCGACTATCTCTGGTTTGGTCCTGGGCAACCTGCAGTGATGCACAGCTGTCTGCTAGTATGGCAAGGTGTCATTAGCATCTTCCATCTCTGGACTGTTTCTCTTCTGTCTTCATGGCTGGAGCAATTCTGTCAATTCCTCTCTGTTGCCAGAATACACATGGTCTTGGAGTTATTTTCTGAAAATACACAAATATTTCTTGACAAAAAGTTAGTAAAGGAATATTTTCTATAAATTTGTCTTGAGATCCTTTTTCATTTTTTTGCCCAAATGATTATCCTCTGGCTTATTTTGACACCATGTGTGTTTTTCATGGGTGTCTTGCTGTTAGCATTACAAATGAAACTTAATTCTCTAAAGTAAAAATTTTCTAGATGTAATTTACTTTCAGTATATTTTTCCTTACATGATATTCTTCTACTATCACCCCTTTTTAAATTTAAAAATTAGGAGGCATTGGGAATTTTATAATGTAGTCTTCGTAGCTTTTACATTTTAATTTTTACACTAAAATATGACTGCTTTAGGTTCATTACATGTTATGCAATTTTACTATGAGATGAATTGCCAATAAGAATTTTTGTTAACACTTTAAGAACAGCTTTTGGTACTGTACATTTAGTTTTTCTAGAATATTCATTTGTTTTAATTAGCCAGTTTAAATTACCCTGAAAACTTGATTACTATTCTACTGTCAAACTCAACACTCTAACAACAATCTTATTTTACCCTGTGTATATTGGTGGAAAGGATTCTTGAGTAGGCCCTGAGCATTCTTGGTTTTAGGCTGGATTTGGATATAAAAAACTCACTTTCCCACACCTTGGCTATAAGACATCTCAAGCAAGTCTTGTAGTGAGAGGGCATCTGCTGTTGGCCAAGTCTCTGTTTGTTTCCTGGGTCCCAATTTGAGCTGAGCATGGGAAGCGAATCAGCCTTGGGTCAGGAGACCGCCCTCAGAAGGGGTGAAGGTTCAGGTCCCTACAAAGTTGGGGATGCGGGTCTGTGCCCCACATTTGTTGATCCCAAGTTCTCTCCTGATGGCCCCTCTGTGACTGTGTCTGTCTTAGGCTGTTCCTTACCTGTGGAATCTTACCCATCTCTGGCTAATCAGCCATCCTCTGGGGCCAAGCAGGGTGATGTGAGGTTCAGTTCTGTCTCCTTGGAAGCCTATGCCCCTATGGCCTCCACACTCAGCACCAACTTGGGATCCCCTCGCCTGCTGGCGAGGTCCTGGCATTGATCACATATCTTGGGGAACCCAGGTTTCTTCTCCAGGGATGGTCCAGCTCACCCCACTGGGTGGGCAATAGACAGATCCATGGTACCAGCTACCATGATGCTTCAACCTCAACATAAACTGAAAGCTCAGGCAATAACTGTGGGCAACTGGACCATGAGAAGGGGGCCCCTCTTGGCCAAAAGGGCAAGATAGGACAATAAAGAATGCTCAGGTGCCTTTCCAGGTGGCCCTCTGCACCATAATAGGGTAAATCCTTTCATGTCATTTTTAAATTGCTGCCAGTCATTCAAAGAATTGGTTTGTAAGTTTGTTTGGGATAATTGTTCATTATGCTTTTGTAATTCTAAATTATCAAGAAATGTGTTACCTTTGTCTCCAATCACCAAAAAGATGATTTTTTTTATTATTATTCCCAAAGGTGTGAGGTACAATTATACGTAATAGGATAACACAAATCTGGGGGAAATTATAATGATATTGTAGAATAATATCATGTAAGGATATTCTTTGCTCTAGGCCATGGCAATTCCATTTCACACTGGCTGACAATTTCTTTTTGTATAGACAAGGTCTTAGTTACATTTTCTACACCTCTCACGGGAACAAGTAGTGATAGTCCCTTCCTTTGGTGTCCATGTAAGCCAGAAACCTCTCTTTAATTTTACACACAAAGGAGCAGTGGTTTGATTTTGTGTCGTACAAAAGAGAAACTTGATACTAATATACATGTTATTGTGCTTTTTAATTTTAAATTTAAATAGATAATTATTTATATAATTATTATAACATTATAAGCAACATTGTGACAATTGCTTATAAGTTCAAGAGGATTTTTTCTCAATTATTTGGAATTTTTTTCATGATATTTATCTCATCTATGAACAGACAATTGTATTAACTGATTTTTAATCTGTAATCTTTTTTTTACCCTTGTTTTATACATCAGATAAACTCCTAGTACAATACTGAATAGAAGAGATTAAAGGAGATATCCCTGCTTCATTCCCTGTATTAGGAGAAAGGATATAGTTTCTCACTATTAAGTATAATGTTCATTGCAGGCTTTTCATAGATTTAAAGAAATTAATGATGAAAGCTTTTCTATATTTTTAATATGCTGAGAGTTTTTATCATGAAAGTTTGCTGCATTTTGTCAAATGTTTTTTCTCCCCTAAATTTATTTATATAGTCACTAGAGGCCCAGTGCATGAAATTTATGGAGGAGGAGTGAAGCCCTCAGCCTGGCCTGCATCCTCTCCAATCCGGGACCCCTAGGGGGATGTCTGACTGCCTCTTGCAATTTGAGACCACTGGCTCCTAACTGCTCGCCTGCCTGCCTGATCAGCCCTAACCACCTCTGCCTCATCCTGCACCCAGGACACAGAATTCCCTCTTCTTGCTGGTCCCAGGCACCCAGGACCTGGGCCAGCTTCACCCGGGCTGCAGCCACAGATGCCTGGGACTACGAAGCAGGTGGCTTGTCCCTCTCCTGGACCGCAGGTGCAGCCACTGGTGCCCTGGACTGCGGAGTCATGGGACAGGTGGCTTATCCTCCTGGGCCCCAGCCTCAGCCACGGGAGCCCGGGACCAAGGGATGTGCGGCTTCTGTCCTGGGCCATAGGTGCAGGCGGCTGGTCCCTCTCATGGGCTGCAGCCTGGCTGGTCCCATTCCTCTCTCCCCAGTGTTGAATGTCTGAGTGGATCAGGTGTGACTGTGTAAAGGTGTGTGGGCCTGACGACCATTTGCATATTGGCTCTTTATTATGTAGGGTGTTTTTTTAGGTAACTCAAAACTGATAATAGCCATTCTCACACCTGTGAGTAAAGGAGGCCAAAAAAAAAAAAAAAAATACAATGGGGAAGTTAGTCTATTCCATAAGTGGTGTTTAGAATATTGGACAGATGCATGCAAAAAAAAATGAAATTAGGCCACCAATTAGGCATGAAGGATTGATAAAGTTGCATGATGGGATTATCTGGTATTAAGAGAGATACTTAAAGATGAACCCCAAAGTTATAGAGTAAATAATCAAACTCTTCTTTATTAAAGGTAATTTTAAGTTTAAATCTGGTTAGGTGGCCAATGCAATACCCAGTAAAATAACAGCAGACACACATGGTTGAGTCGTGAGAATGCCATACTGAAAGTCTTAATTAAGCACTTTTCACCTTTTGGGGAAGATGGAAAATGCAGAACTAATGAAGTGAATTGCTTTATTTTTCCTAAAAGAACCAGCAATCTCAAGTACAAACATTAATCCTCCCCCAAATATCAAAATGAAGATCTAATTAAGTGTATTGATTTATTTTCCCTAAATGAACCAGAAATCTCAAGTACAAACATTAATTCCCCCCTCCCTCAAATATCAATAGCTAAATGATGCCTATGCCATCAGATAATGACAGGCTGATTGAGAAAATTCTGTGTCTTCCATGAGGAATCTGGTCCTTACTTTGATTAAATAATGCCAATCACAGATTCTGATGTCACCAATTGGGGAGGTCTATTATTCCCTGGTAGCTGGTTTATTTGATTCTTTAAAGGTTTTCTTAAATATATTTTATTGATTTTTTACAGAGAGGAAGAGAGATGGTCAGAGAGTTAGTTTTGGCTAAAGGTTTTAATATTAAACCATCAAATAAAAATAATAGGACAGCTCAAATTCTGGTCTACTCTTAGGACAAGATCATGGCAATATTTTTTCCATCAAACATAAGCACTTATTATTTCTGAAATCAGCACAAAATGGCCAAACATTGAATTGTACTCCACTTTGTTTCTATACACATTTTCAGATCTTCATATATTTTCTCATGAACCTCTGATAGTCATCATCTGTCTAACATGCTCATTGTGAAAGGGCAATGGGATTTCAGGAGGCAGAGTGGCAGGACATGGCCTTTTGTCACGCTCTGACCACATGCAGAGCAGGGTGTTGAAATCCTAACTCCCAATGTTAGGAGGTGGAGCCTTGGGCAGGTGATTAAATCGTATGTGTTGACCTCTCATGAATGGGATTAGTGTCCTTATAAAAGAGAGCTCAGAGAATCCTCTAGCCATCTTTCTGCCATGTGACATACAAAGAGGAGGGGAAGTCTGCAACTTGAAAGAGGGTTCTCACCAGAACCTGACTGTGGAAGCACCGTAATCTTGAACATCTAGCCTCAAGAAGTTTGAGATAGCCAAAACCAGTTTAGCTCAGTGGATAGAGAGTCGGCCTGTGGACTGAAATATTCCAGGTTCAATTCCAGTCAAAGGCATGTACTTTGGTTGCAAGCACATCTCCAGTAGGGGATGTGTAAGATGCAGCTGATCCATGATTCTCTCTCATCGATGCTTCTAATCTCTATCCCTCTCTCTTCCTCTCTGTAAAAAAATCAATAAAATATATTAAAAAAATAAGTTTGAGATACAAATGTCTTATTCATAAGCTACTAGCGGCTGGGTACACAAAATTTGTGCATGGGGTGGGGCGGGGCGGGGGAGGGGAGAGTGTCCCTCAGCCCAGACTGTACCCTCTTCAATCTAGGACTCCTCCAATCTGAGACCACTGGCTCCTAACCGCTCACCTGCCTTCCTTCCTGATTGCCCCTAACCACTCTGCCTGCCAATCTGTTCACCACCAACTGCCCCCACCCCCACCAGCCTTATCGCCCCCAACTGCCCTCCTCTACTGGTCTGATCACCCCTAACCTCCTCTGCCTTGGCCTTACCACCATGGCTTTGTCTGGAAGAACATCTGGAAGGTCTCCTGGAAGGCCTCCTAGTCTAATTAGTATATTTCCCTTTTATTAGTATAGATGGTAATTTTGATAGTAGCCCAACCTGACTAAGATACTAGGTGTCATGAATCATTTAGTATTACTGCACCTTTATGACTAGAGGAAAGAAAGAATTCTATTTAAAAGTAAAGTTGTGTGACATGGATCATTTAGTGTTTGCACATGCTTACAGCTGCCATCAAAATTATGTTCCTTCAGCATTCATAGTAAAAATATAATCACATTGTCAGGCACATGATCTGGAAAGATATTGTATATGACCCAGGAAGGGCAAAAGCTGCTCAATTACTGGTACTCATTGATTTTGTCAAGCAGTTCGGTTTACTTGGCCCTGAGGTCATCTATAATAATAAAAGTATAATATGCTAACTATAATAGACCGGACGTTCTTCTGGATGGAGCCAGGGCTGCAGCCATGGGATCCAGGAAGCCGCCATGGCTGGGAATGCTTACTCTTGCATGAGTTTTGTGCATTGGGCTTCTACTTATTAAATAAACTGCCAATTCAATATTATGCATCTCATATTTATTCATACATATATAAAATTAGGATGGGGTCAAAGTGACTGCACATTATAGAAATAGCTCCATCCTAAGAAAGAAAAGTAATATATTAGTGTATGTGTTATTCTCAGAAAATTTTATTTCTCACTTTCAATAAGTGTAGCATCATGAGTTATAATTAATTGAAATATTATCTGTTTTAAGAAATGGTTTATTACTTTGTTAATCAACTGGATTCTTTCCCAAGGTTTCTAATTTCTAATTGACAATCTATTACCATATTCAGCACTCATTGCATAAGGAATGATAATGAGGAAAAAATAATGAAATTTGGGGATGACTAGATATGGAAATTTCTCACACCAGAAAAACTTTTTTTTTAATCTCTCAATCAATTAAGAATCACCATTAAGGCAATCATTCAAAGAATGCTCCTTATTAATTTTATAAAAAAACACAAAACAAAAAACAAGATGTTTGTGTTGATCTGTGTTTTACCTTGTCCAGCCTGATCATTAATGCCAATAGAAAAGTTCATGAGCTGTAAAATCCTGAGGTTAAGATTAAGCAGCTATTACAAATGCACCTTCTAGCCCAAAGTAAAAGGCTCATAGGGTAATGCACTCTTTTGCATATAACTGCTTAGCAATTAAACAGTAATTATGTTTTTCTATTTTATAAGATCACATGAAAGTCTCTTCATATTTTTTATTACTTTTCTTGCAGTAATCTCTGGGAAGGAAAAAAAAAACAAACACAAAAAACTCTGAATGGAAACTGTCACTTTTCATACTATGAATATTTATACTTCAATTGAATTTTTAATTTCAGTGCAGGAGTAAAAATGTACTTTCTAACTCACAACATTCTTAACTTTTTCTAGGCACCATTTTTTTTTTGTAGAAATAAAAATAAGATAAGGGGTCTTTGTCTCTTTGTAATTTTACTTGATATAATCAGCTTTCAATATGAAGGATAAAGACTCTTAACATAAAATGTGCTCCCTTGATAAAGGTCATAGAGATTTCCTAATAAACAATCAAGAACCTTTTCAAAGTCCTTTCATCAGTTTAATGTTATTATTCTAAGTGAATGTTTATATATTCTTTCCTTAACCTTTCCATATTTGTGAGTGTAAATGTGCTGTTGCTTGCCGTCTTGAGAAAATTACAAAGCCTCAATTTCTCTCTGTCCTTGAATAGATCAGCTCTAAATAAAACAGCTGCTTCCCACAGTTAGTTATGAGAATTTCTTGTACTGTGTAATGGGAATGGGGTTGGCTATAAAATAACCTTGTTTTCCACATGTACTCAAACTCTGAATTGCTTGATTTAACTTGACATATGCCTCACATAGATGATGGAATTTCACTTGGTTATACAAGATTTACACTAAACATTACCAGAGTATTAAATGTTATCTGCTATAAAAATGAAATACTGTGCTGCTTACTTGATGCTAATGCTTGATTGGTAATGTACTATCTTTTTGGTTAACTGGAACTACATTTTCTGGGTATATATCATACGGATCACATTAGCTAAGGTAATTAGAAGCTGTAACACTATAGACCCAAACTACAGAATCCTTCGAACACAGTGCGAGTTTCATTTTTCACTCACATAATCGTAACAGTAGATGGTGCTGATTTTTGTGTAGTTTTCCTTGTGGTGGCTCGGTGACTTACTTTATTTTTGTACTTTTGCTTCACTGTTGTCAGGGCAACACTATATTATAGAACTTTCTGTAATGATAGATGCATTTTATGATAGGAGTGTTATGTGACCTTTGAGCACATGTAATGTGGCTAAAGTGGTTGAAGAACTGAATTATAATTGTATTTAATTTTAATTAATATATATATAAAAAGCCTAAGCGACCATTACAACCAAACAACTGGAACAACTGGTCAATCAGTCACTATGATGTGCACTGACCACCAGGAGGCAGATGCTCAATGCAGGAGCTGCCCTCTGCTGGTCAGTGTGCTCTCACAGCCAATATCCCTTGGCCCCTCCTCATTGATGGCCAGTTGGTTCCCCAAGACCCCAATCACAGGCCAGGCCAAGCGACCTCACCCTGGCACAAATTCATACACTGGACCTCTAATTAAAATATAAATTGTCATGTGTAGTTAGTGACTATTGTATTGGAGAGTGTAAATTTAGAGTCTTATTGTTGTTATCTGTATCTTGCTGGGAGAAGAAGTAAAAGGTTTTGGAGGAAACATAGCCACTTATAAAAGCCTTGATCTGGAAAAAAACACATAAATTTTACTAAAAATTGATTGCCTAGAGCTCAGTAACCTGGACATAGCAAATTGAAAGAGAACTAAGCTATGTTTTTTTTTTAAATATGTTTTATTGATTTTTTTGCCCCCCTCTCTCCCCTACATACCCTCCCTCCCCAGAGTTTTATGTCCATTGGTTGTACTTATATGCATGTATACAAGTCCTTCGGTTGATCTATTATCTCCCCCAAATCTCCTTTCCCTCCCCGTTGTAATTTGACAGTCTGCTTGTTGCTTTACTGTCTCTATATCCATCTTTTGGTTCATCAGTTTATAATGTTCTTTATTATCCATAAATGAGTGAGGTCATGTGGTGTTTCTCTTTCATTGATTGGCTTATTTCACTTAGCATGATGTTCTCCAATTCCATCCAGGTTGCTGCAAATGATGAGAATTCCTTCTTTTTTATGGCAGCATAGTATTCCATTGTGTAGATGTAATCTTGTTGTGTGCCTAGGAGAAAGAAGAGAAGAACTGAGCAAAGAAATTGATCTATTATATTAAGTATGGAAACATATAAAATGTAATCTATTTTTTGGAATTTTTGCTTAAGTAATTAAAATATTAAAGAGCCAAAATTACTATTGATTATATTGACCACATAATTATCAAAGAGAATAAATCTTATTTAACAAATACATATTTTAATGACTAAATCAAACTTTAGCTGAGGCAGGTGAAATTTAAATATGACTTTCAAACTTCACTTAGTCCTTTCCATGTGGATTATATTGCCACTAGTCATATACTAACAGTCTTAAGACCATAAACAAGAGTCAGGAAGCAGAAAAGTGCCTCATGGAATCATGTCTCCTTGATATTAACATGCCCATCTGTCTTTCATATGTTACTTCAACTCCTTCAGACATTTCCGTCCCACTACTCAACAGCATAGCCAACCCTGGTGCCTATTTGTCTCATACTGCAGCATCTTTCTATTTTTATCTTCCTGATTACATCTACGCTTGCCCTGCTTTTTACTGGCCAATCTGACAGCTGACTCTTATCTGCCATGAATGCTGACTAATCATGCTGCCCACATATTTGCTTTTCTAATTGGTTGCTATTTAATGGTCCATATTTATCTGCATTGACCTTGCTAACTTCACTTATGACTGACTTCCAAACACCTGTTATTCTGCCGTTCAGTCTATTTATGAATATATAGCCCATATTTTTTTATAGAAGTTATATTTTTCTTCAAATATGCAAATATTTATTTGTGGGAGGAAAGGGGTGGTGGGATGAGTAACATTTTTAGCCTAAGAATTATAATATTCTTAATAAAGTGTACTGGAGAAACATTTTATTGCGATTATAATGCAATTCATAAACCTTATCCCAAAGCTTACTGCTGAAGGTACAGCCTGGAAGAGTGAATAACATCCATTTCTAATAAATGAAATGTAAGCACCTGATGTCTTGACTAAGCCCAGGTGAATGACAAACCTATGGGTAGTAAAATTTAAGTAACTAGTTTAATAATACTTTCGATTAGCCCATAATTATGACAAAATTATCATGAAATCAAAAGAGTATACTCCTTAATGATTTTAATTTATCTAATTTTATTCTGAAAGAAAAAACAATAAGAATAACAATTGCTGCATCAAACCACTGATGTAAAAGCTTGAAAAATGTAAATATTCCTTAGATGAATTGCCAAACTCCTATTCTTTGCTATCAAACCCTCCCTAATATATTCACATGGGAAAATACCCAATTTATGGCTTAGTTAATATTTTTAGAGCAAGGATTTCATCTAACTTTATAATAAACATCACTTATTTTAAAACAGAGTCTAGAATAGGGGTGTCGAACTCAATCAGAGAAGGGGCCAAAATCTAAAATCCAGCCTAAATCACAGGCCGAATGGTTTACTGAACAGTCATAAACTGACAATGTTAACTAGAAATGTGAATTTAAAATGAGTGGAACAATCCTTTCCTTAACAGTGCTGTTAACCAACTCACATGCTATCAAGCAAAACAGTAATATTGGTATCAAGCAAAACAGTAATATTGTAATGTACCTAAAATGCTCATTGTTTTGTTTTCTGGCTAGATGTCTGACACCGTTTTCCCCGGATCAATGAGTCAATGTTCGGTTTTATTTCTTGGGCTGTAGCAACCCGCAAAACAGCATGGAGGTTGTCATCGGTAATGCGTGATCTGTGCTTGTTTTTGTTCAGATTCATTATTGAAAACATCTGATCACAAAGATAGGTGCTCCCGAACATGGACAGAATACGGGCAGCATGAAGTCGGAGCTTTGGCATTGAGTCAGGGGGCAGTATAGGGTAGAAGTCCTCAATTTCAACATCCTGAAACCTTGATTTCAGGCCACTGTCAGACTGAAGTTCGATTATCTCCATCTGAAGGTGATGGGGCACATTGTTGACATCAACTGTAAAAGGATTGGCAAAGATGTCAAAGCCTGAGTGCTGTGTTCTAAAGTCAGAGAAGCGCTGCTCAAATTCACTTAGTAAACGGCTAACTTTGGTAGCCAGCCGACTGCAAGGAAAAGTACCAGAAATAGTGGTTGAGATACTCAAACAAACGGGAAAGTGGGCAAGATTGTCCTGTTCCAGTTGGGACTTCCATAGTTGAAGTTTATGCTGGAATGCTGTGTCATGTCAGACATCTTCGTGATGACTTGTTTGCGTCCCTGCAGCTTCAGATTCAGTTGGGCGAGATGCTCGCATATGTCACACATCATAGCAAAATCACATAGCCAGGCAGGATCCGACAGTTCAGGCAAGGGCTTTCCTTTACTTTCCATGAAAAGAGCAATTTGTTCTCTGAGCTCAAAAACTCTTTTGAGGACTGCGCTCTTGCTCAGCCATCTTACTTCTGTGTGGTATGGCACGTCTCCATGCTCTGCACCCACCTCCTGTAAAAACTGCTGGAACTGGCGATGATTCAGGCCACGTGCCCGTATAAAGTTAATAGCTTTAATGACTGTGGTCATTATGTCATTCATGTCCAGAACTTTTCCACACATAGCCTCTTGGTGGATAATGCAATGATAAGTAATCAAGGGTGTGTGGCAGTGACTTTTTTGCATTCTTTCCTTCATTAGTCCAACCAAGCCTTTCTTTTCTCTGCACATTGAAGGTGCGCCATCGGTAGTTAGCCCCACCAACTTTTCCCAGGGTAATTTAAAATTATTTATAGATTTCTCCACAGCCTCAAATATATCTCTACCAGTCGTCGTCCCATGCATGGCAGCTACATCCAAAAGTTCCTCAGTGACAGAGAGGTCGGTCTTCGTAGCACGTATAAAGATGGACAGCTGCGCTGTATCAGTGTTGTCTGTGCTTTCATCGATAGCAAGTGAAAAAGCGAGATAACTGCATGCCTGTTCGGCCAGCTGTGATGATAGATTTCCTGAGAGTTCTTGAACTCTATCTGCAATGGTGTTTCTTGACAAACTGACATTTTGAAAACTCTGTATCTGATCTGGGCATACTTGCTCACACACTTTTAGCATGCATTGCTTCAAAAAGGCACCCTCTGAAAAACACCTTGAAGTACGGGCAATTTCTTCAGCCACTATAAAGCCTGCTTTCACTGCAGCATCATTTTTCGCTGTAGCCTTTGTAAACATTTGCTGCTGTGATTGTAGTTTGCCTTTTAGTTCTTTAACAATTTTATGTTTTTCTTCCAAAGTATATTTGCCACACTTAACATTATGTTTGGTGTCAAAATGAAGACGTATATTGTACTCTTTCATCACCGACACTGTCTCATAACACAATATACACACTGGTTTGCCCTCCCTAAGCACAAACATGTATTCATTTTCCCATTTGTCATTAAATTGTCTGCCTTCACCGTCAACTTTTCTTTTCCTGGACATTTTGGGATCAATATTGGCAGTAAAAGATGTAGTTTATTGGAAATCTGTGTTAGAAGGAAAAAGTTGAAAACTGCACAGGGATAACTTGATTTGGCAGATGGAGTGGAGAAAAGAAAAGTCAGTCAATAAATGCCTGGCTGGGTACAGATAGCAGATTCTGTTGCGATTTTTATGCCTGCACTTTATGCCAGGAACTGGCAGCTTCTGCTGTGTATTTTTTATGCCCGCACACTCATTCTCTCCTCTGCTCTGCCACCCGCACAACCACATTGGATGCTGGACTATAGGTCACGCCTCCTGAATCTCTGTTATCTATGCGCATTCGTAATAGATAGCAAGTAGGGCGGCCAGCGAGGTGGCCAGTGAGATCACAAGCCTCCTATGTCACCGCGCGTCATTGTGATGGAAACGCAGCGGAGTGCAGTGATGACAGCGCGATGCGGGCCACATTGCAAGGCCTGGCGGGCCGGATTTGGCCCACGGGCCTTGTGTTTGACATGTGTGGTCTAGAATATGAATAAGACTATGTGACCCACTAGTCTTCCCATATCTTGTCACTCAAACATCTAACCTGGTGGAACAATAGATTGTTTCTTATAAATTTTCAGCTAAGGGTCTACCACTGAGGGTTGGAGTTTTATCTTCCATGATGTGGCATAAAGGATGGACTAATGACTGCACGTTGTGTTACATCCTAAAATCACACTCATCTGGGAAGAATGAAGTGGAAGTAAGATGGGCCCCATTCATCCTAACTTTTATTGACCTACACTTGCAGCACCTGTAGCCCCAAAAGGCAAGGCAATTGAGGGAATGCTTGGGAGATGATATTATCAGTTCAATTACCAGACAAAAACACTTGACCAGTTGATATGAAAAATGAGGGATCAAGAAATTTAGAATGCATGGTAGAGATGGATGGGAGTAAAACTATGAATATCATTTAAGGACTTGGGGTGAGATGAAGAAGCAGGGAATATAATTAGACGTAATATTTGTCTTTTATGAAACTTCATACACTTTAAATCTGGCTAGAGGGAACTATAAGATAGATTGGAGTTAATGACAAATATAAACATACTAGTGTCTATAATTGTATAAAATGCCTTTTAAAGCACTTCAAATCATCTTGGCTTCATTTAATATACTAGAAAAGCTGTGGTACTAATTTTGAGTGGAAAATACCTGAGAGTTTATCATGCCTCACACATATTGTGCTTTTTTCCCTAGTTTGTCTCTGATGCTTTGACATGAGGACTTGTAGAAATCTTATGTCTGTCACACGTTTACAATTTGCAAGTATTATATTAGAGAGTTGATATCCCATGGAGCAGTCTTTTATTCCATGAAGGGAAAGAGTGACAAATAAATGTTTCCTTTCCTTGTCCTTGGGATGCATGGTTCTGAGAGACTTTTCCTAATGCTCCTTAACAGGATCCAGCAGTAGTGAGAATTATTCAAATGCACAGTGATGGCAAAGTCAATAATGAACCAATACATTAGCTTTCCGTGTGTCCCGCATTTCTTCTTCTATAAACGTGTGTGTTTTTTTTGTCTTAGACATTGCGATATGGGTATCTAGCCTAAGGAAAAAACATTAGTAAGTAAAGCATGTGATTCAGTCACTTCTGATGTTAGAGGGGAATAAGACCAGCTAGATCCAGACAAAATATTAAAGTAGAAGAATTTGCCTTTCATGTTTGCTCATTTTCCTCTTATGAATCCTTCTGTACTTATTCATTCTGTACTTAACTCCTGTTCTCTGTAGCTCATTTTCTGTTTAAAATAATTTATTTTCAATGACATGCTGAGTTAAAAGTGAAAAAATTTTAACTATGTTGTTCAAAAATATAAATCAATAATAGCAGTGTATTACTTCACCAAGATACATGTTTCCTTTTGGTAACAAATAGTTGCTTAACCTAAAACATGAATTTAATGCTAGACTGAAAGGAGACTCTGATGGTTTGTGAGAGATATATTTTTGGATAAAATATACCTATGTGTTTTAATTTGTAAATTACTTTTGCTGTGAAAAAAATAAGAACAAATAGGATAAAAGAGCAGTGATAGGTCTTTTTGAATATTTGTATTCATATCTATTTCTAACAAATTTTGATAATGATTACTTAATAGATGCCAAAAATAATGAAAATCTGGTCAAATTTTCAAAGCTAACATAGGGATAGAATTTGAGTTGTAGAGTTTAAATTATCAATCTTACATTCCTTATTTAAATTTGATGCAAGGATGGTACATTTTGTAATGTAATTTTGGGAATGGTTAAAGTTTATGTTAATACTAAAAATCTTGTGGTTAAAATTAATAAATGGAAAATATTGCAGTGATCTCTTGTGGGCTGATTTTGACAAAATTTTAGCAGCATTGTTGTTGAAAAATAAATAATATATAGGTCAACCTGAAAAATGTCATAATTTTAATGATATTTCTGCCTTCTAACACCTACCAAAAACTTAATATTGTTTAAAAAAATTTAATTCCTGTGTTTGCCTGAAACTAGAATATTAAATTGGTCATTGAAACAGAAAATCATATTTGTTTTCTGATTTTATACTGGTAATTTATCCTCTTATTTAGTACATTGAAAAAGTATATGTAATTATTTTGTCTGAGTGGTTTATGTTTAACTGTATCTATTAAAATGCTATTTTGTTCCAACTTCAGTCATTAAAAGTATATGTATAGTGCTGCACAAGCATATTTGTAGTTTTTCAATTTGCCTACACTCTTTACATGGTTCATTTTTTATATTATGGAAAACATGTTAAGTTCAAAAAACAAAGGATGGAAAAAATAAGGTGCCTCTGCTTGTGCAGCATAATGAGAGTAACTGGGAGAGAATATTCTCTGACACTTATTCATGCTTATGATTACTCATGGGCAAATACTGATGCTAGAAGTTATAGATGCAAGAGTTCTGCCTCTAAGCAGGGGGAAATGCCATTAGTGAAATGGTTTGTAACAGAAAAGTGAATAACTTTCACAAAATGTAAATAAAGAAGCATAAAGTAGAGAAATAAAGTATAATGGGTTCACACTTGAGGCTTTAAGATGTGCCACCTATCTTTTTTTCAGTTAACTAAATATTGTCGTTTTTTCCATTTGTCAGGTTTGTGTTTCTTGAAGCTCTGGAATTTATAAGCTAACATTAGTTTAGTACTTAATATTTTTCAGGTGTCCAGATAATTTGTATCTTTATCTATTTTTTTTTTCAAAAGGAACAACAAATCTATCTATATATTTATAAAAGGCTAATATGCTAAGTGTCTGACTGTCTGACCAGTCATTATGCTGCGTACTGACCACCAGGGAACAGATACTCAATGCAGGAACTGCTGTCACATGCAATGGCCATTTACAGAGAAATGGCACCCCAGAAAAAAGCAATACTCAGCTTTTCCCAAGTGGGAGTCAGGCTCGCCACTACCCAAGAGCAACATCCCACCAAATCACAGCCGACACAGCTGAGACCCCATGGTGCAAAATTCGGACCACAGCCCAGCCCAGCCCAGAAAATGTCATTGTTGGCATTGGGTAATGATGTCTTGTAGCAATGTCTGGCTTCCCCACCCTAGCAACTAGTCTCCTTGGAATTTCTTCAGCCCAGGAACACATCTTGCTTTACAGCCAAGTGCAAACATTGTACACTTTAACCTAATGTCTGTGAAGCATTTTCCCATGCATCATCTCATTTGATCCTCACAGAAGTCCTGGAGTAGTTAGATAGGAGACTCAGTGGAATCTTATTTTTTTTTTTTTTCATTAGCCAGAAAATGGAGATTTAGGAAGCTTAGAAACTTGACCCTACTGAAAAGAAGAAAGAAATAGCAGACCTTGAAAATGACTTCAGGTTTTCACAATGCTCAGAATATAGTCAAACATTGCTGCAGTTAAATATTTACCCTTGTTCTCCCTGCATGATCTACAATAATAATAATCTGGTGCATGTTGATAGTTACTGCTGTGTTGCTGACAATTACCTGAAAAGAAGTTGGGTTGCTTCACTGGGCTGGAAAATGTTTATCTAAATCAGAAAGCAGATCTAATTAAGAAAGTTTATCTATACTAATAAAAGCATTATATGCTAATTGACCGTCACTCTGTGATAAAAATGGCAGCACCCATAGCCACAAAGATGGGGGCAGCGGCCCCATGCACTCTCTCTCCCTATGCTTCTGCCACTGAGAGAGGCCCAGAGGTGCCTGGAGCATGCGAGGTGCTGGGCTTGCTTTAGTTGCCAGGGCGCTCCCCCCCTGCCACTGTGGAGGGTGCCTCTCTCAGCGGTTGTCCTAGCGCAGGGAGAAGAAGGACTTCCTCCTCCCTGCTGTCAGTCTCCACAGAGACAATGAGGAAGAACACTTCCTCATAGGTGCCCTCAGCAGAGGCAGCAGCAGGGGAGCACATGGGGCACTTGGATCTCTGTGGCTGCCACCGCTGAGAGAGGTGCCCTCTGAAGTGGCATAGGGGAAGTGCTTCCTCATCACCACTGTGGAGACTGACAGCAGGGAGGAGGAAGTCCCACCCTCACAGAATCAGCCAGAATCAGCTGTTGGTCATACAGCTCTCAGTGGCCTGACAGCGAGGACTCTCCTTCACCTGCATCTCAGACTGACAGCAGGGAGGTGGGACTATGTCTAAAAAACAACTATTGATGCAACATAGCTCTGTAGCTAAAAGATGCCAGCATTATTGACAGAAAATATCTGAAGAGCAACGTGTGTATGATCTTGGAAGGAGGTGGGACGTGCAACAGAATGTATTTGAAAAGCAGCTATTGGAAAAACATCGCTCTGAGGCCAAAAAAAAAAACAGCTTCATGCCAGCATTTGCTTTGACTATTAATAAATCACAAGGACAAACTCTAGACAGAGTGGTCATGTTCCTATCTGAGCCCGTTTTCGCACATGGTCAGTTATATGTTGCTTTCTCTCAAGTTCAAAGAGAATGTGACGTTAAAGTTGTAAATAATTCATCACAACAGAAACTAGTCAAGCACTCTAAAGTGTTTTCACTCTTAATGTGGTAATCAGGGAGATATTAGAATAAGTTTAATCACTTTATCAGTCATTGTTTGCATCATGTTGTTTTTATATCATGTTTTTGCTGTTTTCATATCATGTTTTTGTTGTTTTTATATCATGTGTTTGTTGATATATCATTTTGTTATTTTTATTTATTAATAGAATCATGTTATTTTCAAATACATTTTACTCCTTTCCTTTCATCTCTCACACTTCTATTATAGAGAAAGGGCAAATAGCAATATTAAAATATTTACTCTAATTAATAATTAATTCCCTTTTAATGTGAACAAATTTTGTGCACTGGGCCACTAATATGTGTATGTGTATATATATATATAGCTCTTGCTGGCACCAATTGCATGCAGGTGTTTTGATCTGTCATATAGATTATGAATTTAGTTGATACTTCTATTATATAGAAAGACAAATAGCAATATTAAAATATTTCTTATAATTAATTTATTTTCAATGTGCACAAATTCGTGCCCCAGGCACTAGTACAGAGTATAATTACAAAAGCTTAGGATCAATTAGATTATGTGACTTTACAAAAGGACTCAGCCATTCATGAATTTGATAGGGGCTAACTTAATTTCTGGACATATTTGGTTTTTCCTTTGTCATTTGTCTTCTTCTCATTTATTACTATAACCATTTAAGATTTTTTCTTATTTACAAAGCTCATTATTCTTTAATGAGTGGGGAGGGGAGGAGGTGAATACACTGTTTGAATTAAAAAGCTATCTAAATCTATGCATCTTTTCACTTAAAAAGTTTAGGAAACTTAAAATTGGCAACTGAACATTTCAGTAGTCTAAAAATTACTAAACAGATGGGTAATATAAAGAGAAGAGTTGTGGTCGAGAGGGGCTGATTCCCAGATGAGCCTAAAACTACCAGAGCCTTTTCAAACTGCATAAGCAAATAGGAGTTAAGATATCATCATTCATTTATTATATGATCATACTGAAGAAATGTGGTCAAAATGGGGATATTTATTATTAATAGACATAATGCTTGAGATGGTTTGGTATAATCTGGATCTAAAACAACAAAAAGAAAACCAAATGTCAAGATACAAAAAGGCCAGTTAACCACCTCATCTATTAGTAGTTTCATCCTTAATTCTTCAGGACAAACAACTTGAATTTTTGACTCCTCTTTCTCTCAGTCCCTGCGTGCAATCCCTTACCCACCCCTGACACTTGACCTTCTCAACTGATGCAGAACCCAGCTGCTCCTTCTCCACCATCACTACTGGAGTCCCACACTCCAGTACAAGTTGCTTGAATTCTCAGCCATCTTTAGCCGTTTCTCTGTTCTTGTTATTGCCCCCTTTTGTCCTTTCTAAACAATGGCAACCATTTAAAGTGTGTCAGATAATGTTACTTCAAATCCTTCAGATGACTTATTTTTTTATTTATTTTAATTTTTTATTTTTTACAAGAGGAAGAGAGAGGGGTAGAGAATCAGAAACATCGATGAGAGAGAAGCATGAATAGCTGCCTCTTGCACACCCCCCACTGGGGATGTGCTCGCAATCAAGGTACTGCCCTTGACCAAAATCTAATCTGAGACCTTTTAGTCCTAAGGCTGATGCTTTATCCACTAAGTTAAACCGGTTTCAGCGATGACTTCTTGACTCACTGAGAGTAAAAGCTAAATTTATTATAATGGGCCTAGTTAACGGGGCTAGTAGCCCATCACACATAGCTCCCTGTCTTATCTCCCATTACTTTTTTCCATTCACTGCATTCCACCATCCATTCCTCCTCTCTTATGGGGCATATTAGCCACAGTTCCCTCTTCAGGACTGTAATGTTTGCTGTTTTCTCTGCCTAGAATCTTCTTACTCATGTGTGGTAGGACTTACAACTCCCAATCCTTTAGATCTTTATCTAAATGCCACATTCTCAGAGAAATCAAGATGGTGTCATAAGGTATATACCTGTACCTGTTGCCTCTCACCACCACACCAAAACTACAACTAAAAGACAACTATCACCCAGAACCATAGGAAAGTGGGCTGAGTGGAAATTCTATAACTAGAAGGAAAGAAAAAAGTGCATTGAGACTGAGTAGGAGGTGCAGTGCTGCAGAAAAGAAGAGGTACAGAGGCACACACAGAGAGGGCTGGCAACTGAGGACACAGTTGTCTTTTTCAAGCTGGAGAGAGACACAAGCCCCTCGCTGCTCTGAACTCCAGTTTCCAGAGAGACTCTGGGGACCCAGACTCCTACAGGGAGAAACTGGATTGTCTGGCATCTGGTCAGTAAGTGAGGGTGGCTTTCTCACAGAGAAGTGGACTGGTATCATTGTTTACTGTGCTGGGCTGCAGGACACAGAGATGCAGAATTGCAGAGACACAGAGAGGGCTGACTTGCAGCCGTCACTGGTTGCTACACCCTAGTGTTTCCTGAGACCCGACCCTGCCCAAAACAAAAAGAAAAAAGAATTTAAAAAAAATATGAAGGTAATGTAAGGAGCCTTTGGGACAACTTCAAGTGTACCAACATCAGAATTATGGTGGTGCCAGAAGAAGAGAGAGAGAAAGATAAAACCTATTTGAATAAATAATCATAGAAAATTTTCCCTACCTGGTGAAAGAAATAGGCTTATAAGTCCAGGAATCGTACAGAACCCCCAAAAAAAGGAATCCAAAGAGTACCACACCAAGACACATTGTAATTAAAATGCAAGAGCAAAAGACAAAGAGATAATCTTACAAGTAGCAAGAGAAAAACAGTTAGTTACCTACAAGGAAGTACCATCCAAAGGTCGGCTGATTTCTCAACAGAAACTATTCAAGCCAGAAGGGTGTGGCAAGAAATATTCAAAGTGATAATTAACCAACTGAAAGTTTGGGAATATATCAAGGCATAATAATAATAATGAAAACACTGACTAGATAGGGGTGTCGAACTCAATCAGAGAAGGGGCCAAAATCTAAAATCCAGCCTAAATCGCAGGCCGAATGGTTTACTGAACAGTCATAAACTATCATTGTGATGGAAACGCAGCGGAGTGCAGTGATGACAGTGCGGTGCGGGCCACATTGCAAGGCCTGGCGGGACGGATTTGGCCCGCGGGCCTTGTGTTTGACACATGTGGACTAGAGGAACCATTAAAGGGATTAACTGAATTGATGCAGGAAAGCAAATGAGAACAGATTATAGTAGACTTCATGATTAATGTAGTTTCCCCTTATTCACTTGGAATATATTCTCAAAACTGCATCAGGCATTGGCCTGTGGACTGAAGGGTCCCAGGTTTGATTCCAGTCAAGGTCATTTGCCTTGGTTGCAGGCACATCCCCAGTGGGGGGTGTTCAGGAGGGAGCTGATCAATGATTCTCTCTCATTGATGTTTCTAACTCTTTATCCCTCTCCCTTCCTCTCTATAAAAAAAAAATCAATTAAATAAGTAAATAAATAAATAAATAAAGTGAGATTTTAACAGGGGGTAAACAGATAAAATAGAGAAAATCTAAAGCAGGAAAAGGGTAAGTGAAACATAACACCAAAAGGGGAAAAGTTAGGAAGAGAGTGATGGCATAAAGGTAGAGTTGAGATAGAGTAAAAGGATGCTAAAGGAAAGATGAAAATAGAATGTAGTACACTAATCCCATAGTAAAATAAAGAGAAAATAAAATGACACCTTAAAAATAAAAAAGGTAAAATAGTAGAAGTAATAATACTGATTTAAAATAAAAATGTGGTAATTAAAAAGGTAAAATCAAGCAAGGGAAACATTAGTTTCTTAAGTAAAAGATGAAAAAAATGAAAAGAAAAAATAAACAATAAAGAAAATAAAATGTGCAGTAGTGAAGGTCATTCACTTCCTCTATTGTTCTGTTTGGCATGCCTGTTTCTAGTCCAGACAGTATTGCAGTTCCCTGCATTCCACGGCCCCACAGTGTTGTAAGTCAGTCATGATTTTTAAGCAGATGGTGTCTTATTTTCTTGTATCTCTTTATTTTTCATTACACGAGAGTCCATTTGTGATTCAGCCCCTGGGTGGCAGTGTCTCTGGATTAACTTTCGGATCTATATGGCCTCTCTACGCTGTGCTTAGATCCTGCTTTCCCTCTGCCACTCAATACTGGTTTGTGGGAGTGGGCTGCCCCAGAGCTGGTTCTCCAATGGTCACTCCCTGATCCGATCCCCAGGTTTCAGAAAAACAACTTTCCACTGCAGTTTCTGAGGGTGTCCCCAACTGGATGATCCTATATTTTGGGCTTAGTAACCAGAAGCAAAGATTTGGAGGTGGGAAAGCCTAAGTGTGCAAACAACAGCTTTGCACATAAGTTTGTGCACTCCCCCTTTCTCCTTGGGTCTAAGCAGCCAGCACACTTTTAAAAATTTTAGGCTGTCTTTTGCATCAAATCAAAATGGGTTGCTTTTTAGAGATCCCTTCTGTTAGCAGCTCTGAGGAACCCTTCCACATTCATGAATCATGCCAGCCCCAACAGCCACGGAGTTTTCTAGGCACAGACTTCTCCCAGTTCTCCAGCTCCAGCAGTGCATGTGTTTCTCTCTCTCACCAGGACTAGAGACCTCACCTTATCCCAGGCAAAATCTGACCTTTCTGTGATGGAGTGAATAGCTCCTTTGAATCTGCGTGTTTGCACCAATTGGGGACTGGTGTTCTGGGCTCACAGCTGTTTGGTGGTTGCTGTAGTTGTAGATTTTCAGGCTTCCAATAAGATCCACTTTCCCCTTCAAGATGGCGTGTTCTCTTTGTCTGAGCCGGTAACTCTCGGTGGGGACCCTGCAGCAGTGGAAGCTGCCCAGTCAGGGGAACCCCGTCAGGCAGTACCTCACATTCTTCAGGAGCATAGCTGTCCCTTAACTCACCAACAAATAATCCCCACACGACCCTCAGCTGTTCTTTCTTTTCTGCTCCAGGACAAGGCTCAGGACCCATCTGTCTATTCCTCTGCCATTTTTCTTCTAAGAAAAAAAGCTTTATCTGAGTCAATCTTAATATTTGTCTTTACTACTTCTATACTTACTATTCTTAGATTAGGTAAAAATGCTTCAGTTATGTGCACTATTTCAAATGAAAACTAAGGGAATCCAATATATTTTTCATAAAATCTTTTACTCTTATCTCAATCAGTGGAGAACTTAAATACTCATTCATCTATATGTAGAATCTGGGGAAACAATTTAAATCCTTTATGTCCAAAAACTTTATATCATTCATGAAATTCAAATAATATTTGTCTTCAAGTATTTCTCAAGTTTGTCTTATTCCCTCCCCCTACTCTTCTGATCTATTCAAGCCCTTAACATATCTTATCTAGGTTATCTATATTATTTGAAGTAGTTTCCTTGCCTGTAGTACTAATGCTTTATTGCCAGCACATTCATACATATATCGCTCTTCTGCTTTAAAACTACCAGGTGCCTCCTGTATAGCCTTTGACACTGAATAAGAGTCTTTTCTACACCTCCTCAGCATTTTCATCTGTATCATAGAACCAAGTACATTATATTATTATTTTATTTTATTGGATAACTTATTGCCACTAAATATAAGTTCCTTGAAAACTACAATTATGTCTATTTAGTTGTATGCTATTAAAATGTCTGAAAAAATTATTGTTAATAAACATTTGATAAGTAGAATACATCATTCTGATTACTAATAGCAACAAAACAAACAATTTTTAAAGCAAGATATAAAACAAAGTAATAACTCACAAAATTTAATTAATATCTGTATTATATACATACAAATACAGTGCAAATCCTGTCTAATAAAGAGTGAATATGAAAATTGACCATCACACCATCACAAAGATGGTGGTGCCCACAGCAGAGGCAGGTTTTCTGTAACACAAGAAGGCTGTACCCACAGTGGAAGCCAAGTTTCCCTAATGAACCTTAGTGAGCAATTAGCAGGGACCTGAGGCTGTGTGGTGCTGGGCCCAGGCCCGGGAGCTCAGGCGTCTTACCCCGCTCCCCCGCATTTGGCAGGGCTTGATGTGGGACTCAGGCAGTGCCCCATGCTCTGTGGGACTTGATGGGGGACCTCTGGCCACAACCCCTACCCCAGCGCCAGACTGGGGACCTCAGGCCATGCCCTCCACCCTGGCACCAAGCTGGGGGACTTCAGGCCACACCCCTCACCCCAGTGCCAGGTTGGAGTACCTGAGGCTGCACCCCTCACCCAGCGAGGCTTGACAGAGGACCTGAGGTTGCACTCTCCCCCCCACCCCCCTCCTGGCAGGACTTGATTGGTGTGGGGCAGGCTGGATCTGGGTCTCAAATGATTTCAAGGTGCACAGGGTGGGTGGGCGGGCACTTGACTCTAAGTCCTGCAGCGTGCCCCAGACTCTGATAGGAGGAAGATTATTATATACATTTTACTAATTTTCTTTTATCTCTGGCATTTCTATTATAAAGGGCAAATAGCGATATTAAAATATTTCCTCTAATTAATTTCCTTTTACTGTGCATGAATTTTGTGCACTTAGCCACTAGTTCAAAATATTAGGTTTTAATGCTGAGTACTTAAGCTTATAATTTTCTATATGAGTTGATGGTTTATCTATGTCAGGGATAAATTGTGCTTTCTTCAACATATAAATAAATCTAGCCACAGAGGTTTTCACTTGACCCTGAAAATATTTATTGTGTCAGTTTAAATCACTATAAAAATGTTTATTATAAAAAGAATGCAATAGCAATGTACAAAAATTTTGAGTTTCTGTTTTATTTGTTTTCTCATTTTCCAGATAAATACACACTGGCTTTTATCATAGCACATTGGGAACTAAATAATCAGTTCCCTCAGAAACTGGCTTACAAGGAGCTTTTAGTCTAATCTACGAAAAGACTTATTTTATAGATCTGATTATTATATTATGTATATTTTCCTCATCAAATATATATCTTATATGTAATTTACTTATCTAATAAAGCATATATCTACATCACATATATACAAATATAAATAAATAATAGTAAAACTAAAATATAGTTATTAAGAAATAAAATTTTGAAAGTATATGGGAGTTTGAAGAATTATTTCAACCTAAGAAAGAATCGAGAAAAAAATTTTTTTTTTAATTTATACTCACCCAAGGACATGCTTAGAGAGAGAAAAGGAGAAATATCAACCAGTTTCACACCCCAACAGGGGATCAAACCCACAACCCAGGTATGTGCCCTGACAGGAAATCAAACCTGGAACCTTTCTATGCATGGGACAGCACTAAACCTACTGAACCACTCTAGCTGGGCTAGAAAAAAAATATTGAAGGAAGCTTTACTTTCATTTCATCTTAAGAGATTAGTAGGATTTAGAAATGTTAAGTCAGGGATAAGAAATTTCTAAACTCTGTAATAAAAGATATCAAATCTTCCTCTATTATTTATTTTTTCCTCTACCTCTACATATATTTCATTCAATTTTTTTCTACTTAAAATGATCAAGTGATAGTCTCCAATAAAATCAACTTAATTAAAATTATTCATTATTATTTTTATGTATTTATGTGTTATTTGTTAATATAGTTTATTGATTTTTTTTTACAGAGATAAAGGGAGAGGGATAGAGAGTTAGAAATATTGATGAGAGAGAAACATTGATCAGCTGCCTCCTGCACACCCTCACCGGGGATGTGCCTACAACCAAGGTACATGCCCTTGACTGGAATCGAACCCAAGACCCTTAAGTCCAAAGGCCAAAACTCGATCCACTGAGTCAAACTATTTTGGGCAGTAAGTATTATTTTTAAACATATTGCTAGACTCAAGAAATACAAAAGTGATTTTTAAAAAATTTTAAATTAAATATCTATATGTATATATTAATATCAATTTCCATATGTGTAAATGTTCATGGAGGCAGAGAGGAATGAGCAATTGATTCATTCATGGGAGAACATAAGAGATAAACACACAGAAAAGACAAAATTTGGGCTGAACATTGTTGAATGAGTAGAAATTTGAAGACAGAGGGAAGAAGGAAAGGCCCCACAATGTATCATTAAAAGCAAATGTAGGTTTCTTTGGAGAATGATGCTGAATAATTATCTGTGATCAGAAAGTAAGTGGCCTATTTTCATATTAATTCAGCTGTGTCCTTTATGCATAAAGTTTAATTAGACATTAGTTTCATTGACAACAACATAATCTAATACTAATTATGGCATTTTATTTTCTTTCAAATTTAGAAGCAGGGAATATCACATTTAGCACTCCATTTTATGTGTGTGTGTGCATGAGGGAGAAAACATTTGTCTTTTGTTTTATTTTATTTTTAATAATTAACCCCCTCCATTCACTTTCTCTGACCACCTGTCTTAAACTTTCCTTTGAGACTGAGATCCTGGGACTCGTCCCATGCTCCAAGTCATGTTTAATACTTGATATTTCTTCCTTTGACACTTGATATCAGTCTGAGACACTGTGCTATGTAATTACAGTAATAACTAGATTGTATGGAGATGCTCAAGGACAACGATATGGCTGCAATCATTGGACAACTTTAAAATCTGAGTGGTAGAAGTGTACAATAAACCTCATTTTATTATTTCCTTTAAAGCTTCTTCTTGGAGCATATGGAAATGTTAGGCCATAGAAAGTTAGAAGGTGCCCCAAACTCTTTGCTCTCACTTATTCTTCATTTCTAAGCAGTCTTCACCTCCTGAAGACCTGCCTTCTTAGAGTCTATCTCATTTATCTGGCTGCTCATTCCTACAGGGAGCTCTTGGTTTATGCTTGTACAAGGGCTTCTCCAACAGCTCGTCACTAACGGCCTGCATTCAGCTTTCATTTTTAATCCTGCAAAGGAGATTTAGAATGCAAATATGCTCCCTTTGCTTAGTTACTTAAAACTTTTCATGGCCTCCACTGCCTGTGGGATAAAATCCAAATTTCCTAGAGACATACACAAGACCTCATTCTGGCCTTGCCACCAGCCACAATCCTAGCTCATGTCCTTACACCCTGAATATGTATGGACTAGAAAAAGCTGCTGCACATGTCATGCCACTCAAGCTGCTTGTAGCAGACAGGCAATAACTCCAAGGGAAGGCTCACTGTCCAGCTGTTAGGAGTGTGGGCAACTTATGGCGACCAGCTACACCTCTTTCATGCCTGCCTCAGCTTTTGAGGGGAGTCATCCTCTTCTCAGGATGGCCCCAGCCAATGGCTGAGTAAGACTATTGTAACTAGGGCCTGGACACTTCTGCCCAACGCAGGACCCTCTAGCTAGGCATCTTTGCTCCGGAGCTTGAACTATAACAGTTCATTCACTTGTTGTATTCTCCCAACACCTATTCTTTCCAAGGACATGCCACATGCCTGACCACACTCTATAAATTTAGTGTCTACAATTACACTGACAGATTTATGCAATTGCTGATTAAACAGTTTTTATTTATTACGTATTAAGTGAAAAGCCCTGGGCTAGGAGCTAAAGATATAGATGTGTATAAGGAAAATAGTTTTTGCTTTCCTTCAGTATACATATGCATGGGAAAGCTAATTACACAATTATTTATCTTTACTCGCATGGAAAGTACAAGGAAAGGCAGTTAAAGGATTATAGGGATATAAAGTAGGATGGAACTGACATAGTCTGAAGGTTTGGAAAATTGCTTTGAGCAAATGTTATATAAGGTGAATTCTGGAGACTGAGTAGGAATTAATTAACTGAAGTAAGAGGGAACATAATAAATGTTTATTGGATGAATAAAATGCTGTAGTTTTTGTCTGTGAAACTATACTCCAGAGACAAAAACAACACTTTTTATTGGCCACATCAAATATTTCTTTATTGTGACCAATAACATTTAATATATTCTTTCACGGAACATCTTTTATTTACATCTTAACTACCATATCCACAAAATTGTTTAAATTTATTTTTTAGTTGTAAATATGTATGATTTCAAATCTCCAAATATCATGTACTGATGGGTTGAGAGCCTATAAAAACCTAATGGAGTCTTAAAGGTATATTCCATGATTTTTTATATAATTTCTTTTTAAGCTCTTAATTAAACCATCAAAACAAGTATTTACCAAGAGGACTGATTCTCACAACTGTTGTTTATAGCAGAAAGCCAAGAGTATATTTTTATATTCTGGCAACAGACTCTTCTATTGTAATGGCATTTCTGTAAAAGATATGAAATAAAATGTTTTTTGCTAAACCTCTCCTGCAAGTTCTAGGTTCATAGAAGTTACTAAGTAGTTATTTGTTTTAACTGATGACAATTGAACTGCTGAAATGTAAAAAAATAATAATAATAAATGTGGGGATAAAAAGCTCATGGAAATTTGAGAGTGTAGCTTAAAAGATATCAAATATCTGGCTGGATTATTTTTTTTTTTATTTCATCATGTTTGCTGGCCCCATACAGACACAATTTATTTCTATTGTTTCCTTTTTCACTTTACTCCTTATGCCTCATTAGGCTTGGAATAAAAAAGGCTACCACAAACAAAGCTTAGATCAATCATTCCCATCTAGGCTAGAGTAAGCAAAATCAATCACTGTCCATTCAAGTGGTTCTCGGCTATTGACTTAAAACTTTCCAGATCTAGAGGTTACTGTACTGTTAATTGCACTGAAATTGAATATTTGTGCTTTACCATATTACTTAGCTATCTGTAGAGAATGCACTCTATGATATCTCTATTAATTTCTTATGTCTACTGATGAAGGTTGGGGGTTTATAACTTGTGATTGGAAGCCAGATATTACCCCTAAAGCATTTATGAATAGCTCTTACATAGAAATTCCTAATTTTCTGAAGAATTTATAGCTTTCAGTTTCCAATCTCATTGTGTATTGATTTTAAAAGCTCTCTATATATGAAAAATTGGCCATAATATATGAAGATACATTTTTAAAAATATATTTTATTGATTTTTCACAGAGAGGAAGGGAGAGGGATAGAAAGCTAGAAACATCGATGAGAGATATACACCGACCAGCTGCCTCCTGCACACGCCCCACCAGGGATGTGTCCTCAACCAATGTACATGCCCTTGACCTGAATCAAACCTGGGACCTTCCAGTCCGCAGACCAACGCTCTGAGCCAAACCGGCTGAAGATACATTTTTAAAAATACACATGAAAATATATTACTTGTATTGTACTGTTGATATTTTTATAAAACTTAATTATCCTTAAAGCCACAACTATTAAATGTAGTAGATTATTATTCCAAAATATTCATTATATTAAAATTTGTGTATAATTTCTTGTTATGCCGATCAGAGGCAGTAGGCATTACAAATTTAGGCTGGTTTCAAGATAAAATAAGAAAGTCACTGAGGATCCAAGATGGCTGCTCGGGTAGACACCAAACCGCAGCAGCTCACAACAATTTCAATGGAATACAACTAAAATGTAGACTGGACATTGCCCAGACCTACAGGTGGTCCAGTGACTGAAAACTCTACAATAGGAAGGTGGGAGAAAGCCAGAGGGAAAGTCAGAGGAGCTGAAAAAAGAGCCTAAGGTACGGAGACATGCTGCGCGCTCGCACGTACGCGCACACCGAGAGGTCGCAGCCGGAGAGGAGGAGAGGGCTGGGTGCTGCCTGGCGTTCCCTAGCAGGAAGGAAATGAAACCCCCAGCCTGGGCTGAACCCCCGAACCGGCAGCGCTGAGCCCCATTATGGGCCAGATTCTGGGGACCCAGGCTCTGGCAGGGGGAGACGGGGCTGGGAGGCTGAATCCCAGGGGAAAAACGAAAGGCGGGGGGGCCCCCGGAGTCGCGCGCACTTTGTGCGCAGAGGACTGAATGTAGACTCTGATGCTGGATTACCCTAGCCAGAAGAAACAAAGCCTCCGACGGCGCTGAGCCTCAGAACTGAGCGCCCTGAACTCCCGGTCTGGGCCAGTCCCTGGGGACCCAGGCCCGGGCACGGGGAGACTGGGCTGTGAGGCGAAATCCCGGGGACGGCGCGAAAGGCGGGGGCTCCCGGAGTTGTGCGCTTTGTGCGCAGAGGACTGAATGTTGACTCTAATGCTGGATTACCCTAGCCAGAAGAAACAAAGCCTCCGACGGCACTGAGCCTCAGACCGGACCGCCCCGAACTCCCGGTCTGGCCCAGTCCCTGGGGACCCAGGCTGGGCAGGGGGAGACTGGGCTGTGAGGTGGAGTCCTGGGAGCACGGCGAAAGGCCGAGCCCCCGGAGTCGCGCACACTGCGCGCAGAGGACAGTCTGTTGACTCTGATCCTGGACTCCCCTAGCGAGAGAGAGAAAGAAAGCTCCAGACTGGAGGATCGTGACGAGGAGCAGGAGCCCCCACTGGACACCGGCCAGACGGGTGCCAGCAAGGAGCCGGGCGACGGGGCCCCCAGGGGGGGGGTGCCCCTGAGCTCTCGACCGCTGAGCACAGGCAACAGAGCCAAGGACCTGGATGCTTCCTGGGCAGCGCCAACCCCGGTGACAGGCTGAAGCAGCGCAGGAGCCCGCGGAGAACAAAGGGGTGCCACAGGCCAACCTGCTGAGCTTCCAGGACAAGGAGGAAGAAACCATAGAAGTTCTCAATGTGAAGAAATCAAGTGAGAGCAAATGATAGTAAAATTACTTAAGAAAGAATGCAAAGAATATCTTGAAAAATCGAAGACTAAGTCAGAACTCAACTCACCAGCCAACATTGCAACATAAATGCGTTTAAAAAAAAAAAAAGAAAGAAAGAAAGAAAGAAAGAAAGAAAGAAAGAAAGAAAAAGGGACAGAATGTTGGAACAGCGGCAACCAGACCTAGAGTGGCCAGGCACAAGGCAGTGGCAGCTGGGCCTGGAGCAGCAGTGGCCAGGCCCCAGAGCAGCAGCAGCCAGAACCAGAGAATCAACGGCCAGCACTGGAGCAGCCAGACCTGGGGCAGGGGCAGCCAGGCTTGAGGCAGAGGCGGCCAAGCCCAGGGTGGCCAGTCCAGGAACACCCAGACCTGGAGTGGCCGGGCCCGAAGAAGCCGGGCCCAGAGCAGCTGGGTTGGGAGCAGCCAGGCCCAGAACAGCAGAAGCCAAGCCCAAAGCATCCAGCCCGGGTGCGGCCAGGCTCGGAGCAGCCGGGCCCGGGGCAACTGGGCCCAGAGCAGCCGGGTCTGGTGCGGCCAGGCCCGGAGCAGTAACAGCCAAGTCCAGAGCAACTAGGTCGGGAGTGGCAGTGACCAGACCCGGAGCAGCGACTGCCAGGCTGGGAGCGGCCAGGCCCGGAGCAGCCAGGTCTGGTGTGGCCAGGCCCGGAGCAGTGGCTGCCAGGCTGGGAGTGGCCAGGCTCGGAGCAGCGGCTGCCAGGCTGGGAGCGGCCAGGCCCGGAGCAGCCGGGCCCGGAGCAACTGGGCCCAGAGCAGCTGGGTCGGGTGTGGCCAGGCCTGTAGCAACAACAGTCAAGTCCAGAGCAACTAGGTCAGGAGTGGCAGTGACCAGACCCGGAGCAGCGACTGCCAGGCTGGGAGCGGCCAGGCCTGGAACAGCCGGGTCTGGTGTGGCCAGGCCCAGAGCAGTGGCTGCCAGGCTGGGAGCAGCCAGGCCCGGAGCAGCCGGGTCTGGTGTGGCCAGGCCCAGAGCAGTGGCTGCCAGGCTGGGAGAGGCCAGGCCCGGAGCAGCCGGGTCCGGTGCGGCCAGGCCTGGAGCAGCGGCTGCCAGGCTGGGTGCGGCCAGGCCTGAAGCAGCGGCTGCCAGGCTGGGAGCAGCCAGGCCCGGAGCGGCCGGGCCCTCAGCAATTGGGCCCAGAGCAGCCGAGTCGGGTGTGGCCAGGCCTGTAGCAGCAACAGCCAAGTCCAGAGCAACTGGGTCAGGAGCGGCAGTGACCAGACACGGAGCAGCTGGTTGTGGAACGAACCAGAGCAACAGAGGCCAGGCCCGGAGCAGCCTGGCCCAAAACAGCTCGCTCCTCACCTGCCCCTGCCCCACGGCTGCCTCTCAGACATGGCTGGAAACTTTTGTGGGAACTTTAGGGTCTGCTGAATCAAGTGATGAAGGCTTAGACCTGGATGTGTTGAGTTAGTATAGTGCTGGGGTGTTGAGCTGTGAGTGCCTTGGGTGGGGCCTGGATGAGGCTGGTTGTCCTATTCGGAAATGTCTTTTGTGTGAAGTGTATCATTGGGCATGTGGAGGTATTATTGATATGAGAAAATGCTAAGTAACAGATTTGCTATCTGAAAAGGGATTTACTATTGGGGAAAGGGAGGGAGGAAGAGACTGAACATAAACTGTGCACCAATGGATGAGGATGAGGGGGCAGAGGGTGGGGTGGGAACCTGGTGGAGGGGGGAAGAAACGAGGAACCTGTGTAATAATATGAACAATAAAGATTGATTAAAAAAAAAAAAGATAAAATAAGAAAGTAATTAGGAATATCACCAAAGTTATAAAAGTCCTTTACTTAAATGTTTATTAAACAAAACTAGTATGCTCTCTTTGACACTGAAAAATAATACATTCTTCTTGAGAACACAGAAAATGAAATACCTTTGAGTTATGTATTTTCTTAGGTATAATATTTGCTCAAATATAAATAATTTTATAGTAACAGATCGGTGATCACCAGAAGATTATTTATCATATGTGTGTAATACATAAGAGCCATCTATTTTGAGCTGTCAGGAAGGAAGAATTATAGAGAAAATCCACTTTAGAACATGTTTAAGAAAAGCATCTGATAACCAGAATAAGGTAAAATATATAAAAAATACAAACAGTACATTGGTTTAAAGAAACATTAAATATGGTTCATTATGTTGTTTCATTGTGTGTGTATGTGTGTGTGTTTGAGAGAGAGAGAGAGAGAGAGAGAGAGAGAGAGAGAGAGAGAGAGAGAGAGGGAGAGAGAGAAATTGAATTTCTATTCTTTTTTTCCTCTTTTTTAAAATTTATTGATTTTGGAGAGACAAAGAGAGGAAGAGACAGATACATCAATGATGAGAGAGAATCATTGATCAGCTGCCTCCTGCACACCCCCTACTCAGGATCAAGCCTGCAACTTGGGCATGTGCCCTTGGCCAGACTCAACCTGGGACTTTTAATCTGTAGGTTGACACTCTATTCACTGAGCCGAACTGGCTAGGGATGTGTTTCTATTTTAATGAAGGAAAATCTAATGTTCTCTCCAAGTGTAAACAATGAAAGTTTAAGCTATAAATATATTGTAAATGATAAAGCAATATTTTTTTTAACTAGAAGGCCCTTTTCTATAGTGTAAACAAAGTTAGTAATGGGTTCACAAATTTGTAGAAATTTATAAAAACTTAATGCAATTCATACATTTAAATGCAAACAGTGGAATAAAATTATTAATGCTTTTTGTAACAAGCTTATAGGTATACAGATACTGTTTCTTTTTGCCTTTTCGACAAAATTCAACTTATACTTAAGGACCTCTGATATTCTGATAACATGTTTAAATTGAAAATTTTTTAAAAGTACAATACATACCCATCACCAAAACTGGTTTGGCTCAGTGAATAGAGTGTCGGTTTGCAGACTGAGGGATCCCAGGTTTGATTCTAGTCAAGGGCATGTACCTTGGTTGCAGGCATATTCCTGGTGGGGAGTGTGCAGGGAGCAGCTGATCAATGACTCTCTCTCAACGATGTTTCTGCCTCTCTGTCCCTCTCTCTTAAATCAATAAAATATATTTAAAAATTTTTTAAAATAGCCGAGACAGGTTTGGCTCAATGGATAGAGTGTCAGCTTGGGGACTGAAGGGTCCCGGATTCAATTCCGGTCAAGGGCATGTACCTTGGTTGCGGGCATATCCCCAGTAGGGGGTGTGCAAGAGGCAGCTGATCAATGACTCTCTCTCATCGATGTTTCTAACTCTCTATCTCTCTCCCTTCCTCTCTGTACAAAATCAATAAAATATATTTATAATAATAATAATAATAAATAAAAATAAAAATAAAAAAAATTAAAAATAAAGTACATACCCCTTACTGCCTAGGAATAATATAAAAGATAAATCAGTTTATTAGTACATACAAGATAATTGGAAAAAATTAAAACATTTGTGGTATGGAAACATGAAAGAAAGGAAAGTATTAAAATCATTCTTGATGGGAAAATTTGGCTAAATATATAAATACAAATAATATATATTTAATATAATGGCACCATTCTTATTTTTATTTTTATGTATTTTATACAATAGTTTAGAAATCATTAATATTTATACAATTCTATATTTATAGTTGCCATTTTTCTAATTGACTGATTTTGGAGAGAAAAGAAAGACGGGAGGAAGAGAGAGAGAGAGAGAGAAGAAAGAGGGAGAAACATCTATTTGCTGTTCTACTTATTTAGCATTCATTGAATACACACTACTTTAGGGCAGGGACAGTTGTACAAAGGCAAAGGCACTAAAGGGGCTCTCCTTGTTTTGCTGTTTTCGTCCAACAGGGGCTGCTGGGGGGGAGGGGGTCATTTCAGTGGAGTTGTGGGTGAATATTTAGAACTGGGAGTATTTAGAGAACATTTAAAATTATTTTGCTTTGGAAACTCGTAGTTATTCCTGAACGGTTCAAAAGATTTGTATATAAGATAATTGTCAGAATCCTATATAATAAAACCCTATATGCAAATTGACTAAACTTGGAACTGGTTACTATGATGTGTACTGACCACCAGGGGGCAGATGCTCAATGAAGGAGCTGCCCCTGGTATTCAGTGCACTCCCACAGGGGGAGCTCCGATCAGCCAGAAGCCAGGCTCTGTATCAGCAGCAGAGCTCTGCATCAGCAGCAGGAGCCTCTCCTGACTTCGAAGTAATGCTAAGGAGCAGCAAGACTGGCTTCTAGCTGAGGAGCACAGCAGCCTTAACTGGAGCCTCTCTCACCTCAGTGGTAGCTCTAAGGATCCATCTGGGTACATCCACCTGCTGATTTAGGCCTGTACGGGCCTTAGACGGCAGGTGCACATCCCCTGATGGGTCCCGGACTGTAAGAGGGCACAGGCCAGGCTGAGGGATCCCCTCACACGAATGTCATGCACTGGTCCTCTAGTATTCAATAACACACTACATGCAGACTGTATATTATTATTCTTGCCTTGTGTTCCCAAAGAAAATTACATTATAGGGTCAATGTAATCTATCGATAATTTTGAATTTTTTTGATCAGCCTCAAGTCAAATTATTTTAAATTTTATAATGTAACTGACAAATATTCTTAATATGAGCTGCTGAAAGTTCAGCTCTACAGTTTTTACTTACTTTCATTTTTACCACTGACTCTTGCCAACTGGCTTCCAACCTGAAACCACACCCCATTTGGCTTGTTGAGCATGTTCTTTATGGCCTGTAGGCATCAGGAATTGTCACTTTTTTATTATTATTTTCAATACTTTGAAGTGTTTAATCATTCCATTATTCAAACAGGAGAATAAGTATATTGGATGTAGTGATTTGAGCTATGAAACTCAATCTCAAGAAACAGTTTCTAGTTCAAGGATTTAATAAATCTCTAGTGTCAAAACAAAATTTTATCCTTACATGATGTTATTCTTTATAAAGAAGTTTTTATCATTCCTCTGAATTTAATTTGCACAATTTTGTCTTTCAGCCATTCAGTTTGCTAATGGAGTAAGGGTCATTACCTGATTTTTCTCTTTACTTGGTGCTGTGATTGTATATTTACTCATATTCATTTGTTTCCCAGAGTAAAGATCTGTGGCATTCATGTCAATGAAGACAACCAAACAGTTACACCACATATTAATTTTGCAGCACTGAAGTCACTCAATATTTCCTAATGTGTTATTTTTTAAAAATGTGTTAAATGATTATGATCATAAAACTTGCATGCATCTCTGGGTGGTTTCAGGGGATAAATAAGACAATGTAGGTAAAGTATATAGCAAATGATTCAATCAATGTGGGTAGTATATTAGCAATAACTATAACATTAGTTATGTGATTGGTCATTTATTTAATACTAGAGGCCCAATGCACAAAATGTGTGCAAGAGTAGGCCTTCCTTCCCCCAGCTGCTGGCACCAGCTTCACTCTGGCACCCGGGACCCGGGCTTCCCTCTGGCACCCAGGACCTGGGCTTCCCTTGCAGCCCTGGTTTTATCCAGAAGATCATCCGGAAGGTTGTCTGAAAGAATGTTTGGTCTAATTAGCATATTATGCTTTTATTATTATAGATAATTTATTCAGTATTTTTTGTGTCAGGAAGTGATAGGTCCAATAAAAGATAGATAAAATTTAGTCACTAACAAGAGAGATAAGCCCAAAAATGATAGTCTTACTGATTTTACAAACTTTCCCAGAGTTATAAGGACAATAACATGCCGAAACAATGAATCAGACTCATTTTGAGCATTTTGGACAAAATCAGCATGCTAAGTAGGGAAAGCCCCTCCAGTCCATTTGCCATTTTGTAAAATTAGTTCTGCTCCAAAGTGTGTAACCAATGAATGAATAAATAAATGAAAAAACAAATCAAATGTTACTCTCTTCCTCTTTCTCTAAAATCAATGAATAAATTTAAAAAAATAGAAAAATGACAAGTATAGAGATAGAATTATATAAATATCAATGACCTGTAAAATATAAAATAAGTAAAAATCCAAGACAAGAATGGTACCATTGCCCTGGACAGTGTGGTTCAGTGAATTGCGCCTCTTTCCATGCACCAAGAGGCCTCATGTTTGATCCCTGGTCAGGGCACATGCTGGGGTTGCAGGCTCAGTCCCTAGATCTGGAGGCAGCCAATCAGTGTTTCTCTCTCATTGACTGGCTTCCTTTCCTTTAGTTCCAAAATGAACAAAACACAGAATGGTGTCATTATAGTAAATATATATTGCTTGTATTTAAATATTTAGCCAAATTTTCCTACTAAGAATGATTTTAGCACTTTCTCTCATTTATCCATACCAATTGTATTTTAAATTCTTCCAAATTATCTTCTATTTACTAAGAAACTGATTTATCTTTTATATTATTTCTGAACAGTAAGGGGTCTGTACTTTTAAAACCCCCACAAAATGTAAATTTATTCATGTTATCAGAATATCAGAGGTCCTTAAGTATAAGTAGAATTTTGTTGGAAAGGCAAAAAGAAACAGCGCCTGAATACCTATTAACTTATTACAAACAGCATTGATAATTTTATTCCAATGTTTGCATTTAAGTGCATGAATTCATTAAGTACTTTGCAAATTTCTATATATTTGTGGATCCATTACTACCATTTCTACACTGTAGAAAAGGGTCTCCTAGTTAAAAAACATTGTTTTGTCATAGCTTTACCTTTTATAATATGTTTATAGCTTACACTTGCATTGATTACACTTGGAGAGAACATTAGATTTTTTTTCATAGAAATAGAAACACAATTTTACATACACACACACACACAATGCAACACTAGAATGAACCATTTTTTAATATTTCTTTAAATCAAATGTACTGTTTGTATTTTTGATATATGTACTTTATTCTGGTCATCAAATGGTTTTCTTAAACACGTTCTGATATTCCAAAGTGGATTTTTACTGTAGTTCTTCCTTTCTGACAGCTCAAAATTGATGGCTCTAAGACACACATATGATAAACAATCTTCTTGTGATCACCTATTCTATTACTATAAAATTATTCATAATATTTGAGCAAGTATTATAACTAGGAAAGCACATAATTCTAAGATATTTAATTTTCTGTGCTCTCAAGAAGAATATATTATTTTTCAGTGTCAAAGAGAGCATACTAGTTTTGTATAATGAACATTTAAGTAATGGATTTTTATAGCCTCTGGCGATATTCCTAATTACCTTCTGATTTTCTCTCAATGTATATCTCTAAATATAGAAAACTAAAATTGTTCTTACTCTGATGTATAAATTCAAAAATAGATTTCAGTTTTCTTTTAACTATATTTTATATAATCTTTTTATAGTTGATTAATTTTCTCAAAATCAGCTGATGGATAAGTATCATCTTACTCATGTAAGTTTGTTCTAAAATAAGCTTGCTTAACTATAAGCAGTAATTAGTAGAGTAAAAATGTATAGCTTTCTGTAATCAAAATATTTAATTTTCTTTTTGGAGTGAAATCTTTCCTGAATAGAATATAAATCAAAACCAAACTAGTAAATTACAAAACAAAATACATTTTTCTTTTAAATGAATTTTAATTCATCATTTGAATAAATTTACCATAAGTAAAATCTATATGATCTCATGAATGTTATAAATAATGCTCTGTTAAATAACAATCTCTTTAAAAATGAGTCTCATGCCCTGGTCAGGTGTTTCCCTTGGTGTTATCCCATGCACTAAAAAGGTTGCTGGTTACATACCTATACACATGATAGGGTACATACCTATCTTTCAGGTTCCATCCTGCCTTGGAGCAGGTACTGGAAGCAACTGATCAATGTTTCTCTCTCATATGGATGTTTCTCTCTCTATTTCTCTTCTTCCCTTCCCCTCTAGAATCAATAACACAAACAAGCAAATAATAATAATAAAAAGACATATCCATGAGTGAGGACTTTTTAAAAATGTCATTTACTCTTGAGCTCTATACTTTTCACATGTTTTTCTTTCTTTTAAAAAGAACTATGTTTTTATTTCATTGAGAGAGGGAGGCAGAGGGCTAGAGAGATGGAAACATGATTGGTTTCCTCCTGCAGGCCCCCTACTGAGGATCAAGTCTACAAACTGGGAATGTGCCATGTCACGGAATCAAACAAGGCACCTCTTTGTTCATGAGTCCATGCTCAAACACTGATCCACACCAGCCAGATGAGTATCGTCCCCTATTCACCCTGACCAGGGATCCAACTGCAGCCTGGGTATGTGTCCTCAATGGAATCCAACCACCGACTCTTATGCACCTTCCTTAGTGGTAATTCTAACTTCTGAAATAGGAGAAGTAATGAACACAGAGGGGATCAGAGATTGAGGCCGTTATTGGAAGTTGTGCACATTTGGAGTTTGTACAAGCCTGAGTGTTTAGTCCCATTTCAATCAGTTAAAGACTTTTACATTTCCGATATGCATTACACCGTTCTGCAGTTATACACCTGTCTCTGTAGTATGTAGAATGCAATAATTTTTCATGTGCTAGAGAGCCAGTAATTAATAACTTTCCAATTTTCAATATGTCTTTATTTTCCACTATAGTCATAGTGACAAAATATTAAGAGCCATTCACAATTGTGCCTTTATTGCCTAAGAACTTGAGTACATGTCAGAATATTTAAACTATATCACAAACTCTTCAATATCCTCCCAGTGGCTAGCAAAAGTCTGTGCAGTCTGTACCCTGGCATTTCTGATGAGAATTGAACATACATGTATGACTTTACCTCCAATATACTAATGAGAGAGCAAATACCTGTATTAAAAGTTTAGTGACTTATCAATTGTGGGTTTGTTTGTTTTTTTAATTTTTTTTTTTTTTTTTGTGTGTGTGTGTTGGATTTCTTAAAGAAATCAGGATTTTTGTCATTAAACAAGGCTGCTAACCTCACCATCTGGGTCTTTCAAATAGTAATAAAAATACTGCAGCCTAGCTGTTAGAATTAAATAAGATTTTTTTGTTTGTTTTTGTTTTTTAAAAAAATATATTTTATTGATATTTTACAGAGAGGAGGAAGGGAGAGAGATATAGAGCTAGAAACGTCGATGAGAGAGAAACATCAACCAGCTGCCTCTTGCACACCCCCTACTGGGGATGTGCCCACAACCAATCTACATGCCCTTGACCAGAATCAAACCTGGGACCTTTCAGTCCGCAGACCGACGCTCTACCACTGAGTCAAACTGGTTTCGGCTAAGATTTGTTATGTACAACACCAGGTAGAAGAATGCCTCTATGCAGTTCACAAGATAATATTTACTTAACCCTATAATTGTTATAACAAACTGCATGTAAACATATACTAGTTACTAAGATTAAAAAAAAACACAAAAAAATAAGACAATCTAAATTGACATGCTTTTACTTTTTCAGCAAACTTTTGCTCAGGAAGATAATGTGGCAATAAAAATATTGTTTGTTTCAGAAACTTTCTGAAAATCTACTTAATATGAATAATAGACTACTCCATTGCCTGCCTTCTCAGGGCAATATGTTATGCAAGAAGTGAACTCATTCTCTTATGTAATGAATGGTCATTCATCAAGACACATTAAAAGCCCTCACTACTCTCTAATAATTCTTAATTATTATACCATGAATTGTGGATTGTTATATTAAAAGATTACCCTAAATCAGAGTCTAATCCTTGTGGTATTATATCTACCCACCTGTCTTTCAGAGACACTACTAAGACCCTGCCAATGTCCATTACTGCCATAAGTAACAAAGTCATCTTTGCTTGGCCAGCTGCTTATTTTGGTGGACTGTTTAGAAAGTTGAAAAAGATTATGATAATGCCTATAGTAACATTTATGCTTTTATGGTAGTAATTTATTTTCACTAGTCATTTGTAGATTTAACAGCTGCATTTTTTACCATGATTTTTTACCTCATAAACTGGGAGTTCTCAATGTTCATTTTAACTTTATGTTTTATAAAGTTAATGTCATGTAAATAAGTGGCTGAGTTGGGCTAGAATTCCTATTTTTTACTATCTACTTAGTGCTGTAACATGTTTTTCTTATTATGAGTATGAGTGTCCGCTTTCATAGGCTATTTTCTATAGTCATCTTCCCCATTTACAAAAAATTAAAGAATGAGGCCAAATTAACTGAAGACCACAGAGAGCCCCTTTAGTTTTGGCAACATTTTTTGAACCCATAAATATGTGAAATTGTCATCTATTCCTAATCTAATATGGTGTCACAGATATAAATTTAATTTATTCCATTTATTCTTACAACATAAAGATATTTCAAAAATTGGCAATGAAAAAGGTCACAGGGACCTAAAACGTTATGAGTCATAGCTTCACTTCTGATTTATCTTCACAAAATATTTCCTCCCCACTAATACCACATACAATGTTTGCTAAAAGAATGTAGTTGTCTTTGTCAAGTACTTGGAAGAAACTTATTTCATAACAAGTGTACCTTAGAAAGGTCACTTATTTATTTTGTAAAGTCTTTATTTACAAAGAGTCTAAAACTTCTTGTGCCAGCTGCAAGAATATACAAGGGATGAGGGCTTCTTTAAAGAGCTAGTTACTCTGCACACATAAGTATAAGAATGTAATAAGGAGAATCCAAGATGGCTGCAAGGTAAACACCTAGCTGCAGCCACACACAGCAATTTCAATAAAATACAACTAAAATATAAAATGGACATTACCCAGAACTACAGGAAAGTCGACTGACTGGAAATTCTACAATGAGAAGCAAGGAGAAAACCAGAAGGAAGCGCGGAGGAGCTGTAAAAGCCTAAGGTACAGAGACACGTGGTGCACGCAGAGAGGATGGAGCCGGAAAGGAGGGGTGGCTGAGTGCCTGGCTGGCATTCCCTAGCGGGAAGGAGATAAAAGCTCCGAATATGCTGGGCCCCAGTTCCGACTGCTCTGAACCCCAGTTCTAGGCCAGATTCTGGGGACTCAGGCTCATCCATAGGGAGCTGGGCCATAAAGCAGAACCCTGGGGGAGCAGCAAAAGGAGGTCCTGGAGGCACGCACACTGTGCACAGGAACTGATGGTTGGCTGTGCTGCGGCATTTCCCTGAAGGGAAGGAGACAAAAGCTCCGGACTGTTCTGAACGCCACCTCCAACTCCACTTCCAACTGAACTGAACCCCAGTTCCGGGCTCATTGGGGGAGAGTCTAGACTGTTTGGTAGCAGGCGAAAATTGAGGGCACCTTTCTCTTAGAGGTGCCTGCAATGAGTATTGAAGGACCCTGAGACTCAGGAGCCGCATAGGGAGGGGCTGACAGAAGCTAAGGCTGTAGGCTCCACTCTGAAACCCCGCCCCATCAGGGAAGCTGCGAAAATGCTGAGACAACGAAATAGATCACAAACGAAAGAAATGGAGGAAAAATAGCGACTGGATATAGAGTTCAAATCTACGCTTATAAGGTTTTTCAATAATTTCCTGGAAAAGGTAGATAAGACCTATGAGGATATGAAAAGGAATCAACTAGAATTAATAAGGATCAACAAAAAATGATAATGGATCAATAAGAAATAAAGAATACATTGTCCGAAATAAAAAATATTATACAGAGTCCTAAAAACAGAATGGAAGATTGCAAGAATCAAGTCAAAGATTTGGAACATAAAGAGCCAGAAGACACTCCTTCGCAGAAGCAAGAAGGCAAGAGAATCCAGAAAATTGAAGATAATGTAAGAAACCTCTGGGACAACTTCAAGCGAACCAACGTCAGAATTATGGGGGTCCCAGAAGATGAGAGAGAGCAAGATATAGAAAACATACTGAAAGAAATAGTGACAGAAAACTTCCCCCACCTGGTGAAAGAATTAGACTTACAAGTCCAGGAAGCACACAGAACTCCAAACAAAAGGAATCCAAAAAGGACCACACCAAGACAAATCATAATTAAAATTCCAAGAGCAAAAGACAAAGAGAGAATATTAAAAGCAGCAAGAGCAAAGCAGGTAGTTACCTATAAAGGAGCACCTATACGATTGTCAGCTGATTTCTCAACAGAAACCATACAGGCCAGAGGGAATGGCAAGAAATATTCAAGGTGATGAATAGTAAGAACCTACGGCCAAAAATAATCTACCCAGCAAAGTTATCACTCAGAATCGAAGGCCAGATAAAGAGCTTCACCAATAAAAAAAATAAAAAAAAACAAAAAAAAACAAAAAAAAACCACTAAAGAAGTTCATCACCACCAAACCAGAATTATATGAATTGCTGAAGGGGGTTCTTTCAGAAGAGAAAGTAAATAAAGATAAAATTTATGAACAACAAATACATAACTCTCAGCAAGTGAATCTAAAAACCAAGGAAATTAAAAAAAATCTGATGAACAATATTAACTGTTGAATATAATAGAATCAGAGGTATGGAAGGGGAATGAACTGACAATTCTTGGGGAACAGGGGAGAGGGGGATGTGGGAAGAGACTGAACATAAACTGTGCACCTATGGATGAGGACAATGGGGGGTGGGGAAAGGGCAGAGGGTGGGGTGGGAACCTGGTGGAGGAGAGCAATGGAGGGGGGGGGGTGGAAAGGAACATTTGTAATAATATGAACAATAAAAATTTATTTAAAAAAAAGAATGTAATAAAACATGCAATTCCTCTTCAGAAATACTTGACATGTAATCTTTGCTAAAATGTCTGCTTTGAATCAACCTCAATTACCAACTACTTATTTACCTTCTAGGATAGAACATTCCAAATTTCGTCACATAATTTCTGTCAGGAAGTACTGCATGTTACAAATGCTAATTAAAAAATTATCAGGGTCTATTTATGGTGTTTTGGGTAGTTCTTACCATATAATTATTCACTGGTATATGTAACCATCATAATATTGGTTGAGAATTTACTAAATGAAGTCCTAAACCATTTTGCAACAACCCTGGTAGGATAATAATATATAATGACTTAATGATAAGAAAACATGTTACAAAAGTGGTTAAATGTAGGTCCATTTTCAGTTCATACTTTGAAGTAAGAAGAGGGCTTTTATACTCTCCTTTTTACACTGCAGGGGGAGAGGACACATCCATCTAAGGATAAAATTACATATTTTGGAGAAAAATGAGCAGAAGCAGTGCTCTTAGATGTGAGTTGCAGATTTTGGGTCATCATTTCTAGGCTGTCATTAATAAGAAAAGGAAATCATTAGAATCCCACAGAACACTATGAGAAAGTGCCTAATCAAAGACAGTCTTTAAAAAAAATAGATTTTTGTTGAAAGTATTGCAGATGTCATCCCTTTTTCCCTCATTGCCCCTTACACCCTGCTCCCATCCCCTCACTAGGCCTTCCCTGCACTATTATATATTCATGGGCTATGCATATATGCATATAAGTTTATTGGTTAATCTCTTCCCTTCCCCATCTCCCTCTGAAATACCTCAATCTGATGCATGCTTCATTCATCAGTTTATTTCATTCATTAGATTTTACATATGAGTGAGATCATGTGATACTTGTCCTTTTTTCTGACTGGCTTATTTCACTTATCACAATATTCTCCAGGTCTCAAAGGATAATTTTATACCTGCATAATATTATATACCTGCATAATATTCAATTGTATAAATGTATCACAGTTTTTTAATCCACTCATCTGCTATAATAAGCACTTGTGCTGTTTCCAAGATTTTATCTATTGCAAATATTGCTGCTATGAACTTAGGGGTGTATATAGTCTTGATGACTTATGTTTCAGGATTCTTAGGATGCATTCCTAGAAGTGGGATCACTGGGTCAAATAGTCATGTACATGGAAAACTATAGAACATTGATAAAAGACATAGAGGAATCAAAATACCAGATATCAAGCTATACTACTGTAATGAAAACAGCACAAGAATAGGCAGATAGATCAACTGAACAGAAAAGAGAATCCAGAAATTAATCCAGGCCATTATGTTTAACTAATCTTTGACAAAAGAGGCAAAAGCATACAATGGAGTAAAAACAGTCTCTTCAACAAATGATGTTGGAAAAATTGGACCGATACATGCAACAAAATGAAACTAGACCACCGATTTACATCATCCACAAGGATAAACTAAAAATGAATACAATATTTAAATGTAAGTTGTGAAACAATAAAAATCCTAGAAGAAAACACAGGAAGCAAAATATCAGACATCACATGGAGCAGAATTTTCACTAATACATTGTTTTGGACAAGAGAAACAAAGAAAAAGAGTAAACAAATGGAATTACATCAAACTAAAAAGCTTCTGCACAGCAAAAGAATCCACCATCAAAATGAAAAGGGAACCCATTGTATGAGAGAACATATTTTCTATTGATAGATCTGATAAGAGGTTAATTTCCAAAACATATAAAGTAGTTATACAATTTAGCAAAAGGAAGACAACCCAATTAAAAAATGAGCAGAAGACCTGAATACACACTTCTCAAAGATGGACATACAAATGGCCAGGGGACATCCTACCTAATAAAAGAGTAATATGCAAATTAAACATCATTCTACTACACCCACAAGCCATGCCCGCCAGTATGCCCACCAGCCAATAAGAGCAAGTATGCAAATAAACCCAACCAAGAAGGCTACAGCCACAGAGAGTAAGAGGGAGGCTTGGGTTTCCCAGGCAATAAATAGCCAAACTTTGTGCCTGTCTTTGCCAGCCTAAGCCTCCACTCAAGGCTTCAAAGTTTCAATTATAGAAGGTAAACAAATCCAAACAGAAATGGTGGCAGCCATGGAGCTAGAAAGAGTGGGAGGCTAAGGTTTCCCCTGGCGATGGAGAAAGCTAAGCTTTCTGCACACTCTGGCTGGCCCAGGCCTCCACTTCAGGCTATGAATTTTCAATTATAGAAGATAAATAAATTCCAACAGAAATGGCTGCCAGCCATGGAGCAAGCAGGAGGCTTGGCTCCATTCCAGGTTACAAGTTTCAATTGTAGAAGGTAAATAAATTCCAGATAGCAGGCCCTCCACTTGGGTTGCCAGGGGGCATGGCTGGCCTGAAAACCACCACAGGCCCCTCGCTCAGGCCACCCCAGATCCCAAAGGAACCCCCCACCTTGATCTTAGAAACCCTTCAGGGCAAACTGGCTGGCCCCCTCCCATGTACCAGGCCTCTATCCTATCTAATAAAATAGTAATATGCAGATTCACCATCACTCCAACACACAATATGGCTACCCCATGTAATCAAAGATCCTGCTCCTATGTGGACACAAGATGGCCACCACAAGATGGCCAGCAGGGGAAGGCAGTTGGGAGGCACCAGGCCTACAAGGGAGAGCAGTTGGAAGCAATCAACCCTGCCGGGGAGGGCAGTTAAGGGTGACCAGGCCAGCAGAGGAGGGAAGTTTAGGGCAAACAGGCTGGCAAGGGAGGAATTAGACATCAATCATGCTGGCATGGAAGTGGTTAGGGGTTGATAAGGCTGGCAGGAAGAAGCAGTTAGGTGCAATCAGGAAGGCTGACAGGAAAATAGTTGGGAGCCAGAAGTCTTGGATTGTGAGAGGGATGTCCAACTGCCCGTTTAGACTTGATTCCCTGGGGATCAGGTCTAAACAGGCAGTTGGGCATCCCTCGAGGGGACCCAGATTGGGAGGGTGCAGGCTGGGCTAAGGGATACATCCCCAACCCTGTGCACAAATTTTATGTACCAGGCCTCTAGTATGAAATAATATTGGACATCACTAAACATCAAAAGAGCAAATTAAATGGACAATGAGGTAGCACCTCATATCTGCCAGAATGGCTACCATCAATAAATCAACAAACAAGTGCTGAAGAGAATGTGAAGAAAAAGGAATCCTATTACACTATTGGTGGGAATGCAGACTGTTATAACCACTATGGAAAATAGTGCGGAGTTAAAAAAAAAAAAAAAAAAAAAAAAAAAAAAAAGGCAGTCTTCTCAATAAAAGCAAAAAAAGGTCCTATAGCAAACACTAGCCTAATCACTCATCTCAACTAAAACCAGTTCTTGGGGAAAAAAAGCAAGTGCTTCAAGTTGAATTTCCAAACAGTCTAATAGTCACCTTACATCTACCACCTCTCTGGTTCAAGATTTGTATAAATTCCTTACCTAGCCGGAATTACAGAATTGAATTTTACACACACACACACACACACACACACACACACACACACACACAGAGGGGCCAGATTATTATGATCTGTGTGCATAATAATCTGGCCACTCAGTGTGTGTGAGTGTGTGTGTGTGTGTGTGTGTGTGTGTGTGTGTGTGTGTGTGTGTGTGTGTGTATTTTAGGCCCGGTGCATGAATTTGTGCATGGGTGGTGTCTAGCCAGCCTAACCAGGGGGAGGGGACATGGGCACTTGACTGGCCTACCTACTCATTGAACTTCTGGTCCAGGGGACAATTTCCATATTAGCCTTTTATTATATAGAATATACACTAAGTGGCCAGATTATTGTGTTCAGATAATGATAATCTGTTCATTCAGTGTAAATTTTATGTTCTCATTATGGAAACAAATTATTTAATCAAAATTTGCTTTTTCTATGACAAATTATTTACTATAAATTTTTCTCCATACAAAACAACAAAATCATGAACTGGTCTCTTTCCTGCCCATTAGAGTTAAAGTCCTAGTTCCTAGGAAAACCCTAGAAAGATCTTGTAGAATTTATGCACAAAAAGACATTTTTTGCCTGCACATGATATGAATTATAATGTAACCCTCAGATAAATATCTACCTGTTTAAGATTAATTTCTGTATAAGCTTGACAAATTTGAAGGCCTTTCAACAAACTCATGTCCTGCTTTGAATACAACACTTGTCAGTTCTTGATTAATGTTTTTTTTATTCAACCTGTTCTCATTCTCCTTAGCCATCATAGTGTTTTATGGCCTATATTGTGCCAATCTGACTTTTTTCACCTATTTTTTACTACATTCTTTTCCAGGTCTTATGTATATTGCCAAAGTGAGCAGATTAATTTGATTATTAAGGCTGTGCATTATATCATGGCTGTGTTCTCTGCAGACACAGAATCTAACAAGTTTAGAAAACAAAAGATAACCTTTTAAATTTTAAATTGAAGCAAAAATTAGCTGGCTAAACTCATTTACCTTTCTCCAAAATGTCCAAGTTAAGTGAAAGAGCTAAAATAGCTACAGAAATGTATGTGTATAGATTTCTCCCCAACACTTGAAAAGGGACATTAATTTGTACTTAATATGTGAGGGATTCCTTTGGCCTCTTTCTATGAGATTAATAAGTGAAGAATATAACTGATCATTCACTACCTCCAATAAAGTAGGGGGGGGGCTTCATCAAATGATAGATGGTACATTTATGCAATAGAATACTATGCAGCTATAAAAAAGGATTGCTTACCCCTTGAGACAGCATGAAGGGGCCTGGAGATTATTATATTAAAGGAAATAAGCCAGTCAGAGAAATACAAGTATCACATGATCTCACTTATATCTGAAATCTAATAAGTAAAATAAGCTGACATACAAAACAGACCCAGAGGCATGGAAGCATGGCACAGACTGATGGATCTTGAGGGAAGGGAGGAGTAGGGTTGGGAAGAGATAAACAAAAGAACTTATATGCACTTATGCATAACCCTTGGACACAGACATTAGAGTGGTGAAGGCCTGGGGTGGGGCAATAACCAGGTGGAGGGGGCAATTGGTGAAAAAGAGGGACATCTGTAATACAATAAAGGTAAATTTAAAAAAATAATAAAATAAAAGCAGAGGGAGAACAATAATAAAATATGTAATGCCATTTAATGCACTCAAATGTTAACAACCTAGTACAGGGAGCAGAACATTCATTGACTTAGAGTCAGAGGGATCCAATTTAAAGATGGAGAAATTGATGCCTAAGATTGTAAATGATGACAAAAATACCATCCTTTGTTAATGACTTAGAGAGACTATAATTCCATGTTTCTCCCCGATGTCTACATACAATGCAACAAACCCAAATCTGGAGGTCTCCCTATCCTTTTTACTCCAATATAATATTTCAATAAGTCACTCTATAAACTCAGATTCCCTAGATCCAAAGCCTGAGCTGGGGATTTTCATGTCAGTGTTAACTTTAAGGGTATTCTTTCAGGAGAAACTTGTGAGGGCAAAATAATATAGAAAAGAAGATGTATTTTATTAACTTGTCTGCCAAGGCTGCTGTAATATAATAAAATATTACAGACTGGGTGGCTTAAACAACAGAAATTTATTTTCAAAGACAATCACCTTGGGAGTTGATACTTTAACATAAGAATTTCCAAGATATATAGTTCAGTCCACAATTGGGGGGAAAGCCAAACAACGTTGGAGTTTGAGGTGAAGTCTAGGCTTAGCTTGACTCAGAGGGAAGTATAAATTGTGCCACAGATTTAGTCCTGTTGAGCTAAAGAATTAGGTTTTTGCGAAAGTTATCCCCAATTCTATAAAACTGATCATTCATATCAGTAGAACACGGGGTGATAAAAACTGTGAGTGATGCATTTATGCAAGGACAGTGCTTTGGCAGAGCCTACAGGTGGGAGCCACCGGCAGCAACATGAGCAAGAGTTACCAGATGGGCATTCCAAAGCAGGAAGCGGTCTTTGGGAATGACCTGCTAAGACACTAAATTCTGCATAGGTTTTGCTTATGTGAATGTCACTTCCTTAGTTCAGATCTCCATTGTTCCCCAACTGTACACTGTAATAGCCTCAACTAGTTTTCCTTCTTTCAGTAAAAGCTTGTCAAACTTGGGGCCTTGCGGGCTGCATGCAGTCCACAAAAAAGTATTTTTGTGGCCCAGCCAATATAATGGTATGTAAAAAACTTTTTAATAAAAAATTTATAACTTAATTTTTACAATATCCTATTATATATAATTATTAAAAATGAATCACAATGTTTGCTAATGAATGATTACTATAAGGCATTCATTCCCCTTACCTGCCTCACATGCAGGTGCACCATTTCTCTCCACTAGTACTAGCAGCAGATATCTTAGCAGACGATTGTATTCACTTGGCTTGTGTGCTAGCCCTTTTGTTCATTTATTTTCTTGTACCTACTCTATAAACATAGCCAAATGTCACCTGCATCAGGATATCACCCATTAACCCAAAATTCAGGTTTAGCTGTTTGCAGGCTATTTGAGCAGCCTGAATTTTACTAGATTATTTCATACTAGTGGCCCAGTGCATGAATCTGTGCACCTTGAAAGGAACTATGGGCTGCAAGGCTGCAGTAGGCACAGGGGTGGGTCTTGGTCCATCCTCTGACACCCCCCCCCCACCTGGCCCTTCCTGCCATAGCCCAGCTCCTCTGTCTGCTGGCAGCTCCGCTCCTGCTGTCGCCCCTTCCACACACTGACACTGATGCTGCCAGCCCCACTTGCACCCACTACCAGCACAGAATAATTAGGGCTGATGCCAGCAGCAGGTGCAAGTGGCAGCTGCCAGCCCTGATCACTACTCAGGAGCAGAGGGACATGGAGACGTCCTCAGGGGTGATCACAGTGGAAACCATGCTTGCACCCACTGGTGGCACCAAGTGATTGGGATTGGCACTGGGCACCCACAATGGGTGCAAGTGGGGCCAGCTCCGGCAGCAGTTGCAAGCACTCGGCAGGACTGTGGTGTGTGGGAGCAAAGAATTTTCAGTAACTACCAGAGGCTGACCCTACAGTGACTGGCAGCCCACCTTGGTCTGAGGCCCCTGTTCACCTGCTCCACCATCCCTCCACAGCCAATGCCTGCATGTTCTGCACACACACACCCTTAGTGGGCAGCACACATCATACCAACTGTTTGTTTGGGTGTTCTAGTTGTTCCACCATTCAGTATATTTGCATATTAGCCTTTTATTATATAGAATTACATTGTAATTAGTTTGTTTACATATCCAATTGGTAGTATAAACCACCAGTGTTAAAGCAGAAAAAAAGAGAATTTGTGTCAAATAGAAACAAAATAAAGGGAATGTAGCTGTGAGTTGATGCAGTTCTTTTTTCCAGTTTTATTGAGATGTAACTGACAGATAGCACCATATAAAATTAAGTTGTGCAGCACAATGACTGGACCTACATATAACTGAAATGATTGCCACAGTAAGTTTAATTAACATCCATCATTTCATATATTAATAGATACAAAAAAAATAGAAAAAAAAGGATTTTTTGTGTCTTTTCATGAGTACTTTTAGGATTTAGCTCTTAGCAACTTTTGAATATATCACATACGCTCACTTTGGCAGAGGCAGTTATTCCCTGTCTGCTTGGCTTGATGTTAGGATGTGTCTGCAGGTAATGCCCTAGTACAGCGGGAACTATCAGGGTCTACATTAGGGAAAGGCCACTACCCATGTGGCTGAGAACTTTTGGGTAGGCCTGCTAGCTTGGCTCTCTGCACAGGCAATGCTGCAGCATGGGCTTTTTCATTTCCTGCATTCTCTGGTCAGGCTCCTAGACTGGGTACTATACTTAGCAGTTGTTGACAGCCAGAATGGGCTCAAAGACAGAAATACTCATTGTTTGGGGACCCAACTTGGGCTGGATTGTGCACTGAATTTCCTGGTCAGATAGGGCCCCGTTTTGCCCTACAGTTTTGCTCTAGTGCCACTACACATAGGGCTCTAGGATAGGCTGGGCTACTAAGTTCTTCTGGCCTCTGTGACTGGTCAGGTGAGCTGAAGATCATACTCAGTAGGGGGTGGGATTAAATATTTTTTTTGTCCTCTTATTTGAAACTTAAATTAGGCAGAAATATGCATCCAGTTCCCTGGCCTGACAGGCCACTCTCCCAGCTCTGCAGATGAACAGGCCTGCCTGCCACGCTGTCTGCTCAAGTTCTGCCTGCAAGATGGGCTGCATAGGTTCCTGGGAGCTCCTGTTAGCTTTCCTGGTGGAGGTGTACCTGAGGCTGTATTTAGCTTTAAGCTGGGGGTTATAAATTAGCTTCTCTGCCCATTTGGCACTGCAGAAGAGGCCTTAGGGTTAACAAGGCTCTTGATTTGGAAATGAAATCTGACAGGCCTGCTAGCTAAGCCACCTGAGCAGTTGGAGCCACTGTGTTGGCTCTGCAGATGACAGACCTCTGGTAGGGATCTTTAACTAAGTGCTGCTGTAATTGGGGATGTAGGGCGGGTTACCAAGATTCTCAGGAACTCAGGTGAAATTTTCTAGTGAGAGGGTTGGAGGCTATATTCAGCAATGGGCAGAGCTATGAAATAGCTCTCCTGTCTGGGGACAGTCTCAGAGCAAGCCCCACAGTAGGCTAAACTCTTATGTGGAGACTAAGCAGGCTTACCTGGTCATCAAACTCCTGAGGCAGATGGAGTAGCTGGCTTATCTCTTCAGATGGGCAGTCACTGGCTCAGGTCTCTGCTTGAGTGCAGCTGGACCGAACCATTTCCCAGGTGTTTGGACCAGGGTTCCCGGTCAGACGGATCCAGAAGCTACCCACTGCATGAAGCCAGGCTATGAATTAGTTCCTCTTCCCACGCATGGTGGCAAAACTGGCTCAAAGGTGAGTAAGGCCAGTAAAGCAGAACCACACACCAAGTTTTCTACCTAACATGGGCCACCTGTTCTGCTCCACTGACAGGCAGCACTGTTGGCTGGCTCCCCATTAGAGTGCTGCTGGGCTACACAGGCTTCCATGCGCTCAGGCCAGGCTTCCTGGTTGGGCGAGTGGGAGCTATGCTCATTAGTAAGGGTGGCATTGAATTAGCTCCCTGGCACAGGTGGTGTGGGAGGCTATGGATTAGCTCCCCGGCACAGGTGGAGTGGTGGAGTTGGTGCCAACCAGCTTCCCAGGCGTTCCAATCAGGCTTTCTGGCCTGGCAGGGCTGAGCTACATACCCAGCTGCAGGGTTACGCTCTGAATTAGCTCTCATACCTAGGCAGGATGGGAGAACCGGCTCCAAGGTGAGCTAAATTGTTTGTGAACTTGACTCAAGCCACCTGTGCCCCAAATTCTCTGGCTAAAAGCTGCTGGCTTTGCTTTGTGATTAATCGGTCCTGCCTGTTGGAGTCTTTGCCCTATACTTGCGGGGCTACAAAGCTTTCAGGAGTTCTGGCTGGCTTTCTGGTTGGGCAGAAGTTATACTCACCAATAGGCAGGTGAGGAGGAGGAAGTTAAGCTCCAGAGTTGACAATGCTCTTCATTTGAGATCTCAAATCAAGCAACCTCTGTGTGCCCCAATCATGGCTCTGCAGTTGCTGATGGAGACCACTATTTGAGTGCAGCAAATAGGAACTTGGTCTACCAGTATCTGAGTGCTGGTTGCAAGGCCTTCCCCCTTCTCTATCTCAATCAGATTCCCATTGGTCACATCCCACAGATTCCCCCAGAGTACTCAAGGGGTGAAACTGGAGTGGGTAATCCCAAGAAGCAATCCTCAATGCTGGGGGAGCTGGATTCCCATCCTGGGCTCTCTTCCCACTGAGCAACTACAGGCTTAGTTTAGGAGGCCCCTTGGTGTGGGACTGCCCTTGTCTGAGAAAGGAGTGATATGGTCAACAGGTAGCTGCCCCTCTTACTAATGCAGTCTGTCTCAAGGGTGCAGAGAGATGCTTCAGACTCATCCCCATGTTCTATTATTTTCTCAGTCTATGAATAATTGTAAGTTGTTCTTGTCAGAAATAGCTTATGTTATCTTGGTGATGTCACCTCTTAATGCAGTTCTTGAAAGCTAAGTTAAACATGGATTTAATCTAGGAAATTTAAATAATGCAATACCACTATACACTTATTAAGACCATAATCCAAAACATTGATAATACCAATGCTGGTAAGGATGTAGAGAAATAGGAACTCTCATTTACTTCTGGTAGGAATGAAAAATGGTACAGCCACTTTGGAAAACAATTTAGAAGTTTCTTACAAAATGAAACATAGGATCAAGCAATTGTATTCCTTAGTATTTTCCCAAATAAATTGAAAACATATTTTCATATACAACCTGTACACAGATGTTTTTATCAGCTTTATTCTGAGTTGCCAAAATTGGAAAGCAACCAAGCTGTCCTACAATAAATATATGGGCAAATAGACTGATACATTCAGAAAATGGAATGTTATTTAGTATTAAAAGAAAATAAGCAACCAAAGCCATGTAATACATGGAATAAATGTAAATGCTATTATTAGTTGAAAAAACTAATCAGAAAAGGCTGCACACTATGTGACTTCAACTCTATGATAGTGTGGAAGAGTCTGGAGATAGTAAAATTATCAGTGTTTGCCTGGAGTTGGGTGAGAGAGGAAAAAGGCAAAGCACAGAGTTTTTTTAGGTCACAGAAACTATTCTGTGTGACACCACTATGGTGAGCACATGCTTTTCTAAATCCATATCTCTGTCCAATCTCATAGGATATTCAATGAAGAAAGTGAACCCTAATGCAATGTATGGACTGAGGATGATAATGACTTGTCATTGTAGATTCATCAATTGATATGAATAGAGTATGCATGTGTGGGTACAAGGATTATATGGTAATCCCATACTTCTGACTCAATAGTGACTCCAAACTGCTCTCAAAGTAAAGTTTATTGATTTAAAAAAGTTAAGAGGTAAAGAGATATATGCCATACAACAAGATAACAAGATATATGCTAATAAAGAGGTAGCTATATTAGTTATAGACAAAGCTAACTTTAAATAAGAAAAATTATCAGCAATAGAGGGAATCCAAAAAAATAAAGGGAATAAATAATGATAATTCTCCAAAAAACATAATCCTCAATGTATATGCAACTAACCACACAGTACCACAATTGTGAAACAAAAACTGATAGAATTCCAAAGAGAAATAACATATCCATTGTTGTAGTTGATAGTTTACCTCTTCTATTTTGGTAAATGATAGTTAAGCAGGTAGAATATCAGTAAAAATAGAGCTGACCTAAACAACATTCTTAATCAACCAGACCCTGTTTCTATGTATAGAATACTTCATCCAACAACAGGAGAATATAGATCATTAATCTCCCACGGAACATTCAACAAGATGGAACATAATGGGCTACAAAACACATTAACATATTTAACAAAATAGAAAGGTTATAAAGTATGTTCAAAAACCACAATGGAATTAAACTAGCAATTATATGAGAAAGATTGCTCAAAAAATCTCAAAATATTTAACAAAACATTTCTAAATAACACATAAGTAAAAATTAAAAATTAAAAATTTATTAAATGAAAATGACAAAATATTTATGCACATTTTGGGATGCGGTGAAATTGCTGCTTAAAGTAATTATAGCATTAAACACATGTATATGAAAAGAAGAAAGATCTAAAAGCAATAATCTTAGCTTTCACCTTAGGATAAAAAGTTTACTAATTACAAGAAAGTAAGACATACTAGGAGAAAGAGAAAATACAGGCTAATATCTATCATAAACTAACATACAACATACCTCAACAAAATATTAGTAAGTTAAATCTAAGTATATGAAAGAAGGATTATACACCACGATTAAGTGAAATTTACTACGTATTTGTAAGGCTGATTCAAAAAGTGAAAGTCAAACAGTAAATTCAATTCATCAACACACTAAAGAAAAAAAATCATATGATCATAACAATAGATATAGGAATAGCATATGAGAAAAATCTAACACCCATTCACAGTAAAAACTCTGAATAAAGGAGGGGCTTCTTCTACTTGAAAAATAACATTTCAAAAATATATAGCTATTGTACTTAATGGTGGGAAACTGGACATGTTTTCCTTAGAATCAGAAAAGCTATCCTTTTTCAGTACGGCTATTTAAAATGCAGTGGAAGTCCAAGCTAGTGAGTTAAGATAATAAAAAGAAATAAAATAAGTATATAGTTTTGAAAATATGAACAAAGGATCCTTTGTTAACAGGTGACTTGTTTATGAAGAAAATACCAAAGAATCAACAACAAAAAAGTAACACCGGAACTATTGAGTACGGCAAGGTTGCAGGAAAAAGAAATGTAAAGTAAATCGTTTTCCTGTATTCCAGCAATAAGCAATATGAGCACCAACTTAAATAGTATGGAAATATCATCAGAAGCATAAAATAACTACCCATGAGTCCATATTGATATAAATACATTATTGTAAAGTGGATAATTGGGGAAAAGAGACAAATATCCCTTGTAGAAGGATTTTTAATAATTTATATAGCTGCCCATTCTCAGGGTGGTAAAGCATAACTGCCTAACCCTTAAGTGTGGGTTATATATAGTGACTTCCTTCTAAAGAGTACAGTATGGAAAAGGAGAAAAGTAGAAATTTTAGTGTGGAACCCAACAAACAGTACTCCAGTCAGAAAATGAGGCCAGTATCTATAGTATTATGTCATGTTGATCATACAAACTTATTAACATGATGTGATAAACTGGCATTTTACTTTTGCATTCCTCCTGAAAAACTCATAACCCAATTCTAATTTTAAAAAATCAGACAATCCCAGAGGAAATCTTTAAAAAATACATAATAATAATAATAATAATAATAATAATAATTTAACTTAATGCTTTAAATGCCAAAAATAGAAACCAAGTTTATGGGTCCTGTATTCATTTTACAAATATGTCCTTTTTATTGAAGCTGTTAAAAGTTCCACAATAATACACAATAATTAAAAATTTTATATATAATATTTCCCTACTCTGTGCTAGTCCTAATTATAATATATATATATATATATATATATATATATATATATATATATATTAGTTATTATACTTTTAAAATATATTTTATTGATTTTTTACAGAGAGGAAGGGAGAGGGATAGAGAATTAGAAACATCAATGAGAAACATTGATCAGCTGCCTCCTGCACACCCCCTACTGGGGATGTGCCCACAAGCAAGGTACATGTCCTTGACCAGAACTGAACCTGGAACTCTTCAGTCCGCAGGCCAATGCTCTATCTACTGAGCCAAACCAGTCAGGGCCCTAATATATTTTTATAGTTAAAAAGCTATCAATATAGAACCACAGTTATGGCTGTATTATTATTGCTTAAAACTATTCTATATTATATACTTCTAGTTACATTTCTAGGGCATTAAAATGTGTTAGAAGATAATTCATGTTAAGTTACACAAACTTTTGAAGATTTTCACTTCTATTTTATAAAATTTAATTAACTGTTATTATTTAGGTGGTAATCTGGCTATATTTTTATACTGGTCTATCAATTTTTTCTACCAAACAATTTGTATTGTTTTTAAATTTCCTTTTCTGTTAAAAACAATGTGATTTTTCATACTAGTACTATTCATTTCCTTTCATACCAACATTTCCCCCAAAGTGATTTAGCTTAGTATGGAAATATTTTTTTATTTTTTATTTTTTTGGAAATATTTTTTTAAATATACTTTTTGTTGATTTTAGAGCGGGAGAGATAGAGAGAGAGAAACATCAGATGAGAGAGAGCTATTGATCTTCTGCCTCTTGAACGCACCTTACTGGAGATCAAGCCCACAACCCAGGCATGTGCTGTAGATCAAATCAAACCCAGTACCCTTTAGTCTGAAGATTGATGCTCTATCAACTGAGCCAACCTAACTGGGGCTAGTGCGGAAATTTTTGCTTTAGGTTAAGTTGTTTATTTTTGTCTTATGATTTAAGAAATAAAAATGGTATTTTGTAAAATGAATATTCTTTTGCTCCATAATTTGAACAATATTCTAACATCCAAGAAATTGGTCTCTTTTTAAACTTTGTTTGAATGTGTATTTATAAATTTTATCACCTTTGAAGTGATTATAGCATTTTTTTCAAAGTATTACACACGTCTTCTTTTGCATATTACTCTTTTATTAGATATGATGCATCCATTGAGCTCTCCACGGCCACTACTCCAGCACCCCACTCAACATATGCCCTCACATCCCTACAGACTGAGCCCATTGGTTATACTCATACTAGAGGCCCAATGCATGAAATTCGTGCATGGAGGGTGTGTGTGTTCCTCAGTCCAGTCTGCACCCTCTCCAATTGAGGGATGTCTGACTGCCCGTTGATGCCTAAACAGGCAGTCAGACATCCCTCTCACAATCCAAGACTGCTGGCTTGCAACTGCTGGCCTGCCTGCCTTCCTGATTGCCCCTAAACCGCTTCTGCCTGCCAGCCTGATCACCCCGTAACCACTCCCTGCCAGCCTGATTAATGCCTAACTTCTCCTCTGCCAGCCTATTTTCCCCCAACTGCCCTTCTCTGCAGGCCTGGTCATTCCAACTTTTGTCCTTTGCCAGCCTGGAGGCTTGATTGCCTCCAACTGCCCCCCCTTGTAGGCCTGGTCCTTCCCAACTGCCATCCTCTGCTGGCCATCTTGTGTCCACATGGGGGCAGCCATCTTTGACCACAGGGGGTCAGCCATCTTGTGTGTTGGAGTGATGGTCAATTTGTATATAAAAGAGATAGACTGTATAAAACCATTACAAACAGCAAAGTAATTAAAGAAATGGGAATTTGAATAAATAGGATGCTGGAGTCAGGTAAACTTCAAGGACAATGAACTAACTTAAGAGGAAAATGATTCTGTGTACTGTGCAAATCTTTCTATAAGAGCAGTTACCAAGAATTCATGGTTGAGTTCTTGAGTGATAACTCTTAAATACATGTGAGAATCAAAACTAAAATAGAGTTTATCATTTTATTACTGCATTCACCAAGAAACTTTGAGAAGGCTAGCGGTTATGATCATAGGTAACTACAATTTAGCAAGACAGCAATAAGCTGACTTGTCACATAATAAAACAATCTTAGCCTCATAACTCAATAAATTGATTTTCCTGGATACTTGCCTTCTGGCTAGGAAGACATTATTATACTCAATTGTAAAATGTGGATACAAAATAAATTATACTTATAAATAATTATTTTAACTTGTCTAGTGTATACCAAATGAATGCTGTTGTGCAGTGCATAGATGACTGAATCAGTGTAGAAGCCTGGCAAAATCCTAAATCTATCTGAGTAAGGATGAAAATATGTTCAGAGGGAGCATGATGGAGTAAAATGGCACATAGATCAGATCTGCTACTTTGGAGCCAGATATAATTTCAGGTATTTCTGTCAATCCAAACCTTTCTTAAAATTATCTTCACCATTAATTTCCTCTTAAACTTCCTCATTTAATTTCCTGGTCTTTAATCAAATTATACCTTTATTTTATTCTCCAGACTTCCTAAGCAGGCAATTGCTTTAACACACATGTGCAGAATTTCACTCATATTCAGCTCTGCCTGGGTGGAGAATCAGTGATTGAGAAGAGGTACTGATCTTTGTGCTGATCCCCCAGGGCTTGCACTGACAGCCACAGTTCAGAAGATGCTCTGTGGTTCATGTATCTCTTCAGAACTCTACATCCCAGTGCTCTGGCATTTACAGGATCTAAAGGGTATCTGATTGTTTCAAATGAACTTCAGTAAAGGCATAACTCTAAATTCATTCTTTAGTGAAACACACTGGGTGAAAGATAAATTAGAATGACCATAAAACAGTAATTTCTGGATTGTAAACTAAAGTTTGTACTTATTTAGGTAAGTCTGCTAGTTTAATATATTTTGCTCTAAAATATTTCCCACCAGAATTCTATTCTGGAAATATTCAAATCCCTTCATCTCCTCTTTAAGCATTAGGCTGTATAATGAAGAAGTAAATTTTGACTCTCATGTGTAATTATGTCTATATTTTTGCATGAATTTCATTTTGAAAAGCTATTTTCTTTAAGAGAAAATGTAGAAAATGCATTTAATACTACATCTATTTCAACAAAAAGTCAATATCTTTTTAATATCTTAGAAAGTATTTTAGCATAGTAAGCATGGTATAGATGTCCATGTATTTATTTGTATGTAGATTTTTTTTCTTATCACTATACCTTTACACATGCCAATAACTTGGCAAAATCTTGTATATATTTTCTCCCTTAAGTCTCAACAGCATCCTCCCTTCACCTGCTGGTTAATTTCATTTTTAAATTCACTAAAAACTTTCTCATTTTGTCACAAATACACCAACATTTCTTCATTGGTTCCATTCCTATCCTATTTCTGCTCTCAGTATGCCTGGCTTGGGGCTTCCTTAGAGATCCTCTTTCCTACTCACATACAATAAACAGATCTCCAAGACTCAATATATAGGCACAGATATATTTTCAATGTGTGATTTATTTAGATACTAAAGGCCCAGTGCAAAAATTCTTGCATGGGAAGTGAAGGAAGTTGTGTGTGTGCCCCTCAGCCCAGACCTCTCCAATCTGGGACCCTGAGAGGGATGTCCCACTGAAATCAGGCCTAAATGGGCAGTAGAACATTCCTATCACAATCCAGGACTGCTGGCACTCAACCACTCGCCTGCCTGCCTTCCTGATTGCCCCTAACCACTTCTTCCTGCCAGCCTGATCACCCCTAACCACTCTCCCGCCAGCCTGATCAAAGCCTAACTGCTCCCCTGCCAACTCAATTGCCCTTAACTGCCCTACCCTGCCAGCCTGGTTTCCCCTAACTGTCCTCCCCTGCAGGCCAGGTTGCCTTCAACTATCTTCCCCTGCCAGCCCAGTCATTCCTAACTGCCCTCCCTTGCCAACCTGGTTGCTCCTAACTGCCCTCCCCTGCCAGCCTGGTTGCCCCTACCTGCTCTCCACTGATGTCCTTGTCACCCCCAACTGCCTTCTCCTGCTGGCCTGATCACCCACAACTGTCCTCCCCTGCTGGTCATCCTGTGGCAGCCATCTTGTGTCCGCATAGGGGCAGCCATCTTTGACTACCTAACAGTGGACATTTTGTGTGTTAGTGTGAGGGCCAAATTATATATTACTTCATTATCATATAGGATTATTATATAGGATAAGTAATGGTATTTCAGTTACTGAAGTACCAAACCAGAGCAGTTTCTTTTATATCTTTTTTTTTTTTTTTCTTGATCCAAATAATATCAGTCCATTGTTCTGGTAAAATCACTTATTACTCTCTCTTAAAAGTTTCTTCTAGCCAAAACCGGTTTGGCTCAGTGGATAGAGAATTGGTCTGTGGACTGAAGGGTCCCAGGTTCAATTCCAGTTAAGGGCATATACAATGGTTGTGGGCACATTTCCCGGTAGAGGCAGCTAGTCATTGTTTCTCTCTAATCGATGTTTCTAGCTCTCTATCCCTCTCCCTTCCTCTCTGTAAAAAATCAATAATATATATTTTTTTAAAAGTTTTTTCTGGAGGTTGAAGTGTGGAAGGGGCCTAATATATGGTGATGGGACATTATTTGATTTAAGGTGATGGGCACACAGTGCCATATACAAATCTTGTCTCATAGGCATCTATACCTGTAACCTATATTATCCTATTAAGCAATATCACCCAATCAATTTAATTAAAAAAAGTAAAAAGAGCTCTTGTGCCAATTTGGCTCAACAGTTAGAGCATCAACCTATGGACTGAAGGGTCTTAGGCTCAATTCCCAACCAGGAGTGTATAGCTCAGTTCCAGGTTAATCCCTGTCCTTGTCAGGGCATGTGCAGGTGAAAAACCAATAGATGTGTCTCTCTCACATCAATGTTTTGCTCTACTCTCCCTTCTTTCTCCCTCCCTTCTATTTACTCTAGAAATCAATGGAAAAACATAATCCTCAGAATAACCTTAAAAATGGGATGAAGTAAGTGGAAACTACACTGATATTCTCCCAGGACAAAACTGGAAATACAACTAAAATACAGACAAACTATCCTGAAAAATCAACTGAAGACTAGCTGGAGAGAACACTGATAACCAAGGACAGAAAGTGGAGACTGCACGGAGACTGGTAGGAAGTGTGGCGACATGAAACGGCTGGCCAGGAACTCATAGACAGCAACTGAAGGTCCAGAAGGTTATCTCAGCTGTGGAGGGAGGGGCTTCCCCTGAGAACTCTGAGATCTAAACTCCAAGATGGGCTCTCCAGCCCAGAGAACCAGAACTGAGAAAGGTGCCCACAAAACATCTGGCTGTGAAAAGCAGTAAAATTGCCTTCCAACCAGAGAGAACTGGAAATGCAGGCACATTATTAAAGGGCCAATACACAAAATTTCATGTGCAGCCACTCACCTTGGGCTCTGGCAGAAGGAGGGCAGAGTGGACTAGAGCTGTGTGAAGAGAGTCCAGGGTTGGGGGGTTCTAGGTTTGGAGTTCAGAGGGCAGTCACCCCTGTTTCTTGGTCTGGGTGGTCATTCCCTCACACTGCAGAGGACATCTTTCTCCATGGACTTTGGCTATTCAGGCGGTTTTTGCCTGGGGGAAGACAGTTGCTCCACCCTATTGGTAGAGTTCTCTCTCTACCCTGTGGTCAATAGCCTGATGCTAATAAAGCCTGAAGACAATCAGACTTTGGGCAGAGACTGGTGTCTGAAGGCACTGAGTCCTTGCATGGGCTCAAGGTAAAGAAAAGTATACCCTGCTGCACATCTTCATCGTTTCCAAAGACACCCAATCCCAGCAGAGGGAGCCACAAGCTGTGGATTGCTGATAGCTTCAAACAGAGTACTCAGGGCCTGTCAGAAACAATGTCTGACATTAATAATGATGGCAAGGATGCTCAACAGTATGAGAAAAGATATGCACCCCTATGTTCATAGCAGCACAATTTACAATAGCTAAGATCTGGAGACAGCCCAAGTATTTGTCAGTAGATGTGTGGATAAAAAAGTGGTGGTACATGTATACCATGAAATGCAATGCAGAAGTAAAAAGGAAGGATTTCTTATCCTTTGAGAAGCCTGGAGAGACTTGGAGGGTATTATACTAAGTGAAATAAGCCAGTCAGAGAAAGACAAGTATCACATGATCTCACTCATCTGTGAAATCTAATGAACTAAAGAAACCGATAAACAAAATAGATTCAGGGACAGAAGCACAGAACAGACTGTGGAATCTCAGAGGCAAGTTTGGGAAGGGTGAGAACTTGGGAGGTGATCAACCAAATAAGTTGCAAGCATATATGCATAACCCATGGACACAGACAATAGGGTGGTGAAAGTCTGGAGTGGGTGGTGGGGGCAAGCTAGAAGGTTTCAATGGGGAGAAAAGGGGACATATATAATACTTTCAACAATAAAAATTGAAAACATACAAATAAAACAAGACATGGTTCCTATCCTCAAGAAATCTTTAGTTTGGTAAAAAAGTAATACATCAAACATCACTAATTTACCTCAGAATATGATGGTCTCAATGCTAACCTAGAGTATAATGAAGAGCAGAAGAAAAGTAAAGTATTTCCATTTTTGTTGGATGGTTGTGATGTGACTGTTGTGGATGTAAGTAGTCAAGACACATGGTAAAAAAAGAAAATTAAGGATGTGCTTGCAGCTTTACCACTGCTTTAATCTGCTTAGAAACTAGAATATCTGATAAGAAATGGAATTAGAGCTAAAAAATATATTACAACCAAATATATCAACTTAATAAGAAAGCACACATTTATACTTTGCTTTTTATTTTGTATGAATGTATTTATGAAAATTATAACTTGAAAATTTATTTCACCTCAAAAAGTAATGTGCTATGCTCATACAAAATTGAAGTTATAACAAAGATAAAATTATATAATGCAAAATATTAGAAATGAAAATTTAAGTTCTAGAGTCCATACAATAAAATCCTTCAAGAGAACATTTTAGAACATTAAAGTAAAGTTCTCATGTAGAGCTTGAGATAGTGAAATTTGATTACTAGATGTTTCATATTCTATCAATTTTTTATATTCATCTATGCAAAAATTTATATTTCTAAATTACTGATGTTAACAAGTAACTTGATTTCATCAGAGTTTAAAGACATGTGAAATCAGAAAATGAGCACTGCTAATATTGCACTCCAAACTAAACAAAAATGAGTCCTGCTAACATCAAGCTAAGAACTAGGAAGAAATATTACCATATATTGTTAAATCTGGATGAAAGTGTATGAAGATACTGAAAGGTACATAATTCCTTCATTTTCAAGAAAGAAATATATTTTTCCCAAAAATGTCAGAGTATTGAGTGTCACATTCAATCACCAAGATTTTAGGACCTAGTATCACATGAGAACCACAAGAACCCAGATTTTCCTAGAGTGATTGAGGTCATACCCACTACAAAAGTACAAGAGAGGTGAATCTCATAGGGGAAATCTGCTTATACCCCACTATTATTATTAATTGTTATTATTATTATTGTTATTATGACAATTCAGACTTAGTTTTCAATCAGGGAACAGTATTAGAAATGAAACAAGGATGGTAAAATAAGTATTAGCTCCAACTGAGAGTATAGAGATTATGTGACTTCACTATGGCCTTTTCCCATCTCCCAAACCATAAAAATTACACAGAAAGATACCAATAAAACAGAAGAGAAAACAGAGTTGGTAAGGGCACATTAGATTCTATAAAACCAAAGGAAGTTGTGCCTTAACTCAGTCCCTTCTTCCAAACCCATACAATTCTTAAGTCAACATTAGATTTACTTTGACAGCTCTCTTTCAAAAATGAGTAATATCAAGATGGACTTTATTCACAAGTTCTTATAAAACGAGGTGTCCAAATTCAGGAGTCATTAGACAAATACCTGCTTTATGCCTAATGCTGTGTTCTATTGGAGATATATATATATATATATATATATATATATATATATATATATATATATATATATTAAGGAATATAAGATGGGATAAAGATTCTTATAAACTATGTTACAAAAATTAATATTTTTATTGTGAAAAATTGAAAATTCTAGAATGCTTTCAGCAGAATAATCAACTTAATAACATTCTGATATTTAGATAAATATTGGCAGAGGATAGATATATTTAAACTTCTACCAGAATATCCAGTTGACACTGAATAAATTTATAATCTATGCCAATGGCATGAGAAAGGAGGAACATTTGAGGAAAAGGAAAGTCTAAAAGTGTATTCAGTACATATTATGTGCTATGCTCTTCACATGCTGCCTCAAGTAATTCTTACAATATCCTATTAGTTAGAGTTCATGGGAATTGAGTTACAAGGATTTTGTTTGTCCTGCTCAAGACAACACAACTTGTAAGTGGAAAAACCATAATTTAAAACTAACCTTAATGAGTCTCTAAAACCATTATTACACTCTTGAATAAAGAGACATATTTATGAAATAATTTTTTCTCATTTTATTTAAGGTTTGAGGAAGAGACAGAGAGAAAGTTAACTGTGTATAGCAATTGTTATGATGGGTGCTGTGCCTTTTACCAAGATAGAGGCATGTAGGAAGAAAAATATGTTTTAGGGCTTAAAAAAAATCAAGTTTATATAGAGTAAGTTTGAAATGTTCACAAAATGTGAAAGTAAAAACTTCTGAAATTATGTTCCAAATATATGTATGACATTTAGAAAGCATCTTATTAGATCTTCTAAAAGGCAGATTTATATTTAGTCTACCTTTGGATATACTTAGCACCTTGCACATTAATATAGTTTGCTATATACCTGACATTAAATTCTTGGAAATTGTTGGGAATATATATAAACAGAAAGAAGAAGGTAATAGCCTTAGAACAGAGGAGCTAAGGACAGAGAATAGAAAATAACATGAAGATTGAAATCTGAAAAAAGGCAGTACCACAACATGTAACAAAAATCCAAAATTTAAGGATATTAAAATATGTCAAATGCTACAAAAAGATCAAGTGGATGAGAGTTTAGAAGATATCATTTAATTGATTATCTTTAACATGTAATAGGTATGTCAAAATTTTAACATTTAAGTGTTACAGAATTCTAAGTCAACAAGTATTGAAATGTGTTTATGTATTTGGCAGAATAAAGAAAGTCATTGAAATGGAAAGGAACATTAGAGATAGTAAAGTTAATATAAGTCATCAATCCAAATAAAATGTTTTCAAATGTTTGAGTCATGGCTCTGATGGCACTTGAGTTGTGAAGAGTGCTTATTTCTTAGAGGATACAGGACCTTTGAGACTTGTGCAAAGTTGTCTATAACTGAAATGAATTATTTCTGTAGAAAATAATTTCCTCTCAGAAGTAGCTGTGACTAAATGAATCTGTGTGCTTCAGGAGACAATAGAGATATATATTTAAATCCAATTTATTTTGTTCTTGAATGAAAACAAATGCTTCACATAATTGCTGATGCTCCTCAACTTATGATAGTGTTACATCCTGATAAACCCATCATAAATTGAAAATATTAAGTAAAAAATACATTCACTAAACCTAATCTACTGAATGAACATCATAGTTTAGATTAGCTTACCTTAAACATGTTCAGAATACTTATATTAGCCTACTGTAGGGCAAAATCATCGAATACATGAATACACTGTGGAAAATCGGTTGTTTACCCTCGTGAATGTATGGCTGACTGGGTGTTGTGGCTCACTGATGCTATCCTGTATCATGAAAGAATATCACATATCACCAGCCCAGGAAAAGATCAAAATTCAAAGTAAGATTTTTACAGAATGTGTATTGCCTTTGCATCATTGTATTATAAAGGAAAAAAAATCATAAGTCAAATCACCATAAGTCTGAAACTACCTGTATATGGCTTTTAAAAGTAATATGGTGCCCTACCAGCATGGCTCAGTGATTGAGCATAGATCTATGAACCAGGAGGTCATGGTTTGATTCAGGCAGGGCACATGGCTATATTGCGGGCTCTATCCCCAGTGGGAGTCATGCAGGAGGCAGCTGATCAATGATTCTCTCTCATCATTGATATCATTGATGTTTCTCTCCTCTCTCTCTCTCTCTCTCTCTCTCTCTCTCTCTCTCTCTCTCTCTCTCTCCCCTCCCTCGCTGAAATCAATAAAAATGTATTTTAAAAAAGTAATATGGCATTATTATGAAAAGCTTGTGTCTATATATATTAAATAGCTATTTATATTACACTAGGGGCCCAGTGCATGAATTCATGTACCTTGAAAGGAACTGTGGGCCACGAGGCTGTGGTGGGCACAGGGGAAGGTGTTGGTGGCGTGGAGCAATTGCGGCTGGTGCCAGCAATGGGTATGTGTGGCAGCTTCTGCACCAATCACCCTTCAAGAGCAGGGGGAGGTAGAGAATCCCTCAAGGGCAATTTGGGCCCACAGCCACTGCTTGCAACTGCTGTTAGCACTGAGAGATCAGGACTGGCTCTGGATGCTGGCAGCAGGTGTGAGTGGCGGCTCTGGATGCTGGTAGCAGGTATGAATGGCGGCTCCAGCACCAGCAGTGGGTGTAAACAGTCAGCAGGTGAGAACACTGGGAGGACTATGGCATGAAGGAGCAAAGAATTTTCAGTAACCATCAGAGGTTTACCCTGATGACAGCAACTGATGCCCTGTCTTGGTCTGGCATGCCTACTCACTTGGTCCACCATCCTACCACAGCCAATGCCCACCATGCTCCATGCATGCCTCCTGGTGATCAGCACATGTCATAGCGACCAGTTGTTTGGTTGTTCATATTAGCCTTTTATTATATAGGATAGGAAATTTAAAAATAATTAAAAGCTTGAAAGATTGTCAGCAAATTAAAAATTTTTTATAAATTTAAAAGAAGTTGACAATCTGGAAAGTATCACTTGATTATGTTCCTCTGTATCTATCACATCATTTTCCAGGTTATTCTTACAGTTATCTCAAAACATGAGAGAGAGAGAGAGAGAGAGAGAGAGAGAGAGAGAGAGAGAGAGAGAGAGAGAGAGAGAGAGAGAGAGATCAATTGCCTCCTTGTAGGCACCCCAACCCCCTGAACTGGATTGAACCTCAACTTAGGTATGTTCCCTGACCAGGAATCAAACCTGGGACCATTTTTTTTTTTTTTTTTTTTGCATGGGACAATGTTTCAACCAGCTGAGCCACCTGACTGGGGCAGAACATGCCACTTTTAAATGACTCAATCCCTGGTGAGGGTTATCTGTTGACTTGGATGCTCTCTAAAGCAGGGATGAGGCTGTTTCTTATTTTTACTTGCATTTCTCAACATGATTTTCTAATCAATTCCATGAGGTGTTGATATCACAGATATACTGTCTATTTGTTCTAGACTATATAAACATATATATTATACATAAAGAGAGTAAGATTATTTTATTCTCGCACAAGAAGAATTTTTGTCCCATTAGGAATACTTTTATGTCATAGAAAATGCATATAGCTAATTCAAAATAAACAATGTGTGATGCCTTGTTGAAGGTGTGTTACTAAGAAAACTATAAAATCAGTATTCTCAGCTGTTTAGTTTTGAAGGAGCAAAGTTAGATGTTATCTTCAGCATAACTTCCCCATTTCGAAATGTTGGTTTAAATATTGAATCAGAAGCATAATTATGAAATACAAAGTGGTATGAAATATCACCATATTTGCAGTAGTTTAAACACATAGCTATATGTATTTTTGTAAACATGAAAGGTCTAAACTAAAAAAAGCAAATAATCCTATAGAATAAAAGCATAATATGCTAAGTGTTTGGTCAACTGATCGGCCATTCAACCAATATGCTAATGATATACTAAGGCTGCTCAACCACTTGCTATGACATGCACTGACCACCAGGGGTCAGATGCTCTGACCACTACGTTAGCTTGCTGCTGGGTCTGGACAATCAGGACTGAGCAAGATAGGCTGGACATGCCCTGAATCCTTCTCTCAATCCCTTCCCAACTGGCCAACCTCCCGCCTTCCTCCCTGGTCTTGATCATGCACTGGTGAGGTCCCTTTGCTTGGCCTGCACCCTCTCATAATCTGCGACCTCTAAAGGATGACAGAGAGCCAGTTTTGACCTGATCTCACAGGCCAGGCCGAAAGATCCCACTGATGCACAAATTCATGCACTGGGCCTGTAGTATAAAAACATTTCTTGAACACTGGGAGTTCAGTTGTGGCTATAATGGAAACAGGCCTGACCTCAAGGACAGCATTGCCTATTGGGTGAAAGAGCACCCAAAGTCAGGTTATCAAAGGTGGAGTTCAAAACTATAAAAAAACTATGAAGATTTCAACTGAAAATGCTCATCTGGCACAGGGAACAGTTGGCAGGCTGTGTGACAAGTCTATGGGCATGGAAGGCTCTGGATCCTGTGGTGCCAGAAGTGAGAGAAACAGGCATAAAATCTGCTCCACTTAGGAAAGCAGTTGGCAAATGTCAAATGAGATCAGTATGGAGGGAAGATTGCAACAAGGCAAGCTGGATTATATCCATTTTTTTTTTTTTTTTTTTAAGAAGGAAGGGACAATCATGGGCAAAAGCATTACTAGTGAAGGAGTGATAAATAAGTCAAGCCAAAGCTCAAGGAATAAAGCTGCTGAACCCAGGCACAGGAATCTGAGTTAGTGGAAATGGGGAATTAAAGGAAAAGAGTTTAAGCGTCAGATGTTTACAAACTAAAGAAACACTAAAAAGAGACAAAGAGGGAAGAAACATGTAGCATTAGCAATAGTATAACAACCGATGATGAGGTTTAGAGCTATCTTCCTTTACCTCTTGTTTCATGTTTCCTAGAACAAAGCATCTGTGAACACGGGTCAATAGCAGGTCACCTGAAAAGCAAACAGTTGATTATAGCAAGAACTTTAAGTCTTTACTGGGAGTCCCAAATTCCAACTCCATTTATTAGTGTCATGTTGGCCCCCAACACTAAATCATTCCTTTTGTTTTCTCTGTAATTGTTCTCAAATTGAAAAACATTTTTGAATTTTATTGGAATATAAAGCTACATACACATTTTAGGTGGATTATTTAATTTACCAATATATTATAAATTCCATCATTTTTACTACTATCCCATGTATACACTTAAAGTCAGAAACTCATTTTATATACTTCACAGTTCCATGTATTTCACAGTTTTTTTGTAATAATTATCTTACTGTTAACAAATGTTTAATGTCTGTGTTTTCCAATAGATGTCAGCCTCTTGAGGGCAGGGATAGACTCTCTCTGGTTCCCACTGTTTCTCAACACCTAGTATAGCACCTGGAATGATACTTATCTGAAGAATGAGAGTGTGCAAGAGTAGGAGAGAGCAACATTGGAGAAGTGAGGAAGAGAAACAACCTGAGAAGGAAACAGAAGGAAGAAAACAAGAAGAGTAGTTGTGCTGTTGATGGGAAACAGGCTCTTGCATGGGATTTCGAGGAAAGAATTCCAGGATCGACACATGGGAGACTGTGATGTCTTATTTGTGATGCAATAGCAAATGAGTTCTCCTCTTGGGTTCCCAGTGTCCCATCTCCCTCTGTCCTGCCCTGAAAAATGTGCAACCGTATCTTCAGCAAGGCCCAGGCAAAGGCCGATGCCCAGAGTTTCTGCTTCCTAATCCTTTGGGGCCTACGCAATGTGCTGTGGGCCCTACGTGGCCAACTAGACGGCATGGCCATGTGTTCTTGGGTGAGGGAGAACACAAAGATGGGGAGAGGGCCAGTCACAAACAAGAAAGATAAACCAGGAGACATTTTAACAAGAAATTAACTTCCCAAGATTTCTGGGCTTTTGATGGATCCAATGATCTCTTTTCCAGGTCAGACTGACAGGCCTCTAAGGTCAAGCACCTTCCCCTGTGCCATTTTGACTTTAGTGACATTCCCTCATCTCTCCCTGAACCCTACCCCACCCCCTGCCCGCCCCGTACACACACACACACACACACACACACAGACACACACACACAAACACACACACAAACACACACACAGACACACACACACAAACACACACACACAAACACACACACACACACACACACACACATAATCCCGTGCAGGAGAAGCTTCACAAGTGACAATTAATGCCATTGTAGCAAACAAAACAAATCAATAAAACCACACCTACCAGAGAATAAACATATAATAAATAAATATCAGTAAAATAATAATATTCTTTGGAACCAAAGATATAATACCATCTTATAAAACTATTCTATATGTTTCAGTTAAGCTATCTTTAAAGTGTGATAAAGAACACTTATTGCTATAAAGAATACTACCTTTAAAAGTTCCCAGGGGCTCTGTTATACTTGTTTTTTTGAGTCAATACCCTGGCTCGCCCCACACAATCCATCACTACGGCCAGCAGGTCCTATGGGGCAGGGGGTCCTCAGGCAGTGAGGCATGTTCTAGGCATCCTCATTTGGAACTTAGACTATAATTTTATCATGTCAGAAAAGCATTACTCAGTGTATATTTATATATAGTTAAGGATTAACTTTGATGTATTAATCACTACTGAACTTTGATGTACTAATCACTATTATATATTTTGAGAAATGGATTCCAAAGATCAATTTACAAATGATTTTTTTTTTGTCAGAAAAACTGTCAACTGGGCTACATCTAGTATTTCCTAACATGTATTTTTTCACACTTCACTTATGGCATCTAGTTAAACCCAACTTATTACTGCTGTTTCCAAGCAGATTCTAACTCCCAGTGGTTTTGGCAAGGCTTTGCAATATTCTAAGCCAGCTCTCAAAGCCTCAAACAAGTATACTTATCTGTGTTAGGCAGTCTTAACTGTGATCCCTTCAGCATGTTTCAGACTCACATTTCTTCTCCGTGTCAGAGTACTTTTAATAGAAACCAAACCTCTAGCCAACTCTGAGCAAAACTCTTCTAGGCGCTCCTTCTTCAATCACTGTCACTCCCCGCGGGATATCCAGGAGCTCTCTTGGCTGCTCCCCAGACAGGCTCTAGGAAATGCATTCTCAGCATCACCCCCTTTTTCCCAGAACTGTCTTCCTTTACTGATTGTTTCCGTGGACCTGTTTGGTAATACCTACTTTTCAAAAACAAACATGTAATCTGATTTATATGTAGTTTTATGGAGCATGGATCTAAAAAATTATACGCGTTGGCTTCCTTTTGAAATATTAGCAGTTTTTTTAGTTGTAATGCACAGAACTCAAGAATATACTTTTGTTTAAGCATTAATTCATTTTTAAATATGTTTTTTTTTAATTTATTTCAGAGAGTGGAAGAGAGAGGGAGGAAGAGATAGAAACAAATGATGAGAGAAAATCATCAATAGACTGTCTTCTGTACACCCTGCACTGGGGATCCACCCGAAATTGAGGCATGTGCCCTGACCAGGAATCGAACAATGACTTCCTGGTTCATAGATCCACACACTGCTACTGAGCCACACGGCCAGGCAAACATTAATTTCTAAAGTAAAATGATACCTAGGACTAAAACAAATGTCACAAATTAAAAATTAAATTAATGCCATTACTATTATTTATATATTTTATATTGTACAACACTTCAGTTGAAATTATTTATGTGAAAGCTAATTTTCTTAAGAAACGAAGTATGAATTCTAAGTCAGAAGTCAGATTAGAATACCATATGCTTATGTAACATCCAAAATGTTTGATTCCTTATATTTATTACATTTTTTTCTATTTTGTTAACAAAAATATGATGTAGGAATTCTGATGGAGCTTTACTTGATACAATTATATAAATTCATAGTTTAATATACTTGGAATGACTGAATAAGCACTTTTCTCTGATGCTCCAATAAGAAAAAGGAAAATGGCACTAATATATGGCTGAAAGTGAAACTCTCACAATGCCCATCCAGAGGTACCTAGAGGCAGTGTAATATTAATTGGATGATGTCCTGGTTTTCTATCTAATTACTTGTGTAACATCAGAAAAATCATTTAAACTTTCTAAACCTTAAATTTCTAGTCTATAACATAACAATGATATATTACAAAGTTTCTGAGAAACATCATTGAAAGAGCCAGCACTAATCCTAAATAATTATCCCATATAATAAAGAGGTAATATCCAAATTGACCATCACTCCAACACACAAGATGGCCACACCCATGTGGTCAAAGATGTCCACCACAAGATGGCAGGCCAGGGAGGGCAGTTAGGGGCAATCCGGCTGGCAAGGGAGCAGTTAGGCGTCGATCAGGCTGGCAGGGGAGTGGTTATGGGATGATCAGGCTATCAGGCAGAAGTAGTTAGGGGAAATCAGGCAGGCAGGAGTGCAGTTGGGAGCCAGCAGTCCCAGATTGTAAGAGGGATGTCCCACTGCCGGGATTAGGCCACAACATACAGTTGAGAATCCCTCTTGGGGTCCCAGATTGGAGAGGGTTCAGGATAGGCTGAGGGGCACCCTCATTCCTGTGCACAAATTTCATGCACTGGGCCTCTAGTTATAGTATATTAATATATAATAAATATGAGCCTCTCATTTCTCTTGAGTTATTATACTTATTTATTAGTATGCTATATATGTTTCCTTGCTAATAATAAACTACAAGTCTGGGTCACTTTGTTTTTGTTCAACACACACACAATTATACTCTAGGTAACTATAGGAATTCTTTCTCTCTTCTGAGGTATCTGCCATAGTACTGTGCTTCTATTTATTGTCATTCTTTCTCTTAAAGAAGTAGCAGTTACTTAAATTAGAAATTCATAACATGAAAAATATATTGATTTAATTTTTAGCTTCCATACCTTTTAAAATGTTATCAATATTTAAATTAGTTAAATATCTGAGTGAAAAAAAATTAGAAAGAAGTATGAGTCATTATTTTATATTGCTGAGGTATCTGAAAGCATTTGATTGCTTTAGATTGATTGATCTTTGAGATCTCTACTGTCAAAGTTTATCATAGGTTTTATACAGTCATTTTTAAAAGGTTGATGAGTATACAGAGTGATTACTGAACTAGAATACCAGAAAGTAAAAAGCCATGGAAAGTGTGGTGCACTTATCAAAACAATAAGGATAACTCATACAGTTTTGTTTTTTTAAACTGAGTGAAGGAGTATAGAAAAAATGCTGATGCCAAAACCTGTTTGGCTCAGTGGTAGAGCGTCGGTCTGCGGATTGAAAGGTCCCAGGTTCGATTCCGGTCAAGGGCATGTACACTGGTTTCGGGCACATCCCCGGTGGGGGGTGTGCAGGAGGCAGCTGGTCGATGTTTCTCTCTCATCGAGGTTTCTGGCTCTCTATCTCTCTCCCTTCCTCTCTGTAAAAAATCAATAAAATATATTTTAAAAAAAAGAAAAAGAAAAAATGCTGCTAAGATTCATAACTTCTTAAGTTATAAAATGTGAGTAGAAAATCATTTCCAAATAATCTTAGTACATACCTATGTTAAAATTTAAATTATGTTAGTCACAATAAGAGACTTCCTAGTGATAAATTGGAACAATTATGGCATTATATTTAATAAAAGTTATGGGAATATCTTTTGGGTCATTATTAGTAGCTAAGTTAAGATTTATTTGTGCACAAGTACTGTAATACCACAACTGTGGATCTGATAACTTAGACAACTACTGAGTGACTAACAGGTGGGCAGCATATATGATGTGCTTATAATGGACAAAAGGGATGATTCCCATTCTCAGTGGACAGGAGATTGCATCATGCTACTCAGTACAACACTCTATTTAAAACCTATTTCTGGCATTGTCCACTTAACATTTTCAGATCAACTATATCAGTAGTGTTCCCAATTTAGGTCAAGATAAATAGGTAATGAATGACATGGAAGTGCTAATACTTGCAAATCTATTTATCCCAAGACCTTATAAATTGACTGCATTTAAACCCTTTTATTTAAACACACACACACACACACACACACACACACACACACACACACACGCAAAGTAGAGGACTTTGTACAAAAATTCTACCATATATAAAGTGAATATAGGGGACAGGATGCAAGGTTATATGCTGTGCCTAAGAAAAAATAGTTCAATATCTGGAGTACATCAATAACACATGGAAAACAGAAATAAAAAGACAGAAACCTCAATGTAAAAATGGTAACAGCTTTATACAATAAAATAAATGCCAAGGTCATGAGCACATGAAGAGATGAATAAATACATTTAGGATGCAAATGAAAATGATATACACATCTGTCAGTTGAGGATAATCTGAAATATGGAGGATGCCAAGTATCAAGGAGGATTTGCCAGCTGGTTTGAGTTCAAAATGGTGCAGCCATTTCTGGGAGTACATTGATGCTAATCACTTAAACTAATACATATGCCCTCCCTACACATGACTAGAGTGGGCTCACTGACAATCCGAATAGTAATAACATGCTATTTTGGTCATATTTTGTATATTTAATAATTTCATTTTTAATTATTTTACTATTCCTGAGGGTAAAGAGGGCAGAATTGTTCTTAAGAATATTTTGATTTCTGGGTTGTCTTCTCAGATTTTGGCATCTTATCCTACTTACCTTGTCCTTTGGCAGCTACATATACATAATTGCTGAACATGTCTTATTTCAAATGCCTTTCCTTGCCCTGACCTTTGCTTTTGTGTCCTGCAAGGTGAGATACTCACCTGATTATGGATCTCTGCTCTAATATAATGGGACCAGATGTCCCACTTTTGGTGGGACAGTCCTGATTTTTAACAATTTGCCCACGTCAAAGTCCCGATTTTTTGAAAGAATGCATGACAAGCAAGGGAAAGGCGGGAGAATGGGAAGAGAATATATGGTTCTCGGCGGCCATGTGGCTATTTAGCCAGGAAATGAGTTTTATATTAGTTTTGTTAATTTTATAATGTTAAACTTTAATAATAACAAATAATTGTTGAGAACTGATTATAGAGAATTGCTTATCAAAGTCTGCATTGTTGATCAGTTGTTAGAATTTGACCACCATTGTTTGGACTTAATGAGTAATGGCATTTTTTTGGCATTGGCAATGATGAAAACATTTTGTGACTGTCTCTCAGATGATACACATCATACTGTGTGCTAGTGAACTAGTTAACAAGTGATGTCATTGCAAATCAGATATTCAGATAAGTTAGGTAAGTAATTTATTTATTTATTTCATAAGTATACAAATTTTCTTGAATTTAGCAGACATTACTTGTATTATTTACATTTTAATAATACAAGTCTAGCGCCAGCCTTGAAAGTAACACTTATGACTTATGTTACAGCAAATTCAGAGGAAAAATAATACAAGTTAGTATTGTTATTATTTAGAAAGAAATATAGGATTAAAATTTAAATAATTTTTAAAATATAGTTACTTTATAACAATCAAATTAATTTAATTTATAAACTAACAATTAAATATGTTCATGTAATTATGTACCTACTCACTGTGTTTTTAAGCAATATGTATATAATAATTTATAATATAATATAGACCAATTTTTTAATCAAGAACCTTCCCCCCCCCCCCCCCCCCCCCAGTCAATGGTGCCCTGCTTTACCAATGTTAAAATCTGGTCACCTTACTCTAATATGACCCACTGTCCAGATATTTTTCTTTACCTCAACAGCTACTGATCTGTACCTAGTCTTTTTTTAGACATGGCTATAGCATTATTCATTAGAAACATATAAACAGAAAGGCTCTCCATAAATACAGACATATCAGAGGCTCATATCAGAGATGTCTAGTTGGAATCATCAACACAGAAGTGAAGCCACAGATAAAGTATAAATGAACACTGGAATTAACAAAGAACTTCAGGTTGTATGAAAATTGAATATTTAAAATTCATTCGCTGTTTTCTTAAAAAATACAAAATAACAATAATAAGCACAAAATTATATATGCAAACGAATGCTCATTTAAAATTAGAAAAAATCACTACAAAATAGAATTTAAGGAAAAGTCTATATACTTCCACGGACTTGAAAATATCCCAAAATAACAAAGTTTATAACAGTTAACTGCCTGGCATACACCTCAAATTCCTTTTTTTTCTGAAGGTTTGGATATACCATCTATGATCACTTCTTCACATATTCTTGTCAGAATAGAACTTCTGGTTTGACCATGCTTTAGATAGAAACAAGTGCTCTGCTTAACATTTTTTCAGATACAATTACCAAAAGAATTTTTTAAAGGTTAGCATCTGGCTTTGCACATTTCCAGGTTTCTTTTTTCCCTCAAATATTTTGGAATTGGGGTTGACAGAACACTTTTATATTTCAATAAGATGCCTGGTTCTATATTATGTGTCATGATATCTAGTGTGTAGGTACAGAAGGAGGGAAGGACTATTCTGGGAAGCCATTCCTACCACAAGACTTAAAAATACTATTGAAAAAAACAGTTATGAAACACATAAATAATATCCCACTAGCCAAACCTCAGCACCTCCTTTGATAAATCCCAGAAATGCGAGAGGCCATGTTTAAGCCACCTCCAAAAGGGAACTGTGAATGAAAATAATTTAGAAAGTAAATAAAAAGATAGTGGTTTAAACATTTTGAAGTAAAAATTTCTTACTTTCTTAAATTGTACAAAAACACAAAAATGTGAATGTATTGCTGCTACACCTTACAGTGTAAGTGAAGATTCCTAAAGTTTAAGTGTTATTAACTTCACATTATACTAGTAACTCGTTTTTATTAAATACAAAATACAGTGTGCCTAGTGTTGACCTGGGAATGGGGGAACAATGACTGATAATGAAAAATTTAAGTGCCAGAACCGTTTGTGTATACTTTTTTAAAACATTGAGATTATTTATGTTTTTAAAGATTGCAGCATCTGTGGAAATTTAAGGAAAGAAACTATATTGTTCAGAAGGAGAAAACAGAATTTGGTAAGAGGGGGAAATCAAATGCAGAGAGGAAAATTGACTTTGAAGGTTATTTCTGTGCTTTTTTGCTTTGACTTGGTGTTTTGAATGAGACTCATTTGAGCATACATAATTGCTAATGGAAGGAAAATAAGATATATAGAAGTTTAAAGGCAAACGGTTAATTGATAGCTCAAGTTTACCGAGAAAGCAGAAAATTGATATAATGCAAAGCATGAGAGAAATGATCAACTTGATTTCAAGAAAAAAGACAATACCATTACAGTAGAAAATAATGAAAAAAAGGATTAGGCTGATATAGATAGGATCATTTCTCATAATTATCTATGTAACATAACATTTTACAATGAAAAAGTATTGCCTTTGTGGTCATAAAATACACAAGTAAGTTTCTAAAAGGTAAATACAGAAGAATTAAAGAGTGAATACCTCCTTTACTAATCAGTAATTTTAATACTAAGAAATCCTAAGTTAGTGCTTTGCTTATACCTGAATAAAATTTTGAAAATTTAGACAAATATTTTATGATAAACACAATATTTAAGTTTTAGAAAAGTGTAGATACACATGCAGTTGTAAAAATTAATAGAGATGTCCCATGTACCACTTAACTAGAATCTCCAGTGGTTACTTCTTACAAAGTGATAGTACAATATTATCAGAAGGATACTGACAGTACAAATACAGAAAAAATCATCAAAACAAGGATTGCTCTTGTTCCTCTTTTAAAAAATAATTAGTATTACAGATATCTCCCATTTCTGCTCTTTTCCCCTCTTTCTGCTAGTACCTACCTTCTGCCTCTGAGATCTTCACTACCTTATTACCCATTACCATTCTTTTTACTCTTGTATAGTCAAATTCACATTTCTCCTCCTCATCTCTTTTCTCCCCACCACCAATCACCCACTCCCACACCCCCAGTCCTCTAACCCCGGCAATGATTGTGTTCACTATGTGTTCTTCGTTTCAATAATGTGATATGAATGGAATAATATAACAAGTAATCTTTAGGTATTAGCTGTTTGTTATCAGCATAATTATTTGGAGATTAATTTATGTTGTCACATGTACCAGTAGTTTGTTCCTTGTATTGCACAGTGTTATAACAATTTATGCATATACATCAGTTTATTTAACTAGTCTCCCATTGAAAGTCACTTGGGATGTTTCTGTTTTTGTTTTGTTAGGAATAAAGGCTTTTGTTTGAACATATGTATTCAAATACTCTGGGAAAAGTGTCCAAGTGTGCAGTTTGGTGATTGCACTTTGTAATAACTTTCTGATTTGCTCTTCAGAGTAGCTATATCATTTTATATTTCACCAGCAACTTATGACTAAGTTTCTCTGCACACTTGCCAGCATTTGATATTGCTACTATATTCTGTTTTAGTTATACTTATAGATATGTAGTGATAGTTCATTATGTTTTTAATTACATTTTCCTGTTAAATAATAATATTAAATATCTTATTTGCTCTTAGTATGTGGTATTTGGTGAAATATATTTTCCTATATTTTGAACATTTTCAGTTGGCCTGTTTGATTTTGATTGGTGTATCAGGTATAAGTGAAGAAATTGGGTTTTGTTGGCTATCTTTGGTTGTCCAAGGTATCCTCATCTTTTTCTTCTACCCTACCCTAGTGCTGAACGAAATACATGGAATAAAAAATCTAAATGATGAAGACAAAGATCTCAGAGGACAATGTTAAAGGGATATCCTTCCAGAGAGCAGAATCAAGGCTGAATCAAGGGTTTATACACAGCTGGACCACAAAGAACCACTTCTAGACCTAAGGAAGAAGACCTAACCACATTTGAAGGTTCACTTGAATGCAGACTGATGGTTCCCAAGTTCAATTCCAGTCAGGGCACATGTCCAGGTTGAGGGTTCAATCCCCAGTAGGGGGCATGAATAAGGCAGCCAATCAGTGATGCTCTCTCATCATTGATGTTTCTCTTTCTTCCTCTCTGAAATTATATACGTGCTAAAGGCCTGAAGCATGGAATTCTGCAAGAGCAGGCCTTTCTTCCCCTGGCTGCTGGCACCAGCTTCACTCCAGTAGGCACCGAGAACCCGGATTTCCTTCACAGCCCTGGCTTCGCCCAGTAGGCCATCTGGAAGGATGTCTGGTCTAATTAGCATATGACTATATACATATACATACATATATATATATATGCCAATTAGACTGGATGTCATTCTATATGTCTTTCCTGATGAAGCTGGGCAGGAGGGAAGCCAGTCCAGGTCTCGGGTGCCTGCAGGCCGCTGGAAGAGGGAAGTCTGGGTCCTGGAGGGAAACCAGTACTGGCTGCTGAAGGAATAAAGGCTTACTCTTGCATGAATGTTGGTGCATCAGGCCTCTAATAATAATAATAATAATAATAATAATAATAATATAATAATATAATAATGTAATATTCTTATTAGACTGGAAAACTTAGTGACATTCCGGATGTCCTTTCAGGTGAAGCCATGACAGCAGGAGCTGAGGTAGAGGCAGTTGGGGGCAATCAGACAGGCAGGGAGAGTGGTTAGGGCAGATCAGGCAGGCAGGTGAGCAGTTAGGGGTGATCAGGCAAGCAGGCAGACAAGTGGCTAGTGGCAATCAGGCAGGCAGGCAGAGTGGTTAAAAGCCAGCAGTTCCAGATTGTGAGAGGTTTGTCCGACTGGCAGTTTAGTCCCAATGTGAGATCCAGCAGTCAGACATCCTCTGTGGGGTCCCAGCTTGTGAGAGGTGCAGGCCATGCTGACGGACCCCCCCTCCTGTCAATGAATTCCTTGTACCAGGCCTCGAGTATACACACACACACACACACACACACACACACACACACACACACACACACATATATATATATGTGTGTGTGTGTGTGTGCTTCAGGCCTTTAGCCAAACCACTCAGGGCTAGGGAAATTAATGAAATTAAGGAGAAGGAAAAGGAGGGATGAAGATTTTCTTACTTTAAACAGAAACTGGTTTCTGGTTTCAGATCCAAAGAAGATACTCAGTCACTTTAAGTAAGACACAAAACTTCTTTCATCCTTTGTCTTATCCTACTTTTACAGAGAAAGATATAGGAAAAAGCAATTAAATGATATCCATCTATAGTGGCAGTGGACATACATTTTTTGCCAGATAGGGCAGAGGCAGAAGGAATGAGACTGAAGCATAGTTCTGTCATCTATTTGCATGCAACCCTAGCTTTTGAGTAAAGTTATAAAAGAGATTTTTAAAAATAGTTATATCTGTATCAAGGTGGGCAAAAACAGTGTCCTGAAAGTTGTTAGTTTATGTATTCTAGACATAGTTTATATTTTCTTAGTAACTCTTTAAAATAGGATATTTTCACTTACCAGAAAAACAAACACAGAAATTAAATGATTTATTGAGTAACACATGTTATTGTGGCCATGAATTTATACAAATACTTTTCTTTCTATCTGTTAACATTGATTTTCAAAACAACCCTGTAGGTCGAAATTTTGTAAAATATTTCCATGCCTATAAACTCTTGAGAAAGAAGATTCTAAGAGACAGTAGAAATGGGATGTCAAAATAGGATTTTCTGTTTTGGAGTGTCAGTAAAGCACATAGGAACTCCTAGTGTTTTCGAGAGGCCCAACAGAGCAGAACTATGTAACATATGCCATATGCCTAATCCAAACTAAAGCAAGTGTGCTAGAGCACACCAATTACAGCCTCGCTGGTTATGGCTCACTCTGGCCCCAGACTGAGGGGGCCCCTCTCTGGAACATGACTTGTTATCATGACAAAGGGAAAGGAAATCATGGCGCACTCATGTTGTCTGTTAAATGTTCTGTCTTAAAGTGACTTATATCACTATGTTTGTTTAAGTCATACATCTGAGGCTATACTGAGTTCATCAGGACAGGAATGTATGAACCTCCTACAGAGAGAGGCACGAAATGAAGACACAGTCCATAATAGCATGGGATTGAAATTAAATTTTATTCAAAGGAAGAATGAGTTCACAGAGCAGTTTTAAAGGGGCAATAGGGAAAACCATAAGAGTGATTTCTGCTTATATCTCACATTGACACATTGCATTTTCCAAAGATGATCACAGTGATCTCTCTCAGTTCTTCTAGAACTTTACAACTCATTCTGATAAAATAAAGTATAGCTAATAATTATCAACATCTTCATCATTATCTTTTATCATCAATATTGGTTCATTAATTCTGAGAAATTTATACTAATATAAGATGTTAATAATAGGAGAAACTAGGTGTAAAATACATGACAACTTTCTGTACTATAATTGCAACTTTTTCAGTAAATCTAAAACTCTTTTCAAATAAAGTTTAGTTTTTAAAAGTCAAGGAGAAGAGAAGTAAATAAATATTTAAAAACAGAATGCATAGCCAAAACCAGTTTGGCTCAGTAGATAGAGCATCAGCCTGTGGACTGAATGGTCCCAGGTTCAATTCCAGTCAAGGACATGTACCTTGGTTGTGGGCACATCCCAGTAGGGGTTGTGCAGGAGGCAGCTGATCAATGTTTCTCTCTCATCATTGTTTTTACCTCTCTATCTATCTCCCTTCCTCTCTGTAAAAACTCAATGAATATATTTAAAAAATAGAATCCATAAAGTAAGAGTGTGATAACTCAAGAAAGCCTCATTGATTGGGTGCTTTTGGCAAAGTCAGAATTCATAAAATTCTGGATGTGGGGTCATAGGTAGGAAGCATTGTCTTGTACACCAAGTGGCTAACTGCAAAGCACTTTCAACTTGGTCCTCTTACCAAGAGGACTAAAAATTAGTGTTCAGGAGGGAAATTCTATTATGTGGGACACCTAATTTGTCTTCCAGTGTGTGACTATGTACCTCAAATGAAGAAAAGTGGTTCACAAAATCAAAATGCAGGTGGCAAAGAGTACATTATATTGAAATTGGCTCCAAGAAGTCTCCTTTTGAATGAGTGGTAAGGAAGACCAACAAAGTGAGTACAAGCAGTTTGTATTTAGATGTGTTCTTATAAGCATTTTTATAATCTTAAGCTTAGATGGGTTGTGCTTTTGTCACACCTTTCAAACAGTATCAGAAAGATGGCAGAGTGGAAATGGTTTCTTAAAATGAGAACCATAATTAGACTGATGGATTTGCCTTTTTAAATTTTACAACCTTGGATAAAACATTTATCATGTGACTCAGCTTTTCCCTCTGCATAATAAAAAATAGTATATGCCTATCTAAACATTATAGTACTATATTGTTGAAAATGAAAAATATACATGTGAGTGTGTTATCAAAACTGCAATATATATTATTTTTTATAGCAAATTCCAAAGAATCAACAAAAAGTCTCCTAGAACTAACAAATACTTATAACCAGGTATATAATTAAGCTTTTACAGAACAAAAGCTTAATTAATTCCCTATAGGCAAGCAATGAACAATTGGGATTTGAAATGAAAAATACAATGGAAAGTGGAATCTTATGAAAGCTACACATATAAGCATATGAAGAAGAGGTTTGGAGATATTGTTGACAAATGAGAGGAATATTTTTTAACCTAAAAAGAAATAAATGATTCAATTATTTATTTATTCATTTACTTATTCATTTAGTAATTATGTAAGCCCTAAAAGTGATTAGCTAATGTCCTGGTACAAAGTTGAAAAAAAGACATTGTTTTTCTCTGAAAACTATAATCTATAAGAGATTACAGAGTAAATATTAAATTCTTATATATGCAAAATTGTGTTTCTAAATTTTTTAAATAAAATGCTACAACAATCAGAGAAAGAAAGTTTATATCCTCATAGTTATATTAAACATATTGACTTTGAAGGAAGAGATGTTAGCAAGATGGAAGAAAAAAAAATCCCAAACACTGCCCCCGCCCCCCCCCCCCCCCCGACACACACACACACACACACACCTACCTGCTGTTATAGTATGAGCTGGGAGAGGCTAAGAGAAGCTGCTAGAGCTAGGAGTAAATGGGTGAGATATGACAAACTGAAAATAGACAATGAAGGTGGCAGGTCCCTAAGTTAACAGGAAAGATTCAGAGCCAGGATGTTGTCTAACTGGTGGCACAACACCTAGATGAAAGAGCCTTGGAGCGTAAAGATACATTTTTGAGACATGATTGAGGGGTGACTAGCTCTTTGCCCAGCGACATTCCAGCCTAGGGGTATAAATCCTCCAAACTGCTGAGTGTCTGGGCCCTCAGCTCTGCTCAGGGCCTATCTGAGTGTATTGCTTTCCAACAAATAAATCCTCACCTGCCTTTGCTGTTATTGGTTGTCTCTTGTTTGAATTCTTAAAAGCAAGACAAGAACTGGGGGCACAGAGTACTGTCTCCGACCAGAAACGTCCTTGTTCACCTTTTACACTAAGTTTTTTCTTTTCTTTTTTATTGAATTTATTTGAGTTAACAAAATTATACAGGCTTTAGGTACATAAATCTACCACACATAATATGAACACTGTATTGTGTGTTCACTACCCCACATCAAGTCTGTTCTAGTTGGCTGTTATTATGATACCAGATTATTCCAGCATGCTGAGGAAGTATGTCTTTCTTGTCATAAGGTTCAATATTTTTTTTATTATTTGAATACACTAAAATAATATTAAAATGTTTTTAAGAGAACTTGAGAGTTTTATTCCTTTTTATTTTTTAAGATATATTTGTATTGCTTTCAGAGAGGAAAGGAGAAAGAGAGAGGTAAAAATATCAATGATGAGAGACAATGGTTGATCAGCTGCCTCCTGCAGGCCCTGCACTGGGGGTGGAGCCTGCAACACAGGCATATGCCCTGACTGGGAATTGAACCAGGACCTCCTGGTTCATAGGTAGACACTCAACCATTGAGTCATGCTGGCCAGGGTACACTACTAAGATTTTAAATTAGCAATGCATGGACCAATTCTGTTTAGGTGAAATACAAAAATCAGTTAAGAGGCACCTGCATCCTAGGGAAGTGTGAAACCAGCTTCTTTGAATTCCATTGAAAAATGAGTGGTGCCCATTCTCCATACCCTCTCCCCCAGCACTGATAGGGCAACGGAGAAGAAAATCCCAATTCTCAGTTTCTTGTGGAAAAAAAGAAAGAAGACTGACTTTGCAGGAGGGTATCAAAGAGACAGATTTCTGTTTTGCCTGAATCTAGGGGACTCAGAGAATAAAACCGATAGTTTGAAATAACATGTATTACACTCACCATTCTCCTAGACAGATCACAAATCAATAAAAAGCAACAACTCCCAGCTGCTCTTTGTAGAGAGAAAATGTTGAAGCATGCGTCCAACATTGTAGCTTTTGTGGGAGAGGCTGCATTTTCAAATGGTTTTTGTATCCTTTGTCTCTGAATGCTGATGGGACCAGTATATTTCAGTTGCCTGGGAGCTAATGAGAACAAAAGAGAGAAGGTTTGTTTGTTTATGGCTTGCTCCTGCTCCAGAGGGCACTTGTTAGAGCAGACAGAAATTGATTAGCTTGCGAATTCTACATCCAGGGAAAAGAGTCTGCCAAGAGACTGGTTCCTGTCTTTCCCAAATCTAAGAGCTGAAATGAAAGTGTGCCAACTTAGGAGGCACTGAGAACAAAGGTAACTTTGGACTATTATGTACCAATGGACATGCCTGCCAGAGCCCTTCCCCCCTATATTACTATGGAGTGTTCATAAGAAAACGCCCACCTCCTGGCTCCCCCTCAGAAAGGGAGAGCTGAAGTTCACACCTAACATTCTAGCTACCCAAGGGGTTGCCTGAAGCCTGGTTTGTTTGTTTGTTTGTTTGTTTGTTTGCTTGTTATCCTTTTCTTATTGGATATACTGTACCTGATGATAGCACTCAGAATACTGTACATCCTGGGCGCCACTAAGAACAAAAGTGAGGTGGACTCTGGAGAGAGCAAGAGATTACAGGCTCCTAAAAAGAGAAAACTTAAAACCCATAAAATTGGAAATTTACAAGCCTTTGGCCGTGGAGCCATATCTACAGAAGACTATGAGAGGCTTTTAGCATGTCTAAGGGCTTGATCATCAAAGGTATTTTCCAAGATTGGGAGAGGTGGTTGCTTTTCCAAATGCACAGATAGAAACATAAAATTATGAGAAACACAAACAAATAGGGAAACATAGCTCAAAGTAATTAAATAAATATCTAGACATTAAATGTAAACAGAGGTCTATGAATTACCTAAAAAATAACTTAAGACAATCATCATAAAGATGCTCATCATGTTCAGAAAAATAAGGCATTAACAAAATGAAAATTTCAACAAAGAGGTAGAAAATAGTTTTTTAAAGATCCCCCCCCAAAAAAATTGGATCTCAAGGATACAATAACTGCATTGAAAAGTTCATCAAAGGGGTCTTAAAGAAAGGGTGGTCAAGCTGAAAAAGTAATAAGCAAGCTTTGATACAAGTCATTTGAAATTATCTAGTCAGAGGAATAAAAAGTCAAAAAGAATAGAGATATACAACAGTGCAACTGGCTCTCCCGCTCTCCCTCGTTGCTCTTGGTGGCTCTCAAAAAGAGCCTGCATAGTAATATATGATAACTAATATAATTGATAGAAACATATTTTTAACAAACTGTCCCCAAATCACAGATCGCTTTAATTGCATAGGTCAGCAAATTTTTTTTTTTTTTTAGCCTGTCCCCTTTTTTTTCCCTTCTCTGCCCTTGATAAAGTCATGCATTGCCCAGATCTCCCAATCCTAACACTAATTATCTTGGGGCTAAGAGTTCACATTTGAGACCTCAACCTCATTGCCCTATATTTACTCAAGAACACACCCAAGGTCAAGCTAATGACTGGTCCATGTCCAATTTTGGACAGGTCTGAACTGCCATTCTAGCGTTAGAGCTCTCTGTATAATTGAACGTTCTTTGTTATATCTACATCCATAACCCAACTGCTTCTGCCCTTTCCTGCATAAGATTGATTCCTAGAACAATCCCATATGAACTTTGCCACAAGATCTGTTCCCAGGGAAGCCTACCCTATGACATTCTCTTCATTATCATTAAATTAATTCTTAAAATATTCCAATTTACCTCACAGAGGGCTCAAAAATCTGCTACTTCTTTTCCCATCCTTACTGCTACAAAGATATACCAGACTCTTACCTTATTTTAACTGCTCTATCAACTTCCATTTATGTCTTCATTAAACCCATCTTTCACACTACTATCAAATAATCTTTTAAAATTTCAAATCATATCAAGCCATAACCAGTCTTAAAATATTTCAGCATTGTCTTTGCAGTTGTGGCGCAGTTGGTTGGAGTGTTGTCCTCTACACAAGAAGGTCATGGGTTTGATTCCTGGTCAGAGGAAATATCGATAGCTAGGATGCTGGTTCCATCCCTGGCTGGGGTGTGTATAGGAGGCAACCAATTAGGTTGATATATCTCTTATGATCTCTCTCTCTCTCTCTCTCTCTCTCTCTCTCTCTTCCCTCTCTCTCTTTTCCCCCTTGCTCACTATAAATTTCAGCATTGTTGTACTTCTAGAAAAAAAATCCAAAATCCTTAGGAAGACTCTATACTTCAGTAATCCTGGACAATTTGTAGTTTTCTGTGTATACAATACTCTTCTATTCCTCCACTGATTTATATATGCTCTTCTTTCAACTTGGAACTCCGGTTCATTTTGTGTATCTCTAAACTGATATGCATCCTCATATGCTCTTCTTTCAACTTGGAACTCCGGTTCATTTTGTGTATCTCTAAACTGATATGCATCCTCCAAGAACTGAATCAGTTTTTACCTCATTTGGGGAGAGTTCCACAAGCGCAGTTTCTCTCTCCTCATAGTACTGGTCCATATATTTGCTGCATAATTTGTTGCATTGTACTTTTTCTATTTACCATGTGAACTAAGCTTTGAGCTTCATACATGCATTGTTTTACCTATCACAGTAAAACAACATTAATCACATGAGATAACATTGTTTTATCTCTTATCCATGATGCCAGATTCTGTAAATAGCTGAAAGAAGTGGCATTAATTAGAGAAATGTCGCTGATGGGGCAAAACTTGCTCTACAATTCTATTTTATGACTATGAACTATTTTTGTGGAATATTCCATAATTTTCCACCAGAGGGGAAGAATTAAATGATTATAAACATAGAATATGTCCTGATAGATGTAATATTCATATTATTAAAATACATATTCTTAAAATAACTTTAAAGACAGTTCAAAGAAGCCTTAAATTCAGAAGGAAAAAAAAAAAAGACAAAGCTACAATTATTAATTAATTAATTTTCTCACTTAGTCTACCTGACTGAAGGGGTCCATTTGCCTGCCCAAACAGAAGTTTGTAGCCAAGAAAATAAGGGTTTATTAGGGAGATGGCACCATGCCTGGAGTCACATGTAGCTCATGCTCAAAGACCTGCCCCCTGATGGCTTCAGTAGGTGGATTTATATAGGGAAAAAATAAACAAACAAAAAAACCACACATTATTTATAGTGACTAATGAATTTAGGGTCATGGTTTCTACAGATTGGTTGGTACTAAGATATGGGGATGTTCTGTCCAATTTGCAAGAATTTTTTTCTGTGGTATTCTGCTTTCCTGGGTCCAGAGCTAAAAAACATCTGAGTCCAATATATTATGTTTAGTTTGATAAGAAAACTGTAGTCAACAGACTCAGGACTTTGTTAACCAGAACATCACTGACCTGAGGACTTGATCATTAAGCAAGAGAGAAGGAGGTGGTGAGAGATGGGTTAAGGCCAGTTTGAGTCAAAGGGAAAAAATCAAAATAAAAAGGCCAAATTAAAGAAAATTAGGTTTCTGTGCAGTTATAGTAGTAGTATTTCCTCTACTTTACACCTGGGGTATCTATGCCCATCAACATTGGCATTAGACGACTTTAAAGACTTGATCCAAGGAATTTGTGACTCTGAGTCAGAAACTCTCAGTACAGTTAGTTTTTCTAAAATTCACTTCACTTCATTAAATTCCAATACACTCAATGATATCTCTATTATAATTTAAATTATTTCATTATTTCCTTTAGAAAAATCATACTTTTCATGAGTTTCTTGTCTTTGATTGATTGCTTTCCCTTTTTTTGTTCTCAAGTGCTTGATCAACTGAGCATGTATCCCAGGTGTTTTGATAACTAAAGAACACATCAACATATTAATAACAAACACAATAGCTGGAAATTATCCATCTGATTCAGAATCTATTTGTCTGTAAAGTTATTAGACTGCTGCAAAATATTATGAAAACAAGTTGTCAAATTTCATAAGGAAATCTGGTCAACTATTGGCTGCCAACAGTACAAGAATTGATGACATTTCCAAAAATAGACCATTTTACAAAAAAAAAGAGCCATACAGTCCTGCACTTAAAGTAAAAGGAGACTAGCATGGGAGATACAACCAAGCAGATAATAGCAGTTTGACATGTTGGAGTGAACTGGTGATGGATTATTTTGTGGCCATTTTCTGGATATACATTATTATAGAGATATTATATTCAGGGTGTTGCCACTTGGTTTAATCATTGTAGGCAGAAATAATATGGAGGAAAAGGCTGTTCAGATAAAAAAAAACTGAATTTTGTGTGGAAATAAAAAAACTTCCTTTTGAATATGAAAATTAAAACATTTTATAAATATTTAACATGTCAAGTTTACTTATTTAGATATTTTACTATATTATGAATAAAACTGAAATTTATACCTTAAAAGAAAACATATAGAATGAATAGAAACTTTATACAGTGCCCTATGGTCAGCTGTAACCAGAAAGTAAAGCAATAAATCCATTTTTTAAATCTTGGCATTTAAAATTTCCTTTAATTTTACAAGTGTTATTTGTAAATATTCTCTATAGCTTTTTCTGATAAATTAATTTTCTTGAACACACCTTACTGAGAGCTGACCAATAGGCTGAGTTTATAATTATTAATTAGAATAGATCATGAATCACTGAATAACTTAGGTATGTATTGTTCAGCATATTGAGGTCAGTTCAGGGCTGCTTGACCTATATGCTGGACTAATCAGACCTCTTACACAGGTCATTCTCAGGTTTATTGCCCTGAAAATCAGAATAGGCAAAGTCTTTTAAATGGAAGTGCAAACTTCCCTGGTGTCTAGCTAGGTCTCTTTCCTATTAATGCAAATAGAACACTTTATATGTCTAAATTATTTCCACCAAATAAGGTGTTCTGTCTTGCCCAGAAGTATCAAGCTGATGGTAGTTAATACCTATTGCATAAGAAGCACACAGAGTTTGAGGAAAGAATGGGGAAACAGCTTAATGAGAATTTACATTTTGTGTATAAAAATTGCTATTCCTATTTCTAAATGGTTCTTACTCTTAGTTTTTATCCTACTTAATTGTCAGGCCAGGAGAGCTGTATCTAATATAAGACTTACATTTTGGGAGGAATAATAGTTGAAATAGACTAGTAATAATATCCCAGTAAAGTGCATTACTTTATAAATTTACACTGGATTTACATTTGTATTAATATTTGCCTAATTTAGTTAAAAATTTGTCTTTTTAAATATATATATATTTTATTGATTTTTTACAGAGAGGAAAGGAGAAGGATAGAGAGTTAAAAACATCAATGAGAATCATTGATCAGCTGCCTCTTGCACACCCCCTACTGGGGATGTGCCTGCAACTAAGGTACATGTCCTTGACCAGAATCGAACCCAGAACCTTTCAGTCTGCAGGCTGATGCTCTATCCACTGAGCCAAACTGGTTTCGGCTAAAAATTTCAGTCTTTTTCCATGGTTTTCAAAAAGATAAAAAATATATATTTATATAATTTCCTAATATTTATTTTCTTTATTCCATCCATCAATTTATATATGGCCAATTTAAATTTTTATGTTAAGATTTTAGGCATCTTAAAAATTGACAATTATAAAAAGTGTTATAAATAAAAAATAGTACTTGGCTTCTGTGAAGATAAAAGCTTGTGAAAATATTTCTGTGCAATAGTAGAAATTTAAAGTACTATTTGAAAACTTTCAGTCACAGAATTTTCTATGATGTTACATTGATACTTCTGCTTGGACAGTGATAACTTAGAACTTTGTTTTACTTCCATAAAAAAACTTTATATATATTATATATATATATATATATATATATATATATATATTCAGAAATTTATTTTTTTAAATATATTTTATTGATTTTTTACAGAGAGGAAGTGAGAGGGAATGAGAGTTAGAAACATTGATCAGCTGTCTCCTGCATACTTCCTTCTGAGGAAGTACCTGCAACCAAGGTACATGCCCTTGACTGGAATAGAACCTGGGACCTTTCATTCCTCAGGCCAATGCTCTATCCACTGAGCCAAACCAATTTTGGCAAGATTTATTTATTAGATTACCAAAAATCTGTTTACTTTCTCACCTATTTTAAAAATATAAATAGAAAAACTTAATTTTAGATGCTTTATGTCTCATAAACATATTTGTTATGATTGTTACCAACAGTAATATCATGTTAATTTATTATATCAAACTAGAGGCCTGGTACACAAAATTCATGCATGGGGAGAGGGGGGCTGTCCCTCAGCCCAGGCTGCTCCCTCTCCAATCTGGGACCCCTCCAGGGATGTCAAACTGCCGGTTTAGGGATTGAGCCTAAACCGGCAGTTGGACATTCCTCTCACAATCTGGGACTGCTGGCTCCTAGCCACCCTGCTGCTAGCCAGATTGACACCTAACTGCTGGCCTGCTGGCCCAATCACCCCCAACTGCCCTCCTCTGCTGGCCATCTTGTGATGACATAGGGGTGGCCATCTTGTGGTGGCCATCTTGAGATGATGTGGGGCAGCCATCTTGTGACATGAGGGAGTGAGGTTTGATTTGCATATTACCTTTTTATTGTTTAGGAGGATTGGCAGTGAATTGATTTAGAACATGAAACTAGAACCAGCAGTTGCACACCCATTGATTTTTGGCAGCTGGAAATTGAACAGCTGAAAGACATGACATTTTGAAGCAGGCATGGAAGAGCAAGAATATTTGGCACAAGCTGATCAGTTTATAACAATAGTATGGCTTTCTGAGTCACTTCTGCATGGTATAAACACAATATTATGGTTGGTGGTGAGAAAATAACTATATGTATTTCAGTGTTAATCTTTTGAATTCAAATTTAGCACTTTCAAATATTACATAGAATATTTGAAATATCTCTTCCAAATAAATCAAAGCACAGAAAAATAGTGTAATTTAAAAAAAATGTCAATTTGTGGTCACCAAGTAAGTCCTATCTTCCCTAAGCCAAGGATACAAGAGTAAATGGTTTACAATCCTTCTCCCCAGGTAGAGGGTAAATAGCTTAAGTCACCCTACACTCAGGGAGGCAGATAACAGAAATCTAATTAGTGCCGTTTGTCAACCACACCAAAGGACAGACAAATCAAGAGACTAAATCTTATTTTAGTACATTAGCATAAAGTTGATGAATATTCTGTTGGTTATTCCTAAGGCCTCCCTTAAACACCTCGCCTTTAAAGTCGCAGGGCTCTCCCTCCAAGGAGCCAATCTTTCCCCCTCTCCTCTCCTCTCCCCCCCTCTCCTCTCCCCCCCTCTCCTCTCCCCCCCTCTCCTCTCCCCTCCCCTCCCCTCCCCTCCCCTCCTTTCCCCTCCCCTCCCCTCCTCTCCTCTTCTCTCCTCTCCTCTCCTCTCCTCTCCACAGGCATGTATCCTGTAACCTGTAAGGCACACCTTTACATATGCAACCAGGGCGGAAATAGGCAGCAGCAACTGGTCCCGTATTAACTCCCTGAACCTGTCTCCAAGGCCCCCTAAGCTCTGATTTCCTAGTGAGATAAAGCAGTCCAACCTAGGTTCTCCTTTGCTTCTTCTATGCCCTCCTTGTTTCACTTTCCTAAGTATGTGTTTTCTGAGGTCAGAAATTCTTGCTTGTTTTTCTACACTTTTTTTTTTTTTTGAAATATTTTCCTCAAGAAGATAGGAACAGAGGTTTCCTCATCTCCAGGGTAACAACAGTGTCTCCAGGTTGTGTGCTTGACAATAAAATGTCAACATTTAGCAAAAAGCCATTTAACTAGTGAGAGGGTTAACTTGAGACACAGGCAGACAGGGCAGGTCCAGTGGAAACAAAGGCAGGTGGAGCACAGGCAGGGGCAGACACTGAAGTTTGAGTAGCCTGACCACAGGAACCAAGCAAACAGAAATAATAAAATGTTTCTGGATGCAAAGCTGGAGGCATGAGAAAACAAGGGAGGGCCTGCAGCAACAAGGGGTGCTGCATAGAAACAGAAAGATCAGCCTAGGAACAGAGAAAGAACACACAGAAATGGAAAGTTCAGGCCCGTTGCTGAGCAAAAACACTGAGGGAATCAGTCAGGTGATGACACAGGTAGACACAGAGCAGGCTTGTAGCAAACATATCACCCTGGACTACAAGTTTTAACATGAAGCCCATGATTGGGTTCCCCTTTTTTTGAGGAGAGTCTGAATCTGCTTGTAATGAACTTTCACACTTTTGCTTAAATCTTCTAGTCTGCAGAGCTCATTCTTCCAAGTGGAGAGACAGGGCCCTGGGAAAAACACCTCTGCTCACAGTTTCAGTTATCACTATTAACAGCAATAGAATGCCTTAGAATTTATCCAATGCACTTACTATTTCTTATTCAGAGCTTAATTGATTTTTAAAAAATTCTTTATTGTTTAAAGTATTACATAAGTCTCCTTTTTCACCCATTGACCTCTCCCCAGCTGCCCCCATCCACCAGCACGTGCCAGCACCATCCCAAGTATGTGTCAATTGGTTATGCTCATATGCATGCATACAAGTTCTTTGGTTGATCTCTTACCCCCTCACCCCTCACTTATCCTCATAGGTTGTACTGTCTGCTTGATGCTTCAGTGACTCTGGTTCTGTTTTTGCACATCACTTTATATTGTTCATTATATACTACTAATGAGTGAGATCATGTGATATTTATCATTCTCTGATTGGCTTATTTTGCTTAACATACCAATCTTTAGTTCTATCCATGCTGTCACAAAAGGTAAGAATTCCTTCTTTTTTACACAGCATAGTATTTCATTTTGTACATGTACCACTGTTGCCTAATCCACTCATCTGCTAATATGCACTTAGGCTGTTTATAAATCCTAGCTATTGTAAATTGTGCTGCTATGAACATAGGGGTGCATATATCATTTCTGACTGGTGTTTCTGTTTTCTTGGGATATATTCCTAGAAGTGGGATTACTGGGTCAAATGGAAGTTCCATTTTCAGTTTTTTGAGGAAACGCCATAGTGTTTTCCACAGTGGCTGCACCAGTCTGCATTCCCATCTGCAGTGTAAGAGGGTTCTTTTTTCTCCTCATTCCACACTTGTTTGTTGATTTGTTGAGCATAGCCATTCTGACAGGTTTAAGATGCTACCTTATTACTGTTTTGATTTACATCTCTTGAATGATTAGTGACTTTAAGCATGTTTTCATATGCCTCTTGACCTTCTGTATGTCCTCTTTCCAAAAGTGTGTATTTAGGTCCTTTGCCCATTTTTTTAAATTGGATTGTTTATCTTCCTTTGTTAATTTGTATAATTCCCCATAAATTTTGGAGAGTAAACCTTTATCAGAGATAGCATTGGCAAATATGTTCTCTCATGGAGTGAGCTTTCTTGTTGTGTTGTTGATGGTTTATTTTGCTGTACAGAAGCTTTTTATTTTTATGTAGTCCCATTTGTTATTTTCTCCTTAGTCTTCATTGGCCTAGGAGCTGTGTTTGTAAAGACATTGCTAAGAGAAATGTCTGCTATTTTGCTGCCCATGGCTTCTTCTAAGATTTTTATGGTTTCCTGTCTTCTGTTTAAGTCCTTTAACCATTTTTGGGTTTATTTTTGTCAATGGTGTAAGTGTGTGTTCTACTTTCATTTTTTTCATGTATCTGTCCAATTTTCCCAATACCATTCATGAAGAGACTATCTTGACACCATTGTATGCTCTTGCCTCCTTTGTCAAATATTAATTGAGCATAATGGCTTGGGTCTATTTCTTGATTCTCTGTTTGGTTCCATTGGTCTAAAATAGCAGAATTTTTTTGTTTGTTTTGTTTGTTTGCTTTGTTTTGGGGTAGTCTTGCATTGAGTGCTTTATGTTTATCAGAGTTATATCCTCTTATTGTATCAAATGCTTTAGTATTATGAAGGCCTTATTTAACTCTTATTATGGCCGTTACTTTGAGGTCTATTTTGTCAGATATAATTATTGCTACCCCAGCTTTTTTTTTTTTTTTTTTTTTTTTTCATTTCCATTTCCCTGAAATATATTTGTCCATTCTTTCACTTTCAATTTGTGTGAGTATCTTGTTCTGAAGTGAGTCTCTTGTAGACAGCATATATATGGGTCATGTATTCTTATCCATTCAGCCACTTGATGCCATTCTGTTTATATTTAAAATTATTATTGATAGGTACTTGTTTGTAGCCATTTTTATATTTTGCACCTGTGTTCCTTCTTCTTCTTCTTCTTCTTCTCCTCCTTCTTCTTCTTCTTCTTCTTCTTCTTCTTCTTCTTCTTCTTCTTCTTCTTCTTCTTCTTCTTCTTCTTCTTCTTCTTCTTTTTTATAACAGTCCTTTTAGCATTTCTTGCATTGCTGGCTTGGTAGTGATAAACTCCCTTAGCCGTTTTTTTTGTTTGTTTGTTTGTTTTTCCTGTGAAGCTCCTGATTTCCCCTTCAATTGAATGATTGCTTCGCTGGGTACAGTATTCTTGGATTTAGTCCCTTATTTGCAACACTTTGTATACTTCCTTCCATTCCTTTCTGGCCTAATGTGTTTCTGTTGAGAAATCATTTGATAATATAATGATAGATCCTTTCTACATAACTTTCTGTCTCTCTCTTGCAGGCATTAAGATTCTCTCTTTGTTATTAACATTTGCCATTCTAATTATTATATGTCTTGGTGTGTATCTTTTGGGCTTCATCTTATCTGTGACTCTCTGTGCTTGTGTAATTTTTTTTCTCCTCCAAATCAGGGAAATTTTCTGACATTATTTCTTCAAATAGTTTGTCTAAACCTTGGTCCTCTTTTTGTCTTTCTGGAAGCCCTATTATACATGTGTTGATTCATTTTATGTTGTTCCAAAGCTCCCTCAGGCTCTCCTTCTGCCTTTTGATTTTTTTTTCCTCCATTTCCAATTCAGATTGGCTATATTTTGCTTCCCTGTCCCCTGATTTGCTAATTCTGTCCTTTGTTTCCTCTAGTCTGTTGTTGAAAGCTTCCATGGTGGCTTTTATTGTATCTATATCACTCTTTATTTCTTACTGATCCTTACATAGGTTATTGATTTTCTCATCCATCCTGTTTACGAATTGTATGCTCCTTATTCTGAATTATTTTTCTGACATATTAATTGACTCTCATATAGTTCCTTTTCTGATGATGCCTCCTTTTCTTTTCTTTGTATTTTTTTTTTATTCTGTCTCCCCATTTTTGCCATATCTTTCTGGCCCTGCGCAACCTGCTTGGGGTCGAAGGGGTTGAGGTCCCTCACAGTTCAATGGTTCCGGACTAGCTACCTCTGGGGGCTGAGACTGTCTTGAATTTCACAACTTTGTTATCTTTGCTCTGAATTATACACCCTTTTCCCATTGTTCTGGTCCTTTAATTATCCATTTCTCAGGGTTGGTGGGGGGCAGACTCACAGTACCCCTGGTGTGAGACTCTCTGTGAGGTCCCAGAGCCCTCTGGCATGCAGTTCACTATACTGCTCCAGCTCCTAAAACAGGATAGTGCACTAGTCCCTCTGGCAGGTCACTTGCAGCATGGACCTATGACCTTTGGTTTGGCCCACCAAGTCACTCCAGCAGCTTTGACCTGGATTGTGGGTAGGTGTGCACCAGGTGACATTTCTATCTGTGCTGGGGGCAAGGGTGTGCACCAGCCAAAGGCTCTGCCTATGCTGATGGCAGAGCACCCACCAGCTCAAGGATTTATCTCTGCTGGGTGTGTAGCACTCACTGGTCTGCAGCTATGTCTCTGCCAGAGTGGGATGCACCCCAGCCAAAGGGTTTATCTCTGCTGGTGGTGGTGCATGATCTATCTATGGTGGGGGCTGGGCACTTTCTCTGTGAGGGGTCTGTTTGCCAGGGGAGCACACTCAGTCTGTGCAAGGGGTAGCGTACTTGCCCTGTGAGGGCTTTGCCTAAGCTGGTGCTGGAGTGCACTCAGTCTGCCAGGGTAAGATACTCACCTGGCTAGGACTCTAGACAGGGGTGTAGGACACACCTGGCTGAGCTTCTGTATTGGGATCAGGGATGGAGTGGGGAGTGAGGAACCCATGGCTTGCACTTACAGCACAAGGACCAGAAGTATGGGGTCCTGGGATGCTGAGTTTGGGCTCTGGTTAGGAGGCTCAGCTACAAAGATCTGTCTGATGCATTCTCACTGAAGATGTCCAGAACCCACATTGCGGTAATGCATTGTTCATTGCTAGCACACGGTGGGTGGTGGTCCCACACTGGTTATGGCTGGCAGGCAGCACTCTGAATAGATCCAGGGGTGCCGAGATGAATTTCCAAGATGTTGATTCCTCTCTCTATCTGTGGGCGGGTGCTCAGTTGTGCGGTCACCGACTGAAAATGGCGGCACCTGCAACCTTTCTAGAGACTGTATTGCAGTGGCCTAGAATGGACCCACAGTATCTCAGAGGTACGGCAAGGAACCTGGGTGATGACAAGCATCACATCAGCTTTGACCTTTTCACTAACCTTCTCCTCTCCTCCAGCATGTGTTTCAGTAAGCTGCAAGCTCTCAGGAGGAAGAAGGTTGGGAATCAATGGATGATAAGCTATACTAAAACCGTGACCAAGGAACAGCCAGGTGGAAGAGATGCATAGGGTGGAGTTGGGGAAAGGGTAGAGAGAGCTTTCATGTCTCCTCAGAGCGTGCCAGTCTCCCCAAAGCTCTACATATTCAACAACCCAGCGATGTTTATTCAATATACTAGAGGCCTGGTGCACAAAATTCGTGCACTAGGGGGATGTCCCTTAGCCCATCCTGCACCCTCTCCAATATGGGACCCCACAGGGGATGTCCAACTTGCTGGTTTAGTCCTTATCCCACAATCCAGAACTGCTGCCTTCCAACTGCTCACCAGCCTTATCACCTGCCAGCTGGGTCGCTCACAACTGCCCTTCTCTGCTGGCCTTACTGCCCTCCCCTGCAGCCTGGTTACCACCAACTTCCCTACCCTGCCAGCCCATCACCCCGAATTGCTCTCCCCTGCTGACCTGGTTGCCTCCAACTGGCCTCCCCTGGAGGCCAGGTCACCTCCAACTGCCCTCCTCTGCTGGCCATCTTGTGGCAGCCATCTTTGACCACATGTGGGCAGACATTTTTGTGTAAGGGCATGAGGGTCAATTTGCATATTACCTTTTTATTATATCGGATAACTTTTTAAAGTAGTTAGTTGGTATCAGCCTATGCAAATGAGACAGGCTAGTGGGCCAGGACAGATAGTTAAATTGATACAGACAGTTAAACATGCAGTTTGCAGTCATCTAGTAAATCTAGACAACAATTTGCAGCCACCTAAAGAAAGGACACTTAAGAATAAGTGGTTTACATTTCTCCCCAACCAGAGGATAAATATTAATAGCTTAAATCATGCTATCAGGGAGATAGAAAGTAGAAATCTAATTAGTTCCATTTGCCAACCACACCCAGGACAAATAAAGTGAATGGAATAAATCTAAGTTTGGCACATCAGCATAAAGCTGATGAATACTCATTCTATAGAGATCTTCTACAAGTCCCCCTTTTCTATGATTTCTTAGTGTAGTAAATCAAAGCAGCCCAACTAGGCTCATTTTCCCACTTAGTTTTTCTCCTCTTGCTTCTTCTATCCTAGGCCCTTCCTTGTTTCTCTGTCCCCAGGTTTAATAAACATCCTCTAAAATTCACATGGACTCATGTGAAATATGATATTTCCTGCATGAAGCAGAGAACCCGCCTACCACCAGGCAGGCCTAGCAGCCTCACTCAAGACCAGGTCTCCATTCTTGTGAAACAGATTGGAATAGAAATCCAGAGTGAGAATACTAAGAACAGGTAAAAGGTGAGACTGAACTGAGGCTGAAAGATAAAAAAAAATTAACAACCTGACCAGATTGATGTCTTCACACAGTAAGAGAATAAAGATTCTTTAAGAAAATGCTGAGTCATCTAGTAAAGTTTCAATTATGTCAGGTCAGCTTATGGAGTAAAATACAGAATAATATTCTTAGGGGGAAAAATGATAAGAAAAGGTGTTTAAAATTTAAAAAGATGTTTGCACTTAAATAGACAGGACTCAGCTAGATGAAACAAATGATAACAATGTCAGCATAAACAAAGTCATAGGAAGAAAGCAAAAGGAAATTCAATAATTTTCACTAACTTGGAAGCAAAAACAAGTAACAAAAGTAGAATTTCCATCTAGCTTACTGGTAAACAGACTGGTAAAGAGACTGGTAAACATACTGTAGGGGGGGGCTGCCACAGGTCCTGGAACACAACTAGAAACCTCCTTAGACATGCAAAAAGCCCTGTACCAGAGGTGGAAAGGTAGGGTTGGGTGAGGAGGGGATTCCTATACTCAATACATGTGCAATAAGAATTAGATGAAACTTTTGGGCATGTTTAATGGGAGTCAGTGTGACAAAGTGGAGGGGCAGGGCCTAGAGTGGGAATAATCAAAAAGATAATTTTATTGGCAAAAGAGCATAAGTCCCCATTAGAATTTCCTGGGATAAGGGCCCAATCCATGCCCTTGGAACATTAGAAATTTGGACTAATTTAAATAGTTCTTTGTCCTTTGCTTAAACCAAGAAGATATATGGAGAATTAACAAAAGCCTTGGGGCAATATTTCTAGAACTGCTCCCCCTATAGGTCCCCTAGGGTGTATTAACTCCCCTAATTAACAATAAAATCTAACCATCAGGTTTAAACTTCTCCACACATTGCAAAAGGACCTATTTAACACACCTGCAACAACAATGGTAAAGTAAATCCTAATATATAAAACCCCTAGGCTGTAATGACTAGTAAAGACTGAGGCTCAACCAACCGGAAGTCAGTCCTGCAGTCAGCACTAAGTTGATAGGGCCAGAGTTGCTGACTGGCGTAGAAACTGACCAATCAGAACCCAACTGGCCAGCAGAGGCGGGAAATTGGAGGCAAGTTTAGGCTGGCAGGGGAGGGCTGATGGGGGTGAGATCAGGCCAGCAGAGGAGAGCTATTTGGGGCAACCAAGCCAGCAGGGGGAGGCAGTTGTGGGCGAGATCAGTCCAGCAGGGGAGGGAAGTTGGGGGCAATCAGTCAGGAAGGCAGAAGAATTAGGGGCAATTAGGCAGGCAGGCAGAGGCAGTTGGGAGTGATCAGTTAGGCAGGCAGGTGAGAGGTTAGGAGTCGGCAGTCTCAGATTGCAAGATTGGTCCCCAATTGGAGAAGGTGAAGGCTGGGCTGAGTGGACCCCCACATCCGTGCAGGAATTTCATGCACTGGGCCACTAGTAATAAAAAATTAAAAAAAATAAGTAAAGAAAATTAAACTATGGACCACGAACAACCTTATAAAAGTAGAATTACCTATTTAATCTAATTAACTTCCATCTAGACTGTTTCATGAGTTAAATAAAGGGTGTAGTACCTTCCTGGCCAGTGTAGCTCAGTTGATTGAACATTGCCATGTGCACAAAAAGTCACTGATTCCATTACCAGTCAGGGCATATATCCAGGTTTTGGGTTCAATTGCTAGTTGAAGTGCATACAAATGGCAACTGATAGATATTTTTCTTACACTTCAATCTCTCTCTCTCTCTCTCTCTCTCTCTCTCTCTCTCTCTCTCTCTTTTTCTCTTCTCTCTTTCTCTCTCTCTCTCTAAACAACAAAACATATTAAAAAAGAATATAGATTCATTTAATCTCATCACTATTACAGTTTAGTCTGGGTCTTACTTAATGAAAGTGCCATTGTTAATTCAAATTAATATTGATTATTACATTTAGTCATTGTAAATTGTGTGTCAAGTACTCTGCTTAGTGCTTTAAATAAGTCATGTGACTTTCCTTACATTAAAAAAACCTACAATTCTTATATTGATATTTTAAATATTTTCACTGTATAGATTAGAAAACAGCCCCAGTGAATTTAATAAGAATGATTATTACCTTAAAAATTGCCCAAAATAATTAAAGAAAAGTAGTTAACAACATCTTATTGAATGGGATATTTTGTAGTCAGTCACTAAAATAGCTACAAATTGCCTGTAAAAATATGACAGAAAGGCTTGTTGCATTTTGTGGGGGGGAAAAGTACTCATTATTATATGTAGAATATAGATATAATTTTCTAAAAATTCTTAACTATAAAGATCTATGCATATAAAAATCTTAAATATAAACTATATACTATAAAATTAGTAATATATCCTTGTGAGTTGTTGGATTATAATTATTTTAAGTGAAAAAACATAGCTAATTATTAACTCTGCTGATAAATTTCCATTAGTAATCTTAGTTATTTTTCTTTTATTTATACCCCTGAAGTATTCCAGATGATTTCAATGATCTCAAGAAGTTGGCAGATATTTTGAAAATAAATAAATATTACTTAAACTCTTTTAAGAAATATCCTGCTATATTGCATATGACTCTGACAGGGACTTTCAAAATAAAATAATGATAAAAATGATGACCATAGATTTCTAATCTGTAGTGTTTCTAAATAATTATTTGTCCATTATTATACTGTAATATGTTTTTGAACTTATTGATTCAGTTGTTCAAAACACTTTTATTGAGTGTCTTATGTGTTCGGAAACAGTGTTGAGACCTAGAGATAAAAATGAAGAGACACTTTTCAGTCTAGAGGAGTTCATTGTCCAGTGGGATTAATTAGAGTTAAAAAAAAAAGGCTTTAACCCAGATGTTGAATCTTTGAGTCTATTAATACTTTGTATGGATTATTTATTGATATTTTCCTAACACATTAATTATACTGCTTCTTTCTAAATATTGAGCAACTTATTAAAATTATAAGCAACATTTATCTTGATGACTTTTTAAAAATTTCATTCAAGATTATTGTGCTCCCAGTGCACCCTGTATTTTAGGCTCTAGGGATGCAGATATAAATAAGACATATTTGAAGATTTGAGGTATCAAAAAATAACTAGTAATCAAGGTTTGATTCCACAGAGAGCAATAAACAAAAAAAAATGTTTAATAATGTTCAATATAAAGAGTAAAATTGAAATGCACAAAAAGCTGATCTACTCCCCCTCAATAGTAAGTATTTTTAAATATTACTCAGTGTATTGTGTTTCAACATCATATTATCTTAATTTAAAATGTATTCAGATACATGATAAAATTTGCATAATATGAAGCATTTCATCTCTTTAATTCTCATAAAATTCATTCATGGAAGCAATAAAGAAAAACAAGCAAACAAAAAAAATTGATATGGTCAGGACAGAGACAACTAAAAAAATAAATAAACTGACAAATATACTTTGAGTAGAAACCGGTTTGGCTCAGTGGATAGAGTGTCAGCCTGAGGACTGAAAGGTCCTGGGTTCAAATTCTGGTCAAGGGCATGTACCTTGGTTGAGGGAACATCCCCAGTAAGGTGTGCAAGAGGCAGCTGATCGATGATTCTCTCTCATCGATGTTTCTAACTCTTTATCCCTCTCTCTTTCTCTCTGTAAAAAAATCAGTAATATATATATATTTGCATACCTTTCAAAGTGTATATATATATACACTTTGAAAGGTATGCAAATTTTATAGCAAACAAAGAACTGGGAATTCAAATAAATAAATTAATTAACTTATCAAACTATGAGAAATAGTTCTAAATAGCACTAAATGATCATAATATGTGGTGGGTAAAAAAAAAAAAGGACATTGCATGGAAGATGTTTGTGATATAATTAGTGTATCTATAATAATTGTTGGAGGGCAATTTATCAAGATGGAGAAAAAGCTTTAATATTGGATGAACCCTAAGACTAATAATTCTATCTTTATGAACTTTCTGAAGATAATAATGTTTCAAGATACAGGGACAAGGATATTCCTTAAAGAGTAATATTCATACTAGAGGCCCAGCACATGAAATTCTTGCCTGAGGGGATGTCCCTTAGCCCAGCCAGAACCCTCTTCAATCTGGGACCTCAGAAGGGATGTCCAACTGCCTGTTTAGACCCATGGGATCAGGTCTAAATGAGCAGTCAGACATCCTTTTCGAAATCCAGGACTGCTGGCTCCAAACTGCTCATCTGCCTGCCTGCCTGATTGCCCCTAACTGCTTCTGCTGCCAGCCTGATCACCCCTAACCACTTCCTTGCAATTGGAATAATCAGTATTCCATCTCCTTAGGTGAGAGAGAGTGTTTGGCTTGTTTACTCAACTATTTTGAGGTTGATTCACATTTCTGCATGTAACAATTTTTTAAAATTAATATTTCATCATACAAATGTTGATTAAATATTTTGTTAATCAGTTCACAATGTTTTATTAATTCACTACTTGAAAAATATTTATGCTGTTAAAAACTTTTACTATAACCATTAGAAACTAGAGGCCGAGTGCACAAAATTTGTGCACTTGGGATAGAGGTCCCTCAGCTAGGCCTGCTCCCTCTTGCAGTTTGGGAGCCTGGGGGACAGGGGTGGGGGGGTTGGAGAGAAGCAAGCCTAAGCCGGCTGTTGGACATACTTAGTGCTGCTGAGAAGGTGAGAGAAGCTCACACCACCACCACTGTGCTTGTCAGCCATGAGCCTGGCTTTTGGAGCTCATTGAGTACCAAGGGGCAGCTCTTGCATTGAGTATTTTCCGCTGATTGTCGGTGTGCATTATTGCAAGTCATTCCACCGTTTGCTCAATTTGCATATTAGCCTTTTATTATATAGGATAAATTCTTTATAGAATTATATATAATAATCTTTCTGTGGGCAGTCTTTCATTTCTCTTAAATAAAACCTAGTAATGTAATTCCAGTCATATGCTAATCATAGGTTTCATTTTTACAACACTTCAAACTGTTACCTTATCTTTTACGCAAAATGGTTGCACTACTTTAGGTGTATGAGCACTCTAATAGGCTACATCTTCACTTCCACTTGTTTTCTATGGCTTTTATTAACTAGAATTTAAACCATTTTATTAGGCATATAATGGTATATCATTGTGACTCAATTGACATTCCCTAATGACTAATGATTTTGCATAATTATTTGATCCATATAACTTCTTTGGTAAATGTCTGATTAAATCTTCTGCTCATTTAAAAAAATATATGTTGCTTCTTTTCATCTGATTGAGTTTTGTGAGTTCTTTATATATTCTGAATATAAGTATATTATCAGATTCATTACTTGAAATATTCACTCTATAGTGTGCTTTTCATTTCCTTAACATTGTTTTTGAGGAACATTTTTTAATATTTAATAAGAATAATTTTTATTTTTTCTCTTTGTTGATGATGTTGTGTCATATAAAAATATTGGCTAGTAAAATGTCACAAAAAATTTCCTATCATCTTTTCTTCTAGAAATTTTATAGTTGTGGCTTATACACTATTTGTTGAAAAGACCATTCTTTATCCACAGAAATGCATTTTCAGTTTTGACAAATATCAACTGATCACATATCTATGGGTCTACTTTTGAATTCTCTATTCTGAACTATGGATCTAGTTCTGAACTCTATATTGATCTATTCCTGCCAGTACCACATTTTATTGATTGTTATAAGTTTATAATGCATCTTCCAACTTTACTATGTTATAAAAGCTCTTTTGGCTACTGTATTAGTCAGGGTTCTACAGAGAAACAAAACTGACAGTGTGTGTGTGTGTGTGTGTGTGTGTGTGTGTGTGTGTGTTTTGACAAGTCCCGAAGTCAGTATATTGAGACTGCAAGCTAGCAACTCAAAGGCTGGCAGGCTTGATATCCCTGGAGAGCTGATATATCACTTTGAGTTCTGAAGCAGAAAAAAGTCGATATCCTGGTTATAAGTAGTCAGGCAGAATTCTCTCCTACTTGAAAGAAAGTCAGCCATTGTGTTCTATCCAAGACTTCAACTGATTGGATGAGACCCATCCATATTATGAAGAATGATCTGTTTTGCTCAGTCTAACAATTATAATGTCAGATTCATTTGCAAACACTCCCATGCAGAAGCAGCCTCAATAATATTTGGTGGCTATCTGGACATTCTGTGGCCCAGTCACATTAACCTAACCATAAACCTAACCATCGGACCTATCGTAGGTCCTTTACATTTCAACATGACTTTCATTGGGTTGAGTTATATAAAAATTCCTGTTGGAATTTTTATTGGAATTGTATTGAATCTGTAGATCAGTTTAGGAACAATTGAAATAAACATATTGGATCTCTTGATGTATAAATAGTGTATATCTTACCATTTATTTAGGTCTCCTATAATTTCTTAATGTTTATATTTTTCAGTTCATAGTTCTTAGATTTATATTGTTTGAATTATGTCTATGTAGTTTGTATTTTTTATGCTACTATAAGTAGCACCACTTACTCCTACTATTTATAATTACTCTGTGTGTCTCTCCTTCATATAATTCTTAACAGAGGTTATTCAATTTTATCAATTTTCTGAAAGAAACATTTGTTTTCACTGAGTTTTTTGTTGTTGCTGTTTTCTGTATCTCTGATTTCTACTCTGATCTTTAGTATTCCCTTTCATTTGTTTACTTTGTGGTCCAACTGCTCTTCTTTCTCTAGTTTCTTAAGGTAATATCAAGCACACAGTCATTAGGAATCTTTATACTATTCTAATTTAGAAGTTTATTGCTATAATTTTCCCTTTAAGCTTTAGCTGCATTCAATAAATTAGGATGTTGTGTTCTCCTTTTCACTAAGTTGAAAGTATTTCTAAATCTCCTTTTATTTTTAATTTGCCCATGTTTATTTAGAAGTATGCTGTTTAATTTTCAAATGTTTGAAATTATCTTTTAATTATTGATTTTTAATTAATTCCTTCATGGTCACAGAATAGTGTACTATTTGAATCCTTTTTAATTATTTGAGCTTTGTTTTATAGCATAAAATAGAATGCATGTTCTTCATAAATGTTTTATTTATCCTGAAAAAGAAGGTGCATTCTGTTATTATTGAATAAAATGTTCTATAAATATCATTATAACAAACTTATTTAATAGTGTTGCTCAATTTTTTCAAATCTTACTGGTTTTCTTATCTATTTGTTGATATCTACAAGTACCATTATGGGTTTATCAATTTTATCTTTCAGCTTTATCAGTTCGTGCTTAAGTATTTTAAATCTTTCTTAGTAGGTGCAAAAAGATCTATGATTAAGCTGTTTGTTTTTATTATTTCATCCTCTTGTCATTGTATAATTACTCTCTTTATCATTTGCTCTGAAATCTACTTTGACATTAATAAAACCACCTCTTTTTTTTAAGATATATTATAGTATGTATAGTACATCTTTTCCATTATTTTACCTTTAATTTTTTATAGTTATATATAGAGGCCTGTTGCATGAAATTCATGCATGGGGGGTTGTCCCTCAGACCAGCTTGAACTCTCTCCAATCTGGGACCCCTTGAAGATATCCCTCTCACAATCCAGGACTACTGGTCCACTCACCTGCCTGCCTGTCTAATTGCCCCTAACCACTCTGCCTGCCAGTCTGATTGATGATTGATGCCTAACTGCTGCCCAGATTGCCCGATTGCCTCCAACTGCCCTCCCTGCTAGACTGGGGGACTGAGGCTGGATGAGACTGGATGTGGGAACTGAGTTAGGTGGGGCTGAGGGGATGTGTGAGGGGGCTGAGGCTGGATGAGGCAGAGCTGAGGGAACTGGCGCACTCCAAGTAGATGAGGTGGGGCTGAGGGGACTTGGGGACTCCAGCTGCATGAGGAGGAGCTGAGTATCTGAGGAATGAGGTTGGATGAGGCAGGGCTAAGGGGACTTGGGGACTGATGCTGGATGAGGCATGCGGTGCATGCCATCCCCCAGTGGGACTGAGACTAGATGAGGCAGGGCTGAGGGACTAGGCACAGCCATCTTGTAGCTGTGGGTTCCATCATCTTGTGAGGGCATAACGGTCAATTAGCATATCCCCTCTTTATTAGATAGGATATTTAATGTGTTTTTTGTTATAAGCTGCATGTATTTGGGTCTTGCTTTTTATTATATACAATATGTCAAGTTCTTTCTCTTACGCTATTTATAATACTTTATTTTGATTATTGAGAATGTTGGGTTTAAATCTACTGTTTTGGTCTGGTAGTTGTGTTTATTCATCTGTTCTTATTCAATTTTTCTTCTTTTTCTACTTTATTTTAGACTACATTTTAAATTCAATTTTAAAATTTTATAATATATTTTAAATTCAATTTTATCTTCTTTATTTGCTTATTAATTGTGTTCTTTTAATGATTGCTTTAGAGTTTATATACCTCTTTAACTTGAACTTTACCTTCAAGTAATATTATATTACCTTATGTTTAATATAAGAACCTGTCATAAACCCTATTTATTTCTTCCTAGACTTTGTGTTATATTTGTTGAAAAAAGTGTGTGTGGCCCTAACCAGTTTGGCTCAGTGGATAGAACGTCGGCCTGCAGACTGAAGAGTACCAGGTTTGATTATGGTCAAGGGCATGTACCTTGGTTGTGGGAATATCCCCAGTAGGGGGTTGTGCAGGAGGCAGCTGATTGATGTTTCTCTCTCATTGATATTTCTAACTCACTATCTCTCTCTCTTCCTCTCTTGAAAAAAAAATCAATAAAAGATATTTTTTTTTAAAAAAAGAAAAAAGTGTGTGTGTAGTGTGTGTGTGTGTGTGTGTGTGTGTGTGTGTGTGTGTGTGTTGGGAGCAGGGAGTGGGGAGGGGTTGGGGGGAGGGCGGGCAGGGAAGCAGCCTCTAATGTCCAGAAATGTATTTAACTAGATTTGATGTCATTATAAACTGAGTAATGCTTACAAATAAGTCATTCTTACCATTATTTAACATAAAAATGTGACAGATGTGTATTTAAAGTTACTCTGAGTCCATAATAAAATGAGACAAAAACCAGGCCACTAGGCAATTCACAAAATACTAAATATCCCTCATTCTTATTGTTGGGTCCAAATCCTTCAGCCAGGATTTTGACCTACTTGAAGGCAGGGTGGTAGGTGTAGAAGACATGAGAAGTTATCCTATCTAATAAAAGAGTAATATGCAAATTATCCATCACTCTGTTACACCTGCAAGCCATGCCCACAAGCCAATAAGTATGCAAATTAACCCCAACCAAGTTGGCTGCAGCCATGGAGGGAGACGTGGGTTTCCTCAGCGATGGAGGAAGTGAAGCTTTCTGCACACCCTGGATGGCCCAGGCCTCCATTCCAGGCTACAAAGTTTCAATTGTAGAAGATACATAAATTCCAACAGAAATGGCTGCCACCACGAAGTGAGCAGGTAGCTTGGCTCTGCTCCAGGCTATAAAGTTTCAATTGTAGAAGGTAAATAAATCCCAGACACCAGGGCATCCCCTTGGGTCACTGGGAGGCATGGCCAGCCTTCAAGTCCCTTGCCCAGGCCCCTTGCCCAGGCCGCCCCATGCCTAAAGGGAACCCCCACCCTGATCTGGAACACCCTTCATGGCAAACCAGCTGGCCCCACCCATGCACGAGGCCTCTATCCTGTCTAATAAAAGAGTAATATGCAGATTGACCATCACTCCAACACACAAGATGGCTGCTCCCGTGTGGACACAAGATGGCCACCACAAGATGGCCAACAGGGGAGGGCAGTTGGGATGTACCAGGCCTGCAAGGGAAGGCAGTTGTGGGTGATCAGGCCAGCAGGGGAGAGCAGTTGGGAGGGACCAGGCCTGCAAGGGAGGACAGTTGGGGCAACCAGGCCAGCAGAGGAGGGAAGTTGGAGGTGACTGAGCCTGCACGGAAGGGCAGACCTAAAATGGAGGGCAGTTGGGGGTGACCAGGCCTGCAAGGTAGGGCAGTTAGGGGTGACCAGGCTGGCAGGAAAAAGTGGTTAGGGGCAATCTCAAATACAGGCAGGTGAGCAGTTGGGAGCCAGCAGTCCTTGATTGTGAGATGGATGTCTGACTGCCCATCTAGGCCTGATTCCACCAGGATTGGGCCTAAATGGGCAGCTGGACAAACCCTTGAGGGGTCCCAGATTGGAGAGAGTACGGGCTAGGCTGAGGGGCACCCCCCTCATGCACAAATTTCGTACACCAGGTCTCTAGTAGGTATATGAGTCTTTATGGTATAAGCCAGTGGCCATATAGCCATTGCTAACAAGGAGCCTCTAGACCAGTGGTTCTCATCCTTTCTAATGCCGTGACCCTTCAATATAGTTCCTCATGTTGTGGTGACCTCCAATCATAAAATTATTTTTGTTGCTACTTCATAACTGTGATTTTGCTACTGTTATGAATTGTAATGTAAATGTCTGTGTTTTCCAATGGTCTAAGCAACCCGTGTGTTGCGACCTACAGGTTGAGAGCCGCTGCCGTAGAGCCTGAGTGACCATCTCAACAAACAGGCTGCGTGGTGAGACCAGGCCAGCGGGGGTTAGTGAGGGGCAACCAAACCTCTGAGCAGCAGGATGTGTGGGGTGGAGGTGGACCAGGCCGACAAGGGGATTAGTGAAGGACGACCAGGCCAGTGGAGGGGCGGGGGGGGGGGGGGGGGGGTTGGAGAGGGGGTGCACAGTTGAGGGCAACCAGGCCAACAGGAGGTGAGGTTTTGTACCAATGGCCTTATTTCCAAAGATTCATATGTTAATGTCTAATGACCTAATACATCTTTATCTTTCACAATTTTAAAAATAAAAAAATTAAAAATAATAAAAAAATAAAAACCCTGTAAGTAATGACTGAAAGCTATTCTGTTTATTATCTTTCAAATAGGAGTCTGAAATCTCTAGTCTTGGAGTTTGGAGTGGCGGTTTTGCCCCCAAAGTCAGAACCTTATCCATCTGGTTCTGGCTGTACACCTGTCTTTTCAGTTTTGAAACTGGTATACTGTCTGGGATGCCACAGTTTCGATGTAAAAAAATATGTGAAAGCATTAAAAGATGAAATCAGAAAATGAACTTTGAGATGTTTGTTAGTGTTTCTTCAGTTTAAGGAATTTTAACACTTAGGGAGCTTATTATTTACGTCAAAATTTTCGGTCGGGTTGGAGTTCATTGTCTCACAAAATTGAAGAATGAATTGGCGGACAGAAATGGTTAGCAGAAGCAATGTTTACTGGGAGATAGAAGGACTCCCTGCAGCAGGGAGCGCAGGGAGGGGGCCCAAAGCAGGCTGCTGGTGCAGCTCCTTTGTCCCAGATCCAAAGTCCCAGGCCCCTTAAGCCAGTCCTGAAACATGTGCAGCTGGGGTTCCAGGATAGCCAAAAGCATCCTGCCAGTGTCCACAGCTTCCCTTCCATATTCCAACCAAATTGAGTTCAGCAGCCAAGCTAGTTAAAATCCATTGGTCCACGTGTGGAGTCCCACATGCCCATAATCCATGTGGTGGCGGGGAGTATATCCCCTGCCACAGGAAAGCCAGGAACCCAGTGTGCATGAGAGAGAAGAGGGGGAAAAACACAAAGTGCTCTTTGCCTAGGAGTAGGTATATGCTTTGCTAACTCCTGATTGGTTCTTTTAAAGAATTCTGCCTTAGTAACATTCTGGTGATTGGTTATCTGCAAGCTGCCAGTCTTAACAATATCCATGCATTTCAAAGCTCATGTCTCCTACATTTGCCAGACTTTCCCAGCCCAGCTAGGTTGTCTTAGCAACTCCCACTGCTCCCATCTAAATGGGTTCAGTTCTACAATAGATCCCTTCTGTTGTCTCTGTGGTGCAGTAAGCAAGCTGCACTCCCCTTGATGGCCTCCTTCTCATCATTGGCTGCCTAGCCCTGTTCTTTCTACTCAGTATCACAAAGTAAGCGGGAAAGAAAATGTGTCTTATAACTGAAGAAAGAGTGAAACAATGTATATATATATTAGGGTAAGAAATTATGCATACTTAAAGGTCTGCCCACTAGAATATGTTTTTCTTTCATTCTTTCTCCTTCCTTCCTTCCTTCCTTCCTTCCTTCCTTCCTTCCTTCCTTCCTTCCTTCCTTCCTTCCTTCCTTCCTCCCTCCCTCCCTCCCTCCCTTCCTCCTCCTCCTCCTCCTCCTCCTCCTCCTCCTCCTCCTCCTCCTCCTCCTCCTCCTCCTCCTCCTCCTCCTCCTCCTTCTTCTTCTTCTTCTTCTTCTTCTTCTTCTTCTTCTTCTTCTTCTCTCTCTCTCTCTCTCTCTCTCTCTCTCTCTCTCTCTCTCTCTCTCTCTCTCTCTTTCTTTCTTTCGGTCTCTTTAACCATACTGGAATTGTTTATATGTCTTTCTGTACCTGTATTTTATTTTATCTATGAATAAAGTTGTAAAATAGAAGTTCTAAGCACTTTGTGATTGGCATTTTATCTGTAAAAGAAAAAGACTTCTTGTTGTTAATATTAGTGTAAATTTTATTTCTAGGATTAAAAGTTTCTTAACTTTACAGAAGTTCCTATTCTGACTAGCTGATGAAGAATAAATTCTTATAGAAATCTGATAAAAAATAAAGAAGCTAAACTTCTAATACTTTAAATATACTAACCTTTTTCATTAAAAATGCCTTCTCACAGAAGCTGCTAGCACAATCACTATTTTTTATAAGTTGTGTAGAATATAATAAAAATACATATTTAAAATTTAAAGAATTGTGTTTGTTTTTCTTAGAAAACCTAATTAATAATAATAAAAAAAATCCTTGAACTTTTGTTGTCATCAAGTGGCAAAATAGCGAGTCCCAGACACTTGTTGCCCACAGAGACCTCCTGTTGGTATTGAAATGAAAGCCATGTGGCTAAGACATGAGGACAGTTTCTAGGAGGCAAGAATGACCCTTAATTCAACAGTCAGAAAGGAAATGGAAATTTAGTTCTACAGCTGCAAGGAACTTAATTACATTAGGAGTTGGCATAAATTTAGAAGGCCCCAAACTTCAGTAAATATTATTATACAGTGCTAGCCAAACAGACACCTTGATCTCAGCCTGCTCAGCCTGAGTAGGGAACTCAGCGAAGCCATGGCTGGACTCCTGAGCCATGGAAACTGAGACAATGCATCTGTGTAATTTCAAGCTGGACATCTGGTAGTAATTCTTTATGTAGCAATAGGAAACATTCTATATTAATACTGTATCTTTCCCTACTTTCAAATAGGTATGTGGAACAATACAGTGTATATTTGTGAGCAATACTGGTTTTATGTATAACATACATAATTACCCTTTTCTCAATTTCCTACATGTCTGTAAAAAAAGAAATAATACTTCTTTTATAATTGTAATTAATGTGGATGATCAAACTATAATAGAACCAAAGTATTAAAGAACTATAAATGTGTATTGAATATTGCTTATTTTAACTAATACTGTAGTTTTAATTTATCAAAGAAAAAAAAGATAGAGAGTAATACCTTAAACTCAAAATGTGTAATTGTGTCAGAATGTGAAAGAAGATATTAAAACATCAATTTGCAGATATACAGAAAGTGGTAGAACATTTGAGGGGAAATGAATGTTTAAGAAGAAGTAAACTTGTATTTTGTTTCGAAAAACCTTTAGATAATGAGCCTGAAAAGAAGCAATGAAATGTGCTAAAATTTTAACAAAATTGGTGCTGTTTGAATTGGATTTTTTTTTAAAAAAATCTTATGAGTTCTTTACCTGCAATTGTTATATTACTGCAAGACTAGAATTTTGTTTTCTCTTTGTTAAATTACATATTGGTTTTGGAGGATGCAGTTTGCTCTTAAAGAGAGTTAGTATGAAATCTGTCCAGGGATGAAAACTTTCTTGTCATCCTGGAATAAATTTATGTGCTTTTATGTTTAAATTGTCTTGCCTGTAATTGCTTTTAAAATTACAAAAAAGAAAATGATAGAATTTCCTCACTCCTTAAACAGTTTTAAAAATTCTTACAGGTATATTACTTTTGTGGTCTTTGAAAATAAACCATGTCATTCCAAGTAATAGGGTGCCTAATCTGACAGAATAGGAATTAATTATGTGAGATTGAGTAAACTGGTAAGAAAAAATAAATATGTGTTTTAAAAATATATTATGGCTAAACTTTTAAAAATCTAATATCAGATAGATTTTCTATAAAGAAAGATTTTCTTTATTAAGGTCTATAAAAAAAGAACTTTTTCTTTCTCCTTAGTCTAGACCTACCTCTAATTTTAGTAGACTATGGTTTTGAAAATCATAATAAACATTTAAAAAACAATATCTTGTTTTTGCCAAATTCTCAAGATTGAGAAATAAGTACTTTTACCTAGTGTTTTTACTTTTATTGGCTGATAGGTATTTATATATGTTCAATAAGAAATTGCCCTCTTTTGTATTAGGAAATAATTACACACATTGATTTTATAACCCAGGCGCTACTTGGAGTTTCAAACTTGAGAATAAATTTCATTTAATAAAGATTGACAAGCCAGCCTTTATAGTTTGCACTTCAAGTGTACAAACAATGTCTACTAAGTCTTACCAGGAAACTGGCTTGTAACCTGCTCTTGGACTTGCCAGGTCCCCTCTGGAAAGATTAGGAAAGTTAGCAGATTTGGAGGGGCTTCCAGAAAAGGAGTATGTCTAAATTTGTAGTTATGAAAGAAGTTTTGGTTTTGCTGTATATGTATGCTTAGCAGTGTAGGCAAGAATGTGTCAGCCTTTGCTGAGAGTGTTTTGGTCTCTGACACTTAGATAAATAAACTGTCTAATTTGAGAAAATAGCCTGAAGATTCTTAATAGTCCAATATGTAATAGGTCTGAAAGGTGAATTTACACACCTATCAGTTCCTTAGCAAATAACTACTTCAGAAGAGTTTGCCATAGCTGCAAAAAAGTTTCCACCTTGTAAGCCATTAAGGTAATATGGCATGGAATAGTGGGAAGTAAAATAGAGGGAAATTTGAAATATTTAGTAATGTCTACGAACTCTTAAATATGTTTTCTATGTAATCCTCAATATGCTTTTTGAAAGTGAGTCTAATTCTCTGTTCACAAATGTTAAACTGAGGTTAAATAACTTTTAGGAACTTTCCAAAGACCATACAATTAATTGATTTACAAAACCAGTCATCAAAGCCATGTCTGTGCTGCCTAGTCAAGGGTCTTGCCCTTGAATAATTACTTTAAGTGAATTATCCATTTATGGTAAAAAAAAAAAAAATATGCCAAGTAAGTTGCTAATCTATCACTTTGCTTTCTTTTCTTCCTGTGTTTTGACTTATATACATTTTTAAAAATTGAAGTAGACCTTAAAAGTAAACACCAAAATTAAAAGAAAAACATATTCTCTGGAATTGAAGTTCAGCAAGCATTTGAGAAATCTATAGATTACTTTGAGTGGTGTGCACATGCAATTTTCTAACCACAATAATATGAAAAAATAAATTAATTACAGAAAGAAATTGGAAATTTTACAAATATGTGGAAATTAAACAGCATGCTACTTGAACAATCAGGGGACCAAAAAGCAATTAAAAGAGAAATAAAAAATTATTTAAGACAAAGAAAAATGGAAATGTAGCATACCAAAATTATGGTATGCATCAAAAGCAGTCTTAAGAGGGAAGTTCATAATGATAAATACTTACTTCAAGAAATTAGAAAATGCTCAAATAAACAATGTGACTTTTTACCTAAAGAACTAGAAAAGTAAGAACAAATAAAGCCCAAAGTTAGTAGAAGAAAGGAAATAACAAAAAATAGAGCAGAAAAAAAAATAAGAGACTAAAAAGACAATAAGAAATATTGCCTTAAGTTGATTTTAAAAATGTATGTCTTATATTAAATAATTAGTAAAATATGAGAAAATACAGTAACACTAATTTTCTATGTGATTTTCATCAAATTTCTTAATTGTCCATTATAGCTTTCATTTCTATCCAACAAGTGAAATAAAACATTTCAAATGGAAAATAGGATAAATTTTGTATAATATGCTATTTGCATGTAAAGTAATTGTATTACTTATGCCTAGAGGATATTATCACATGGTAAATCAAAGTATAATTTCTATAGTTATATTTATAGGCTGCCATAAAGTCTTTACTATTATATCTTGTCTTTATAATACACAAATAAGTAACCATACATTTTGTGGAAGAACCTTCTATAAACATTATTAACTTGAAGTGGACTATATTGAGAAAATAATTTTTTTCCTAAGAAATTCAAACACAAAACAAAAGACAAGCAAAAAATATGGGCTATTCTACAGTAACAGTAAAAACTTTACTATATGATTCAATATTGTTCTAATATCAGATGCATTAATGGACTCTGGAGACACCATTAAAACTATTATTATGTAAAGATTATAATAATTGCTATCTTCCTGGCTGTTAAAGTTAATAATTGCTTAACTCATGAAACAATTTCTAATTGGCAATAATTTAAAAATATGTTGACAGTTTTCTGGTATAATCATAACATGGGCAACATATGTGGTGCTTATGTGTTTTGAATTTGAAATTCCATTTCATTTTAATTGCGATAGCAAATCTAGCTTCTAAAAGATGTATAATTCTCTCCGAAACCGGTTTGGCTCAGTGGATAGAGCGTCGGCCTGTGGACTAAAAGGCCCCAGGTTAGATTCCGGTCAAGAGCATGTACATTGGTTGCGGGCACATGGGCTGTGCAGAAGGCAGCTGGTCAATGTTTCTCTCTCATCGATGTTTCTAGCTCTCTGTCCCTCTACCTTCCTCTCTGTAAAAAATCAATAAAATCTATTTTTTTTAAAAATAAAAGATGTATAATTCTGATTTTTTATTTCATAATGTGACTAAGGAGTTATCTTTTAGTAATATTTTCTATCTCTACACAATCTTTTTAATATATTAAATTTTTAAAAAATATATTTTATTGATTTTTCACAGAGAGGAAGGGAGAGAGATAGTGAGCTAGAAAGGTCAATGAGAGAGAAACATCAACCAGCTGCCTCTTGCACACCCCCTACCGGGGATGTGCCTGCAACCAAGGTACATGCCCTTGACCGGAATCGAACCCGGGACCTTTCAGTCCACAGACCGACGCTCTACCACTGAGCAAAACTGGTTTCGGCTAGAGCAATGCTATATTAAATTAATATTAACAAGTTTAAAGTAAATTTACCTAAGATATCTTAAAGTTTCCAGAGTAAGTGTCTAAGTTTGTGAGGGTTATGAACTATATTTTTTCTTTCATTCTCTTATAAAAAAATTCTCATACTGATCTCTCCCAGAGCAGCTGGCTCTGGCACAGAGACTATGCCATCTTGAAGGAGAGAGTGGCTGTGATCAGAAGCCCTGCCTTGTCTTCAACCAGGGAGATATCAGATATCTCCTGGGACCCTACAACAACAATGCCCAGGGACCAGCTGCCTCAGCTGGAACCCCCAACCAGCCTCTCCAGCCACAGGTGCCTAAAAAGTCAGTTGAGGGGGAGACAAATTGGAGCTGAATACATGGATGGGTTGTGTACCTTCACACAGAGAAGATGGGAGGAACAACTCAATCAAATAATATCCATCCAAAATTGGTGAATTAAACACAGCTGGTGAAGCAATCCATGGACAGAAAAGTGAGAAATCGCCTAGAGAGAACTCTGTCTCCTCAGATTCATCTAGGTGTTTGTTGTTTGGATGTTTGTTTGCATATTTTGGATTAGTTGTTTGTTGTTTGCATCCATCAATAGGTCTTTGTTTTGTTTTTTGTTTTTAATTAGTTGTAGATTTTTTGGAGTTTTGTCCCCATATCCATATATTTTCTCCTTTTTTTCTTCTTCTCTTTATTTTTTCTCTTACATCATTTATCAATATCATTATTGCACACTTTTATCTCCCCTATTCTCTTTTCTCAGGTGGTTACCTTTATATGGGGTTATTAGTATAATGAATAGATTTGTTTGGTGCCCTGTGCATTGTGTTTTTTTTTTTGTTTGTTTTGTTTTGTTTTTGTGTGTGTGTGTGTGTGTGTGTGTGTGTGTGTTGTATTTTGTGCCTTTAAGACAATACAAGAGAAAGCGAGCTATATACCCAGACATCCTGAGAGGAGTGATCCTGGGGAGACAAAGAAACATCTCCCATATGAAAGAAATGGAGGAATTACCAGAAAAAGAACTAAACAAAATAGAGGCAAGTATATGTAAAAGAAAGAATTCAGAGCAATGGTCATAAGGATGCTAAAAAGGATGGAAGACAAATTCAACAATATGTGTAAGAACCAAGAGTAAATGAAAAAGAACCAAGAAGAAATGAAAAATTATATCACTGCAATAAAGAACACAATAAAAAGCACAAACAGTAGACTAGAAGAAGCAGAGGACCACAGCAGTTAGCTAGAAGACAAAGAAAAATACCCAAGCAGAACAAAAACTGGAAAACAAACAAACAAAAAAACAAAACAAAAAATAGTGCGAGAGTTTAAGGGAACTTTGGCACAACAGTAAACAAAACAACATCTGCATTTTAGGGATGCCAGAAGAAGAGTAAACTGAGCAAGGAATAGAAAACCTATTTGAAGAAATAATGACAGAAAGCTCCCCTGATATAGGGAAGAAGAAAAACCTCACAGAAATCCAAAAACTTACAGAGTCCCAAACAAGATAAACCCAAAAAGACCAACACCAAGACACATTATAATTAAATTGGGGGGGGGGGGACGAAAAAACAGAAACAAAAAAAATGACAAGGTAAGAATCTTAAAGGCTCCCAGAGAGAGACAGAAAGTTACCTACAAGGGATCTCCCATCAGACTATAGATGGATTTCTCAACAGAAACACATCAGGCCAGAAGGGGATGGAATGAAACATACAAAGTCATGAAATGGAAGGATCTAAACCAATACTGTACCCAAGGATACTGTAATCCAAGGCTATCAATCAAAGTTGAGGATGAAATCAGGATCTTCACAGACAAAAAAGGAATAACGAAGTTTATTACCACCAAACCAATAATGCAAGAAATGCTAAAGGGTCTATTATAAAAAGAAGAATTAGGAAGGAAAGAAGAACAGAGGCATAAAGAATAAAAATGGTGACAAGTAAGTACCTATTAATAATAACTTTAAAAGTAAATGGACCAAATTGGCTTACCAAAGAGATCAAATAAGAAATAAAAAGCATCATGGCAATAAACTACAATGAAAACTCCAAAATCTATAGGACATAGTGAAAGCAGTCTTGAGAGGGAAGTTTGTAGCTCTACAGACCTACCAAAAAAAAAAAAAAAAAAAAAAAAAAAAAAAAAAAAAAAAAAAAAGAATAGTAATAAATTATCTAACCCTACAACTCAAAGAGTTAGAAGGAGAGCAATAAGAAAAGCCCAGGGTAAGGGGGAAAAAGGAAATAATTAAGATCAGAGTGGAAATGAACGACATAGAGAAAAACAATACAGAAGATCAACAAATAGAACAGCTGGTTCTTTAAAAGAATTAAACAAGATTGATGGACTATAGCCAGGCTCACCAAGAAGCAAAGAGAGAGAACCCAAATAAACAAAATCAGAAATGAAACAGGTGAAGTAACAAACAATACTACAGAAATACAAAGGATTATGAAAAATTACTATGAACAACTCTATTTCAACAAAATTAACAACTTAGATGAAATGGGCATATTCTAGAAAAATACAAGCTCCAAATATCAGTCAGGAAGAATTAAAAAAAAACAACAACAACAACAAAAAAAACTGAATAGGCCAATAACTATAGAAGAAATTGAAGCAGTGATAAAAATAAATAAATAAATAAACAAATAAATAAGTAAAATCTTCCAGCAAACAAAAGCCCTGGTCTTGGCAGCTTTAGAGAGGAGTTCTCCCAAGCATTCAAAGAAGAACTAAAAGTTATCATCTTCAGACTATTAAAATAAAATTCAAGAGGAAGACACACTTCCAAACTCTTCCTATGAAGCCATCATTACCCTAATTGCAACACTAGATAAAGACTACACACACAAAAAAGAGAACTACAGGCCAATATTCTTAATGAAAGTAGGTGCCAAAATCCTCAACAACATTCACGAAAATCATATCCAGCATTACATTAGAAAGATCATACACTATGATCAAGTAGGATTTATCCTGGAGATGCAAGGATGGTACAATATCCACAAATCAATAAACATGATACATCATAAAAACAAATAGATAAAAATTACACAGTCATATCAATTAATGCAGAAAAAGCATTCAACAAAATCCAATACCCTTTCTTGATAAAAACTGTCAGCAACGTGGGAATAGAGGGATCATACCTCAACATAATAAAAGCCTTATATGACAAGCCTACAGCCAACATCAAACTCAATGGGTACAAACTAAACTCATTTCCCCTAAGAATGGGAAAAAGACAGGGATGCAACTTTCACCACTCCTGTTTTATATAGTACTGGAAGTGTTCGCCATAGCAATTAGACAAGAAGAACAAATAAAAAGTATCCAAATTGGAAAAGAAGAAATAAAATTGTCCTTATTCACAGATGACATGATACTGTATATAGAGAAACTCAAAGACCCATAAAGATTTTGGCAATCCAGCTATTACCTTTTTACACACCGATAATGAACTCACAGAAAGAGAAAAAAAAAAAAAATCAATACTGTAATATTTACCATTGCACCAAAAATATTAAGATACCTAGGAATAAACTTAACTAAGGAGATAAAAGACATGTATTTGTAAAACTACAGAACGTTGAAAAAAGAAAGATTGGAAGACATAAACAAATGCAATAACATACCATATTCATAGATTGATAGAATCAACATCATTAAAATGCCCATCCTACCCAAAGCAATCTACAGGTCCAGTGCAATCCCAATTAAAATCTATATTTCAAAGATCCAGAACAAACTCTCTAAAAATTCATCTGGAATTAAAAAAAAGACTCCAAATAGCCACAGCAATCCTGAGAAAGAAGTACAAAGTTTGAGGGACCACAACACTAGATATCAAGCTATGTTACCACGCCACAGTTCTCATAAGAACAGACATATAGACCAATGGAACAGAACAGAGAAGCCCGAAATCAACCCAAGCCATCATGCTCAATTAATATTTGACAAAGGAGGCAAGAGCATACAATAGAGTCAAAACAGTCTCTTCAGTAAATGGTGCTGGGAAATTTATTTAGATACACGCAAAACAATGAAATTAGATCACCAAAAGCACACAAGATACACAAAAGCACACTCAAAATGCCTAAAGTACTTAAATGTAAGACTGGAACCCTTAAAAATTGTACACGATTCCATAGGCAGCAAAATAGCAAACATATTATAGCAATATATTTACTGACACAGATCCTACGGCAATAGAGACTAAGGAGAAAATAAACAAATGGGATACATCAAAATAAAAAGTCTCTTCACAGCAAAAGAAACCATCAACAAAAAAACAAGAAAGCACACTGCATGGGAAAATGTATTTGCCAATGATTTTTCAGATAAGCGTTTAACCTCCAACATTTACAGGGAACTCATATAACTTAACAAATGAAGGTAAACAACCCAATCAAAAACTGGTCAAAATACCTAAATAGACACTTTTCTACAGAGGACATACTGAAGGCCTTGAGTCATATGAAAACATGCTCAAAGCCACTAGTCATCCAAGAGATGCAAATCAAAACTACAATGAGATACCATCTCACACCTGTCAAAATGGCTATTATCTACAAATCAACAAACAATAAGTGGTGGCAAGGATGTGAAAAAAAGGAACCCTCCTTCACTGCTGGTGGGAATGCAGACTGGTGCAGCCACTGTGGAGAACAGTATGGAGTTTCCTCAAAAGGTTACAAATGGAACTCCCATTTGGCAATAAACGAGAAATACCCGTTAGAAAGGTTATATGCACCCCTATGTTCATAGAAGCATAATTTACAATAGCTAAGATCTGAAAACAGCCTAAGTGTCCATTAGCAGATGACTGGATTAAAAATCAATGGTACATCTACACAATGGTATACTACTTTGCAATAAAAAGAAGGAACTTTTACCATTTGCAACAGCATGGATACAACTGGAGAGCATTATGCTAAGCGAAATAAGCCAGCAGGAGAAAGATAAATATCACATGATCTCACTCATATGTGAGATATAATGATCAACATAATTTGATGAACAAGAATCGATCCAGAGACAAATGGCAGTGTGGCTTTGGGGGATTAGAGATCAACCAAAGAACTTGTATGCATGCATAGCAGCATAACCAATGGACACAAACACTGGGATGGCAGGGGTTTGCCTGGGGTGGGAATTGTTGGGGGAGTGGAGCACTCAATTGTGGAAAAAAAGAGATATATGTAAAACTTTAGACAATAAATAAATTTAAAAAAATTCTCATACCAATACCCACAGGCAATAACACTTAAAATAACAGGTTTAACGACCTAGATGACTAGAACCCAGGAAAAACTGCCTGAGGGATTAGCCTTGTCAATCTCTTTTATCTCCCCCCCACACACACACACACAGAACACATGCACAAAACTTTTAAGAAAAAAAAAACAAACCTGAAATTATTGATTAATAATCTCTCTGGTACTGTGTATTCTTGTATTTTCAGGAGAAATATTTACCAATAAGCAAAAGACTAAAGAAAAAAGCTTTTGCTCTCCCCTTTGCTAAAATAACATGTGGGATTGGAGGGCAGGGGCTCCCTTCTCTAACTTTGACTGACTGATGATATGGCTTTGTTACCAGAGGTTATATGACTTGCTAAAATCATAAAGCTAGTTATCAGTATGAATTTGATTACAAGAATGCGATATTATGTCAAGCCAGTCTCTTACTCAATAATATCCAGGTTGCTTTTTTCTTACACACGATGGCATTTGCCTTGTAAGAAGTGGGGACAAATATTCCAATTAGCCAACTTGATGCAATTCCTCAAAGCTTGGATTTTGTAGCTTAGACAATGACATGTCCGTGTCAGACTCTAAGCAGCCACATGACAGAAACAGGTTTAAATTCTAAAACAGTTACATTGAGAAACATCAATCAGACTGTCAAACCTCAGAGGGCAGGTAGGGGAGGCTGAGGGTCCAGGAGAGCGATCAACCAAAGGATTTGTATGCATACATATAAGCCTAACCAATGGACACAGACAATATGGGGGGGAGGTAATAGGGGAATAAGGACACATATGTAATACCTTAATCAATAAAGATATTAAAAATAAATAAATAAATAAAACAGTTCATTGATGAGAAGAATGATGGGGAAAAGAGATAAATACCGAGGTTATTACCATGTTTCAGGCCTGAGCCAGAGATGGAGATTCACCCTTAGCAGAGAGACTGGCAGTACTTTGAAAAAGAAAGATTAGGTACACATATAGGGGATAGAATCACAGGTTTGTGTGTTGAACTGAGGGAGAGGGAGACCTTGAGAACAATATCATAGCTTCTGTGAGATTTGAAAAGAACTAACCATAAAAAGTGACCCACGTGGCCTTAACTTTTCCCTCAGCTTGACAACACCTCACAAAGGCGCCTTGTGCCCAAGGGCCCCACATTGTCCTCTGCCAGGACTAACCACAGAGGATCTTCTTTTTCTTAGAACATTTAGGTAGAAAACTTGTACCGGCAAATATTTTTCTCTGCCCCTCTGAGATATAAATAATTTACTAGCCCAAGGCAGTCTTGCTCACAAAACTGAAAACCTTCTTCTGGAAATGTAATCAAGAAACATAGCATCCTTCTCAGTCTCTGTGGGGTACGCGTCTAACTCCAATTTAGAAAACTACCTCTAGTAATAAAGATATTTATTAAAATAAAGAAATTTACTTTTCTTTGGATAAAACGAGTTAGCCAAGATAGATGTCCCTATAGTTGTTTTCTTATTTGTTCACTCTACACTCCACCCTGCAACTCACTTCTCTGAACTTGTATTGCTTTTTATCCCTACATAACAATGCACCAACTAACAATTCAATAAAAATGGTTTTCATTTGGTGAGCACAGTTAAGATTGGGCTTTCAATAACTCTTTGCCTTGCCAGAAGTTTCTAGTAACTAGTTATCTAGCACAAATATTTTAAATTTAAAGTGGAATTATATCAGTTTTCCAAGGCTGTTTCAACAAGATATCAAAAACTGTGTGGCTTAAAAGAACAGAAATGTGGTGTCTCTCAGGTCTGGAGGTTAGAAGTCTGAAATCACAGTGTCAACAGGGCTCTCTGACCTGTGATGTTGCTTAATGTCCCTTGGCTTGCAAATGTCACCGTGATCTCTGCCTTTATCTCCACCTGGCCATTTTCTCCTGTTTCTTCCACATCATCTTCCCTCTCTGAGTGTCTGGGTTCAAATTGCTTCTTCCCATAAGGACACCAGTCATATTGAACTAGGGGATCATTCTATTCCAACATGACTTCATCTTAGCTAACGAGATCACAGTCACTCTATTTCCAAATAAGCTCATAAGCTGAGACACTGGGGGTTAAGACTGCAACATGTCATTTTGGGGACCAGAATTAAATCTTTAACAGAGATTAAAAGGTGACAGCATGCCTTCAAAGTCAGTCCTCAATGAATCTCTTAGAGTGCTTACACCTGATCACCTCTTGTTTATCTTGGATACTCTAAAGTCATGAAATTTGAATCAATCTAACAAACTGGGAAGCATAAATACCAAGTCCTTTTATCATAACAAATTGGGATATGAATATTTTTTGAAAAAGCATATATTACTAGCTACTTCTATTTTCACCTCCACAGTGGCTATGGCTTGTGAAAATGCAAACTTCTGCAACACAATCCAGAAACTGCCACTTGGTGGCAAGATAATGCTTCTGTTCATGTGCTTAGTAGTGACTTGTTCTTTTGAATTAAAAATTCTTGATAAATTTAAAATAGGATTATAAGAATAATTGGGCTAAATAATTTATATATAGGATTAAAATATATCTAAAATAAAACATGAAAATTAATGGAATATAATTATCTGTATGTTTCTTTAAAAATCTGTTGGTTTTTTTTTTCAGTTCTAACCCATTTGGTTGAGTACAAGTATTCAATTCAGTATTTATAATTATCTCCCTATAGAACTTTAGAATGTCTCCCTTTATTATTGGACTGTTACCACTTTTCACAAGTACTAATGAAGCTTCTGGCAGAGCAAACGGATTCCTTACTTACCTCATCAATGGTACGGTGTTGCAGTGTTATATCTAGAAAATGTGTAATATTTGTTTAATGAACTTCATGTTCATTTTAAAATACAGGAGAAGCATAATTTTCTAGGATTCCATTTTTGAAGAAGAATTCAGTAATAATAATAAAAGCCTCTTTAGCCAAAACCGGTTTGGCTCAGTGGATAGAGCGTGGGCCTGCGGACTCAAAGGTCCCAGGTTCGATTCTGGTCAAGGGCATGTACCTTAGTTGAGGGCACATCCCCAGTAGGGGGGTGTGCAAGAGGCAGCTGATCGATGATTCTCCCTCATCGATGTTTCTAACTCTCTATCTGTAAAAAAAATCAATAAAATAAATTTAAAAAAATAAAATAAAAGCTTCTTTACATTTGTAAAGGGCAACAAAAAGGGATAATTAAAAATATGCTTATAGGAAAGAAATTATGTAGTTGTATAGAATACCAGAGATTGAATGATATTCTTGAGCAAAAGGAATTGCACATAATAAGTTGTTTTATTGACAAACAATTGAACATTTCAACACGTTTAGGTTTTTCATAAATAATAATTCTAGGGAACAGTTGAAGGAAAGAAGAGGAGACATACTTTGAACTGTTGTATTTTGGTGTTATAGTTAGATAAGCAGGGTTTGGCATTGCAAACTTGGTTGAAACCCCACTTCTATTATCTATTAGCTTTGTAATCTTGAGCAAATTACTTAATTTCATTTCACCTCAGTTTCATCACTTGTAAAATGGGGGTTTACAACAGTACCTACCTCATACTATTGATGTAAGAATTATGTATTGTAGAATTATCCACTTACGGTGCATAGTATAGTAGTTCTTATATTGCAAATATAAAGTATTTTCAAATTATTTTTTTTTTCCTAAGCAGCCATGAGTACATATTTTCCTAAGATATTTTATTAGCAGTGTGTATCTTGGAAGAATATCAGACAAGATTTTTTACCAAATGTTCTTTTCCCAAATGTCACAACTTACTAAAATTTTCAAGTAGGGAAAGATCATGGGGTCATTGATTGAAGATCAAGTTTGTTTGCTCTTGCTGGCCTTTGGTACTCTGCTTTGGCTGGCAATCAGGGTTTAAAGAATGCCTGGCGGTGCCACATTTTCTGGGAAAGTGTTGAAGCCCTGTGGTGTTAATGCTCACTGTAACTCCATAATGAGCTTTTCAATTTCTGTGCCATACTCTTTAATGAATATTGCCAGGGGCTGCCAAATTTTAAACTTTTTTTACTCAAAAATTTTCATCTCTTAACATATTGCAGAAGGTGATAGAGATCTCACAATGTCACTCAAGATGCTCCATACTTATTGCCATTGGCAAAGCGGCAATACTGTATCTGAGCAATGAACTTAAAATATACTGTGTGAATAGTCTTAGAGGAGTGCTCCTTTTTTATTAGTTTTAAGGTTGGCTATATTTTAATTTAACAAATGTAATATGGGAATACATAAATGAATCACCTTGGGAAATTAAGTTTAAATACTGAGAAAAATAATTTTTATATAAATATTTAGCATCTCAGGTCTTCAAAGCTTGTTTTCGTATATTATAGGTATTTTTGATGTTGGTGAAATAAATAAGCTACTTTAAGAAATACTTTTTGCAGATACTTTGTACCAATAAGGGCTTGAGGGCACTAGAATACCTGCACTGCATGGTAGGCAGAGACATAAAAATAAGCCACTAGCTATTTGGGGGGGAAAGAACAATAATTCTTCTTACCCTTTCTACTGAAAATGCACAAACATGGAAACAAACAAACAAACAAACAACAAACGTGGCCATGCTTAGCTACTTGCTATTATAGTCAAACACTTTTCTAACTACATATAAAAATGAAACAAAACTGGCCAGTTCCATGACGGTTTTGGAAATAAAAAAAATTGTGGTGGGAATAGGAAAGATTAAAAATTCTGGTTAAAATTCCCAACAATACAGTTAAAAAATCAATGTATAAAATTCCTTTCAAAATACAATTGTCCAATCATGTACATGTATATAATTTTAATAAAAATAAACCTGAACATTGAGATTGTTAAAATATATATATATATGTATATATAAAAGTGTAACATGCTAATTAGACCAGATGTCATTCTGGACATTGTTCCTGACAAAGCCAGTTCCCAAGGGAAGTCAACACGGATCCCAGGTATCTGCCTGCGGCCAGAGGAGGGAAGCCCAGGTCCCAGGGTGCTGGAGGGAAGCCAGTGCAAGCAGATGGGGAAAGGAAAGATTGCTTTTGCATGAATTTTCGTGCATCAGGCTTGCTAGCATACATATAATTTTATTGTCTCTTGAGTGTATTCCAACAAGTTATGGCTTACCCAATTAGAGGTTTAGTTTGTCAAATATTTTAGTACTTTTCCTTCCTATTTATACACTTGATCTTAGCCAAAAGGCCGAGAAGCGATCCTTCCTATTTATAAAGCCAATCTCAGAAAAGCAAATACTACATGATTCCATTTATATGAGGTATCTAAAATAGTCAAAAGCATAGAAATGAAGAATAAAATGGTGGTTGCCAGAGACTGGGATTAGGGGAAATAGAGTTACTGTTAAACAGGTATACAGTTTCTGGTATGAAACCGTAATAGCTTGTAAAGATCTGCTATACAACACTGTACCCATAATTAACAATACTCTATCACACACTTAAAAATTGTTAATATGGTATGTATCTTAAATGTTCTTACTATAATGGACTACCCCTCCAAAAGTAGTCCATCTTCAATTTTTAAAGATAAATAAGAATATACACAGATTTCCTATTAAAACAATTAAAGTCAGAATCAGTAAAGAATGTTTAAGACATTAGAGCAGGTTAGTATATTTAGATAACAGAGCACATTTCTATTAGCCTCTGGTGTGACATGGGATAAATAAAAGAATGTATCTGATAATTGATGTAAGATTAGCCTTTCCAAATAGAGAGGAATTGCAAGTATTTTGGAGAACTAGACTTCATGGAAAAGGACTATTTCTGACAGATTTCAAAATGATACAGGAAATAAATTAGATTATTTATTTAGCACTGTGTCCAATCCCTCAGGAGAAATTGTAATTTGCCCTTTAGAAACAGATAAGAATCTAGTCGAATTTGTATCCTGCCCAAGTCTAACAAATTTTGCACATAGCCTCTCTGAAACAAAGTTTATGTTATTATCCTTTGGGCTGCCAATCACCACCATGAAATGTGCCCTCATTCTCCTCTGAATTCTCACCGTATCCTTCCCACATTATTAATTGGTATTTGACCATCTACTGCTTTTATATATCTCTTTTATTATTGCCTTAAATTTATTTTAAAAATGAAAATTTCTGAAATTTACCCCCAAATGTACATACATTTGGATTTATTCATATTTTCCATCCCATGAACCCTGAAATTTGTACTGGTTAGTTTCAATAGGTGTGTTGATGATTGATAGAAGCTTCCTAATTGTTCTAGTCCTAATTTATATTTTCCAGAATCCTCAAATAGGGTGACAATAAATAAAAGAGACTTCATAACCCATAACACATACATGGTACAGGTAAACATAGTGAACAATCAGCGGGTTTTTAGAGCAATACCTATTAGGGAAGAAGTAATTGGTCATGTGTCTCAGTTTTAGTCTCACCATGCATGTGCAAAAACTCAATCTAGCTTCTCAACTCAACCTGAATGCCACCAGGGAGGATTGCTTGTATTTAACTAAGTTCTTACAATTATGAAAGAATGATAAATATCATAAAAGCCTAAGCAACCATCCAAATATTTGAATGTTCAACGAGTAGCTATGATGTGCACTGACCACCAGGGGCTGTATTCTCAATGCAGAATGTCTGGAAACATGGAAACATGGAACAGATTGATGAAACTCAGAAGAAAGGGGGGAGGGTAGCAAGAGATTAAACAAAGATATTATATGCATACTAGAGGCCTGGTGCACAGATTTGTTCACTGGTGGGGTCCCTCAGCCTAGCCTGCAGGGATCAGACCAAAACCAGCAATCCAAAATCCCCAGAGGGATCCTAGATTATAAGAGGATGCAGGCCAGGCCAAGGAACTCCACCAGTGCATGTATCAGTCCACTGGGTCACTAGTCTAAAATAAAAACCTACTGAATAGATTCATAAGCTAATGAAACATAATTCATAGTGCAATAAAAAAAACTGAAAAACAGCCGAAACCGGTTTGGCTCAGTGGACCTGAAAGGTCCCAGGTTTAATTCCGGTCAAGGGCATGTAACTTGATTGCGGGCACATCCCCAGTAGAGGGGGTGTGGGGGGTGCCAGAGGCAGCTGATCAATGATTCTCTCTCATCGATGTTTCTAACTATCTATCCCTCTCTCTTCCTCTCTGTGAAAAATCAATAAAATATATATTTAAAAAAGAGTGATGATTCCTTTAGAAAAAAAACAAAACAAAACAATCAAACAAACAAACAAAAAAGCTGAAAAACAGGGCAGCACAAGTATCAAGAATATAGCAGATAAGTGATAAAATCCAAACATACTTGACAGAAATTAGGCAACATGGTAAATATAATGAGAAAGTTTAATTATAATAAAAGAAGATTAGCAAGGATGGGTTTCAGGTAATGTGGAAGTGATAATGGATAAGAATTTTCCAGAATTAAAGGGCATAGCCACATATTTATGAATACCATTGAATTCCAAGCCAAATAAGTAAAAAATATATACATTTTATGCAAGATGTAGTAACACTGAGAAAAAATCTTAACAGTCAGAGGAGAAAAATATCCTTCAAAGGAGTGATAGTAAGACTGATAGTTTACTTCTCTACAGCAACAAAAGAAGTCAGGGTACTGAGAGGAAAATCACTACAACTTAGAATTTTATATCCCAAATAAATTTTAGGGCCATGCAAAACATGTCATTGAAGGAAATTTGAAGGGATATTCCTCAGGCATAAGCAGGGTGATCTCTGAAGGAATACTTTAGATACAAGAAGAAATGGAGATAAAATAAATTGGTAACTCTCTGAATAAATCCCAGCAAATGGCAAATTTATTAAATAATAATTATTATATGTGTATTTAAAAAGAAAGATAGAATTACAATAAGTGACACTGTTTCAAAATTGGTTGAGAGTATAGTAAATGTATTAAAGTTTTCCAAGATCCTCTTTTACTGAGAAATAACTTGCTCAAAATAATGTTAATCAGTAGGCTTTGATAAATTTAGTACATCTGCAGTCACCTTCATATAGCTGCTAATTTTTACAGCATAAAAATATTTTCTAATTTTATAATTATGTTAAATGCCTTCTTTCCACACAAATATTGCAGGTAAATGCTAGATTTCTAAAACATGTAACCAGATTCTAGCACCTAAGTTATTTTATACTGAAACATCCATTTAATTCTAAACAGTAAATACATGAAAGAAATGTTTCATTGTATGTATGTCACACATTTTCTCCCAAATAAAATTATATGTATAGAACTACATTTGAGCAATGATTAGACATTTTAAAAATTCTAGCTATAATTATAGTTTTTACTCTCCTGCTATTGTGAGTATTTAATCTCACTACTGGGTGATAAATTATGCGTAAGCATACATGCAATTTTAAACAAAGCCTTAGAAGTATATAAATGTATATAAATTGTTCAGAATAATTGAAAAGAATGGTTTCCTCTATATAAGATAATACTTTAATAATAGCATTTGAACATATAATACTTATCCATCTCTATTCATGTTATCATGATGCTAAAATAATGAATTTGCTCACAGTGGCCTATATCATTGCGATTAATGTTGGATTTACTATATCTTATTAATAAAAATGCAAAGGGAATTTTTTTCTTTTTAAAAGTAAAACTGATAATAGCTGCTTCTGCCTTCCAATGTCAGTGCATATTTCATTATCACAGAAAAATAATTTTCCTATTGCTTCTTTCCACTTATAGTCATTAGTGAAATATTACAATGGCTGAGATCCTAAAAATATTGTATAACCTTCTTTTATGGGGAAATGCACAGAAGTTTGAGTTTTCTCTATTTTCAGGGAGTCTAAGAACTCTTCTGTGAAATGGGTTCCTGCAGACTCCATCATATTAGGTTGAGAAAGAGAGAAATGAGATGTGTTGCATTGAAAAGTCAAGTCCTACCCTAACAGGTTTGGCTCAGTGGTAGAGTGTGGCCTGCGAACTGAAAGGTCCCAAGTTCAATTCTGGTCAAGAGCACATGCCTGGATCCTGTGCTAGATCCCCAATGGGGGACTTGCAGGAGGCAGCTGATCATGTTTCTTTCATCACAGATGTTTCCATCTCTCTCTCCCTCTTCCTTCCTCTCTGAAATCAATAAAAATAAATTTTTAAAAAATCAAATCCTCTCTCTCTCTCTCTTTCTCTCTCTCTCTCTCTCTCTCTCCCACTCCCCTTTTTCTTTTAAAGGCTGAAAAATCAGTTGACTAAAGTATCAAAAATATATTTTTAGAAACAAGGAAATATAAATTTGTTTCACCTCATCTTTCCATATTTTTAATATTTACTAAAAGGTGCTAAATACACAGATGCTTACATACATTATTTCTTTTCATCTGGGAGAAAAATATTAAAAAATATGCAGCTGTTTTTCATGTTATCTTTGTCTCAGGCTGTAGCAGTGAAAACCATTGTTTTAACTAATTCAAAGGACATAGGGCAAATGAATGTCAGTCATTGCTTACCACTAACAATCTTGGGGATACTGAAATAATGATCCTAATAAAGTTTTATTTATATTTTGAATTTAAAAAGTGGCAGTAGTGAGATATTATGTCTGATATATTATTTAACAAAATTATGTTGCAAAATCTTAACAAGGTTTTATCTAAATTACTCATGTGTTTACAAATTTACTTTGTTAGTTTATATTCCCAAGAATATATTGAGATAAGAAAGTCAGAGGAAATATTTTTTCCTGTATTCTACAAACAGGAAAGTACTCAAATGATAAGTTGCATTTTTACCAAGTGCACAAGCCATCCATGTACCACAGAAGGTCAACACACAGCCTGGCCCTGACATTGGGAACCAGCCTCCTGCTGCAATCCACACTGCGCTGGAGAGCAGTGTAGCCTATTTGGAACTTCTTATGGATGGGATTGCACAATACTTTTAATTTTTGAGTGACTTCTTTCAATATAATTTTGTCCAATTTACCCACATGGTTGCAAATGCCCATAATTCATTTTTTCGCATTATATTGCATTCCACCAGATGATTATATAAGTGTATTAATGGACAATTTAAGTTTCTTCTAGTTTTTTTTTTAGTATTACTAACATATGTACATGTGTTTGGAGAATGTATGTACATGTGTCTGCATTGTATGTAACCTGGGAGTGGAATTTCTTCGACACAGGACACATATCTATTCAGCTTTAGTAGTTAAGTTACTTGTAAAGCACTATTACATCAGTGGAATAGGAGCACCATGGTGAGGCAGATTAAGTACTTACTTTAAGTGAAGGGGCATTAAGCCCTGTGCACACTATATTTTTACTAAATAATATCAAGCATATTATTTAATGTTATTGACTCTTAGCTTATTTATTTGTAAAATACATGTCCACTATACCACACAATTTTATTTCATACTAAGTAAAATAATGTTGGAAAGTGCATAACAAATTTAGTGTTTGACAAATATTCATTTGTTTACCACCTTGCCTGGATGTTAGTAAAATTAAAAATTAAATTATATGAGAATATGAATGATTAAGTCAGGACTGTAAGAGGCACTTGGCAAACTCTGATCTAACCAAGTTGTCTCTTGTCACTTGTCCCTATTGATTTCACTAGCACTCCAAAAGCTCAGGGTACACAGTAGCTAATGTTCATTAATGAAGAATTTATTAAGCAACAGCTCTGTGTTCAGTGTTGCCAGGTGCTATGTGGAGAATGCAGAGTAAGTGTAATCATTTCCTATCCCTAAAGGTGCTAAAAACAAACATTAAAAACTCAGAAAACATTTTAATAACAAATTATATTTGCATTACATTAGAAAAGCAGTGGTACCCTCTGCTTCATACTTATTTCACATGGCTGCAGTTATTAAACTGCATTTTTTTAAAATTGTAAAACATACAAGGTTTAAAAGAAAACCTAACATTTGTTTATTTTAACATTTAGAAACGTATCACTTTCAATAAACCTATCTAATAAAGAGATATTATGCAAATTGACCATCACTCCAACACACAAGATGGCCTCCCCCATATGGTCAAAGATGGCTGCCCTCATCTAGAAATAAGAAGGCTGCCAAAAGATGGACAGCAGGGTAGGGCAGTTGTCGGTGATCAGAACTGCAAGGGAGGACAGTTGGGAGGGACCAGATCTGCAGGAAAGGAGAGTTAGGGGTGACCAGGTAGGCAGGGGAGGGCAGTTAGGGACAATCAAGCCAGCAGGGGAGCAGTTAAGTGTTGATTATGCTGGCAGGGGAGTGGTTAGGGGGTGAGCAGGCTGGCAAACAGAAGCAGTTAGGGGCAATCAAGCAGGCAGATAGGCAAGTGGTTGGGAGCCAGCAATCCTGGATTGTGAGAGGGATATCTAACTGTCTGTTTAGGCAGTCAAATATCCCTCGAGGGGGTCCAGATTGGAGAGGGTGTAGGCTTGGCTGAGGGACACACCCCCATGCATGAATTTTATGCACTGTGCCTCTAGTATTTTATTAGATAACTAGAAGCCCAGTGCATGAAAATTCATGCATTGGAGGAGTGTCCCTCAGCCCATTCTGCCCCCTCTCATAGTCCAGGAGCCCTCAGTGGTGGAAGGTGACTCAGCAATCAGGGGAAGGCAATGCTCCCATCACTCCTCTGCCACTGCCACTGCAGGCAGCACTAGCCTCTAATGGTCCTGCTTACCTGAGTCTTGGGCTACCCTGGGCAGCTGGGCAGTCACCATCGAAGGCTTGCCTGTACCTCAGGTGTTGGCTGGGCAGCTGCCATCTGAGCCTGGCCTATGCCTCAGGCTAGCTTTGAGTGGCCAGGGCACTGAGGAGACTGGGGGACTCTGGAGGAAGGTGTGGTCCGGGCCTGCCCCCGGACCCGTCTGGGGCAGGCCCGCCCCACCATGCACCTGCTGCCATGGCAGGACTGACGAGACTGGGCACCGCCATCTTGTGGCTGTGGATGCTGTCATCTTTGTGAGGGTGTGATAGTCAATTAGCATATTCCAACTTTATTAGATAAGATCTTTTCAAGAAACATGGTATATCAGGAATTTTAATTTGCTAGTATATATTAAATCATTTGAAAGTAGTTATACACAACGTTACTTGCAACATATATAACAGACATGGGATTGCTGTCCAGAGTATATCAAAGGCTTTCTGTAAGTAAAAGAGACATAAACAAATGGGAAAGTGGTAATTCACTCAAAAGAGAGAGAAAAAAAACCAATCACTATATTTTTTAAATAATGCTAAACTTCACCAGTTTTTTATTCTTCACCTGAGGATATGTTTTGGGTTTATTATTATTTATTTTGGAGAAAGTGGAAGAGGGGCAGAGAAACATTGATAGGTTTCCTCCCATATATATCCTTCCCCACAAGGGATAGAACCACAGTCTGGGTATGTCCCTTGATTGGGAATTGAACCCTCAAGCTTTTGGTGATGTTCCAACTAACTGAGCCACCTGGCCAGGGCAGATCTTAGGTTTATTAAATTTTTCTACTGATTTCTAGCAGATACAGCTGAATAAGATTATTTTTGCAACAAAACTAATGAGAATATTAAAATTAGTAAGGCAAGTGTGGCCTAGCTGGTGTTGCTCAATGATTGAGTATAGACTGAATAGGTCACCAATTCACTTCCCGCTCAGGTCACATGCCTGGGTTGCAGGCTCAATCCCCAGTAAGGGACATTCAGGAGGCAGCTGATGGATGAAGTATCCCTCTCTTTTCCTTTCACTCTAAACATCAATAGAAACATTTAAAAAATAAAGCAGGTGCTCATCAGGACTGAGATTCTAGTAGAAGTTTTGCTCTTCTGTTAATCATTGTTCAGATTTAGAGAGCAACCTATCACAAGCAAAATACCATATTTTTCCACATATAAAATGCCCCCACCTATAAGATGCCCCCCACTTTTTCAACACAGAATTAAAAAATCAATATTTTAAACATAAAACAGAACACATTTTCATTTAATAATTACCCCATGTAATGCTTACATACCAGTGCTACTATATTATGCAGCATATCACTTTATCAGCCTCTGTTGCATCACCACTCTCTTCTCCATCACTGTTAGTTTCAGACATATCAATTTCTTCAACTTTTATTGTATCACTGCTGTCTTCTGAATCACTGTCTGTATATGTGAGATCATCCTCAGTTCTGTCCATAGCAATGCTGATTCCACATTTTTTAAAATATATTTTATTGATTTTTTACAAGAGGAAGGGAGAGGGATAGTTAGAAACATCAATGAGAGAGAAACATCAATCAACTGCCTCCTGCACACCTCCTACCAGGGATGTGCCCGCAACCAAGGTACATGCCCTTAACCAGAATTGAACCTGGGACTGTTCAGTCCACAGGCCGATGCTCTATCTATTGAGCCAAACTGGTTAGGGCTGATTCCACATTTCTTGAAGGACTTCACAACTACCTCTTGTTTGACACCATACCATGAGGTTAGGACCCAATTGCAGACCTCAGTAATGATGGTTGTTGTTGTTTTTTCATTCTTCCTGTTGGTATCAAGTTATCACTTACCTTTTGCATCCATCTACTCTATTCTTCTCTCATCAGGTCTTCAAATGACTTGTTAATTGAAACATCTAGTGGCTATAGCTGACCTATAAGTCCACCAGGAATAATTTCTAGGTGTGTTTGAAAATCTGAAGCAACCCTTTTTGTCTTTCTGTTACATGTGTTTGGAACTGATCAAATACAAGTGGAGGTGGCTTCTGTCAGAGCCCTCCAAGTCTTCTGGACCAAACCTTTGCAAACCAAAAGGCCATAAGGTCTTCATGCACCCATCCCCTTTCTTGAACTTGCACAGTAATGCCAGGTGGCATGGTCCCTTTAGGATATGTTTTCCTCTTAAATATAAGCATAGGAGGCAGTTTGGTACCATCTGCACAGCATGAGAGCACAGCACTGTAGTGTGTCTTTTCATGGCCACTTGTTTTGATTGCCACTGTTTTGATTCCTTTCACATCAACAGTTCTGTTGGAAGTCACATAAAAATTGAGAAACATCTAATTCATGTTTACAATTTGATTTGGCTCAAAATCATATGTTTTTCTGAAGTTGTATGACAAAGGAGTGAAACTATTGGATTTTATTCTCATAAACTGGTGGCATTTTCTGAGCTAACTTTGTTTGTGTTCTCATAGCCAATCCTTCTCTGCTCATAAAATTGAAATACAATTTTGCCTTTCTTTTAAATTCAACAACGTTCATTTCACTTGCAAACATTCTTGCCTGACATTGAATAAGCTTGGTTGACACACATAAGCCTCTCTGGCACTGCCCCATAATCCAAGTCTTAAGCCTCTGTTCCAAGTTTGTCCATTTTGCTGGTTTTCCTCTTAAGGCCTTCTTCTTTTTTGTCATTTAAGGAGTTGTTCTTCCTGTTTTCTCCACGGTCTGATCATACACCCAGTAGGAGGAGGTCCAAACTGTCTCTCTGCTGCTGTTTCCATACTCTTTTGCATAGCCAATTACATTCAGTTTGAATTGTGCAGAGTAAGACAATTACTTAGCAGTATTTATCTTTTTTATTTTTTGACATCTTTATGGGCTCATAATGCTCTGGTCCCTGTTGCATCTGTGCACTCTCCATATCCAATTATAGCAGCAGTTGAGGTCAGTAACAATAAGGCTCATGACTGGAGGAAGCTTGTTTGACAAAGTATGAACAGCTTAGCTCTAGGAGCAGCTCCCTCTTTGGCTGACTTCCGTGTATAAGACGCCCCTCAATTTTTGATTTAAGGATTTTAGAAAAAAAATAGTGTCTTTTACACACACAAAAATATGGTATATTAGTTTATGTTTAAGTCTGGGAAATGGTTAATCATAAGCAATGTCGCTTTTTTTTCTACTAAGAAATGAAGAAGTGAAAGTGATTTTATTTTTATGAGGGGCTAAAAAGGTTACAGAATAATATGAGGAAAGACAGAACAGCAGAAGTAAATAGTGCACTGGATTCTGAAATATAAAAGGTTTTACTAGGTCTTTGTGGAGATGAAATGTCCTATCCTGATGGCACTATATATGCAAATATATAAATGAATCAAATAACACGGTATGTGTGTTGGGAAATAAATTATGTTGTTTGGAACATTAAATGCAGATGGAGCCATAGAGTAGAACATAAAATAGGTAACAGAAACTGGATTGGAGAGGACCGTTTCATTTCCACAGATACAATAGAATATTGCCTTTGATAAACAGTGGATCTTATATTTCTAAGTACATGACACCTGGCATTTCTTTTTTAAATGCTGAGTACTGAGAGCTCTGCTACCAGCAACTCTTCTCCACATTTGAGTCATTTTATTTTACGGAGGTCCCATAGAATTTGCATTTATAAGGCTTAAACCAGGCATAACACTGTTGTAGGCATTGAAAATATTAAAAGCTGCTAAAGAGACGACTGATATTATTAGATTTCTGGTTTTGGGGAATGATTTCAGAGTAGTGAGCTCGGGTTGATTGGTTAGGATGTTATTGGAAAAGTACAAGTAGGCAATGATAAAATTTTGAAGTATTGGGTCGGCAACTAAGTAATTGCGGGTTTTTTAAAGAAAATCAAAGACAATTTTTTCATGGAACTAAATAACTTTATTCTGTAATGTATTGCCCATTTTGATCAATGACCTTTTGCCATCTTTCAGGCAGCATCATAATCCCACGTTCAAAAAACTTCTGGTTTTTATTAGCAAAAAACTGAATCAGGTACGATTTGACATCATCATCATTATTGAAATTTTTACCATTCAAGGAGTTTTGTAAAGATCGAAACAAAAAGTAATCAGATGGTGCAAGGTCAGGACTATATGGTGGATGTGGCAAAACATCCCAACCAAGCTCCATTAATTTTTGCCGAGTGACCAAAGATGTGTGTGGCCTTGCATTGTCATGATGGAATACAACACCTTTTCGATTTGTCAATTCGGGCCGCTTTTCTTCAACTGCATTGTTTAATTTCGTTAGTTGTTCAATGTAGACATCAGAATTGATCGTTCGGTTGGGTGGTAAGAGTTCAAAGTAGACAATTCCTTTGTAATCCCACCAAACTGATAACAAAACCTTCTTTTGATGAATATCAGCTTTTGATGTTGTTTGAGTTGGTTCACCTGGCCTGCTCCACGATCTTTTCCGCTTGATATTGTTGTAAACAACCCATTTTTCATCGCCAGTTATCAGTCGTTTTAAAAATGGATAATTTTCATTACGTTTCTTTAGCAAATCGCAGCTGCTAATGCGTTGCGTTAACTGTGATTCTTTCAGTTCGTGAGGAACCCATGTATCGAGTTTTTGAACATAGCCAAGTTGTTTTAAGTGATTTTCAATGCATGTATGTGATACATGAAGCTTCTCTGCAATCTCACGTGTTGTACTGTGACAGTCCGAATTGATTATTGCTTTGATTAGGGCGTCATCAACTTCAACTGGACGACCAGAGCATTTTTCATCTTTGAGTGAAAAATCACCAGAACGAAATTTGGCAAACCAATTTTGACACTGCCGTTCTTTTAAGGCTTCGTCACCATAAACAGCACATAACTTTTTATCAGCTTGTGATGCGTTTTTCCCTTTGTGGAAATAAAAAAGCAAAATATGACGAAAATGTTCCTTTTTATTTTCCATTTTTCAACGAACTCCAAACGAAAACTACAAAACAGATCAAAAAACTTTTTTTACTGATTAACAGCTGAATAGCCAACTATCAAATAACAAAATGTGTTTTACATTTGTACTACGTCTGCAAACCTAAAAATTCAACTGAAGCCATATATGTGTGAAAGCAGCAATTACTTAGTTGCCGACCCAATATAATACTCATTTTTGACAAAGATAGCAGTGCTATCAAAATGGACAAATTGGAGCAGATGCAACTGTCATTGAGAAATGACAGTCTATTCAATAAAGTTATTAATTAGAAAAGTAGTTCTCTTATTTTCTTTGTCACAGGTGCAAAATTTCTATCTCACTTTAAACACAAAAAGTTCAACTATCAATATATTGAAAATATAAATATGATAGGTAGAACAACAGAGCTGAATAGAGGAGAATAACCTAACAGCTTTGGTTTAAGCATAGAGCTTTAAACTAGTGTATAAAAAGCTTTAAAAATGGTAAAATGGACTATATTAATATTAATATATCTTGTTCATTCAAGACATCATTAAGAGAGTGAAAGGGCAAACCACAGAATAGAAGCTATTTTTAATGCATAGATTCAGAACAGATAAAGAATTCTTACATAATAAGAAAAAGAAAACAAAATTAAAATATGAGTTAAAATGCTTACTTTTGAAAAGTGAATATCCAAATTGTGACTTAACATATGAAAGTTTGCTTATAATATAGGACATTGAGGAAGTTCCAATAAAAATTGCAATGTAATAAGCCACATTGTATTGATTAGAAGCATGTCATTAAGATTACAATGATTCAAGGGAGGGGAATTAGACTCCATCCATCCCTTGGAAGTAGCAAGGTCATTTTGAAGATCATAGTGGCTGGGAGATACTGCCTTGACCATCTTTGAAACACAATCTACCACAAAAAACATTGATGAGATTAACATTCAACCCATCATTATAGATAATCCTTTAAATATTATGTTGAGTTAGTAAAGCCAGATACAAAAGATTACATGCTGAATAAATTCATTTATATACAAAGTTTTATAAAAGTCAACACCAACATAAGCTTTTTCTGTAAGAATGGCAGTTACCCTTTGGGAGGAATAATTAAAATAGAGTGGGACAATGATTTCTGAGTTATTATTTATTTTACGTTCCTTTTTTTAGTACTAGTTTTAAAAGGTTATTTTTAGCATTAGAAAATTTATCAATTGTTCACTTATAGTATACATTTTTTTTATCTGTGTATATATTATACTTCAACAAAAGTTAAAGTATAGATAAAAACCCTTTAAAATTGGTTATATTTAGTATATATGGTTTTGTCAATATTTTAAGATCATTTCTAAATTTTTGTTTCATTGTTTTTCCTTCACTCATTATTCTATAGTTTATTTTTTTAGTCATTATACTTCTGCAAAAACTTACAAAAAGGCATGTTATCTCAGTGGAAATAATACTTGGAAATATAATACTAGTGTAGTTGCTCATTTTTAACACAAATAGATTATTACCAAAGGTAAAATTAGGCTCATCACTACGAGATGCTCTTTGTTTAAAATAGTAAAATTGAAAGTTATTGAATAAGACATGAATTATTATAATATAAGAAGCAAATATTGTGTTATGCATATACAATTTATATACAATATTTGTATATAAATACCATTGTATTATATATGGTATTTATATACACTTAGAAATAGCCATTTCCCCCAAACATTTGGAAAGTGACATTTTCCCCTTACATATACTTTTATAAAATTCCACATTTGATCTATTAGCAAATTCTTTCTGTTTTTGCTTTAACACGTGGAATCCAACCATTTCCTACCACATAGAATCCAATCATCCCCTGCTACTGCTCTGTTCTACTACACCTTATTTTCTGCTTACATTTTTCAGTGGCATCCTAATAAGACCCTCCCTGTCCCATTTTGCCCTTTCTCACTTATGTTCTAATTCACAATGCAACAGCTCCAGTGATCTTTTAAATCTGTCAGATCATGCAGGTCATGGTTGCTCTTATGCAACTCATCTTCCAATGGCTTTGATCTCAGAGTAAAAGTAAAAGTTCCCACCAAGACGTACAATGTGGTACATGCTTCAGCCCCTTCTTCCCTCCTAATATGCTTACTTAACTACCTAACCTTCCTGCTTTTGTTAAAAATGCTAGGCAAGTTCTCATCTTGAGTCTTTGTATTTCCCTCTACCTAAACATCCCCCACCCCCAGAGCTCTGAATAACTTTTCTTTCATCTTCTTCTGGTGCTTGCTCACACTTCTTTAATTTGAGGCTCTGCTCCAACCACTCTATTTATCTCATCCCCATCATTTCTACTTATTCAACGATTCCCAGCATATTTTTTTCCAACAGTCATCCACTTTAAATGTTTCTTATTTTGGCATTTGTTTATTATACTAAGTCTTCTCTACTTTATTTTCACCCTTAATGTAGTGAGTTCTGGTGTCATAAGGAGAGAACATGTTTGTGTGCCCACATGTACATGTCAGTACCTGTGTATATGCATGGTTTGCCCAGGGCATTTACCCATTCTCTTCTCTCTTTCTGAAACAAAATTCTCTTTTCCATTGCCCTTTGCCTCTTTTTCAACTTTCACAATTAAGCCTAAAGGTCATCTCCTTAGAGAATTTTTATCTAATCACTAGAGGCTCTGTTCATGAAAATTTATGCATTGGAGGTGGACCTTTCAGCCAGGCATGCCCCCTCTCATAGTATGGGAGCCCTCTGGGGCAGGAGGTGATCTGACAATCAGGAGAAGATGACCCTGATTACCTCTGCTGCTGCCACTGCTGGCAGTGTAAGCCTTGGCTGACCATAGTTACCTGGACCTCAGGAGGCTCTGGGAGGTTGGGCAGTTACCATCCAAGGCTTGCCTGCACCTTGGCCAGCCCTGGTGGCCTAGAGCTGAGAAGACTGGGGGACTCCAGAGGCAGATCCACAAAATGGCCAGACCCTCCTGTGGAGGGCCCAGCTGTGATGCACACCTGTCACACCAGCGAGACTGAGGGGACAAGGTGTCACCATCTTGTGGCTATGGACACTGCCACATTTAAGGACATGGCAGTCAACTAGCATATTCCCTACTTATTGGCTGTGGGCACTGTCATCTTTGTGAGAATGTGACAGTCAATTAGCATATTCCCTCTTTATTAGATAGGATTCTACAAAATGTAGTCAGGAGCTTCACCTATTATTCTCTATCATAATTTCTTGCTTATTTCTTTCATAGATCCTTAGCATTATGTAGTTATCTTCTTCATTTAATTATTGACTTGTTTTTCTTCTTAACTTTAATAAAATCTCAACAAGGAGGAGAGCTCATTAGAAACTGAATGTATAAATAGACTCAGTAAATTTTACTTGGGCATTGGCCTTTTTTTTGGACAATTTATCCTATAGATAATGCTTATATTTATTTGTCTTTAGAGTATATTGTTTCCATACAGGTAAGGGTGGGGGGAACAGAGTTAAGTAATATTTTTATTTTCCAAAATACAGCATTTTTTTATTTCTATTTTTGAGAGTATTCCAATTCCTTTTATGATTATTGTATTTCTTTCATATAAGAAGGTCAGCTTCCTTCATTGGATGAGCCTGATAAATCTGATAAATCCTGAGCCAATTAACTACAAAAATCCCTTTGGCTCCAGAATTCGTTTATGGCTGATTTCATTAAATAAATAAACAGAAGGATGTGTTATTTTTCATTCTGTTGATTTTGTGCTATGGAATTGTGAAACTTTAACATTCCATAGTTATTTTGTTCTCAGAGGGCTTCCCTCACCTTAAAGATGAAGAATGATGGGAAATTGGAAAGGTACAGAATACATACACTGAATTTAGTTAGATTAAGTCAGATGTACCTCTGGACTTATAGTTGTGTGAGAAAATATATTTGCTTATTTTATCCATTATAATTGGCTCTTCTATATTGATAGCCAAAAGCAACCTAAACTAAAATTCACTTTTTTTTCTTTTATTTTTTAACAGCACTTTCTACTATTATAATCTATGGGAAAATTCTTCATATTATACATTGCTTTGTACGTATTGATTTAAACATCACTATAGCTATTTGGAGAGGTATTTCATAGTGGAAAGCTCTTTCCTATTACCTTCACATTCTTTGAATATAGGTAATATCTTTTAGTAAACTTTCAAACAAGAGGACCTAGTTCCTGTCATTATTACTCTTATTGATTAGTTTAGTGTCTTCCAACAACTAAAATCAATTACAAGTCAAAGGTAATGCTATTTTATTCTCATTCCACAGACTGTACACTGATAGGCGTTTCTTTCAGGTAGGGTTACACTAATTTTAGAGTTTGCTTCTTTCAAAGTTATATAATCTTTCGTCAGTAAATATTGATTCATTTTCAGTCTGTTTGGAAATGTTTTAGGAAGTAACTCTCGGTACAACTAATCAGTCTTACCAGTAGTCCACCTGGGAGAGATGGGAGTCTGGTAGAAACCCAGATACCACCTTCTCAGGGCCAAGTGCTAATACTCTTACAGCGCCTGCCGGGGGAGTGCACTGCATGTTCTCCATAATTAGGTCCTGTGGAAGGGTCTACTGGCTCTAATAATATCAACAACAACAAGAATTAATAAAAATAGAATAAAGAGGAAAATCCCCCAATAATTTTCACTAATTATCATTTGAGAAAGACAGAAAATATATAGATAACCATCAGATATTCTGATATTTATAAATTTATGTACTATTAATGGACTACATAAATTATTATTTGGTTTGGAATTGATGCAAATATGATCACTGGCATCATGAATCTTCTAATTAGAAAATTTATAATATTTTACAATTATGAACAGTAATATGAGCCAAGGTCTTGGAACTGCTCAGCAGTTTTATTTTGTTTTCTCTCTCTCTCTCTTTTTTTTTTCTAGCTTCTAAAACAACTCTACCTTAATCCTAAAAATTGTTCTTCCCCCATCTGATCCTCATCATATAATCTTATTTTATGATTCACATAAAAAAGTAAATGCCATCAAAGAGCTTTCTCATCTTCCTGACAACAAATCTCTAAACTCACCTATGTCATGTTCCTTTCTACTGCTGTTTACAATGGATGATATGCTTTTTCACCTGTCAGGAATCAATTAATTCAAGTGTGCAGTGAATCTTCACTGCCAATGCTGTCTTTGAGAAAGTACAACAGTTGTTGAACACCACCTACATCTTTAACCCCTCGCCATCCACATGAAATAGTCAACTGTCATGCTGTCTTATGGCCAATGCACTCATCTATCCCCTTTCACAGCCAGTCATTTGGTAGAAATTGTCTAGATATGCTGTTTCCTTTTTTTTCCATACACATTTTCACTCAATCTAAGTTGGCACTTATTTCCACAGTACCACCTAAATTGTTCTCTTATTTATGATGAATGTAGGAAACATTAAGTGAGATAGCTGCTGACTCATTAACATTCCTCCAGTAAAAACTTATTTTCTCCTTCTGATATCTTCCGATTGGGCTGATTAAAATAAGTGCAAAGACAGCTAAATCAAAGTGAACTATTGTACTTATAATTCTTTAAATACTTAAACTGCAAGATGTAAACTAAGAGCTTTCACTGTAAACTAAGAGCTTTCACTGTAAACTAAGAGCTATCACTGATCAGTACCCCTCCAGAAAGAAGTCCATAAGGTCCTCCTGCTGGAAGGAGCAGCCTGCATTCCATCATTCTTGGTCTCAGATTCTCTGCTCTTGTTTTACTTTCATGAACTCTCATACTAACCAAATATAGTTCATAGTCAAAAACAGGACATTTATTGAGTTAATGGAGATTCTACTTATCATTACACTAGGACCACATGGGACCTGATCTCTGCAGTCACCCTTAGGACCTTATCCATGTAGGAATTCATGCACCAAGCCTCTAGTGTAATTATAGTCAAGAATATTGACTATATTCTAAAAAAAAAATAATAAAAAAGAAGAAGAAGAAGAGGTATGATCATTGTCTTTTCTTGTTCAAGTTAAGTCAACATTTTCTATTGTATGCTACAAAAAATATTAACTGTATCACTTCTAATAGCTTTCAGTTATTCTCTGACTTGATTTCTCAACAGCATTTGCCACTCCTAACTGCTTTCTCCTTGTGGTAACACTCTTCTTGGCTTCTACATTTGTTTTCCTCTTGCTTTTTCCTAGTGGCTTTGCATCTCCTCACTGTTGGGAGACAATTCTCCCTGGGTTGTTGGGATTTCTGCATTTTTTTTAATGAAACACTATTTGTTTGTTTAATTCAGCCTTTACAAAGATATGTGTATAGGAAACAGACTTGGAAGTCAAGTGGTGCCTTACTCTGGAAGCATGTTAACTGTCTAACATAATAAAGGTAAGGCCTCACTGCAGAGCATAGGGCAGGGAGACATAGGCCATTTATAAAAAGACTGGGTTTCCTAATCTCGGAGTTTCTGAACTGTAACACAGTTTCTGAGCCCATATGCATTGACCTGTGTGACGAGTAAGGAGAACCGCTGCAAGTACACTGACTCTCAGCGGTACTTGCTGAGACATGAGTACAGGGAGAGTTGGTATCTTGTATCTTCTGCAGTGTGAATGAAACTTTCAGGCTAAATTTTTAGCTTATAAATAGGGCAACATCTCAGACTCTTCCTAGTTCTTTTTTTCTTTTTAATTGATATATAACATAGTGTGAGTTTAAGGTGTGCAACATGTTGATTTTATACATTTATATATTGTGATATAATTACCACCATAATGTTACCAAACACCTCCATCGAGTCACATAATTATTTCATTTTGTGGTAAGAACATTTAAGATCTAGTCTCTTAACAACTCTGAGCTATATAGTACAGTATTCTTGATATAATCACACTAGAGGCCTGGTGCATGAATTCCTATACAGGTAAGGTCCTAAGGGTGGCCTGCAGAGATCAGGTCCCAGCTTCGCCCCAGTCTCACTGCCCACAACCCCACCTGGCACCCCGCCTTGGAGGACTGGCGCTGCCTCCTCTCCTGCTCCACCATCTTGCTGTGGTCCCATTCTCCTTGGGGCCCATCTGGGCCAGACGTGTCTCCTCTGCTGCCTGCTGCCAGCACCACTTCGCCAATGCCCAACATGTTCCATGTTGTCCCCTGGTGGTCAGGTTTTCTAAAAGAAAGACTCCCCTGCCACTCCAGTATATATCAGATCTATCATTTTTACTCAGTAATTTTTCACATAATTTATCATTATTTGTCATCATATAGTCATTAGTGTGGGGAAAATATTATCACAGTAACCATACTATTTTAGTGTTTAAGCTGAATGATTTTAGGAAAGTAGTTTACATTCTGGTTCTGTAATTTATTCTGTTTCAAGTGCAGTGCTTGCCACAGAATAGCTACTGATTATTTATTGAACCAAGACAGACAATATTCTGTTCTTCACTAAAACTCTTCTAATATCAGCCTATTCTTCTTTAAGAATAATAATGCATATAGTGTGTAATATACAGTTTATTAAATATCTCATTTTTTGGCATTTAGGTTTTATTTTCCCTTTTGAAGTTTAAACCGATTGTAAATGGACAAATAGGCTTATAAATATTTCTTTGAATCTTCAATTAAATCCTTAGAATATTTACTAAACATTTTTTCTAAAATCAGTTGGTATGTGTCATTCCCTTTATCTGTCAGAATAGGGTAGGTCATGCTGCAGTAACCGCACATTTCATTGGCTTGTTGCCAAGTAGAGTTTGTTGCCTGAGTGAAGCTGCTTCTTAACACATACTTTCAATATTCCCCATGACACAGCATTGTGTTCATTGAAAATTGCACTCAGCCTCTTCAAATTTCTATCAGAAAACACCACATATTTTTTTCGCTCACTAGCAATTGGCCTAAGCAGCTTTTAGGGTCATTCCTAATATCAAAAATTCAAGTGCCTAGAGAAGCAACCAGAACACCTGTCAGGTTTCCTAATCATTCCAACATTTCTCTTTTGGAAGCTTGGCATTAATCCATTATTCCATTCACTTCTTTTTCTTCTTCCTACCCTGACTTGTTAACATAAATATTTTCTGATTTTCTTTTTATTTGCTAACTAGAGCCCCAGTTCATAAAATTCATGCATGGGGGAGGGGGTATCCCTCAGCCCAGCCTACACCCTCTCCAATATGGGACCCCAAGAAAGAGATCTGGCCTAAATGGGCAGTCGGACATCCCTCTCACAATCTAAGACTGCTGGCTCTCAACTGCTCGCCTACCTGCCTTCCTGATTACCCCTAACTGCTTCTGCCTGCCAGCCTGATCACCCCCTAACCATTCCCCTACCAGCCTGATTGATGTCTAACTGCTTCCCTGCCAGCCTGTTTGCCCCCAGGTTCACTCCTCTTCTGGCTTGGTCACCATAACTTCCCTCCCCTGCAGGCTTGATTGCCCCAAACTGCTCTCCCTTGCAGGTCTGGCCATCTTGCAGTGGCCATCTTGTGTTCACATGGGGGCAGAATCTTTGACCACATGGGGACAGCCATCTTTTGTGTTGGAGTGATAGTCAATCTGCATATTACTCTTTTATTAGATAGGATTGAGTCCTGGTGCATGGATGGGGGCCAGCTTGTTTGCCCTAAAGGGTGTCTCAAATCAGGGAGGGGATCTCTTGGAGCATGGGGCAGCCTAGGTGAGGGGCCTGTGGTGGATTGCAGGCTGACCATGCCCCCACAGCGACCCAAGCAGAGCCCTTGGTATCTGGGATTTATTTATCTTTTACAATTGAAACTTTGTTGCCTGGAGTGGAGTCCTAGGCAGGCCAGGGCTGCAGAAGCTTGGCTTCCTTCATCACCAGGGGCAACTCTAGCCTCCTGCTCTCTGCAGCTCCTTGGCGCTCCCATTTTTGTTGGGATTTATTTATTTTCTATAATTGAAACTTTGTAACCTTAAACAAAGGCCTGGACTTGCCAGGGTGTGTGGAAAGCTTGGCTTCCTCCATCACCAGGGAAACCCAAGCCTTTCTCCTGCTCTCTCTATGGCTGCAGCCATCTTGGGTTAATTTGCATACTAGCTCCTGATTGGCTGGTGGGTGTGGCTGGTGGGCATGACTGGTAGGTGTAGCAGAGTGATGGTTAATTTGCATGTTACTCTTTTATTAGATAGGAAGGATAGGAGGATACTTTGAAAACTCCTTTGCCTATGCTAAAAGTAAATTTGTGCACTCAATCTCCAATTTACTTTTCTTTCACTTCAATGTTGAACCACACCTTTGTTTCTTATTAAAAACTTTAATGTTGACATTATTGCAGACTTCCCTCATTCCACCTCTCCCCAGCACCTTATGTTCACCTCCACCCACTTCTGCCCTCCTCTTCTGTTGGCCTTCACTACACTGTTCTCCTTGTCTATAGGGAATCCATATATGTTCTTTAGCTAATCCCTTCAAATTCTTTATCCAGTAATCCCTTCTCCTTGGGCTCCAGCCAGTCTATTCCATGTATCCATGCTTCTGGTTCCATTTTATTAGTTCACTAGAGGTCTGATGAGTGAATTTGTACACCAGTCCAGACCCTTGGCCTGGTCTGTGGAATCGGGCCAAAACCAGCACTTCAACATCCACTGGAAGGTCTAGGATTGCAAGAGGGTGCAGGCCCGACCCAGGCACCCCACTGGTGAATAATTAGGGCTGGGAAGGAAAGTGAGAGGTTGGCCAGCTAGGAAGGGACACAGGAATTTTTCAGGCTGTGTCTAGACCATCACACTTTGTTTGCTGGACCCCAGCAGCAAACTAACTTACCAGCCAGAGTGTCTGCCTCCTGGTGGTCAGTGCACTTCATAGCAAGTGGTTGAGTGGCCTTAGCATATCATTATCATACTAGTGGCTTAGTGCACAGAATTCATGCACATTAACGGGGATTAATTAGAGGAAATATTTTAATATTGCAATTTGCCCTTTCTCTATAACAAAAGTGTCAGAGATAAAAGAAAATTAGTAAAATGTATATGAAAATCTTTCTCCTGTCAGAATCTGGGGCACACCATGGGACCCAGAGTCAAGTCCCCACCCACACACATATGCCTCAAAATTGTGCAAGAATCCAGACCTGGCGGGTCCACCCCCATTGGGCTAGATCCAGACCCAGCTGGTCCCACCCTTGCCATGCCCTGCTGGTGGGGTTTATAGCCTTAAGTCACCTGGTCTGGTGCCAGGCAGGGGTGCAGCCTGAGGTACCTCATCCAGCCCCACAGGATGGGTTCATGGCCTGAGTTTCTTTGATCTGGCCTCAGGATGGGGGGCATGCCTTGACATCCCCCATCAAGCCCTGCTGGGCAGGGGGTGCAGCCTTAGGTCCCCTGGCCCAGTGCCAGGATGGAGGAACAGCCTCAGGTCTCCCGTCATACCCCTCCAAACAGAGGACATGGCCTGAGTTCCCCTGGCCTGCCACTAGGGCAGGGGGCATGGCCTGAGGTCCTCTGACAAGCCCCATCGAGAGGGTTTGGGGGTGGCAGCTTTAGGTCCCTGCTGATTGCTAGTTAGGACTCATTACTAGCACTCAGCCTCCTCTGTTGGTGCAGTCATCTTGTGTGACTGAAACTCCTTCCATCTTACACCAAACACCAAACTTAACCCCCATCCCGCCTCTGCTGTGGGCACCATCATCTTTGTGGTGGAGTGATGTTCCATTTGCATATTCTCTCTTTATTATATAGGATTAGGGGCCCGGTGCACGAAATTCGTGCATGCGGAAGGTGTCTGTCAGCCTAGCCTATACCCTCTTCAATCTGGGACCCATCCTGGGATGTCTGACTGCCAGTTTAGGCCCGATTCCAGTAGGATTCTGGTAGGATCGGGCCTGATATTAGGACATTCCTCTCACAATCCAGCACTGCTGGCTCCCAACTGCTCACCTGCCTGCCTTCCTCATTTTCCTTAACTGCTTCTGCTTGCCAGCCTGATTACCCCCTAACCACTCCTCTGCCAGTCTGATTGATGCCTAAAGTTCCCCTGCCAGCCTGTTTGCCCCTATCTGCCCTCCCCTGCAGGCCTGGTTAACTCAAACTGCCCTCTCCTGCAGGTCTGATCACCTAATTGGCCTTCCCTGCAGGCTCATTCACCCCCAACTTCCCTCCCTTGCCATCCTTGTCACTACTAACTGCCCTCCCATGCAGGCTTGATCACTTCCAACTACTGTCCTTTGCAGGCCTGGTCCCTCCCAACAGCCCTCCCCTCCTGGCCATCTTGCAGCAGCCATCTTTGATAACATGGGGGCAGCCAACTTGTGTGTTGCAGTGATGGTCAATTTGCATATTGCTCTTTTATTAGATAGGAGGATAGAGGCCAGGTGCACAGGTAGGGTACAGCTGGTTTACCCTGAAGGGTGTCCTGGATCAAGGTGGGGGTTCCCTTGGGGCATGGGGTGGCCTGGGCGAGGGGCCTGTGGTGGTTTGAAGGCTGGCCACACCTCCCATCACCCAAATGAAGGCCCTGGGATCTGGGATTTATTTTCTATAATTGAAACTTTGTAACTTTGAATGGAGGTCTAGGATGGCCAGGGTGTGTGGAAAGCTTGGCTTCTTCCATTGCCAGGGAAACCCAAGCCTCTTGCTCTCTCCATGGTCACAGCCATCTTAGTTGAGTTAAATTGTATACTCACTCTTGATTGGCTAGGTGTGGCTTTGTGGGCATAGCAGAGTGATGGTTAATTTGCATATTACTCTTTTATTAGCTAAGATTATACTTTGATCAGTTGAATGGCCAACTGGATGATTGCACACTCAGCATTTTAGGCACTTATTATATAAGATTTTATTCATTAGATGCCACATATTAGTGAGATCATATGGTATTTGTCTGTCTCTGACTTATTTAACTTAGCATAGATTTTATTTTCCTCATTCTTACCTATTGTAATGCTTTTTATTCTTTCTACTACGTTCAAATATTTTTTCACTTGATAACCAATTTTTATCATTTATTTAATTTGACTTATTAATGTATTAAATATATTTCCTTATTTTCCCATTGCCTCCCAAAGCCCCTACTCATGCCCTCACCCCTATGTTGTCTGTGTCCATTGTTTAAGCTTATATACATGAATACATGTATGTCTACTCCTTACCTCCACCATCTCCTACCTTCCCTCTAAGGCAGTGGTTCTTAACCTTTTCAATGCTGCGACCCTTCAGTACAGTTCTTTATGTTGTGGTGACCCCAACCATAATATGATTTTTTTCTACTTCATAACTCTAATTTTGCTACTTTTAATGAATCATAATGTAAATATATGTATTTTCCAATGGTCTTAGGAGATCCTGCTAGCAGTTCTGAACCCAGAGGTTGAGAACCACTGCTGTAGAGCAAATATTAAGTCTAGTAATACTTAATGTTGTTTTCTAATACTTTTTTAAATCGAATTTATTTAAACAATACAACAAAATTTAATCAACAATATAGTTGCCATTGTTTTCTACTACTTGTGCCCAACGCTCAGGAAGCATTTTAATCCCTCTGTTGTAAAATTCTTGTGATTTTGATGCAAAAAATTCGGTCAATGCATTTTTGAGGCATTCTTCATTATTAAATTTTTTTCCAAGAAGAAGGTTTTGCAAAGATCGAAACAAATGGTAATCGGAAGGGGCAATATCAGGAGAATATGCAGGTTGAGGGAGAACTTCCCATTCAACTGGCGCAGTTTTTCAGCAGTGATTCTTGCAGTATGCGGTAGTGCGTTATCGTGGTGAAGAATTACGCCCTTCTGATTAATCAGCGCGGGTTCTTTTTCTCTTAAAGCTTGGGCTAACCTTTCCAATTGGGCACTATACACTGCACTTGTAATGGTTTGGTTAGATCACATGTGTCAAACACAAGGCCCGCGGGCCAAATCCGTCCCGCCAGGCCTTGCAATGTGGCCCGCACCGCGCTGTCATCACTGCACTCCGCTGTGTTTCCATCACAATGACAGTTTATGACTGTTCAGTAAACCATTCGGCCCACGATTTAGGCTGGATTTTAGATTTTGGCCCCTTCTCTGATTGAGTTCGACACCCCTAGGTTAGATGGTAAAAGTTCATAATGAAGAATTCTTTAAAATTCCACCAAACACACATCACTTTTTTCACATGCAAGTCAGGTTTTGTCGTGGGCTGCGGAGCCTCATTTTTGTCCAACCATTGAGGCCACCTTTTCAAATTAACATACAGCACCCATTCTTCATCCCCGGTAACAATTTGCTCTAAAAACGGCAAATGGTTTTGACGAGAGAGGAGCGAACTGCAAATTGTGACTCTTTGATTACGGTTGTTGTCGGTCAACTCATGAGGAACCCATTTTCCAAACTTTTGGACTTTGCCAAGTGCACACAATTGATTGGAAATTGTTTTTTGTGAACAATTAAAGTTGTCCCAAGCTCTTGTTGGGTAATTTGAGGATTTTGCACCAAAAGAGCTTGAAGAGCTTCTTGATCAAAATTGGACACACGACCTCGACCACTCTTGTCATCTAACGAAAATTTTCCCTCCCGAAATTTCTCAAACCAACGCTGGCATTTTCTGGCGCTAACTGCATCTTGACCAAGAGCACTACAGATGTTTTTTGCAGCCTCACTTGCTTTTCTTCCTAATTGGAACTCGTAAAGCATGCAGTGCCGAATATGCTCTTCATCTGCCATCTTCTTAGCCCTAGTTTTGCAACAAAAACCAAACCAAACACAAACTTTTTCAAGCAAAACTTGTTAATTGCACTTCACACATTCTGTAGATACCACGTGTTTGAAGGTTATGTCAATACAAGTCAACGCCAAGCAAGATTTTAAACGAATGTTAAAAACGACATTAATTATTACTAAACCCGATAAAATCAAAACAACAATGTAGTACCATCTCACTCCTGTCAAAATGGCTATCATCAACAATTCAACAAACATTAAGAGTTGGTGAGGATGCAGAAAAAAAGGAACACTTATGTACTGCTGGTGGGAATGCAGACTGGTGCAGCCATTGTGGAGAATATTATGGAGTTTCCTCAAAAACTAAAAATGGAACTCCCATTTGACCCAGTAACCCTACTTCTACGAATATATCCCAAGAAACTTGATAACCATTCTTAATTTCACAAAGTCTCCTTGTAGTCATAATTCAAGCTAGCTATTATACTACATGTTTTTGCTTATTAGTTTGTACCATATGCTATTGCTAATGTTTAATTATCTTAACAAAATGCTACTTAATGTGGTTTATCCTAATATTTCTTACTGCTTGTATAGAATTCTAATAAATGTTTATATAATTGTATTCTGTTTTCAAAATTGAAAGAATTTGAAGTGGCAAAAACAAAATATTGAAGTTCAAAGGAAAGAAACTGATTATTATTACTCCATTCCAAGAAACATAAATTATGCAGAAAATTTTAGTTGTCACAGAATTAGATTATCATCAAAGCCAAGATATCTAAATTTAACCAGGCTCAAGTCTACCATATGAGAAATATTTTCTATGCAAGTGCATTATCACTGTCATTCTCTCATTAAGATTGGCTCTTTTGTATTAGAGATCTTCAGTCTCATTTTTGTAGATTAGCTGATAATATCATAGAAAAATTATAATTTTTATATCTGTAATATTGAGGTGTTCCCTAAAGTCAATAACATGTATATTAAAAATAATGTCCCAGATTTTTGTTACCTGGAACTATTAATATTTTACACATTTTATTTTATGTTTAAAGGCAAGCAGTCCATACCTTATTTTTCTTAGATAGTCTAATAGTATATATTAGTTTAAAAAATAAATAATTTTAGATATTTTGCTTAATCATAGCAAAATTCTAAAAGAATGCAAAACCATTAAATACAACTCTCTGATATTAGAGTCACAAACTGTTTCTCTGAATGACTAAAAATTTTTGATGATATTATACATGATTACTCTACTCTTATACTTCCTTGAAAAAATAAAAAAATAAAAACTGCAAAGCATTTCATGCTCTTTAAGAGCAAATGATGTATAAGAGCCACTTAAGTTGCAGAAGTGCTACCTATCATTATCTCTCCCACAGCAGTGAGAGGAATTTGGTGTTTAAAAAGCTGTAATGTGCCTTTTACTTGAAATGATCAGGTTTTAATTTCCCCTCTGTGGAGTAACTCTGACATGATGGTTCCTGTCTCTGTTTAATCTGAATATGATGCTCTTTCTTTATAAAAAGTAAAATATAAAATCCTAAGATTTTTTTTTCCAATTTGCACTTATGCCATCCATTAAAAATATAGCACTTGCAACAACTTCCATCGCATACACAAATATGCTAGTTTCCTGCATTTTAAATCTTTACAAGAGAACATTAAAAAAAAGAATCATTCTTTCTCAGTGTTTATTGAAATGCCAGTGAGACAGAATTAGATACCAAAATGATTATCAGACCAATAGGCATATGAAGCTATTCAGGAAAAAAAATCCACCACTTTTTAGCATCTCCACCAAAATTGTAAATATATATATATATATATATATATATATATATATATATATATAAAATCAGAATTTGAGAAGGAGATATTTTGTGAAATAGTTCTTGAGGGTATCACCCTATAGGTTAGAGCTTGAAAAATTTGGAATATGTAAAAATGTCTATTGCTCTCTAGTCCAACAACTCATGCCTAAATTACAACCTAGAAATCTATAATAAAATTGTGGGTAGAAGTCTAAATTCCAACCCTCTCTTATTCCCCTCAGGAATTCTATATTCAAAAATATATGTTACAAGGTTCACTGCTTTATCCACAGAACCCAGATGACTTCCAGAATTTGTTGGATTTTTTTAATGTTTCCATTGGATCTTTTGCCCAAACTGAGGTTACTTGTCTTGGACTGTTTTCTATAGGGCTTCCTGATGGGGTAAGTAAATCTTAGCAAAGAGAGGCTGGTTTATTCTGCCCAATACCCAGTGGTTGACAAAGGAGGGTGAATCCCATAAGAAAACTAAAGGATGTATAGTCTGGAAGGAACTACTGCAACCTAACCATGAGTAAATTAGCACAACACTCTCCGAGGATCCCAGTTTTAAGCCCTTACCAGACCTAAAGTGCTCTAGTCCACCTAATTTAGTAAACATTACCCTATATTTTACCCCCTTTTATTCTCTATCTACTTATACCCCTGCAGAGACCCAAAATAGCTCCAGTGAGTGCAGGAGTATTGCAAGGATAAAAAGGAGGAAAAGAAATCAAACTTGTCCCAATCTCTTTTCCAGTGAGATGAAATAATATCACATGATGTCACTTATTTGTGGAACATAAAGAACATCATAAACTGATGAACAGAAAGACAAAGAAGCATTGAACAGACTGTCACATCACAGCAGGAAGGCATGAGAGGGTTGGGGGGCTGGGTAAGAGATCAACCAAAGGACTTGTATGCATACATATAAGCATACATATAAGCATAACCACAAACACAGAGTGAGGGGGGTGAGGGCATGTGATGGGGATTAGAGGAGGCTGGGGGGAAATCAATGGGGGGAAAAGGAGATATATGTACTACTATCTACAGTAATAAAAGAGTAAGATGCAAATTGACCATAACTTCACTATGCCCACCAGCCAATCAGGAGTGAGTATGCAAATAAACCCAACAAATATAGTGGGTTAATTTGCATACATGAGCGCAAGGGGCAGGAGACGAGGCAGGATACTTGCATCATCACCATTGCAACTACACAGGCATTCTGCAGGGCCCCAGCTGCTCTGGGCCTCTGTGCAGCGTGGGAAGGCAGAACGGTGACTCTAGGCCAGAGCAAAAAGAATGTTTTGGCCAGAGCAAAGGTGGTTCCAGAAGCCAGGGGAAAGAAGGCCCAGTCTTGCATGAATCTTCGTACATCAGGCCTCTGGATTGTAATTCTTTAAACAATAAGAAAACGTATTAAAAAAAGTCAGAAATTAGGAGTAAAGAGATCATTCTCAATCAATTTAAAACATCAAGATGGAAATATACATGTGATGGGGTTTTCTAGTTACTAGATTAAGATGTATTATTATTGTTATTAAAATGATTTTTTAATGTCTGATAATTACCAGGGAAGTGATTGTCTACATTAAAAGGCAAGGAAGTTTACAGCATTAAATATATTTCAAAAACTGTAGAATTGAAAATCAATCTAAAGAGGTAAAGTTTGGTAGCCTTGTGAATAAGATTCCTTTAAATATCGGGTCTAGTAATAATTAATGTCGTTTTTAAACATTCGTTTAAAATCTTGCTTGGCATTGACTTGTATTGACATAACCTTCAAACACGTGGTATCTACAGAATGTGTGAAGTGCAATTAACAAGTTTTGCTTGAAAAAGTTTGTGTTTGGTTTGGTTTTTGTTGCAAAACTAGGGCTAAGAAGATGGCGGATGAAGAGCATATTCGGCACTGCATGCTTTACGAGTTCCAATTATTAAGAAAAGCAAGTGAGGCTGCAAAAAACATCTGTAGTGCTCTTGGTCAAGATGCAGTTGGTGCCAGAAAATGCCAGCGTTGGTTTGAGAAATTTCGCTAGGGAAATTTTTCGTTAGATGACAAGAGTGGTTCAGGCCGTGTGTCCAATTTTGATCAAGAAGCTCTTCAAGCTCTTTTAGTGCAAAATCCACAAATTACCCAACAAGAGCTTGCGACAACTTTAAATTGTTCACAAAAAACAATTTCCAATCAATTGCGTGCACTTGGCAAAGTCCGAAAGTTTGGAAAATGGGTTCCTCATGAGTTGACCGACAACAACCGTAATCAAAGAGTCACAATTTGCAGTTCGCTCCTCTCTCGTCAAAACTGTTTGCCGTTTTTAGAGCAAATTGTTACCGGAGATGAAAAATGGGTGCTGTATGTTAATTTGAAAAGGCGGCCTCAATGGTTGGACAAAAATGAGGCTCCGCAGCCCACGCCAAAACCTGACTTGCATGCGAAAAAAGTGATGTTGTGTGTTTGGTGGAATTTTAAAGAATTCTTCATTATGAACTTTTACCATCTAACCAAACCATTACAAGTGCAGTGTATAGTGCCCAATTGGAAAGGTTAGCCCAAGCTTTAAGAGAAAAAGAACCCGCGCTGATTAATCGGAAGGGCGTAATTCTTCACCACGATAAGGCACGACCGCATACTGCAAGAATCACTGCTGAAAAACTGTGCCAGTTGGAATGGGAAGTTCTCCCTCAACCTGCATATTCTCCTGATATTGCCCCTTCCGATTACCATTTGTTTCGTTCTTTGCAAAACTTTCTTCTTGGAAAAAAATTTAATAATGAAGAATGCCTCAAAAATGCATTGACCGAATTTTTTGCATCAAAATCACAAGAATTTTACAACAGAGGGATTAAAATGCTTCCTGAGCGTTGGGCACAAGTAGTAGAAAACAACGGCAACTACATTGTTGATTAAATTTTGTTGTAATGATTAAATAAATTCGATTTAAAAAAGTACTAGAAAACGACATTAATTATTACTAGACCTAATACATTTCTCTAAGATATAAATGAATAGGGAAGCTTTGCAAGTGTTTATTCTAGTATCATATTCTTTTTCCTGACTTGTGTTAAGAAAAAAATATATATAATTAGATGTTCTCATGACATTTTAATATGTGCCCTTTCCTGTATCTTGGTAGTAGGCTAAATAAAGTTCAACTAAAATATTAAGTCCTAATCCTTGGAAACTGTAAATGTTACTTTAAAAGAAAAAGGGGAAAGGTATCTGCAGATGCGATTAAATTAAGGATCTTGGCAGAGGTGGATTCACTGGGGCTATGGAGGTCCTTTCAGGAAAGGTGCTTAGTGAGACTGACAAACACAGGAAGCATGTGGCCATGGAGGGTTTGTGGGAATGGTGTTGCCACAAAAAGAGTATTAGCAAACACTAGAGGCTGGAACAAATAAGGAATAAATTCTCTCCTGCAGCTTCCAGAGCGAGCATGCCCTGCTGACCTCCTTTAGCTCAGTAAGATTGATTTTGGACTTTCGGCCTCCAGACATGAGAGATTTCATTCCTGTTTCTTAAGCTCAGAGTTTGTGGGAGTGTGTTACAGCACCCGCAGGAAACTGATGCAGCTCTCTAAGTTTTATTACATCTCTTTCTCTTCTTCTTTCCATTTTTCTAGGATTCAAAGCTGAAATGGATGTCAGTAGCTATTTATTTCAGTGGTTTTTAAATTGTGCTCATCTGAGGCCCAGTTTTCTCTAAAGGACCACAGCTGAGGTTGAATGAAAAGACATGTTTTTCATTATTGAGAAATAAAGAAGTTCAGAAAAATCACTTGGCATCTCAAGCTTAATACTAGGGGTGGTTTATCCCAAAGCCCTTCGTCTGCATCTTTTCTTCTAGCGGAACCCTGATTGTTAAAGGTGTCCACCCCTTTCCTTCAGAATCATTGTTAGATCCTAAAAACCAACTCCCAGACATTCCCTTTGGGAGATATTGGTTTGGAAGTGGATAAAGGATGGAAGTGTTGGGGTGGGGAATAAAGCAGGAATCTTGAAAAAGCTTTTTTTTGCAAAAAATAAATAAATAAATAAATAAATAAATAAATAAATAAATAAAGTAAAGAATAATCCCTCTTGTTTCATTTTGTAGCTGAAACTGCTACAGCCACCTTATCAATAGGTGAGCTACTGTGAGGATAAAGGTGACACACTGAGGATGGCAAAGCAGAGAACAGGAAGGAACCTGGACTATGATGACATGACTGAGCCAGTGAATTAGTGCACCATGGGAAATATTAACTTATCTCTAAGCCACTTTGTTTTCCTTTTAAGCAACTAAGCAATTGAAACAATTATCTCAAAGTAAAACATACGGTATATGGAACTAAGTAGAGAGGTAGCTGGTGCCAAAATGGAAATAGTCAAATGATGCAGTTACTAAGATGAGAATGAACAGGTGACAGAAATAAGGGTAGGCATGGAAAGGTAATTTGGTGTGAGACCTTTGTTCTTCCAGAAATACAGATTGAGGCAATGCTCTGACACTTATATTTCACTTCAATATTTTATTGCAGAAATAAGAAGAGGTTAATTGTTATGCTTAATATAATTTTTATCTTTATTTTTTAAAGTATTACTTAAGTCGCTCTTTTTCCCCCATTGACCTCTTCCAGCCTGCTCCCATTTCCCCAGGCCCTCACTACCCCATTGTCTGTGTCCATGGGTTATGCATATATGCATACAAGTTCATTGCTTGATCTCCTCCATGAAAAAAAAAAAAAAAAAAAAAAAAAAAAAAAAAAAAAAAAAAAAAAGGAAAGAAAAGAAATTAAACCACCAACTTACACTATACACTATAAAAAACTCAAAATGGATAAAAAAAAAATCTTAAATGTAAGACGTAGAACCATAAAAGTCCTAGAAGAATCCATAGGCACCAAAAATCAGACATTTCTTGTAGAAATATGTTTTCTTATACATCTCCTAGGACTAAGGAGAAAAATAAGCAAATGATACTATATGAAAATAAAAAGCTTGTGCCCTGCAAAAGAAACAATCAACAAAATAACAAGAGAGGCCATAAATGGGAAAACATATTTGCCAATGATACATTTGATAAGGGGTTAATCTCCAAGGTATATAGTAAACTCATACAACTTATCAAAAGGAAGAAAAGCAATCCAATTAAAATACTGGCAAAGGACCTAAATAGAAACTCCAAAGTGGACATACTTTGAGACATATGAAAAAAAAATGTTACTAATCATCTGAGAGATACAAGTCAAAAGAATAATGAGTATCACCTCACACCTGTCAGAATGGCTATCATCAATAAATCAATAAATGACAAGTGCTTGTGAGTAGTGGAGAAAAGGGAACCCCAGGATACCCACTGCTGCTGCGAATGTAGACTGCTATAGCCATTGTGGAAAACAGTATGGAGTTTCCTCAAAAAATTAAATATGAATCTGCCATCTGACCCAGTGATCCCACTACTAGGAATATATCCCAAGAAATCAGAAACACCAATCAGAAAGGATATGTTACTGTGTAAAAAAACAAAACAAAAAAAACAAAACAAAACAAAAAAAGAAAACACACACACACACACACAAAAACAACAACAACATTGAAACCTATAAAGAATTTTGTGAGTTTATTTGAGACAAACTGTCAACATATCCCAGGAAGCAGAACCTCAAGGAATTGAGATAATGCTCCTGAGAATGACAGGTTACATTTGTATTTATACATTGCCATCAAAGAAGGGACATAGGTGGGTTACACTGGTGATAGATTAAGGAGGTGGGATACAGCAAAGCAGGGGGAAACCCTTGGAATTTGATAAAACAGTAAAATGATGGACATATACTTAGGTGGGTGCAGAAACAATTAACTTGATAATGAAGAAATTTGTGTTACCTGTCCTGGTGCCCAGAACATTTGGTTGTGCCCCAGGGGGTCCAGAAAAAGGGAAGTTACAAATTATCCAAACATTTCAAGAGTATGTGATCATAGATGCAAAAAGACAGACAGGCTCAGTTAAGATAAAGTTTGACCTTTTCAGTGAAGATACTGGCCTAGGATGTGACTGCCCATCATAACTGTGTTTAGTTAAAGCTTAATTTCAGACCATCCTTTGTGGTGACTTTAGGTCTCTGAGTTTGCAAGATTGTCATGCAGGCCTCCCCTGAGCTTGTTAGGTCAGCATGTGACCCCTTTTGTCCACAGATATATGCATCCCAACATTGAAAGCAGAGCAATTTATAATAGCTAATATTTGAAAACAGCCTAAGTACCCATTAGCTGACAGGGGTCCTCAAACTTTTTAAAGTGGGGGCCAGATCACGGTCCCTCAGAGAGCTGGAGGGCCGGACTATATGAACTACTAATTCCTACTGTAACACCTCGGCTGCGCTCACTGCCCAAAAAACCTGGAGGGCCGGATCAGACTCCTCTGCGGGCCGCATGTGGCCTGCGGGCAGTAGTTTGAAGACGCCTGCTAGAACACAGTAAGTACTCTGTTACTGCCTGCGGAATGAATAAAGGACTTTTCTCACATTCTACCATGGAGTCAGGGCCCCAATTCAAATCTGTCTGGACAGCCATTTGTTTTCAATGGGAAGATTGCCAAGATTGGTTATTGACTTAAATTCTATCTCTCCCGGCTTTACACAGCAGAAGTAAAGATAGTTACTGTTAGTTAGATCAGCGTTTTTCAACCGCTGTTCTGCGGCACAGATGTTGCCTGGTGTGTCGTAGGTGCAGACAAGACAAGAATTTTATAATTTTTCACTATTTTGTTTACTTAATATTTCATAATAAAGTAATTATAAAATACTTTCTTTGTGTTTATTTGATTCCTATTCAAGAGAATTACTTTATATATAGTCAATATAGGCACAGAGTTAAATTTTTTAACATTTTCTAATGGTGGTGTGCCTCATGATTTTTTTCATGAAACAAGTGTGCCTTTGCCCAAAAAAGGTTGAAAAACACTGAGTTAGATCACTGCAAGTAATCAGTTGCGCTAAGATAGTTTCTGTTAGTTAGATCACTGCAAGTAATCAGTGGGACAGCGAAGGAAGAAAGCCTAAGTAAGTCTACCCTCACACAAACGTGTCTACCCACACTGAAGGATCCACAAAGGACCTAGGGAATGGGGTCTGGGTAACAAACGTGTCAGTTACAAATTCCTTATTATTTACATGCATTTTGTATAGAGAGTTACCCTAGCAGGAATCCTCAAACTTTTTAAAGTGGGGGCCAGATCACGGCCCCTCAGAGAGCTGAAGGGCCGGACTATATGAACTACTAATTCCTACTGTAACACCTCGGCTGCGCTCACTGCCCAAAAAACCTGGCGGGCCGGATCAGACTCCTTTGCCGGCCGCATGTGGCCCGCGGGCCGTAGTTTGAAGACCCCTGCATTAGCAGATAAGTGGATTAAAAAACTGCCTAATATAAATTTAAAAAATAATAATATAAATTTAAAATACAAATTTAATAAAACTAAATGCATATTGTCTTCATTTATACAAACAGCATTTAATCAGCATCTAATATGTGAATTGGGTTAGTTACAAATAACAGGTGCTATTTCTAAGTGTTTTAAATCACTAACTACTTAATAAAAGAGAAAGATGCAAATTGACCATACCTTTGCAACACCCACCAGCCAATCAGGAGTGAGTATTCAAATTAACCCAACAACGATGTCAGGTTAATTTGCATACACAGGAGCCCAGCAGAAGGAGGTGGCTTCTCACCACCCCAGCCATTCAGGGCCTCTGGGCAGTGTGGAAAGGTGGATAGGTGGCTCTGGGCCAAAGCGAAGTCTGTGCCAGCAGCCAGGGTAAGGAAGGCCCATTCTGCATGAATCTTTGTGCATCAGGCGTTAGTATCATCTTATTCTCACAAAAACTCTATGAGCAGGTGCTATTATTCTATCCCATGTTACTGAGGAGCAAACGAGGCTCACATTCTTTAATCACTGTAACTTGCTGAAGGTTACACAGGATAAGATCTCAGATTTGAACCCAGACAATCTGACTGCAAAATCCAGACAGGCTCTTAAGTTTCTGCTTTATTGTCTTATGGCAGGGAATAAGACAACATGCCAATGGAGGAGCTCCAACAGCATTTCTTAATACTGAACTATTACCCTATTTGACACAGGCAAAAACATAGAACCCTTACGTTATTAATAAGGATATCATACTCAGATAAAGAAATTGCAGCTTAGAAAGATTGTAAATTGCTGAAGTTCTAACAGTAATTGGAAGGATTAAACTTGAATCATGGTCTCACTAAACTAAAAGTCTATCTCTTTGCTAGACTTATTCAGTATTATAGATATTGTCTGTCTAAAATATATAGATAAATACTTCTCAGATAAAATAATTACAGAGAATTAAAAAAAAGTTATGCTGTAACAATTGAAATGAACACTTAGATGTAATATGTGTATATGCTAAATATCTCTCAAAATTTCTTCAATCAGCAATAATATTATATTAAAATAAATTTGCACATGTAAAATTAATTAAATAATTAGAAATAAAGCTTATACAGAAAAATATTTTGAGGGTTTATAGGGCATTAATATTTATATTGACTGTACATAGTATAAAATGCAAAAATAATATAGTATATTATCTATTGGTGAAAGAAAGCAGAAACACAGAGGACATCATGTGCATTCTATATAATTAAAGGCTAACATGCAAATTGTCCCCTCTACAAGGAGTTCTACCAGGAGTTCATCCAGGAGATACACTGGGACTCTAGTTCTATATAAAAAATGTGATGAGAAAATCACTATTCACTGTTGAGTATCCTAGGAGGAAAATGACTAGAAAAGAGTACCTTAATACATAAGATTTTTACTTCTTATTTTTATATTAATAGTATCTATTCCTAGAAGTAAAGACTGATTGCATGAAACACTTGGGAAAATCAATAAAGCCTCCATTCCAGCAGCTTTTTCAAAATGTTTTGGAAGGAAAACAGGGGGATGGGAAGGTCTTATAAGATACTCTGGAAACACACACACGCACACACACACACACACACACACACACGTATATATATATATTTTTTCAAATATATTTCTGCTTACAGTTTTCATTGCAGAAAGCCATATTCATCTTTAATGTGTATTATAATCTTTATTTAAGTACATGATGACTTTTTACAAAAGGGTATTGAGGGGAAAATAAATTTATTAATAAATTGCCTAATATGTTTTCCCTATGTGGATATTAATTAGCCTGTTTGTTGTAGGATTTTTTTTTCCTAGAGAGTAAATGTTTATGCATAATAAGTTATCTCAAGCAATTTCTGATGTTAGGTACATGCATATACTTATGTATGAACATAAATTAATACATTTCAAGAGAATAGTATTACACAATAAAGCAAAAAAGTTCTTTTCAAGTTAATTAAAAATAAAATGATTGGATTGTTAAATATGAAAAGAAGTTGATGAGTATGGTTTTATTTTAAATATTTTAGTTATGTTTATCATCCCCTTATCTGACTATATTTGTCAAAATAAGAGAAACATATACCCATGTTTCCTAGGCAGTTGACATGCTAGCTATACGACTTTGGTGTGAAAATGTGGGTTAACTTTTTCCATAAGCCCTAACTGGTTTGGCTCATGGATAGAGCATTAGTTGCCCGTGAACTAAAAGGTCCCCAGGTTTGATTCTGGTCAAGGGCATGTACCTTGGTTGCTGGCACATCCCCAGTAGGGGGTGTGCAGAAAGTAGATGATCGATATTTCTCTCTCATCGATGTTTCTAACTATCCATCTCCCTTCCTCTGTAAAAAAAAAAAAAATCAATAAAATATATATTTTTAAATGCCATATGTTCTCTCTAGGAGTAGAACTGCTGTGTGACAACATTTGATGTTGAATATGAAAATACATTAGAGCTGTTATTTTCAGTAGGGAGTTTCTTGGTGCTCCAGTGAATTTAGAAATTTGGTATGTGATAACTGAGAACTGAAAAGAAGCATTTGAAAAATACATTTGTTTGACATCAAATACCTGCTGTATAGTTTTAGTTGTGAAAAAGGGAATAAAAATGTGTTGTTTAGTTTCTGAGAAGGCAAGTTTGATAGAATAGAAAGAAAATGTGTTTTTAGAAATTTAATGATTTGATCCAAATTTCAGATACACTACTTTATTAATCAGTGACTAAGATTTCTGGACTTCATTCTTTTGATTAGATAATTTATAATAACTAATTAAGAGAAAGTCTGATAATTTATAGATTAACATGGTACAGTGAGTCCTCAATTTAAAAAAATAGATTTTATTGATTTTTTACAGAGAGGAAGAGAGAGTGATAGAGAGTTAGAAACATCGATGAGAGAGAATCATCCATCAGCTGCCTCTTGCACAACCCCTACTGTGGATGTGCCCACAACCATGGTACATGACCTTGACCAGAATTGAACCCGGGACCTTTCAGTCCACGGGCCGACACTCTATCCACTGAGCCAAACTGGTTTCGGCAAGTCCTCAATTTAAAAAGTCTTCCTACTATTGACATATAGGTGAGAAAATAAATTAATTAAATATTAGAGATAACAGAGTTCAGAGAAATTTTCTTTATGCACCAAAAACAGAATGGTCTCACAAAACAGTGAGCATGGTTGAGACTACATGTATGTGTGGTTTAGGAAAATGAAATAGGTGTATGTATGAATGTACCAAAAGAACTCCTCTGGAAACTCAATTCCAGAGTTATGCATGGAGACTGAAGGCAAGAATTTGGGTGAAGAGTTGCTCAAATCTACTGTGCACTGAGGCTTCGAATAATGAGAAGATGGAAGGCAAATACAGTTTTCCTACCAGGATCTGAGACAAATATTGTTTTGGGTCTGCTATATTTCTTTCTTTCTTTTTTTTAATATATTTTATTGATTTTGTACAGAGAGGAAGGGAGAGAGATACAGAGTTAGAAACATCGATGAGAGAGAGTCATTGATCAGCTGCCTCTTGCACACTCCCCACTGGGGATATGCCCGCAACCAAGGCACATGCCCACGACAGGAATCGAACCCAAGACCCTTCAGTCCCCAAGCCGACGCTCTATCCATTGAGCCAAAATGGTCCCGGCTGGGTCTGCTATATTTCAAATATTTGGTAATCACTCAGAAACTATATCTAAGACATAATTTTACTGGAGGTTGATATGAGTCAATTGAAGTACCTACAAAACAACAATCAGAAAGAAATAAAAATTAATAAGGAAGATAGATAGAAGGAAGACAGGAAGAGAGGGAGGGAGATTAAGAGAGAGAGAAGAAGAAGAAAAGGAATGAGGAAGGAAAGAAGGAAGGAAGAAATGAAGGAAAAAAGGAAGGAAGAAGTAAGAAAGAAAAAATAAAAGGATAAGTGAAAGAAAGATGGAAAGAAGAAAAGCTGAAAGAAGAAAATCAAAATAAGCTAAGAAATAAAAATTCCAAAATCCATGACAAAATTTAACACTATGGCTAGGAAAATCACTAATTTAAAAGAGACAATATATTAAGAATAATAATTTCAGTACGTTTATAGAGATAAATGATAATATATAAGACATTGTCAAACCAATGAAGTCAGAAATGAAAAAAAAAATATGATTCAACTGAGTATGAAAAACTTGAGATATAGTCATTGATACAAAACTGATATAAGCTAAAATCAGTGAGATAGAGGAGAAAAGCAGGGAGTTTCTGTTCAATGAGTACAATATCAGGTATTCAACATGAATAAGTTGTAGAAATCTGCTATACAATATCATGCCTATAGTTAATGCAGCACATAAACAACAGGAATCTGTTTTGAAAAATGCATGGTTATGATACTTTTATAATTAATCTATTTATTAATAACTAGAGGCCTGGTGCATGGATTTGTGCAATGGTGGGTCCCTTGGCCTGGCCTGGCCCTCTTTCAGTCTGGGACCCCTCAGAGGATGTTGGGGAGCTGGTTTGGCCCGATCCCCACAGCCCAGGCTGAAGGACCTCACTAGTGCATGAATCCATGCGCTGGGTCTCTAGTATCTCATATAAGATCTTTGGTTAATCTCTTACTGCCTTCCCCTTTCCCTTCTTCCTTCTAAGATTCATCAGTCTGTTCCATGTTTCCATGCCTGTGGTTGTGGTTTCTGCTCTTGCATTGAGTGTCTGCCCCCTGGTTATCAATGTGCATCATCACTATCAGCTGGTCAGCCAGTCTACTGGTCACTTAGGTTTTTATATATATAGACTAGTGGCTTGGTGCATGAAATTCATGCACGGGGTGAGGGAGGATTCCCTCAGCCCAGCCTGGACCCTCTCCAATTGGACATACCTCTTGCAATCTGGGACTACTGGCTCCTAACTGTTCAACCATCTGTCTGCCAGATTGCCCCTAACTGCCTCTGCTTGCCTGCCTGATCACCCCTAACTGCCCTTCCCTGCTAGCCTGATCTCATCACCAACAGCCCTCCCCTGCCTGCCTGATCTCACCCTCAATTTCACTCCCCTACTGGCCTGATCTCACCCCTAACTGCCTCTGCCTTCTTGATAACCCCTAACTGCCCTCTGCTAGACTGATCTCTCCCCCAACTGCTCTCCCTTGCTGGCCTGGTATCACCCCCAACAGCCCTTCCCTGCTTGACTGAACTTGCCCCCAATTGCCATTCCCTGCTCGCCTCTAACTGCCTCTTCCTGATCACCCCTAACTACTCTCCCCTGCTGGCCTGATTTCACCACCAACTGCCCTCCCTTGCTGGCCTGATATTGCCCCCTGCTGCCCTCCCCTGCTTGCCTGATCTCCCCTAAATGCCTCTGCCTCATCTCCCACCACCACGGCTTTGTCTGGAAGGAAGTTGAACAGTTGGAGGATGGCCAGTAGACCCAGTCTAATTAGCATATTATTATTTTATTAGTATAGATAAATTACATAGTTTAGGATTGTTTAAAGGGGAGAAAGGTCTTTTCCAGCAGGAGAAGATGCTCTTGGCAGAGAAAAACACAAAACCCCTATATCTGGACTGATAGTCATATGCACTATACCAGTGGTCGGCAAACTCATTAGTCAATAGAGCCAAATATCTACAGTATAACGATTAAAATTTCTTTTGAGAGCCAATTTTTTTTAAACTTAAACTTCTTCTTCTAATGCTACTTCTTCAAAATAACCTCTCCCAGGTTGTGGTATTTTGTGGAAGAGCCACACTCAAGGGGCCAAAGAGCCACATGTGGCTCACGAACTGCAGTTTGCCAACCATGGCACTATACTGCCAAAGTGGTCACTAAAAAATTGAACCGCTTTCTTACACCTTACACCAAACAGCTGTTACCCTTAAAACCCCTCCCAGCCCCTACCATAGGCTCTTCCTTCACAGTTCACCCAGATTAGGTTCTGATTGGTCAGTTTCTATGCCAGTCACTATCTCCAGGCCTATCTTCGGGCTGATCAGAGAGGTAGGGCGGATGAGCAGCCCCCACAGAGACCTGGAGAGAAAGAGAGCTGTGGCTGCTGCAAAGCCCAGAGAGAAAGAGAGAGGCAAAGGCTGATCAACAACTGCCATGGAGGCTGCAGATCAGACCCTGCATCTCTCTCCAGGCCTGATCCACAGCCCGCTCAGCAGTCAGTGCTGTTGTTGCACCACAGCAGTGGCAGTCAGTGCTGGGTAACCCTTCTGGTATTTGGTCAAGCCTTCAGACATTATGGAACCTGGGTTTATATATATATATATTAGGATAGAAAAAGAGCAAAGGGGGATGTCAGCCATTATAGGCATGTCATTTAGGCAGCTTCATCAGAAAGTTACCAGTTTACACTCCCAAGGATCCAGCAAAAGGCAGATAGACACATGCCTATCTTGTAAAGTAAACTTTGAGAGGACTAGCACAAGGAGGTTGTTGTCAATAACATGGCGTGGCCAGAATGGGCAAGGCCAATGCAAGAGCAGAAATGTGGTATACTTAATTCCCTAAACAAGTTTTCTCTCTCGGTACATTGCACTAGACTCCTGGATTGCGGGGCTCTCTTGCTCCTGCTTCCCTGCATTCACAAGCATGGCCCTCAGCCATGTGGACCTGCACACAGTGGACTAATGGACTGCAGCTAGCCTGATTCTGTACAGGACCCCACTGCAACATGGACTAGAAACTCTGGACACTCTGGCTTTGTCTCTAGCTCTACTGAAACTCAGCTATACTTCTTCTGTGACTGGTCTGAGAGAAATGGGATTTTAGAAACCCAGGGATATAATTCCATAAAAATAAAGCTTTCTACTATATCTTCTCCTCCTGTGGGGCCTCCAGAAATGCTTGTTCCCTGGCACCCCAAGAAACCCACTTCCACCAACATCAGTTAGGTGATTTTGTTGTTTTTCAAATATCATAGAGTGCACCTATACCAACCTAGAAGATAAAACCTACTATACACTTAGGCTATATTGCACAGTCTATTGCTCTAAAGGGGAAGAAAAACAATTGTCCCTCTATCTTTTGGGGTTATTGACTAAGACAGATTAATGGGAGAAAAAAAAAGTTTAATAACATGTGCTTTCTATATACATGGTAGAGACCCAAGAAAACTGAGTAACTCAGCAAAATTGCTGAAGCCACCACCTTAAATACCATTTTTACCTGTTATTTATTCACCTTAAATATCATCTTCATCTGAAGATAAAAGATAATGTTGGGGGAGGAAAGAGTCAGTCCTGGGAGTTTATCAGGAAAAGTACAGTAAACGAGGGTAAGGTTGTTATGCAGATTTAGGTCTGTCTCCTTTATTAATAAAGATTTCAAGAGATAAGGTCATCCCACTCTTCCAAGTGGGAGACACACAAATGAAGATTTTCTTTACAAATATAAATATCTCATATAAAGGGTAACTTCTATTTGGGTTTCAAAGTTTCTCCCATGTTGAATGTTCCTTAAAATTAACCAGCCTAAAATAGTCCTTATGCCAAATTTTGGGGTGACACATTCTGTTCCCCTGCACTCCTAGATTATAAACCTATCTACCCATGTTACTGTACTGTAGGCATTTGTAACAGAAAAGTAAGTATATGTGTACTGAGTTGTGTTAATGATACAGAACTACCATATGACCCAGCAATTCCACTTCTGGGTATTTATCTGAAGAAAACAAAACCACTATCTTGAAAAGATATATGGGTCCCATGTTCACTGCATAATGATTTATCATACAACAGCTAAGAAGCTACTTGAGAGTTCACAGATGTATGGATGAAGATAGTATACTTTAAAAAATATTTTTTTATTGATTACAGAGAGGAAAGGAGAGGAAGCGAGAGAAAGAAACATCAATGATGAGAGAGAATCATTGATAAGCTGCTTCCTATATGCCTCCTACTGGGATGGAGCCCACAACCCAGCTATGTGCCCTTGATAGAAATAGAACTCTGGACCCTTCAGTCTGTAGACCAGTACTCTACCCACTGAGCCAAAACAGCCAGGACAAAGAAAGTATACTTTATAAATATAATGGAGTATTATTCAGCCATGAAAAATGAAAATCTTGACATTTGCAATCAAATAGATAGACCTTGAGGTCATTATAATAAGTGAGATATCTTAGACAGAGAAAGACAATACTATATGATCTGATTTATACATTGAATAAAAAGAAGAAGAAAAAAAAACCAGCAAAGTCATCAATTTGGCGGTGCAAACAGGGAATAAGATATGCAATGAGCAAAATAGGTGATGGTTATCAAAAGTATAAACTTCGGTTTTAAAATAAATAATGTATAGCATGGTGACTGCAGTTAAAAATAATGTATATTTGAAAGTTTCTGAGAGAGTAGATCATCATCACTAGAAAATATTTTGTAACTTTTGTAAATGTGTGTGGTAATACATGTTAACTAGGCTTATTGTGAAAATTATTTCATAAAATATAGAAATATCATGCATTATGTTGTATACATAAATTTAAAATACTGTTATATGGCAATTATAACAATTAAAAGTTTAATGGTTAAAAAGTAAAAAAAAAACTTAAATTATATAACTAAAATTTGACATTAAATTAATAATAAAAATTAAAACATAAAGCATAAAATAATCAAAATATTTGATTCCATACTTTCTTATAAAAGAGACAGAATTACCTAAAACACAATCTTCTTTCAAAGAAACTACTTCAAGAAGACAGCCTCTACACAGTAAATTATATAAACTATAATTAGAGGAGTATCTCATGTTAAAAATATATTTTACCTAATAGTAACTTTATTTTTATTGTTATTTTTAATTTAGTCATTCAACTAAAACAAATTTTACTGAATCCTTTAGGGCTATAGTAAAGAATAAATACACAAAGTACAAGATATATAAAACAAAAATGTTTATTATGATGATTTTTTTATATTTTATATTTGGTTCTTAGTCACATAAAAAGAATATCATAACTCATAATTTTAAGAGAAAAGAATATCTTTCTTCACTTCTCTCTGACTCTGGTCTTTCTTCTATGCAGTGTTATAATTTCTGTCATGTTATTATCTTTCTTAAAATATGGTAAGATTCTTGATAGAAAATACTTGTCTTCATCATTATTTTCTTCTTTCTTTGCCTGTTAGAGGGTAGGAGACATGCTGGATATGAATAAAACTTATTAAAAGTGAAGGTATAGTGGAGAAGGAACAAATTCTACCCTCAAAATTCTCTGACTAGCCTAATAATACATGAGACACAGTAGCAAGAGAAAATAACAAAATGTAGTACAAAGTAAAGTATAGAACCCCAACATACATGAGTCAGAGACCTCACATGCAAATAAAGAATGTTCCTAATTACAAAGGAGGGTTGAGATATATAAATTATTCTGAGCTAGGGATGTGGTGGTCACTTGGGGAGTTTCAACAGTTCATTGTAGGACCATCAGAAGAACAGACATTTAGTAAATAGTAGTTTGCCCTGCCCTATTTAGGTAGGCCAAAATAATTTACCTCTGATTATCTCTTCCTAGTGGCCCAGTGCATAAAATTCATGCACAGCGGGAGAGGGTGGACCCCTCAGCCCAGACTGCACCCTCTCCAATCTGGGACCCTTCCAAGGGTGTCCGACTGCCAGTTTACAGGGATTGGGCCTAAAACAGCAGTTGGACATCCCTCTCTCAATCTGGGACTGCTGGCTCCTAATTGCTTACCTGCCTGCTCGCCTAATTGTCCCTAACCACTCTGCCTGCCCCCAAATCCACCCCCCCTGCCAGCCTGATCACCCCCAACTACCCCCCATGCCAGTGTACTTGCTCCTAACTACTCCCCCTGCTGATCTGCTTGCACCCAACTGCCCTCCTACTGGCCTGATCATCCCCAACACCCCCTACCACAAGCCTGATCACCCACAGCTACCCTCTCTCTTGGCCTCTAACTGCTTCTACCTCAGCCCCACCATCATGACTTTGTTCAGAAGAATGTCCGGGAGGTTTTCTGGAAGGTCTCCCAGTGTAATTAGCCTGGGTGAGGGACTGAGGGCTGTTTGCAGACTGGCCACGACCCCCTGGAAACCCAGGCTTTCAGCACTTCCTTCAGCGAAGGCCAGGGTGGGCTGGAAGCTTGGCTTCTTTTGTTGCTGGGGGCAATACAAGCCTCCTGCTCCCTCCAGCTTCATGGCTGCAGCCATCTTTGTTGGGTTAATTTGCATACTCACTCCTGATTGGCTGGTGGGCATTTCATATTGATGGTCAATTTGCATGTTTCTCTTTTATTATTGTAGATTATGGGCAAAGCCCCTATTTCAAGTTCTTCTAGGTAATTGAAGGGAGGAGTAGAAGTTTCTCTTGAGCCTGAAGCTAAAGAAGTAATCTGCATACCACTGAGGAAAATCTTAGGGTGGCTCCTTCTGAACCCCCACAATATAAATAGAGTAAACAACTAGCAAAGAATTAATAATCATGTATTTGGATAAATTAATGAGATTTGATAAAAGGAGTTTCTATGCACAAAGACAAGGCAGGTTTAGGGAGTTTTAAGAATTAGGGGTCCATGGACTAGTACCACAGGGCTGCAAGGCTGGAAGCTGATGAAAGGTAGACATTCACAAAATAAAGGAGAGGAAGCCACCCATTCACAGAATAAAGACCACAGGGAATATAAAAACAACAGGGGAAAAAAGAGGGAAACACCATATGGAGTTTGAGCTCTGAGGCCCCCATAGTGACCAATCAGAAGGATATCATTACACAAAGAACTGCAGCCTTAGGAAAGAGGGACTTGGGAGGGGAGTCTCTCTCCTCCCCACAGGAGAGTCTGTGCTTATGTCTCAATAAATTTTCACCTTTTCCTATACCACCTTTTGGCCATGGCTGCATTGTTTGAATCCATGGGAAATCACCTTTGCATCCTGACCAGAGGAAAACAAGGCAATCAGGTTTAATTTCCACATTTCAATGAGAGATATTTAAAGATATAAATTTTAAAACAATAGGAAATCAATAGTAATATTAACGTTAACAAATCTATTAACATTTGACTGATTTAATAAATTTAGAGTTTTAGTCATTTGGTTTCTCTTTTTTCCCCCCTCAAATGGTATCTTTTTTTTTTCTTTTTCCTTTTGGTATGGTATCTGTAATCATTCTTTAGATATGATAAGCAAAATTGTTTTGGATGTACGTATATTTCTGAACTTTATTAAATATGGTAAATACTTAAAATTACTGTGTCATATAAGCTTAAATGGTCTTATAATTCTATGCTCATATTTTTCATAACTATTCAGGCATGGTACTTATAATTACACTTTTTATGGTTTACTTTATATAAAAGAATGCAATAGCTGAATATCAATAGGTCAAGTCCATAAAAACTAAAGGAAAACAAAATTATCCAGGTTGTAAAATAAGACACTACATAGTGTTCAACTCTGGTTTTGACTTTGTTTATGGATATTCAGACTGTTGTGTTCAACCACATTTTTCAGTCTCAATGTCCCAAAGAGATTTTAGACAGGTTTGTTATAAAATTAGAAGAATTGGAATTTAAGTCTTTATGTTGACCTACTCTTCAACTGCTAGTGAAATTATTTTCCTTCATATTTTAATTCCTTGGTAACTTTATGATTTACTACATGAAGGTAAGATTGCTCACCTGTATTCTTCATGGTTTCCTGAAAGTGACCTGGCCTATCACCTTTAGCTCACCCTCTTGGTAAATGGGAATTATACAAGATCATAGGTTCACAGGGTGAAATGAATGTTAATGAGGAAGAAGATATCCCTGAACTAATTTGAACTCCTTGGGGCACATTTTCTATCTTTCCCTTTAAAATATCATTTCTTTTTAAGAGACTTATAGCTTTTGGCTACTTCTGTTTTAAGGAATTGTGTGTAATGGTAAAATATTTATGTTGTTAAAATGCAAAAAAACAAACAAATGAAAACTGAACAAAACAAAAAAACCCTCAAAAATATAAAAATAATAAGAGATAATATGTGAAAATGAGTCAAAAATGAAACAACATTTAATACTTTAAATATATATGAGAAGGAAATAGCTAGGCAAAAATTAGTCACAACATTAAAAGATAAAGACATGTTAATGCAGAAACTCTTGATATTGCCAAGGGTGTCATTGATTCTTTAACCTCAGTGTTCATTGGAGAAGCTAAAACTTCAGTGTTCATGAAGTACTTGCAGACTGTATGATGTATTTATCTGAAAACAGGCATATAAAAATAATAAAATATACTTTAGTAGAAACAGATTTTTAAGAGTTATTAAAAACATTTGAATAAAATGCATCTTTGCATATTTAAAAGTCAGTCCTTTGGATTTTTAAAAATATCTTTGTTGTGTTTCTAATTGTGGCCTAAATTATTTTTCCTCACCATGAATCTGATTAAAATTTGAGATGACACTTTCAGCGTGATGCTAGAAAGCTAGTGATCTGTTACTTGAGGTGTCAGTAAAGAAATTCAGTATTTTCCACAAACTCCCCTCAGTATTCCAAAAATAAAAACTGTGTAACATACTAGTGAAAGTAGGAAAGCAAAGACTATAACTGTTTCTTGTAAGGTGCTAAAGTGTGACACATTCAAATTATCTGTAAGCTTTATATTCAGAATAAGTGAACATTGCTAACTGAAATGAATTACACTTAAAGTGTCCCATGATCTGCCAAATGTACTTACATACTAAATATATGAAGAAGCAAGTAACAGCATATTTCTAATATATTCACTTTTAATGCAAAAACCATTACAAGTCCCTGAATAAAAACCATAAAATATATGTAATCTATAATGATCTCTGTATTTATCTGTCATCTGTCTATCCTACCTATGTTATATCCTATTTAATAAAGATGGAATATGCAAATTGACTGTAACTGTGACAAAGATGGTGGCACCTACAGCCAATAAGAAGGGAATATGCAAATTGATGCGACAAGGCAAGAGAAGGAAGGTGGCTCTGGGCTGGAGTGAAGGCTACAAGGTGGCTCCAGCCAGAGTGAAGGTGGTGCCAGCAGCCAGGGGAAGGAAGGCCTATTCTTGTACGAATCTTTGTGCATTGGGCCTCTAGAATTTATAGTTATCTATAGTTACTTTTAACATTTGCTATGCATGATTGACAGATATACATATTCATAGAAAGAAGTAAAGATAATAATTTCACTACTTAAAAATAACATTTCAAATGCTTAAATATTAATAATTCATAAATGAGCATACCTGTGTAAACAATTTTAAGTTCTTTATTTCATAGCAAATAAGTGTAGATACATTTGGCATTATACAATGTATTTATAATTTTTACTACTTTAAAACTAATTCATTATAATAAATAATTTATTCATGCATTAAATACATTATTATTTTTTTAAATGCATGAAATATCCCAGGTATATCCCATAGGCAAAAATATAGTAACGAAAAAAGAAAAAAAAAAAAAAAAAACTCCCTACTTTCATGAATATTATATTCTGGAAATACACAAAAATATAAGTGCTAAAAATGTACACTTTATTAGATGTTCAGTTTTCTATGGAAGAGAATAAAGCAGAAAAGAATAGACAGTGTTGGAGGAGGTCAAATTACCACTGAGAAGTTAATCCTATATAATAAAGAGGTAATATGTAAATTGATCACCACACCCTTGCACAAGATGGCTGCCCCCATGTGGTCACAAGATAACTGCCACAAGATGGCCAGTAGGGGAGGGCAATTGGGGGCAATCGAGCTAGCACGGAAGCAGTTAGGCATCAACCAGGCTGGTGCAGGAGTGGTTTGGGGCATTCAGGCAGGTAGGAGAGCAGTTGGGAACCAGCAGTCCCGGATTGTGAGAGGGATGTCTGACTGCCGGTTTAGGCCCTAAACCGGCAGTCAGACATCCCCTAAGGGGTCCCAGATTGCAGAGGTTGCAGGCTGGGCTGAGAGACAGCCCCCCACAAGTACACAAATTTCATGCACTGGATCTCTAGTATTTGAATAAAGGCATAAGAAATACTAGAAAATGTACATGTTGTTACTGGAAAAAGGGAATTTCAGCAACTGTGCACCAAGTGGGAAAAGAGACTTTCAGCAACTGTGAATTAAGTGCAAAGGTTCTGAACTAGCAATAAAATATGTAGTAAGAAAACTAGTGTGATGGGAAGAAGAATTGATGGGAAAGTGTTAGAAGGTAACTTTAAGAGGCAACTCATATTGCAGATCACATAGGCCCTTCTGCACTATTTTAAAACTTTGTATTTTATTTTGAGTGATACTAGAAACCATGAGAACTTTTGAGCAGAGAGGCATAATCTGATTTACTTTTTAATAGGATTTTCTGCAGCTGAGTTAAAAATCAACAGAAGAGGACCAAGAGTTGCATCAGGCTTTAAGAGGAATCCTATATAATAAAGAGGTAATATGTAAATTGATCACCACACCCTTGCACAAGATAGTCCCAGGTGAGAGATCACTGATTTGAGAATGTAGTAGTAAGAGGAGGTAAGATTCTATTTGTATATTAAATATTGAACCATGTAAACTATTGTTGAATGATTGGAGGTCAGGTGGGGAAGAAATAGGTTCCAGATGCCTCCAAAAATTTGACCCAAGCCATCACAAAGATGGAACAATTGTAAAGATGGAGAGATGTTAGGAGATGTAGACAGAGGGCCAAGATTAGAGCTCATTTGAGATGCATAGAAGATATTAAATGTTTGCTTAAATATTACTATAACATTTGTGGGTGAGGTCAAGGCAGAAGATATAAATTTGAAATTCACAAGTGGATAAATGGTATTTAATGTCATGCAACTGGATGAAGTAAACAAGTGATTAAATGGTAGAAAAGTGAAAATGATCATTTTTTTTTATAGAATATGCATAAGATCTTGTTGCATTTCATTGGTTTAATTGAGGACTTCATTCAAGGACTACTTGTAGCCTCTTCCTATATTAATATCTATTTTATGGATTTTCCTCACTGTGTTATATGGTTGTATTGCCCCTTATGGATTTAGGAATAAAAATAAGCATTGAACAAAATCATCAAATAAAATATTAAAGTAAAAAAAATCTGTACTGTAATGTAATGTTCCACCCTGTTCTCTGTTAGTGTGTCAGTGTACCCATCCCCCAGTTGCTCTGAGTGTGGCTGCTCAACACTAACTGCTGCCCTTCTCTGATGGACTGCTGAACTAGAGTTCCTCCCAGGAAATCAGTCCTCCCTTCATAGATGATTGGACTGAGGTACAAAGAGTAAATCCCCTTGTTTTCTTGCTTCAATGAAGAAAAACTCCACTGGTTGCTTCATGCCACAGAGCACTCTCCTGATATTCCTTAAATTGAAAACTCTACAATATGTACAGGTAGGCATAGTAATACATAACAGTGCAAAAACATGTTTTAATATAACATGTATTTATGGGACCATTAAAAAAAACAGAATATAATTATTAACTCTCTGTAAACATAAACTATATTTAGAATCATACACAGGAAGAAAATGTAACCATTTTTATTTTAGTGTTTGAGGTAAAAATAAGTAAGGAAGAAAAATTATCAACTTTTAATGTTATACCATGTCCATTAATTACTTATTTTTAAATTGTCATTGTTCAGATTTTAACATATACTTTTATTGATTTCAGAGAGAATGGAAAAGGAAAAGAGAGATAGAAACATCAATGATGATAGCGAATAGTGGATCTGCCACCTCTTGCATGTCCCTCATCTGGGATTGAGCCCCAAACTCTGCCATGTGCCCTGACCAGGAATTGAACCATGACTTCCTGGTTCATAGATGAATGCTAAATCACTGAGCAACATCAGCTGGGCATCATTGTTCAATTTTAATGTAATGGCTTGTGGGGGATCATGTCTTCTGATGGCATCACCAGTTCTGATTGGTATTTGAGGCAGTTGTGTGGGGCAAAGCTGCCCAGTGCATATCAGACACTACATCTTGCATGAATCTGGGACAGTTAAGCCTATCTACTCAGTGGAACACACTCCAGTGTTTAGGCTACTAGTCCAGGCAGAGCTGTTAGCTTGACAAAGCATCAATTCTTTAAATATATATGTATTTTTTATAAATTATGGTTTTTGAATTGTACAGTTCATACTTATGTTTATATAATACCAAAACAATTTAAAAATAAAGGAAATACATAAGGAAGTTTTTAGAGGAGAATGGATACATCAGATGAATAGGGAAATATAAAAAATTTTAAATCATTATTGAAATATAAGCAGAATTACATTTATTTAGCCAAAACATATTGAAAAGAAAGATTATTTGATTCAATAAGTACCTGTTAAATTTTCCAAGTTATTTATATTAAAAATAAAGGACCGATGCATGAGATTAGTGCATGGGGGGATGTCCCTCAGTCCAGCCTGAAACCTCTCCAATTTGGGACCCCTTGAGGGATGTCCAACTAGGCCTAAATGGGCAGTCAGACATCCCTTTCACACCCAGGACTGCTGGCTTCCAATTGCTCACCTGCCTGCCTTCCTGATTGCCCCTAATTGCTTCTGCTTGCCAGCCTGATCACCCCCTAACCCAGGGGTCTTCAAACTTCTCTCATTATGAGAATCACCTGGTGGAGGTGTTAAAACACAGATTCCTGATAGCACTTCTGATAGTTGGGATCCGGGAATCTGTGTTTTAACAACTCCACCAGGTGATTCTCATAATGAGAGAAGTTTGAAGACCCCTGCTAACCACTCCCCCACCAGCCTGATCTATGCTCCTTTTCCAGCCTGTTTGCTCCTAACTGCCAAACCCTGCAGACCAGGTCCCCCCAACTGCTGTCCCCTGCAGGCCTGGGTCTCACCAAAATGCCCTTCTGTGCAGGGCGGGTCACCCCCAACTTCCATCCTCTGCCAGCCTGGCACCCCTAACTACTCTCCCCTGCAAATTTGATTGCCCACAACTGCCCTCCCTTGCAGGCCTGGTCCTACCCAACTGCTAGCCAACTTGTGGTGGCCATTTTGTGTCCATATGGGGGCAGGATCTTTGACCATATGGGGCAGCCATCTCGTGTGTTGGAATGATGGTCAATCTGCATATTACTCTTTTATTAGATAGGATAGAGGCCTGGTACACAGATGGGGGCCAGCTGGTTTACCCTGAAGGGTGTCCTGGATTAGGGTGAGGGTTCCCTTGGGACATGGGGCTGCCTGGGAGAGGGGCCTGTGGTGGTTTGCAAGCTGGTCATGCCCCCCAGTGACCAAAGTGGAGGCCCTGGTATCTGGAATTTATTAATCTTCTACAATTAAAACTTTGTAGTCAGAGCAGAGCCAAGCCTACAGCTCCCTACGAGGCTGCCACCATTTTTGTTGGAATTTACTTGTCTTCTATAATGAAAATTTGTAGCCTTAAGTGGAGACCTGGGCCTGCCAGGGTGTGGAAAACTTGGCTTGCTCCATTGCTCAGAATCCCAAGCCCCCTCCTGTTCATACAGTGGCCGCAGCCATATTGGCTAGGATTAATTTGTATGCTCAATCCTGATTGGCTAGTGGGTGTGGCTTCTGGATGTAGCAAAAGTTATAGCTAATTTGCACGTTACTCTTCTCTTAGATGGAATTAATTTGCTTTTTAAAATGTTTTTTGTTTGTTTTGTTTTGTTTTGTTTTGTTTTTGTTTTTTTTAATCTTTTGTTATAAAGTAATGTCAAATTCCCAAAGTCCACTGTATTATTTGATAACAGGCTGTGGTTATTAGATATAAGAAATGTCACCTGAACAAGAATTTAAAAAAATAAATTTTAGACTTGTGAGATTATATTAAGCACTCTGAAAATACTAGAGGCCTGGTTTATGAAATTCATGCATGGGGGCGGGGGGAAGGGTGTGTCCCTCAGCCCAGCCTGCACCCTCTCCAATCTGGGATCCCTCTCACAATCCACTACTGCTGCCTCCCAACTGTTCATCTGCCTGCCTTCCTGATTGCCCCTAACCGCTTCTGCCTGCCAGTCTGATCACCCCCTAACTACTCCCCTGCCAGCCTGTTTGTCCCCAACTTCCCTCCTCTCCCAGCCTGGTACCCCCTAACTGTCCTTCCCTACTGGCCATCTTGTGGTGGCCATCTGTGTTCACATGGGGGCAGTATCTTTGTCCACATGGGGGCAGCCATATTGTGTGTTGGAGTGATGGTCAATTTGCATATTACTCTTTTATTAGATAAGATAGAGGCCTGATGTACTGGTGGGAGCCAGCTGGTTTGCTCTGAAGGGTGTCCTGGATCAGGGTGTGGGTTCCCTTGGGGTGTGGGGTGGCCTGGGCCAGGGGCCTGTGTTGGTTTGCTGGCTGGCCATGCTCCCCGAGATCCAAGCAGAAACCCTGGTATCAAGGATATATTTATCTTCTACAACTAAAACTTTGTAGCCTGGAGTGGAGCCAAGCCTTCTGCTCGCTCTGTGGTGGCCACCATTTCTGTTGAGGTTTATTTACCTTCTATACTTGAAACTTTGTAGCCTGGAATGGAGGCCTAGGTCAGCCAGGGCAGATGGAAAGCTTGACTTCCTGCATCACAGGGGGCAACCCTAGCCTGCTCTCTCCAGCTTTGTGGCTGCCACCATTTTTCTTGGGATTTATCTTACATAATTAAACATTGTAGCCTAAAGTGAAGGCCTGGGCTGGGTGTGTGAAAGCTTGGATTCCTCCATCACCAGGGAAACCCAAGCCTCCCTCCTGGTCTCTTAATAGCTGTAGCCATCTTGGTTGGGTTAATTTGTATAATCACTCTGATTGGCTGGTGGTCATGGCTCGTGGGTGTAGCGGAGTGATGGTTAATTTCCATATCACTCTTTTAATACATAGGATAGTGCTTAATCTTAAATAACCCTGTGAGTAATGATTAAATGTAGATACTTTCTATGATAAATCCTATCTAATAAAAGAGTAATATGAAGATTGACCTCACTCCAATACACAAGATGGCTGCCCCAATGTGGACATGATATAGCCACCACAAGATGACCAGCAGGAGAGGGTATTTTGGAGGGACCAGGCCTGCAAAGGAGGGCAGTTGGGGGGTTGGGACCAGGCCTACAGGGGAGGGCAGTTAGGTGTGACCAAGTCTGCATAGGAGGGCAGTTAGGGCCAAACAGGCTGACAGGGGAGCAGTCAGGCATCAATCAGGCTGGCAGGGGAGTGGTTAGGGGTGATCAGAATGGCCAGCAACAGCAGTTAGGGCAACCAGGAAGGCAGGCAGGTGAGCAGTTGAGAGCCAGCAGTCTGGATTGTGAAGGGATGTCTGACTGCCCATTTAGGCCCAATCCTACCGGGCAGTTGTGCATCCCTCAAGGGGTCCCAGATTGGAGAGGGTGCAGGCTGGGCTGAGGGACACCCCCCCTCCCCCTGTGCACGAATTTCATTCTCCTGGCCTCTAGTACCATATAATATGTATCTATTCCTATTAATTTCACAGAATAGTGGCTTTGAATATATAAATGCCCTCTATCTCAAATGTTTTGTTAAATAGCTCTTTAGCTTTTTAACATTAAACTAGAGCTTATTTTATAAGTTTGCTTTACATGCTAAATATGTGCTCCCTGCCAAAGCATATAAATGCGTTGTGTCTTTTTTAACAAAAGAGCTTTATAATCCTGAAGGGGAATAAGATATACTAAATTTTAAAAAAGTAGTATAAAGTCATTATTCTTTATAAAGCATGTAAAAGTTTGCATCATGTTACTTACTAGTAGAGATTGCAAAAGACACAATAAGAATCCCTGGTTACTGGTATTTATATAGAATGTTAATATTAGTACCTTTTTAAGGAACTAAATTTTAAGAAATATTTTCTTGCTTCGTTAGCAAAAATATTCACAAAGTATAAAACATGAATAGATTGTGTAACCATTGCATCATGATTTGCTAACACTCTTTGTTACATAACCCATTCTTTTATTGGAAGAGAATAAAACTGCAAGCACCATCAGCAATAAAATGAAGGGAGCTAAAACCACAAAACAAAAAGTAGGTGGAGCTGCAAAAACAGAGAAGTCAAAGCAAGACAAGGGAGTGGACGCAGAGACAGGATTACTGGACTAGGATCTCAGAAAGGCCTGGAACAGAGCCATTCATTCTTAAAAGTCAGGGCATATTCTATGTTTGCAGCTGATGTGGATATTGTCTATAAGAGATTTTCTGAATACTATTTTGGCCTAAGATGCAGCAGAAATGAACCTAAATGAAAAATACCATAGGCAAGCCATATTTGTTTGTAGAACAAATTTGTTCCTGCAGATGGCAGAAAAGACAGAGAATGAATTTTAAACAGCCCCACAGCTTTATTATTGATATTATACTTTGTTAACTAAATGGGAGTGGTGGTAGGTAGGCTAAATATATCAATTGGCTTACACATCCAAGACACCTGCGCATAAACACCTGTTTTCAGGCTTGGAAAATTCGTCTTCTTTCCTCCTAACGCATAGATACACCCTAAACATACACCTACTCTTCTGCCTTACAAACAGCTATTCCTGGAAATTCTCATCTATTTCAAAGAAGATAAGCAATTCCACAAGAAGCCAGCAATATTACTATATTATTACAGTAGAAAAATAAAGTACAGAAGGAAGTGAGGGAGGGAAAAGGAAGAGAAAGAAAGGGGAGCCAGAGGCAGGAACATTAAACCACTCTCTGGAAAACAATGATTAGCAGAACAAATATTGCTAAGAGGAGGAGCCTAAACGAAGACATTACTAAAATGTTAAATAAACAACAATAACATATTGGCCTGTATAAGGCCAGAGGACAAAGCAGAAATATAGAACAAGGAAGAAATTCTAGCAAATCGACTTCAGAAGAACATCACAAAGATCATACACCATGACCAAGTAGGATTTATCCCAGGGATGCAAGGATGGTACAATATCCACAGATCAATAAATGAAATACATCACATAAACAAATTGAGACATAAAAATCACATAATCATAGCAATTGACACAGAAAAAGCATTTGATAGAATCCAACACCCGTTCTTGATCAAAACACTCAGCAAGGTGGGAATAGAAAGATCATACCTCAACATAATAAAAGCCATATGTGACAAACCCCAGCAACATCATACTCAATGAACAAAAACCAAAACCATTTCCCCTAGGAACAGGAACAAGACAGGGATGCCTACAGGGATACCACTCTTGTTCAACATAGTGCTAGAAGTACTAGCCATTGTGATAAGACAAGGAAAAGAAATAAAAGGCATCCAAATTGGAAAAGAAGAAGTGAAACTGTCCTTATTTGCAGATCACATGATATTGTATATAGAAAACTCTAAAGACTCCATAAAAAATATTAGACTTAATAAACAAATTTGGGAATGTAGAAGGATACAAAATTAACACCAAGAAATCTATGGCATTTCTTTACACCAATAGTGAACTTATAGAAAGAGAGACTAAAAAAGCAAACCCATTTACCATTGCACCAAAAACATTAAGATACCTAGGAATAAACTTAACTAATGAGGTAAATGATCTATATTTGAAAAACTATAGGACACTGGAAAAAAAAAGATAGAGGAAGACATAAATAGTTGGAAGAAGATATTATGTTCATGGATTGGTAGAATAAACATCATCAAAATGTCCATACTATTCAAAGCAATCTATAAATTTAATGCACATCTCATTAAAATACCAAAAGCTTATTTCACAGACCTAGAAAGAACACTCCAAAAATTCATCTGGAATAAAATAAAGACCCCAAATAGTTGTAGCAATCCTAAAAAAGAAGAACAAAGTAGGTGGGATCTCAATACCAGATATCAAGCTATGTTACAAAGCCACTGTTATTAAAACAGCTTGGTACTGGCACAAAAACAGACATATAGACCAATGGAATAGAATAGAGAACCCAGAAATCAACACAAACCACTATGCCCAATTAATATTTGACAAAGGAGGCATGAACATACAATGGAGTCAAGATAGTTTCTTCAATAAATGGTGTTGGAAAAATTGGACAGATACATGCAAAAAGGTGAAACTAGATTACCAACTTATACAACACACAAAAATAAACTCAAAATGGATAAAGGACTTAAAGGTAAGATGAGAAACCATAAAAATACTAGAGGAATCCACAGGCAGAAAAATCTGTCATATGTCAAAGGAACTTCTTTCCTGAAACTACACCTAGGGCAATGGAAACTAAAGAGAAAATAAATAAATGGAACTACATCAAAATAAAAAGCTTTTCCACACACATACACACACACACACACACACACACACACACACACACACACAAAATCAACAAAACAAGAAGAAAGACCACTTATGGGAGCACATATTTTCCAATGTATCACTGATAAGGGTTTAATATCCAATATTTACAAGGAACTCATACAATTCAACAAAAGGAAGATAAACAACCCAATAAAAAAATGGGCAATGAACCTAAATAGACACTTTTCAAAGGATGACAGAAGGAAGTCTAAGAGACATATGAAAACATGCTCAAATTCATTAATTATTGGAGAGATGAAAATCAAAACAACAATGTGGTATCATCTTCCACCTGTCAGAATGGCTATCATCAAGAAATCAACAAACAACAAGTGCTTGTGAGGATATGGAGAAAAAGGAACCCTCATGCACTACTGGTGGGAATGCAGACTGGTGCAGCCATTGTGGAGAACAGTATGGACTTTCCTCAAAAAACAAAAAATGGAACTCCCATTTGATCCAGTGATCCCACTTCTAGGAATATATCCCAAACTAAAAACATGAATCAGAAAGGATATATGCACCCCTATGTTCAAAGCAGCACAATTCACCATAGCTAAGATTTAATCCAGATGAATGGATTAAAAAACTATGGTACATCTACACAATGAAATACTACACTGCAATAAAAAAGAAGCAGTTCTTACCATTTGCAACAGAATGGATGGAACTAGAGAGCATTATGCTAAGTGAAATAAGCCAGTCAGAGATAGACAAATACCACATGATCTCACTAATTTGTGGAATATAATGAACATCATAAACTGATGAACAGGGATAGTTCTAGAGGCAGAGAAGCATTGATCAGACTGCCAGTCCTCAGAGGGAAGGTTGGGGAGAATGAGTGAAAGGAGGAGAGATTAGCCAAAGGACTTGTATGCATGAATATAAGCCTACCCAATGGACATGAACACCAGGGGAGTGAGGACATGAGTGAGAGGGAGAGTTTGGGGGTAAATGGAGGGATGAGGATACATATGTAATACCTTAATCAATAAAGAACTTTAAAAAATAAATAAAAATCAAAGGGAAGGAAAAATTATCTTTTGGTAATAAGGGATTTGAAACTTGTGATTTAAGGCCCATAAGTGGAACAAGATAGTTAATATAAGTTGTTGAAGAAAAACTACTGTTAATAAATGTGAAAAGTTAAATGGGAGCAGATTATAAAGGGCTGTACCAGCGATATAAAAATGCTCTGTTGTTTTTGCTGCAGAAAAGTAACATTACATGGCTTTATGTGAAGTGGTAATATTTTATTTATGACATCTCTTCATGAGTATCAATAGTGTTCTATTTATTTAATTGATTATAATATTAATGAAACCTCATATAAAGCGTGAAACTTCCTTTTTATTTTTATACTAATTATATTTTATTAAATATACTGATTTAGTATCTATTGATATTTTCTGGATTCTGTTCCTAGTATACCCATGGGCACCTCTAGTGTCTCAGCTGGTTTTCCTGCTTCCAGTCTTTATTGTTTCAAATTCAGTTTCCAAAATTTAGTTATAAAAATCTTTCTAAACTAAAATATTTGATCTGATCTTTAAAAAAAGCTTCAGTGGCCTTCCTTTGCTCTGACATAGTACTACTGGTTAAATGTAGATTACAAGGCTCATTATTATCTCAAACATCAGCTCCATCTGTTGCCTCATTCCACAGTGTTACCCTCAGGGTCTAAGCTCCAAGACTACTTATCATTTATTAGTATTTTCAGCTCACTGATTCTTCATTTTCCTGATTGTCCATTTCTCTGCTTGGAATAGTGCACACACTTTTTACTTTGCCATATTCAATTATAAAAAAATATTACATTACACAACTAAGGAAGAAAGAATTTAATAACTTATCAAAATCACACAGCAATGAGGATCAGGATCTCAGCCTGAGGAATTTAGCTTCAGAATCCACATCAGGACTATGGAAGGAGATTTTCAGGAAATGTTAGGAATCAGTGCCCAGCTAAATACTTGTAATAGAAAAATACTCCATCTACAGTGGGGAAAAAGAAATATACACTTTTAAGAGGTAACACTACCCAATTCATCGTTTATTTGTATTTGCCACTTAAATGATATGTTTTCTTGTGGTGTGTGTCAAATTGATCTCAGTGCACTCCTACACTTGTTTGATTTTAAAACATTTATTGTTTATATCACCACATTTCATCTTTTCCATAAATTGTGTCTTTGGGCTAACTCATAATAACTGATAAAAGATCTGCAACTGATCGTACTGAACTTGCTTCAAAGAAATAAAAGTTTCATGCAGATATGATAGTGCAACGTCTACAATGGTTTGGTACACATTTAACAGAGAATAGTTATCGGCGGGTACCAAGAGGGCTGATGGGTGTGCTCTGAGGGACCACAGGCAGCTTTTGTTACCAGAGAGCTTCCTGGGTCAGAAGGGGGCTTCTCCCGCCTCGGCTCTTAGCGCCTTGTTTGAAAGAATTAAGACAAGTTACAGAAAGCAGTATTGAAGCAAAGCAAGTGATTTTATTAAGGATACACTTGTCATAAAGCACAAATGGGCAACTCAGCTGTTATAATAATGTTATGGTCATAGGTAACCCCTCTAATATATGAAATAATTGTTGTGTGAAATGTTTGCAGTGTGGAGACCCCAATTCTCTGTAACTTCCAAATTGGTGAGCACCCCACTATCTTGATGTGAAAGCCCCGAGCCCTTGGCTTAAAGTGTAAACACCCTGCTCCTAGCATAAGGCGTACTCTGGCCCACACTGATAGGAAACAAGGTGTTTACTGCTGGCTATATAAGCATCAGACCTTTATTCAGTGGATGTATACTGCCTGATAGAGGAGGACTCCATGTCGCTCCATGAGATGAGTCCCTGACTTTCGCTGTGCGAGCCTAAACCAACTGCCACAGCTTGTCTGTTTCCGCCTTCATTGTCCATCTTTTGGTGTGCATCACCCGGTGGCCTTTGCTGGAGCCTAGGACCAACTAGGAGTAGGTAAATAAACCCTGTGTGATTGCATACTAATTCTGTTTTGTGTGCCATGTGTTCCAATTGAGCTCAGCTGTCTAGACATTCAAGTACCAGGGGATAGGCTGTTATTGCTGACTCCTGGTCACCTGCGTTTGTCCCACTAAGTCTACACAGATAATCAATTCATTGGAGCATAATTGAGACATCAGCTTTTCTGAGCCCCTTGCCCAATGGGGTTTTAAGCATTATATATCCTTTGGTTGCAAGCTTCAAAGTTTCTCTCCCATGGTATGGAGATTAGCTTATGGGGATTCAAGCTCCATCTTAATCATTGTAGTTTGACTATTGATAATATTGCCTTAGCAGGTCTTAGAATTGCTTGGTATAGCAATAATCCCCCGCTCTTAACTTGGTATCTATGTATCCTGCTAACAATATCCCCTAAGTGACACAGTCTAAATGCTTTTGGGGTGTTGAAGGTTGGTGGTCAGTCTTTCATATATATTGCTGCTGACTCGACGCAGAGCTGGTTCTGGCAGGGCATAATTAATTCCCTGTCTGGGCAGGTAAGGGTGAGTGTTCTGTATAAAACTTGTCAGCAGCCTGATCTAAGGGTCTCTAGGGTATGTTCAAATATCCTTGTTGGAAAATCATTTGTAGGTGAATTGTCTCTAGCTTGAAGATACAAAATGGAAAAGTTTAAACATACAGGGTCCAAAACGAAGTAGGAGAAATAGGGAAGCCAGAGAGCCTAGAAAGGGTCCCAGCGAGTCTGATTGTGTGAGGGCCCTTCCAGCTAGGGGCTAACTGTGCTGCTTGGGAATCTTGCTTTCATGTTTTAATAAAAACCTGGGATCTTGGTTCAAATAATGGAGCCAAGATGGTTGGGGACAATCTTCATCCCAAGGTCTTAAATTGTTTGCTGAATTTTTTTTTTTTTTTTTTTTTTTTTTTTTTTTTTTTTTTTTTTAGTGAAGTGGCAAACCAGAAAGTTTGATTTTGTTCTTAGTTTAGTAGACTGTCCATGGTTAAGAAAGTCATCCCTTTTTTAAGGGTCTTAAAAGGGCTAAATCCTAAAAATAGGGTTGAGTTGATCTTCATTCTTAATTAAGGCAGTGGGAAGAAGTTGTTACTAAATGTGATGGGTTTCCTGACATAATTTTCCTGACATATTGTTCTTTTGAGTGTTTGGTTTGTTCTTTCAACTTCTGCGAGGATGGGGATCTCCATACAGATTGTAAATGTTAATCAATACATAAAGCTTTACTGACCCTTTGAGTTATATTTGAGGTAAAGGACAGGTCTTTTTCTCACCAAATGACAGGTGTCATGTAAGCCTTTATAACTTTCCAGAGAATTCCCTATGGGAGATGTAAAAGACCATCTCTTTGGTACCATCTCCACTCATCCTTGTTATATCCATGTTGCTTAGGACAATATAGCAAGGCAAATATTCCTTTGTGTTTACAGTAATAATAGGGTTCTGATGATATTTTCCCTTTTTTGATGACATTCTTGGTTGTATAATCTATGAAATTGTTTCGCTGGACAATTTCTTCTATTCCTTTTTGATATCCCTAGCAATGAATCACTGCTATTTCTTGAAGGGAATTTTACAGCTTCTAGAAGTTTTATAATATGGGGCCCATATATCAATGGTCTCTGTCTTCTATTCAGAAATACTTTTTCTTTACAAATAGCTGCATGAGCATGTAGCATTTAAATGCATATTTAGAGTCAGTATATATTTTAATTCTCATGTCCTTTTCTAATTGTAAGGTCCTTGTGAGGGCTATTAATTCTGCTAATTGTGCTGACATTCATGGGGGTAAAAATTGAGCCTCTATGATAGCATGCTGGAATACTTACCCCACATCCAGCATAATGTTACCTCTTCCCCCATGAAACTGCTTCCATTTAAGAACAAAACTTTATCCAGATTTTGGAGTGGTTGGACCTTTAGGTCTGATCTATTGGCATAAACTTGGTCTATGATCTCATGATAATTATCTGTAGCTTTTATATTTGGGGTAGCATTTAGGTGATTGGATTCAGGACAGAACAGTTTTTTGCCAGTGAGTTTTCTATTAGAATAACTGATACCACAACATGCGATTATTGGTAAGCCAGTAAGGTCCTTTAGTATTGAGTAATGGGCCAAGTGTGTAGAATTATAATTTACCCTAACTATATTTTAAGTGCTTCTTATAAATGTAAGGCTGCTACATTTATTTAGGGTACTACTACCTTAAAGCAATGAAGCCAGCCTTGGGCTATTTTTTTAAAAAATAATTTATAGGCCTCTTGGTGGTTCCCAAGGCCTAAGTCAGGACTTCTAATGCTATTACCTATTTCTCAGTACCATACAATTGGAAGAGCTTTTCTAAATTTGGGAAGCTTAGGGCTGGTGTCTGTATAAGAGCTTCTTTTAGTTGTTTAAAATCCCTTTGTTTCCCACTATAAGCTAGTTGGTCCCCACTGATTGCTTTTCTTTCAAGCTTTGTAGAGAGGTCTGCTCTTTTGCCCATATTCTGGGATCCATAATCTGCAATATCCGATTAACCCTAAGAATACTTGGAGTTGGTTCTGGGTGGTAGGCTCAAGAAGGCCTCAAGTGGCCTCTATCCTATTTGAGGATAATATTCTCTTCTCAAGGGTTAATATGAAGCCTAAATATTCTACTGTTTTTGTTGTAGTATTTGAGCTTTATTCTTAGATATTTTATACCCTTCGTATTCCAGGAAATTTAGCATTTATACTACATATTGACAGCCTATTTTCTCCATGGAGAACATATAAGTATGCCATCTACATATTAGATAACCTGGCTGGCCCCCCTCAAGTGATAGATCCTTTAAGTTCTCTGCAAGTGCTTGTTCAAACAAATGCGGACTCTCTCTAAATCAATGAAGGAGGACTCTCCACATCAGTTGTTGTTTATGTCCTTATAAATTTTCCTATTCAAAAGCAAATAGAAATTGACAGCCTCAATCCAGAAAAAATGCAGAAGAAGGTCTCTTTTAAATCTAGTACAGAGAACCATTGAATTTGGGAAGGAATTTGTCCATGACAGTATAAGGTTATGTATAGGGATGACAACCTCACTGATTGTGCTTGAATCTTGAACTAATCTATAGGTCCCATTTTTTTTCTTTCTAATAGGTAAGATGAGAATATTAAAGAGAGAATTATAAGCTACTAACAACTCATGACCAAGGAATATAGTGATAATTTTATGTAGCCCTTTCCAGGTCTCTGAATTTATATAATATTGCTTTATATTAGGAAAATTGATTGGATCTTTTAATTTGATCTTAACTGGTTTAGCGTTGTTAGCCTGACCTGGAATTCCTGTTGCCCATATTTGGGAATTAAGTTCTTGTTCCTTACCTATGTTGGTTTTGGTTGCTCCTCTCTTAACAAATAATGCCATAATGGGAACTTGCTCCTCAATGCTATAGAGAAACTTACTTGAGTACTAATTTTATTCAAAATATCTCTGCCTAATTAAAGGGGTAAGGTGCTCTGTTATGACCAAAAATTGGTATGTAAATGTGATTGCTTCCTATAAGCTTTTCAAAAGTAGGGTAAAATGTCTTGCTTGGGGTGCACCATCTACTCCCTGTATGATAGTACTATCAGGACTGAGGGGTCCCTTATGGGAGGTCAACACCGAAGGTGGCTCCATATCTGATAGAAATCAATAGGTCTTCCTGCCACTGCAAGGGTTACTCTGGGCTCTGCCCCTCTTATGGAGGTGTTCCTAGAGGGAGCCTACTGAAGGATAGGGCCCCATCAGTTCAGAACCATGGCATTCGAGAGTGTGGACTAGGGGTCTCTTTGGCCCTCAGAGCTGTCCCTTTTTCAGTGTCTGGACTTTTGACATAAAGGGCGTGGTTTTCAGTGAGGCCCTGTCCTGGGCCATGCCTGCTTCTAGTGTGGAGGCTTCCCACACTTATGATAATTACCAGCGGGAGATCCCTTGGGTTTTCTCTTTTGTGGACCTTGAGGCCATTGCTCTTGTAGGGAGGTTGATGCTGCACCTTTTTGTGTTCTGTTTTGTTTTGTTATGTTTTAATATATTTTATTGATTTTTTACAGAGAGGAAAGGAGATGAATGGAGAGCTAGAAACACCTATGAGAGAGATACATTGACCAGCTGCCTCCTGGAATCGAACCTGGGACCTTTCAGTCCACAGACCGACACTCTACCCACTGAGCCAAACAGTTTCGGCTCTTCTTGTGTTTTTGCTTCTTTAGGTCCCCCTCCTCCTCTTTTGGGTCTCTATTACAGAACACTAAGAATGCTGCCTTTAGTGTGTCCCCCATGGGAGTCACTGGACCTATGTCTAACTTCTGTAATTTTCTTTTAATATCTGAGGATTAATCATTCATGAACTTGTTCTTTAATACTATTTTTTTTTTCCTAGCAGGATCTTCAGGATCTACTATGTTTGATTATGCCTCCCACAACTTTTCTGAAAAAGTCGGTTGGGTTCTCCTGAAGTCCTTGGTCAATGGTTGAAAGTTTATTATAATTAACTGTCTGTTTGTTTGTTGGGGTGGGGAAGTCTTTCATTCCCTGCAAAAGGCAAAAAGCTTGATCTCTGGCCCACCTCCCATTCTCTGAATCACAGTCCCCATTTGGATTAGAATAGGGGATGGCCTCTGTTCCTAGTGGATAGTTACCATTTTGTACTTGGACCTCATTTACATAAGCCAATGCCTTCCACTCCATACTATCGCTTTAAGAGATGGTCAGGTTTCCTAAAGGGATTAGATTAACATCCCTCCAAGATATGTCACATGTTAAGATGAGCTTTTTCCATTCTTAGATAAACTTTCAAGGGTCCTCTGTAAAACTCTGGAACCTGTCAATTAAGCCCAATTAAGCCTATGATTGCTAAATGGAACCTGAATTCTGATTATTTCCTCCTGTCCTGGGGCTTCCCTTACAGGAAAGAGATGAGGTGGTATTCTTTGTTTTTTGTTTTTGTTTTAATTTATTGTTTTATTCTTCCTCTGACTGGTTGATTCTTATCACACTTATAAGAAAGAATTCAGATAAATGAGAGAACACAGTGCTGAAGAAAAGCAAGCAAATGTATATAAGAATGCACTTGGCATAAAGCACAAGCAAGCAACTCAGTTATTCTGAGTGTCACACCCATGGGGTTCTAAGGGTTATATATCTTTTTGCTGAAAACTTCAAGGTTCCTTCCCCTGGTATCAGGATTAGCATATAGGTTTTCAAGCTCCCTCTTGTCATTTGTAGTTTGACTATTGATACTTTTGTCTTGTCAGGTCTCAGGGCTCATTGGGTCTGATAATAACCCCATTTCCTGTGTTAAGTATCTATCTACTCTGCCTAACAATTGCAGTCTGGAAAGGATTAAAAATTGCATGAAGATTAGCATGGCCAGAGTATGGCCTTGATTTCAGAGCATATCACCAGTAGTGAAGAGATTTTTACATAAAATGTGATGGATCAATACTAAAAAATTAAAAGAGCCTGGCCGGTGTAGCTCAGTGATTGAATGTCAACTAGTTGACTCATGAACCAGGAGGTCACAGTTTGATTCCTAGTCAGAACAGATGCCTGGGTTGCTTGTTCAATCCCTGGTAAAGGGTGTGTAGGAGGTAGCTGGTCAGTGATTCTCTCTCATCAATGATCAACTCTCATTTCTATCTTCCCTCCTTAGCCCTTTCTCTCTCTGAAATCAATATAAATGTATTTCTTAAACATTAAAAAAAACACACTTTGAAAAACTTAAATTTTGTGTTAATTGCTTTTAATTGAGAACCCTTAATTACTTTACCTTAATTATGATTATAAAACAGGAAGTCATTGATCATAGAAGCATCACACAAACTAAAAATATCTGGGACTACTGGTATCCAGTCAGGCTTGTAAGAAGCTTAGAAATTGTCATTTGTCCTAACAACAAGTGAAAAGCTAAGCAAACTGAAAAATCATTAACTTTTTCTAGACTCATAAGAGAATTAAGGTTACAGGTCCAAATGCACTCCCTTCTCACAAATTAAAGAGACCAATGGGCAAAACAGATTTTAAACTGACTTAAGCAGAAATTCACAAGCTGAAACCATGGGAATCAGTGCCAAGGTAGATTGGGGAGAGAAGCCTGAACTGCAGTTGGATTTGTGGAGGCTCAGTGTGGGCAACTCTGAATTAAAAACTTCAGGGGACCAAGTCATGATGGGGATATACATCCGTGAGTTTCCATGAGTTTTACCAGCTTCCCCTCCTGCAGTTTTACCAGCTTCTCATGGTGAATAGGAAGAAAAATTCCCTCATACTTCCTGCAGGAGAAGGGGAGACTTTTTGTTTGTGTGTTTGTTTGTTTATTTGTTTAATTGTTTGGAGCATGCTGTTCTTCTTAACAAGATATGCCTGCTATCTACTATAATTTTATTAAAGCCAAATTCATCTAAGGGAAGAAAAATAGCCAATTTCAGGTAGCTCTAGCCTTCTATATAGAGGAAGGGAAACACCCCAAATCCAGCACACTCTAGCAATCTTGTCCTACCCAACAGGAAGGGGGTACTGATGAGCAGGCTAACCCCTATTTTGTAAAACTACTGTTTGGAATTCTCTGCTGTTAAACGTCCTCTTACTCTAAAAAAATAACTTTGCTTTCTAGCCTGCTTGAATAATGAGGAAGATAAAGTTAGCTGTCTGACCTTGTAGGTCCGAGACTAGATATGTCCATAATCTCAATACCATGCCAGGTGTATTTTTTAATTGGATAGAACTCTGTTGTTTTCAAGGCCAGCATCGAGATAACCACTAAGTGAACATAGGGCTGGCTCCTTAATAAAAAGGAAAGTTCTGCTTGTAGCTTTGCTTAGAATTTGAATTCATTTTATCTAAGCCTGCCAGTGAATAAAATGTGACTCCAAATTCTCTGACATTGTTTGGTTATTCCAGTTCTCTGTAACACTAAGTACAGTGGTACCTAAGTTCTTAAACTTAATTCATTTTGGAAAGCTGTCCAAGAAACAACTGTTCTAAAAGAAATCTTTTTTTTCATTAAAAATAATATAAATTGTATTAATCCAATCAAGACCTTCAAATGATTTTCTATTTTAACCTTTCTTATAAACTTATTTGACATATACTGTATAATCTATACATAATCATTTCAAAAATAAAAAGGACATGAAAAATAAATGAAAATTTAACAAGAAGGAAATAAAATGTACAGTAAAATGAAAACTTATGTATACAATAGAACTTACCTTTTAAAGTAAATATATTTCTTTATTGATTTCAGAGAATAGGGAAAGGATAGGTAGAAATATCAATGAAAAGAGAGAATTTTTGAGTGGCTGCCTCTTGCATGCCCCTGATTGAGGGTGAAGGCCATGACCTGGGCAAGTGCCCTGACCAGGAATCAAATTTGTGATCTCTTGATTCAGAGGTCAATAATCAACCACTGAGCAACACTGGCCAGGGGGTGGTAGAACTTTAATGTTGAGAGCTATTGATATGTGAGAGTAGGAATCGAGGGATGGAGGGATGTTATTATTTGGAAAGGGAGTTCCTCACCATAAAAATGTCAGTTAGCTGTTCTTTTTAGGTTCTCTTTTTTGTCTCTTTGCTTCACTAGAACTTGATGCAGGCTCATTGGGCCTCTGCCTCACTAAAAATCTATCCAATGATGTTTGTTTTTGCCTGCGTTTTAACACTTGCCTGTGTTTTAACACTTGCCTGAACTGTCATTGAATAAGTTTATCACATGGTTTGCTACTTCTTTGTCAGATGATATTTCTCAATTAGACTTTGCATGTCTCCCCATTTTCTTAGCATTTCCTTCTATTCAATACTCTTGATGGCCTTTGAATGTTTAACAATGTGCCAATCCTAATTTTGCTGTGCTATATGGTAGGCAGCACAGACACATTATACTTGGCAAAATTTAGGCTCTACTGTTGTTCTCACAACTTTACTTTTCACTTTGCTGCTATCACTAACCTTCTCAGGACCCATAGCAACTTACTGTACATATTGAATAATAATAATAAGTAGCAACAAAAGCAAAAAAATAGTCATGAAAATATTCACAGAACACTTTTCTGAGATGTTAAGAATGTGAAGTTTAGTAATAAACTGACTCATACTTGTGCATTGTCTCCCTTGTCATCTGAGATGCATGACTGATCATCTATAATAATAAAAGCATAATATGCTAATTAGACTGAATGACCACTGGTGCCAGGCCAGCTAAGATGGGTGTGATGTGATTGGTTGGGGGCGAGGCCATAACTCCATGATTGCCCTGCGAGGGAAGCCCAGGTCTCAGGTGCCAGAGGAAGCTAGTGCTGGCAGCCAGGGGAAAGGCCTTCTCTTGCATGAATTTCATGCATTGGGCCTCTAGAAGGAGGTATAAGCATTAAAGGGTTGTTGGGTCAAAAGCTTTGTTTGACAACTGAGACATTTTTTCAGTGAACTGAATTGCTTGAGATGGGAGAACCAAGGTTTGACTGTACTTGTGAAATTCACAGTCCAGACGCATTCACTAAAAGACTAAGACATAATAATAAACAACTATAGAATGCTCCCTCAGTCTCCAGCACCTTAACACCACATTACTAACGGCTTATTTAAAGCAGGTCATTTTACCTCCTACATCTTGTTCAGCTATTAAGAAAAAAAAAAGACACACTAAGGACAAAAACACATTTTGAACAGACATAGTAAAAATTTGTGTGTGTGTGTGTGTGTGTGTGTGTGTGTGTGTGTGTGTTAAGAATGCTAAAGGTTTATTCTCTTAGCAAATTCCAAGTGTATAATACTGCATTATTAACTATAGGAATCATACTATACATTAGATATTTAGAACTTTATCTTAATACTGAAAATTAATTCCCTTTGATCACCCCCCCATTACCTCACCCCCTGGCCTCTAACAACCACTATTTTCCTCTCTGCTTTTGTGAGTTTGTTTGTGTATGTATTTATTTTAGATTCTACATATAAGTAATACTAAATGCTATACAGTCTTTATCTCTCTCTTTCTGGCTTGTTTCACTTAGAATAATGCTCTCATGCTGAAACCGGTTTGGCTCAGTGGATAGAGCGTCAGCCTGTGGACTAAAAGGTCCCAGGTTCTATTCTGGTCAAGGGCATGTACCTTGGATGCGGGCACATCCCCAGTAGGAGATGTGCAGGAGGCAGCTGGTCAATGTTTCTCTCTCATCGATGTTTCTAACTCTCTATTCCTCTCTCTTCTTCTCTGTAAAAAATCAATAAAGTATATTAAAAAAAAAAGAAAAAAAAAGAAGAATGCTCTCAGGTACAGGATTCCAGAGCAGGAGGAATAAGGAAACTGAAACAGTAAAGTTAAAACAAGAACAAACAGTGTAGGCAATTTGCAGCCAACTTGTAACTAACAAGCCTTTATCTTCCCCAGCCAAGGATGCAGAGCAAATGGTTAAAAACCTCCCTAGTGAGAGAATGAAGAGACAGGAAGGGCAGTTTAACTCCCTAAGTAGCAGAGCCAGCAGTCCCAAAGCTTGGCAGGATAAAGTTGGCAGGTGTTTCTCATGAATTCTAAAACGACAACAACAGAGTAAAAAGGGAGTTTGAGAATTAATCTGTACCAATTTATTCAGCAGAGGAATTTTGAAACCTATAGAAAGGAGTTTTTATAATACCTCATACCCCCGCCCAAACTGCTCTTCAGACTGGCTGAAAACCCATTTGCACTTCATAAGGCAGACATACAGGGTTGCTGGTTTTGTTTTTGTTTTTCAATAAAGGGGCATGTTTTAATCAATTGGCCTTTCACAATGCAGTCAAAGTCTCTCATACACATTCATTTATATGAGAAGACAAGGATTGAGGTTGGGAACAGCCCTCTCCCACTGACTCAGGTTGTCCCATAACACCTCTCTGGTGTCAGGGAAAGGTGCCTAAAACACATCCACCTTACAACAAATGTCAGGATTCCCTATCTCCCATTTTTTAAGGCCGAATAACAATTCCTAGTAAAAAGCACATAAAGTACACTGTATACAAATATATACCATGTTTTCTTTCTTTATTTTGCATCCCCCTTACAATGTACAAGGGTTTCCTAGCCAGGACCGGTTTGGCTCAGTGGATAGAGCGTTGGCCTGCGGACTGAAAGGTCCCGGGTTCGATTCCGGGCAAGGGCATGTACCTTGGTTGCGGGCACATACCCAGTGGGGGGTGTGCAAGAGGCAGCTGATCGATGATTCTCTCTCATCCATGTTTCTAACTTTCTATCCCTCTCTCTTCATCTCTGTGAAAAATCAATAAAATATATTAAAAAGAAAACAACAACAACAAAAAACAATGTACAACGGTTTCCTTTTCTTAACATCCATGCCAACACCTGTTATCTCTTACATTTTTATAATAGCATCCTAACAGTTGTGAGGTGATATCTCAGTTTGGCAGTTGTGGGGGCTCTGACCAGAGTACACGAGATGGTAAAGGCCTATTTGCCATGTGTATGCACAAAGGAATGACACAGGGTTCTTACCGCACACACTGCACAGGTACACCTTTATATAATGTAGCACTAATGTCACTCTTTGACAAGGAGCCTCTTTTGTTTTAGTTAGTATAAAAAATACTACCGAACAACTGGTGGCTGGCTGCTCTGTCTGCAATAAAGCATGTCCCATCTACCTGCTTCTGCTCATACCTTTTTCCAATTCCTAACGTCCAAAGAAGTCCTGTCCCTACCAGGAAGTCCTGAACTCAACAGCTTTGATTTTTATTTCTCTGATAATTATTGATAGTGAGCATCTTTGTCATATACCTGATAGTGATTTGTATGTCTTCTTTGGAATAAATTTCTATTTGGGTCCTTTACCTCATTTTAAGTGATTTTTTTTCTTTGTTTAGGGATTTTTTTTTCCTATTGAATTCTTTGAGTTTCTTATGAATTTTAGACAATTAAACCTGTATCAGATATATAGTTTGTAAGTCTTGTCTCCCATTCTGTAGGTTGCCTCTTCCTTTTGTTGATTGTTTCATTTGCTGTGCAGAAATGTTTTTATTTAATGTAGTCCCACTTGTTTATTTTTAAATTTTCAGTTTTTCTATGTTATTGCTTATAGGTTCATACTATTGTGTTCAGAAAAGTTATTTTATATAATTTCAACATTCTTACATTTTTAAGACTTGTTTTGTGAGCTCATATATGATCTATCTTGGAGAATGTTTCATGTGGGCTTAAGAAGAATATGTATTGTGGTGCTATTGACTGTTCTTCATAAGTCCCTTTGGTCCATTCAGTCTACAGTGTTATTCAGATCTGCTATTTCCTTATCAATTCTGTTTAGATGATCTATCTAGTGTGAAAGTGGGGTAATGAAATCCTCTACTATTAACATATTGCTGTCATTTCTCCCTTCAACTCTGTTAACAGTTACTTTAAATATTTAGTTGCTTCAATGTTGTTGCCTATATATTAAGAACTGTTATATTCCCTTGATAAATTGGCACCTTTATCACTATATAATGATCCTCTTTGTTTATGTGACCAATATTTACTGTATTCTTTTGGTCATCATTCGTATGGAATTATTTTTTTCGTCCCTTCACTTTTAAACTATGTGTTTCCTTAAAGTTAATGTGAGTCTCTTGTAAGCATATTGTAGCTATATATTGTTTATTTATTATTTATTTATTTATCTATTTATTTATTTTTGTTAATCTCACCTGAGGACATTTTTCCCCCATTGATTTTTAGAGAGAGTAAAAGGGGAGGGAGGGAGGAGGGAGAAGAGACACAGAGAGAGGATACTTCTTTGGTTGTTTCTCCCTAGTAAAAGCACATAAGGAAACAAAAGTATTTAACATATGGAAGAAAAACAAAGCAGATCTAGAATATGCAGAGAGTTTTCATTAAAAAAAATAACAGGAAAAATAGAAGAGAAATCTATTAAATATATAATAAAAGCATTTACCTAAATAAAAGCATAAATATGTATAGTGGCCATAAATACCATATTCCAAGAAAAGATCATTTAGAATTGTCCACACAGAGATACATCTTGATTGGGCATAGTACTATTGTTGGCTCTCTGTCTTTTTTGCCCCCCCCTCTTTTTTTTTTTTTTTTTTTTTTTAGTTTTTCTTAGTACAAATCAATTCTATAGCATGGGAAGCTACTATTAATCAAAATATAAATATACAAATCTCTCTCTATATATAAAATAGAGAAATATGCTAATTAACCAGGATGCTGTAACAGGTTGACTGGACATGAGGAGGTGGCACACACAGCATCAGTGGTGGGGTGGAAAGGGCTTCCCTGCACCTGTGCTGGGGGACGGCCTCATCAGCAGCGGCTGCAGCTGCTTCAGGGGCCAGAGAGGAAGGCAGGGCAGACCAGCAGTGGCTGTGGCTGCTGCAGGGTCTGGGGAACAAAGCAGGGCTGAACCGTTGAGGGTCAGCAGTGCTGTGTGATTTCAAATCACATGCTGGGCTCCTGGTATGTAATATAGTTCAAAACAAAGTACAGTACTCAAATGTGAAGAAAAAGGGAACATTCATTCACATATGTAGCATCTTGAGATCTGTTGGATTTGATTGTACTGAGAAAGATTTCTAAAGATGGAAGAAATTTGACTTAGGTTATTAAGACTACCATTGACATATTTGAATACTAGACTTTTTACTCTGCATGTGACCATTCCAGGAGTGGTGAACCTTTTTTTTTTTCTGCCAAGAGCCATTTTGAATTTTATAACATCATTTACAGGCCATTCAAAATTTTCAACTTAAAAATTAGCCTGCTATATTTGGCCAAACGTTTAATTAACTCACCTCTAATATCTTGGCAGGGCCAGACCAAATGATTTTGCAAGCCTCATAAAGTCCGCAGGCCACATGTTCCCCACCCCTGATTAAACCAACAAAGTAATGAACTGTATATATCTAAAAATATTTCTGTGCATTGAGGAAGTTGTAAAATATTTACTTTCCAGATTCAGCCCACTTTAGCCTTAATACAAAATTCTAACTAAAACTATTGACTGGTACAAAAAGTGTTCTAAATGTGGTTATTGTGATTTGTGAATTTAAAAATAGATTTAATAGTATTTTTTTTTCCTATATCATTTTAATTTATTTGAACTTCTCATCTCCTCTTCCCAAATTTGTAATTTATTTTGGGATCCTTTAAGTGCTTGTCTCTTAAATTCAAGATTTGTCAAATATGACTTCAAAATAGATCACTTTTATTTGAAAAATTATTGAAAATAATAGGAATAAAAAGCATTTTAAGATTTAGTGAGATCAGTTTGTGATGGGAAATGTCTAAAATGTCTACACATTTACTTTACAAGTGGATAAGCAGGATTTTCTCATTATACTTGAATTTGGAATAGTCTACTAACCATTCCTGACCTTACACATGTCAATTATTACAAAGAAAGTCAAATAAAGAGTCTAATTTAAAGCCCAGAGGAAAGAGAATAGTGAGAACATAATGTGAAACTCTTTTTATAGCAGACCAGCATTAGATTATTACTGCTTAATACCTGAAGATTCCTTCCAATGTATAAAAGAGAATCAAATAAGTGTTTTATATTAAAAATTAAAACAATTGTTGTATAACATTATAAATTTAATGAACAAGAAACAGACAACCTCACACACTCAATTTCCATTCTATACTTCATCCTTTTTTGTTGATCAAGGTGAAATCTTATTTTTAAGGTAGAGTTCTATATCTTCATATTTCTTAAGTCACATTTAATAAACTAGTATATTATCTTTGGATGTTTCTCTCTTTACTCCTGTACATGAAACTCTAAGATTAAATATTGGCATGCTATCTAAACAAACCTTTCATATGCTCTTAAAATCAGACAAATGTAAGAGTTTTAACATTTTCTATGCTTATAATATAATGAATGAAACTAGTAGGTTTGATAAAAATCTGGTTTTCCCCTTGCTGTACTGTACTTCTATATATCATTTGGATTGGGTTTTAGAAGATGATGTTTTCTGGCTTTAGTCTTTCAACAGTCAAGTTGAGGTAGAAGAGTATTGAGAAATGCTGGAGGACACTGGCTGTGACTTCAGGGCACTGTCTTCCTCTGTGCAGTCTATGGCTCTGAGGCTTGTGGGGCTATTGTGGCAGCAGCTATTGAAGCTGATGCACAGATTGCTGGATTCTTTGACCTGTGAGTAGAAGTGCCAGAATGAGCAGCAACAATGTGAAGGCTATCACACATTAGCCAGAGTATCTCTCTCTTTTTCTTCTCCTGTCTCTTCCTGACACACTCCTATCCTAGAGCCCCACAGGATCCCTGCTGCCACTGCTGTCCTAGTTGTTGGGCACTTGGGACCTTGGCACTAGTCAGGGACAAACTTTGAATTTTAAATGTGAAATAAAATTTCCCAAGCTTTCAGAAAACACTAAACTAACTAATGAAGAGGAAACAATCAAGTTGGCTCATATCTCTCAATAGCAATAATCAATTCTAATTTATAGTAATGTGATGGCTGTTAAGTTCTAAGTGATTCGAAGAATGAATCAAATTTAAATAAAAAATAAACTGTCATTCAATGTAGATGCAGAAGAAAGGACTACACAATACAAGAGCTCAGGAAACATAGCATCTATAGACTCTCTGGAAAAGATTTTCTTGAATACTGCCGACAAAGATATGACTTAAATACTGCTCACAAATAGATTCAGTGAAATAAAGAAAATATAGAACCATGTCATGGAATAGCTGCTGTCAATGATTGAATGTATGTATCTATTTAAAAGTGGAAGAGTAATATAATTGCAAGAAATACATACACAAGGGAATAAAAATGTTATAAACTATGAAATACAATATAATATTATCTTCCTATATAATAATAAAAACATTGAGATAAAATGGGAGCTGGAAGATGGGAGGAGGTACTGTGTAAAGTAATTAAATTATATAATTTATGTTATGCAATAATTTAAGAAGAAACTCAAAGATGTCTATATGCTTAAATGGCAAACTATATTCATATACACAGAAGAAAAGACAGATTATGTAGACACAGATACAAAAGAAATACCAGAAAGAGTTTATACAGGCATCTTCTCAATTGCAAAAATATGTGCATATATTTTGGAAATAAATATTCAACATAAGCCATGGTTTAATCAATGGGATGAACTTGGTTTGAAATTATTGGAAAACATATCAACACTTCCCTCCCCTCAAACTTTTTGTTGGATTTTTTTCTGGTAACACCGATAACTTTTTTGCCAACATTTTGTCAAGATTCTATAGCTTTCCAGCCACTTTTGGGAATTAAAATATTTCATGCAATTGAAATCAGTCTTTAATCTCACTTCTAATTCAATGTTTTTCTACTTTCCCTAGGCAGGGGATAAAATAGTGGAAAGAAGAAAAGAGTTGATTCCGTATATTTACCCTTTTTGCTTTGCCTCCTCTTCCCTGGCTTCTGCAACTCAACTTTAAGGATAAAAGTGGGAGGGATAAAATTCTACAAGAAAAGGCTCTTTATTCTATGCTGCTAATAATTTTATCTTGCATTTGAATGAGAGGCATCTAAACGCAAGCATTTCAAAGATGGAACAATAATATGGTCTTTGGAGGACTCCAATGCTTCATCTCCATGTTGCACCATTCCTTGAGTGTTGACTTCTTGATGCTTGCTTAGGTAGTGAACCAGCCCAATCTACTTTTCCTAGCATTTGGTATTTCAAGATGACATTAATATGAAAACACCTTATACCACTATTGTTTGTATTTTGTACTCCCCCCCCTAAAATATAAGTTTTTATTTGGTCACAGAATCTGGAGTTTGAACCTAGATAGAGATGACATCTGGGAAAGATAGCAGGGTCAGCTGCAGAGGTCTAGTCATTGCCTGGCCTCCTGCCACCCCTATGGTACCAGAAAGGTACAGAGTGGTGGCCAAAGACTGAACTCCATGGAGACATCTTTTGACCTCTGATCTGCTCTGGAGAAGAGCCCCATTGCTGTCTATGGAAGGACAGGAGGCCACACTTATTCTCTGAGTCACCCCACCCACCCGGCCTTTGGTCTCTGTCAGACCAGGCAGCTGGCACAGGCCAAGTCTAGGTGGGGGTCAGAGAGAGCTGTGAGATTTCTCATCTCCTCCATATCCCAAAGCATTTTTCCTCACCACTTGCCACTCTCTGGCTTTCTGGACTCCAGTTGATAGCATACACCTCATCTGTGTGGCCTGGCAAGTCTGTGTCCAGCTTTTGGACTCCATATCCCAAGCCTTCAATGTGCTGTCACTGCTGCCAATGACCAGGAGCTGGCTGTCAGCTGACCATGCTATCTGATGCATTGAAGCCACCTGACCACACAGGGAAGCCAGTGCTTACCTGTCCTGCTATCCCACAGCTCGTTGGACATGTTAAAGGAGGTGTTAGAGACCACGCAGGAGTCAGGGGAGAAAGGCATCTGATTGATGAGGACCTGGTGTCCAGTCATTCATCCAAGGGGCTTCTTGTTCTCTGCAGAAGGCTAAGGAATAAGATGAAGTTTTCTAAGCCAGACACCACCCTCTTAGGACACTGGCCCCACACAATTGGCTCAGAGCCCTCTCCTTTTACTCCTATAAGGACCCTTTCATGCATTAACCGAGGTCTGAGCTGGCTCAAAGGCCCTTGTGCACAGGGTTTAGTCAGTGCTGAAGGCCATGGTATTCACCCAGTGACCATGACCTTGAAGAGTCCAATATAACACTATCTTGGGCCCTCCAGACTTTGAGGTTACAATCCTGTGAGGCAGAGTAGAGAAGCCCATCTCCTCCCATCAAAGACAGGTGTCTGGGTGTGCCTGGTGAAGGTGCGCTCACAGCAGCCTAAGGTTGTGTCCCAGATGCTCTCACTGCCAGCCTTGGAGCTCTGGCCACATAGTGTCTCAGAATATGTACTGAGGGGCTGCCAGCTTCGGCCCCTGACCCACTTGTTATTGCCAGCAAGTGTCCTGAGGATGAAGGCCACAGAAATGACTGCCTCACTGTAACCCTCCAAGGAGCTGGTACAGCCGGTCACAGCATGGATCTTGAAGATACCCTGTGACTGATAAATGATGTTGAGAACCTTCTCGGTCTCTACTGCATGTGCCTCCAGCATCCTCCTCAGTGAGGAGATAATCCCAGCCTCTCAGACATAGAAATCCAGTGCTAGGAGATCCTTCTGGGCCAGCAGCACTTTGCACATGAGCTGTCCCTTTCCTACATCCAACAGGGAGCCCAGTAGCTGTCTGCCCTCAACCTAGTGCTGCACTAGCAGCCTCTGCATGTCATGCGCAGCTGCCTTGACCATCACTGTCTCTGCCATCCTGCTTCCCCACATGGAGGAGAAAGCTGCTCTGTATTTTATGTACTGTTATCAAAGATTGCTCCTTTCTGCCTTCAGATTTTAACAGCTGTGAGTCCAGCACCTTATCTATCGAAATCTCAAAGCCAAGAAACTTTTGGTGTTCTCCTCCACAAATAGTGTGGGGCTACCCTACTAATTTTTGTGATTCAGTGAGAATTTAACCTGAGATTCCAAAGCCTGTTGTAAGGGCAAATACAAATTAAAAATAAGAGGTCTTTCAACCTGTTGAAAATAAAGGACAAGCTTCCCTCTTCCTATGTTTAGAATTTACTATAGAAAAAAATGTAATTGTGAGTTCTTTCTCTGTATCTATAAAATGTATGTAAAAGTTTAAAATATAGGATGTGGCAAAAGTAGGTCTATAGTTGTAAGTGCACAAAAGAGTTTATTCTTGAATAATCAATTATTAATCATTCCCTGTATACAAATAAGGCTCAGGCCAGCTTTATGTCCTTGGAATGACTTTCTCAGGTTTCTGTGGGAAGGTAGAAGCCTAAGATCCTCAGACAGAAAAACTACCTCCTATCACAGAAGATTGTCTATACAATCTCTAAGCAGATTGCCTGTGTGGTCCACCACATTCTGGTTTAATGTTTATTCAATATGGAATCATTTTCTTTTACTTCTACCTCTCTGGAGAGGTTTGCTGAATATGGAGAAGAGAAGATTTTGTTTTCAATTATATTTCCTCGGCACTGTCCTATAAGCACCCTTCTTTTACAGCCCTACCTCTTGCCTTGGGGTACAAAGGCATCTTCCCTCCCACAAAGGAAACACTAAACATTTATTTTTCTTGATATTATTGGAAATGAAATTTGGTCTTAATTTTTTTTGAATTGTTTGTTGTTACTGTATAAAAATACATCTGATTTTTGAGTGTTGATTTTGAATCTTGTAAACTTGCTAAGTTTATAATTTCTAACATGTACTTTTCATAGTTTCCTTAGGGTATTTATTTATTTTCAATACACATTCATATACAAATCAAAGGATATTAAAGTACGTACAGTGAAAAGACTCATTCTCTTTTCCTTCAGGCATTCACTTTCCTTCCCCAGGTTACCAATTTCTTATGCATTCTCCCAAAGATATAATCTTACCTATATGAGCAATTAATATATCCTTCTACTATCCAAACTATTATGTACCCTTTTTTGTATACTTTAATCATATAATAGCAATATATAAAATGCCTCCTCATTTTATAAAAACCATAAAGCTGCATTTTTATCAGTTACTACTTTGTGGCAGCACTGTAGTATGTCTGTTATATTTTACTAGAGGCCCGGTGCACGAAATTCATGCACAGAGGGGGCCCAGCGTGCACCCTCTGTAATCCCAAACCCCTCTGGGAATGTCCTACTGAGTGTTTAGGCCTGATCTTACAGGGACTGGGCCTAAACCCACAGTCAGACATTCCTCTCACAATTAGGGATCACTGGCTCCTAAATGCTCACCTACCTGCCTGTGTGATCACCCCTAATTGCTCCCCTAATGGTCTGATCACCCCCAACTGGCCCCCCAGCTGGCCTGGTCACCCCTAACTTCACTCCTGCCTGCCTGGTCGCCCCTCAGTGCCCCCTCTGCTGGTCTGGTCACCCTCACTGCCCTCCTGCCAGCCTGGTTACCTTTAACTGCCTCCCCTGTTGGCCTGGTCACCCCATGCAGCTGGCTGTTCAGTCGTTTGGTCATCCCTCACTAACCCCCCTGCTGGCCTGGTTGCCCCCAACTGCCCCCCTGCCCCTGTCTGCCTAATTTCCCCTCACAGTTCCCTGCCAGCCTGGTCACCCCACACAGCCTCTGCTTAGTCATTTGGTAGTCCCTCTCTACCCTCCCTGCAAGCCTGGTTGCCCCATGCAGCCTATTTGGTCATCCAGTCACTTGTTTTAGTTGCGACGGTCACTTAAGCTTTATATGTGTGGATTTATTTCTACTGTTCATTCATGCATTTCAGAAAGTTTTCACTGAATAGCAGTTTAATGTATTTTTAATTTTACCCATTTCCTTCCATGATAAATGTAAGGTCAGTAGCATTTGAAAAACGATTCTATATTTCACTTGTCTTTTTCTTACTGACCTATACTAGTAAATTTTATCTAAATTTGGTCTCAGGGGACCTGAACAAAATATTTGCTAATGACAATGAATCTTATCTACTTTCAGTTTCTTGGGTTGAGAAATGTCAACCAGCTTTGAATCCAGATCTGAACTCTATATGTTAAGATACTTTCTGATTCTACTTTCATGTATCTCCTCTTTGTTCTTTTCCTTTAGAATATTAATTTCAGAAATTAATGTGGCCTTTCTTTTGTTAGGTGAATAGAAGCAGCTACAATATTCAATTTTGAGTAGAATTTTTTCTGACTTTTGAAATTGTGGATAAGTTACATGCTCAAAAATCCCTGTTGGCTTGAATGGAGAATGGATTTAGTGCACAACCAAACTCTAAATGGTTAGTAAGGCATGGGATTAACCATGTAAAGCTCAGAGATTTTAATTTTTCTATAGCATAATACTCAGAATTTAGGTGTCTTAAAAATTTAAAGCAGCAAATATTTTTATTTTCTTCTATCATATAAAAGGCTTATAATGTGGCAGATTCCATTTACCGTATAAAAATTCAAAAGCTAGCCAAAACCGGTTTGGCTCAGCAGAAGAGAGTTGGTCTGCGAACTGAAAGGTCCCAGGTTCGATTCCGGTCAAGGGCATGTACGTTGGTTGCAGGCACATCCCAGGTAAGGGGTGTGCAAGAGGCAGCTGGTTGATGTTTCTCTCTCATCTACGTTTCTAGTTCTCTATCTCTCTCCCTTCCTCTCTGTAAAAAATCAATAAAATATATTTTTAAAAAATTCAAAGGCTATAATTGTATAATTAATTAATGGATAAGCACCAGTGATCTGCATCCTGAAGCTATTTGAGCCCACTAAACCCTACCCCTTAGTGAGGCCTGAATAGATGTCATTAACTTACCAAATCTCTTGTGGTTGGCACTTTTGAGATAGCATTTGCACATCAAACTTGATTAAGTAAACCCCTAGTCACATTCAAACATTTTTTGTGTCTTGGCCTCTGTTGAAATCTACAGGTCTCCTGTGCTTTCTGAGGCCAATAGCCATTTATTTAGGGTGAAGAAATTGTTGATGACATAGAAATAGACTGGGGGTAATACATCAATAAACTGCAGTGTCCTGCAAGATGGAACATTAAAAAAAAAAACAAAAAAAAACTAAGGTTTCAGCCTGGCTAGTGTGGCTCAGTGATTGAGTGTCAACCTATAAACCAAGAGTTATGTTTGATTCTTTTTTTAAAAATATATTTTATTGATTTCCTACAGAGAGGAAGGGAGAGAGATAGTTAGAAACATCGATGAGAGAGAGTCATCCATCAACTGCCTCTTGCACACCCCCTACTGGGGATGTGCCCGCAACCAAGGTACATGCTCTTGACCAGAATCAAACCTGGGATCTTTCAGTCCCCAAGCCAATGCTCTGTCCACTGAGCCAAACAGATCTTGGCTATGTTTGATTCTTGGTCATGGCAAATGCCCAGGTTGCAAGCTCAATCCCCAGGGTGGGGCATGTGGGAAGCAGCCAATAAATTTTTCTCTCTCATCATTGATGTCTCTATATTTCTCTCATTCTCCCTTCCCCCGGAAATCAATCAAAAAAAAAAATATATATATATATATATATATATATATATATATATATATATATATATATATATATATCTTAAAACAAAACAAAGTAAAGAACAAAACAAAACAAAAAAAGAAAACTTCATACCTCCTGACCAGGTCATGTAAAAGCCAAAGTGTGACAACTATCCATCTATGTAGTTGTGAAAAGTAGCCTCATGGCTCAAATAGCCATCTACAGACAGCAGATTCAAAATGCCCTGCCCATATAGAAAAGCTCCAGGCAACCCACATGTATCCTAATTTCAACAAAAATCTTTCTGTAATGTTCATTTGGCTAGCCAATATTCTACTCCCTATATATTTCTCCTAGGTTTCAGTTTTGCACCATATGTTGGAGTAAAAAGAGGCTCAATTATACTTCTGCTCTAGCAGGTTTGGCTCAGTGGATAGAGCATTGGCCTGCAGACCAAAGGGTCCCAGATTTGATTCCAGTCAAGGGCATGTACCTTGATTGCAGGCTCCTCTCAGGCCTGGGCCCTGATTGGGCCATGTTCAAGAAGCAAGCAATCAATGTGTTCCTCTCACATCTGTGTTTCACATCGATATTTTTATCTGTCTTTCCCTCTCTCTTCCACTCTTTCAAATCAATGGGAAAATATCCTTGGGTGAGATTAAAGGGGAAAAAAAATAGACTACATTTCTGCACTCAACTGCTAAATTAATTGAAAAATAATGACAAAAGCAATGTGTATTTAAAAACCAAACAGATATCGGTGAATGGTTTTCCTAGTACTGAATCCCAGGTTTGTGAATTGTGTTTCTAGCATGGTTAAGCTGGTAAAGACTTCTTCTTTTAAGGACAGAGCCTACATCTGAGGAGAAGAATGGAATTATGTTCCATGTGGGGAATTCACTACTGAGAGTGAGGAATACATGTCCTCCCTTTTCTTCTAAACTCACTAACTACATAAACCTTCTCATTTCTCTGCTGTGCAGTGGGTGAATGGATGGATCGAAGTCAATAGTGTTACAACAATATAGCTTCCTCTACTTCAAAAGAATAATAAGACTGGGCTAGGAACCTTATTCATATCCCTTTCAATCCCTGCATTCCTTTCCCAGAATTCCACAGACACACTGCATTTGAAACTCCTTCAACCTACATCTTGCAGCTGAGTTTAACATACTTCCCTTGATTTATCCCCCTAAAGCTTCAGTAGATCCAGTCTTATATTCATTTTAAATAAAGATAGTATTGAAAGATAAGAAAGGAAGTTTTCACTGAAAAGATCTTTGGTCCCTTCCTGGCTTCAACCCAAGACTTATCTTCCTCATCTAATAACTGCCTTTAGTGACAATCCAAGAATATGTAAATTGACCTGACTCATTGTTGTGTCACTCTTCTTCAACCAAATAACTTGTGGAAATGCACATTATTGTTGCTAATGCGTTCAATCTGCAGCATTTTGTAGCTGTATTCTAAACAATTTATGGTTTGTTAATATGAGTAGATTATTTTATTTTTTGTAACTCATATTATTAAATAACTAGGGCCCAGTGCATAATTTATGTACCTTGAAAGGAACTGTGACCAGAACTGAACTCGGGACTCTTTTGTCTCCAGGCCAACTTTCCATCAACTGAGCCAAACTGGCTAGGGTAGGAGTGTATATTTTAAATGTGTTTACCTCTTACTACAGTTTATTCTGATTCTATCAATAGCTATAGGATGATGGTTAATGTACCTTTCAAATATATTACTATTTAATATTATTCTAATATTATTTCATTAATAATTTAAAGATGTTTTAAACCTGTTTTCAATAAATTTGGCAAGATGGTCTAGTAATTGTCTGTACCTGGGATGGTCTCAGTTGCCTCATGATAGCTGTGAACCCTCCAGAGCCACTTGCCTTTCATTTCAGGATCCAGTCTAGTGTTTCCACGTGGAACCAAATTGTTCTGCTCCCTGATCAGAGTTTTCTGTTTCTCCTGCTTATCAATTGGGATGGAGAACAAAATAAAGTTTTATTGAGGGTGTATTAGTCAGGGTTCTCTAGTGAAACAGAAACATTAAGATATAACACTAACCTACCCAGATTGGTTGAAAGTCCATTCTCCATCTTTTAAATTACAGAACAGATGCTGGACAGGGTGGGTAATTAGAAATCCTAAAAAGAGGCCCCCAGAATTCCAGATGTTGATGAAGAATTTGTTTTTGTGCCTATGAGTGCTGCCTCTTCCCCCTTACAGATATGGTAGTGAAGTCTCTTTGTTCAGTCCCCTAGCTAGACAAGTAAGGCCTTTCTATTATGATTGTCTCTGTGGTGATCACAGTCCTTCTAAACTAAATATAAACACTGGGCCTCCTTCTAACCAGGCATGTTCCTTATTTGTATGACAGTGAAAACCAAATCTGTTATACACATAGACGCAATATTACTTTTTGTAGGTTATATTAAATCCTCATTAAATTAATGCAATGATTCAGATATTTTCATATATTAAAACTAAAACATTTTTTGCATGGCAAAAATTATATATTAATGAGTCTAAATATATTTGATTTTCTATATGTGGAAAGCCATAGTTCATAAGACATTATTATATTTTTATTTATTTGTTTTTCATAAACCTATGATTATTATAAAAATGTTTACAGTCCTCTCAATTTTGCTGTGAACCTAACTGCTTTAAAAATATAAAGCTTTAAAAAATATATATATATTTTATTTAAAAAAAATATATATATATATATATATATGACTAAGTGACCATTATGACCGAATGAACAAATGGCCAGTAGACCAGTCATTGTGATGTGCTGCCCCCGATGGTCAGTGTGCTCCCAAAGCCAATCTCCCTTAGTGGGCCAACCTCCCATGGTCCCTCCCTCTGGCTGGCTGGCCCTGACCACCCCTCTCATCCCCCCTCATACCAGTCGGCCCTGATCAAACCTGATTGGCTCGCAGGCCAACCTCCCACAGTCCCTTCCCCCACCCCTAGCCTGCTGGCCCTGATTACCCCAATAGGGACTGAGTGAGATGGCCTCAATTGGCCCTGATTGCTGACCAGGCCTAAGGACCCTACCTGTCCATGAATTTGTGCACTGGGCCTCTAGAATGAGTGTGTGTGTGTGTGTGTGTGTGTGTGTGTGTGTGTGTTTCCCCCCATTTTCATTACATACAAGGTTTCTCTGGACAAAAAGAACAAATAATTCCACTGGATCATTTTCCTTAGCAATCTAAATATCTGTGTTTTTACTCATTGATGGATGTTTTGTTTTAATTTTAAATAGTTTGTATTTATTCTTGTTCCAAATTTACCTATACATTAAATGAAATGCAATAGTGTTTCCTACTACCATTGAGTAATGAAAAAGTATACTGAAAAGAATCATTGCTAACATATGTGCCTGAAAAGATATTCTAGCCTTTGGTTTTATATCATGAACTAAAGATCAATTTTCTGTGAAATGATATATTTTCTTTCATGTGATGAGATACTTTATGGAAGAATTCACTTGTGTTGTGCTTGTGCAGTATTACTGTGTATATTTTATATTTTCAGAAGTTTACAGAGTTCATGTATATCTAATTGCCCCAGTTAAAAAAAAAGTATAACTAATAGGCATTTAATTCAACTGTATCTTGAAGACTACCCCTTCATCATTAAATCATGAATCTCTAAATTGCAAACCCATACTGAGTGATTTTCATTATACATGTTCCTTGTAGTGTATTCACAAATTTTTCATTCCCTAGTCACCTGAAAGAAAGTTTTCCAATGAGAAGAAATTGCTCCCATTGGTATAGAGTAATAACTGTTATGTTGATGCAAGCTTTGATATGAAGAGTGCATGGACTAGTGAACCCTGGGGCCACTTAGGCAGGCTGCTGAGTTAACAGAGTCTGCAAGGTTAGACCTTCCTTGCATGTAATTGAAATTGGCTCAAGGTCCCATGTGGACTCATAAATAGTATAGAATGAATACCTAAACTTAACCCATTATCTGGTATTCTTTTCAAAGAATAAAGTGTTTGTGTTCTTATGTGAGGGAGTTTAACAATATTACTTTTTTCCCAGGAGAGGAACACTTATATTTCATCCTTTGAAAGGAAAAAATAAACATTTCTATGGACTCTCTTTCTCTGCTTTTGAAAACACAGTTAAACTGTGTCTTGCAGGAGAGGATCAGCAGAGTGACACTGAGTGGCCCTTCTCTGCTCTTAAGAATGTGGTTCTATCAGGCACCAAGCTTGATTAAGGTAAAATATAAAGTGTATTTTGATGAGGCAAAAGCTAATTTTTTCATAGAAAGTGAAATGATAAATTGTGTAAAAGGTGTGATGAATATCCCATCATGTATAGGATGGAATTATATCAAAGCTCATTTTTCTCAGAGATATTTTCTTCTTCTTAAACAGTTTATGGGCAAATGCACTGAGACCTGAGCAAATACATCTCTCACTTCCAGCTCAGGCTTGTGGGATGCAATGTTAGATGTAAAGCAACATGTGCCAGGAGCTGCATAGAATCGCTCTCCATCTGCTGCCCGGCAGCCCTGCTCCAGGTAGAACTTTATTACCCTTAGTCCTGTGCCAGTACCAGCACCTGCATGTAGTTTAACTTCAGTCACGAGGCTGTATTTTAGGCAGAACCTGACAGGAAGAAAAGACAGATTGTGGGGAAGTGCAGTGTATTTCACTTCTCTTTTACACTTGGAGGGTGGTAACTAAAAGCTTTGCTTGGTGAGAATTGGATCTCTAGTATAAACACAGGATTTCTGCAGTTCCTATCCTTGTAACAAAATCTCCTCGCTATATGGCATTTACTGGATATTGCGTAGCTCTCTGCAGTTGATAGTTGAGCAATAAAAAGCTCCCCAATGTTGCTTTCTGACTTGATGGAGGTCAGTCAGGATGTTGACCCTGATGAGCTGAGCCAAGCTGAGCCTTGTCTCCATTCCAGTATAATTGGCCTCAGCTCCAGGAGGTTTAACCTTCGATTGCAAATCCTTTCAGGATACATAGGCACAACACCCTTTATTTGTTGTGGTATGGACAATTTTTCTTTTCGATAGATCCACACACACTTAAACATTTAGAGTTGATGGCCCCGAGGAGTTATATTTATGTGTGACTCAACACCAAGTGAGGCTTTTACATATGGTGATGACTCCTTTTGACAAGAATTTTTAAAATAGCTGTGAGTTGGCAACATAATACATACACATATGTAATATTTCTTTTCTTATTTTTGTGAGTCAGATTTGATGGTGAAGGCTAGCAGTAAATTTCAATTTCTCCTCCATTTATTTTTCTTTTTGTGGTGTTGCTTTTCTATTTCTGCTGTAACAAATTACAATAAACTTACAGGTTTCAAACAACAAAAACAATTATTATCTTTCAGTTATGTAGGTCAGATGCCCAATAGAGCTTCATGGGTCTAAAATCAAGGGGTTGACAGGGCTGTAGGAGAGAATCTGCTTCCTCGTCCTTTCCCCCCTCTGGAGGGCGTGGGCTTTTCTTCACTCCTGGACCTCCTCCATTTCTACACTCCTGGCAGGTTGAGTTCTTTACACGCCCTGTAACTTTGACCATTTCTGCTTCCCTCTCTGTTTTTTAAGTCTTGTGATTATATTGGGTCCATCTGGATAATCCAGAATAATATTATTTTAAATTCAAGTGATTAACTGCCTTTAATTCCGGTAGGCAACTTTAATTTCTCTGTGCCATGTAAGGTGATATATGCACAGTTATCAGGAATCTGTAGGCCCATGGGGTGAGAGGTGGACACAGAGGACACTATCTCACCCAATTACGGGAGAGCTGGCCTTCATCTGCCTGACCCCACCCAGCAGGGTGTCTGCCTCTCTATTCTCCATCCTTCCATCTGTGACACCTGACACCCTTGTCAGGCCTCCCCCAATCCCTGAATGTAAAAGGGCACGGGAGGAGAGCTTCCACTCCAGTGCCCCCTGATTTCCAGTGACCTGACTGGTCTCAGGACAGTGGCCACAGCTGCAGAACATAGATCTGTTTCAAGAAAAGTTAGGAATGCAGACTTTCGTATGAGCCTCTATTCCAAAAGGTGGCAGCTTATTCACACTGTGGCAAAGACACTTTAAGAGTAACATAAGTGGGTAAAGTCAGGGCCAAACCGGGCCATTTCCTCATCCAATCTCTCTGAGGCGCGTGGACAGAACAAAGTCTCTTCGCAGGACACTTCTGGGTTGTTTTGGTTGTTTGTTTGTTTGTTTGTTTGTTTGTTTGTTTTTTAAGCCTAAAGGACAGTAGTCTGTCTTCATTCTTATTCTTTTGGGATTTTTTCATCATCGGATAAAAGAATGCGTACAGTGGGGCAATCCTCTTGAGATACAATATTCCAGTTGCAACCATGTGAGGACAACAGCACCCCTCAGAGGGAGGGAGCCGACAGATGAGGAGCAGGGAATTCTGAAAACCAAAGCAATGACAGAGATGCTAAGCCTTTTATTTACGTGTCTGGTGCCCATCCTCAGGCAGCTTGCAGGCCGGGCTTCTGCTGGACCTTTACCATTTGTTGTCCTGTCAGGCTTCCCTGGGCCCTGCTAGTGGTAGGCAGTACACAGGGCTGCCTGGGCCTGGGGGGAGTTGTCCCCCCCTCCCGCAACGCCCCAGCCACTCCTGGTATAGCTCCTGCATATGGGCTTGGTCTCTGGGGGCCACACCACCAGGATGGCAGCATAGATGCCTTCCATCTGCCATAGCAGTGCCCTGTCTGCTCACCTGTCGTCCGCCTCAGCCTGGCCCCTGCTGCTTAGGCATCCCTAGTGCAGGCCAGCACCTCCACGAAGTGGCAGGGGAAGTTGCCCCTCTACAGCTTCAAGACCACTTCCGGATGTTCTGAAGGCCATAAGCAGCCTCAAAGCACAGCAGAACCTCTCTGTCCCTTTCAAGGGTGACCTCCTGGAAGTCTTTGTCCTCAGGCCATGTGCTTAAAGATGTGTGCCAGGTTCCCATCGGAGCTGGCATCCCTGTGGACCCTCACTTCCTCATTCACATCTCCAGCGTATCCATGGCAGCAACATTCTCGGTGAGGTCACTTTGCTTCATTATCTGGACAATTTCACCTGAGGTTAACATGCAGTCAGCACCTTGGGAACTATGCAAAGCTTTGGGAACATCTTCTCAAAGGGCCTCCAGTTTCTTGTCATAACTTGTAGCCACAATGATGTAAAAAATCTTGTCTGGGGACAGGTTCTGCCATCTGGTGAAGTAATCCTTCACCAGAGAGTCCATGATCTGCTGGGGAGACTTGTCCGTGCAGAGATAGGGGTGATAGGGTAACCCAGCATGCACTATGCATATTGGACCCAGCTGAAGCAGGCGGAAGTCAGCATGCGTAGCCAGGACTCTTCCTCTCGGTGCTGGTGGTACCGACGCACAAATTCCTTCTGACTCTCCAGGATGCTAAGGTCTGCATCTGTCTTCATGTCAAAGACAGTGCACCCCAACACTTCTGAGGAAGCCAGAGAGCCTTCTGGATGCATCAGTGACACTGAGGCTGAATTTAGCAGCAAAATAAGGCAGAGACTGAGGACACAGGGACACTGCCAGCACCTTGTGCTGTGAGATAACACATTTCTTATTAAGGTTCAGGACACAGAAGAAGTTTTTGTCATTTTGCTGAGAAACTTGGACTCATTCATCGGCAGTCACACAACTGTCACACGACAGGCAGTCACTCAGAAATATCTTGGCATTGGCCAACTTATGGAATTCTCCCTTCCCTCTGTTATCCTGAGCCGAACTCTGGACATAGACTGTGGCATTCTCTTAGTCATTTAGTCATCATTTTTTTTTTTCTACCTTTCTTCCGCATGCAGTGCTCACACTTCATCTAGAGCGGGGCAGGCGGGGGCTGGCTGGAGTGACCTAGTGTAAACATGGGGAGAGCAGTCAGTCCCCGCTGGCCACTCCTGGCGCTGCTGGCAGTATCCTTTTTTCTTTGTGGCGTATCTAGAGAGGGGAAGTTGCTGCAGTGCCCAAGGCCACGTTCCAGGAGGCTAGCAGTGCTGCCAGGATCATGCCAGCGGCACTGGTCCATTGGTGCCTGGCCTGTCCTCTGGAGACTGAACCTCAGGACTACTAAGGGAGCCAGTCCCCAGTTCTGCCTCGCCTCCACCACTGATTGATTAGAGTCTGAAGGCCTAAAGGAGGGACCAAGAGGTCTGCCTTCCAGCTGCTCTCCAGTCCTTCTCCCTCCATGCCTCCTCGTGCCACTCACTCTGGTTCCCTATTAGCCTTCCCCTGATCAATGGGTCATTGGGAGCCTGCGGGCCAGGGGAGGGACCAAGCGGTCTGCTTTCCACCTGCCCACTCACCAGTCACTGCTGCCACCAATTCATTGGATCCCAAGGGACTCTGGATCCCCCATTAGCCATCCCTCATCAATGGAGCGTGAGGGTCAGTGCTGGACCAGTCATCCCTTTGGTCATTTTGGACCCTGGTTCTTTATATATATAATTACATGCTAGTTCTTTTCTCTGGGAGCTAACTTTTTATTTATTGCAGAAAAAGATAGAGGCATGAAAGATGGTTTGTTTCCTGCAGAAAACAAAGTAAAAAATTTAAAATGAAAATTATTAGGTACACATATAGAGATGGTGCACACTATATTAGAGTAGACAAAGTAAGGGCACAGAATCTTTTGAGGCCTGTTATGATAAATCTAAACCACATGTGTCAAACACAAGGCCCGCGGGCCAAATCCGTCCCGCCAGGCCTTGCAATGTGGCCCGCACCGCGCTGTCATCACTGCACTCCGCTGCGTTTCCATCACAATGACAGTTTATGACTGTTCAGTAAACCATTCGGCCCGCGATTTAGGCTGGATTTTAGATTTTGGCCTCTTCTCTGATTGAGTTCGACACCCCTAATCTAAACTATAGGGGAGATGATAAAAGAAGATAGAGTGACAGTGATTAATGAGACTGATACTGAAAATGCTAATGGGGAAAAAAAAGAGAACAGGAAAAAAAGAATAAAGAAGTCAAGAAGGAAAGGGAGAGCAAAGACAGAAAGGAGACAGTGAAAGAGAAGAAAGAAAAAAGAGAAAAACAAAGAGAAAGTCTAAAGCCAAATGATATTTGCATAAGAATTTGCTTGTCTTTTAAAAGGGACACATATTCTTTTTAAGTAATAAAATAAACTCCTGTGGCATTAAATATGACTGACATGACCACATTCCAGAAGAAGCTTAGAGAAGTAATACCAAGCAGGAAACTGACAAAATGAAAAGTAGTGGCATCCATGTAAAACTGATTAGTACATTAGTGCACAGCCCGGCAACTACTTCACCACATGGCACAAGAAATCCATTGTGCAAGTCACTGCACTAAATATAATTTTAAATTGAGCTGAGATTTGATTTTCAGATACCAAAGATGCTTTCAGTAGCAATTTACTTTAGTAGCATTGCCTTAGGATACCATATCTTAGATATGATAATCACTCTGCAAAATTTGTAGCTAGGACCAAATGATTTTTTTGTCTTTCCTTTTTACTTTCTTAGCGATTTGTAATTGTTTTGCAGTGGTTCAACTTGAGATATTATACTACATAATGAAAAAAGTCTTGATAGTTTCATTGCTTCCTTAGTATCAAATGATCCTAATGACCTCACTTCCCATCCCCTGGCACCACGAAAGCCTTGAATTACACCGCTTTTACATTGTCATTTAAAAATCATGACTTTGTTCTCTAAAAATTCTGTTAATTGATTATGCTACTCACAAAAATAAGAATTGTGTAAAGTACTTAGTTTTTTTTCTTTTATTATATATTAAAATAAACATCACAGTCTATAATTTTAGGACATAGCAAACAGTATTTCTCAATTTAAACAAAAAAAATATAATAGCCTGCTAAATGTTTATCTTTTTTTTTTTTCTTTATAGATGAGCAACTTGCTATTTTCATTGCTGTGTACTGAAACCTCCTAGAAGGTTACCTGGCACATGCTATGCTGTCAAAATATAATTTGTTGAATGTATGGATATATAATATTTCATAGAGGCTGCAGGTTAATAAATCCTTGGCATATATTTCTCTTTACTTATGTGTAAAGATAATGAGAAAAAAAAGTTCATGTCTCACTAATATGATAAATTCACTCTTAGCTTACTCATTTTTTAATTGTAAACAAGTTTTTGTTTTTTTTTTTATAAATCCCGGAAGATTAAATATTGAATATTGTTATTATAATACAATCTCTAAAACTATAAAGGGAAAAGCCTTCCATATTTGTCTGTGCTTGTGAACAGAGCATTGGTCAAAAGTGTAAACAACTGACAGAGACAACAGTTAGCATGTGTACAGGCATCTAAGAACAATGATTTTGTACCAGGAAATCTAACGTGTGGACAACACTTTCTGTGCAAGTCTATCTCACAGTCCAAGGCAAAAACCTTCATTTCCATGTCCTAAAATAGGATACTCCTCTCCTTCCATTCCTTAATCCTTAGCCACCAAAGATGCAATGTGGGATAAGGTACAGTCCTGATCTTGAGAAGTGGAAGACATAATGGGCATTAGAGAAAAGAAAACACACAGTTGGGCTGCATTAAACATTGGCACAGAGAAGCAATTTCGAGGAGCACTGAGAGAGGGCATCAAGCACTTATGGAATTCAATTTCCTAGGCCAGTGTAATAATGGCTTCAAATATCTTTCGCACTCAACACTAAGGCAGAATGCTACTTTTCAAAGTGAAGTGCTACAACTCTGTGCGTAAACACTGGAAAGAAATTCAGTGTTTTTGCTCTAGCTGTTGTGGCTCAGTTGGTTGCAGCATCCTCTGCTGCATCAAAAGATCAAAGTTATGATTCCCTGTCAACCTATGATTTCCTAGGTTGTGTGTTTGATTCCCTATCTCTCTCACACGATTAGTTCTTTCTCTCTCCCCCTTCCCATCTCTCTAAAAATCAATGATCATGTCATCAGGTGAGGACTAAAAAAAAATAGAAATTCAATTTTTTGGCTTCCATCACACCTTCCCATCATTCTGGGTGATTGAAAATGAATATAGAGAGAAAAATACTGTTCTCCACAGCTAAAATTATGTTTTCAGAAAAGTCCCCAGATAATTTAACTTATTTACTGTTATCATAAAAACAAATCATTCTTTTTGTTTGTATTATTTTTGTCTGAAAAGCCATAATTATAAAAATGAATTTCCTAAAGTTACATTTTCCTTCTATTTCCTGTCTTCTTCTTCTAACCCTAAAACATTCCTTTTTTTCTGCTCTCATCTTATTTTTTATCATTTCTTTATAAGTATGCTGCCAACTATACATACACCCTTTCTGTGATCTGCAGCCTGATTTTTCTGTGCACCTGTCATGTTCTAATTCTGATATAAATTCCTGTCACTCAGATATTCTCATAAATTTACTTTTTTTAATAGTCTTTCTCTTACAGTTTCTCTCTTCTGCATATTCCTTCTCTGTCACTACAAAGCTATTCTCTCTTATTATCTTCCTCTCTTACATATTTCCAGACTAATATCTAAATCAACAATGTCAAATGTGCTTACACTAAAAAAAGTGTGTAGTGCTAATGCGGCAGCTCTCAACTGCACAGCTATGTCACTAAACAGTACCCTGGAAACAGTCAACTCCCAATTGCATTAAGAAAGCACTCAATGTAGCCCAATATTGACCTTCTGTCTCTTACGTAAATGCATACACTCACAAACCCACACCTCATACTCAGAAATACCTTGTACCCCCACCCACATACACATACCCCTCCCAGTGCTGAAATCAACTGCTCTCAGACATTTCAACTATTCGTGGCATTGAGATGCAGAATCTAGGCTGGATGGTGGTGCATGCTACATGGAAGAAAGGGAACTGGGACTCCCATTTTTTGTGTCAAATATCCTTGGAAGAAAACGAGTGAAATGTCTGTGTGACAATAGAATTGAGGGCTAAAGGGAAGTGAAATGGTAACTGCCTACTCATATGCTTTAAAAAGACAAGCATATATCAACAGACTTTATCTGGATTTATTCTTCTTCAAGAGACATTATTAGAATACTAGAGGTATGATGCATAAATTTCTTGCCAGGGGCTTGGCTCCTGCCCTGGCAGCAGCTGCCTTGGCCCCCACAGCCGTGGCTTCATCTGGAAGGTAGTCCAGAACGATGTCTGGTTTAATTAGCATATTATGCTTTTATTATTATCAATTTTGCAGGTAAAATTTCAAAGTTCAATCTATACTTTATAACAAATTAACACATATTTGTATACCTGAAGATAATTTTAAAAATATCATTGTCCTTAAATTTTTTTGGGGGGAAATATGGTTTTATTAAGGTTCCTTACAAAATGTTTGGAAAACAACATATATTTCATCACATTGTGCAGGGGCCACATTAACTATAAGAAAAAGTGAGACACAGATTGAGAGTTACCTATTCACCAGACTAGGATAAAAAAAAAAGTGAAACTATGTAAGTCTAAAGGAAAAAAAGTGGTTGTTGAAATTCAAATGAATATATATTGAAATAAAACTTATCTTCCTGGTTCACATTTAAATTATCTGAGCAAAAACTTTTTATTTTCCTAAGTTTCAAAAAATCATAGAAATATACTATACCAGGATATATACTACCAAAAGCCCAGTGCAGGAAATTCATGCATGATTATGTGTTGAGTCCCTCAGCCCAGCCTGCACCCTCTCTAATCTGGGACCCCTCAAGGGATGCCCAACTGCCCATTTAGGCCCAATCTCAATGGGATCAGGCCTAAATGGGCAGTAGGACATCTTTTTCACAATTTAGGACTGCTGGCTCTCAACTGCTCACATGCCTGCCTTCCTGGTTGCCCCTAATTGCTTCTGCCTGCCAGCCTGATCAGCCCTAACCACTCCCATGTCAGCCTGATTGATGTCTAACTGCTCCCCTGCCACCCCCCAAGTTCCCTTCTCTGCCTGCATGGTCACCCCTAACTGCCCTCCCCAGCAGGGTTGATCACCTCCAACTGCCCTCCCTTGCAGGCCTGCTCCCTTCCAACTGCCCTCACCTGTTGGACATCTTGTGGTGGCCAACTTGTGTCCACATAGGAGCAGGATCTTTGACCACATGGGGGCAGCCATGTTGTGTGTTCGAGTGATAGTCAATCTGCATATTACTCTTTTATTAGATAGGATAGAGGCCTGGTGCACAGGTGTCCTAGATCAGAATGGGGGTTCCCTTGGGGCATGGAGTGGCCTGAGCAAGGGGCCTGTGGTGGTTTGAAGGCCAGCCACACGCCCAGGTGACCCAAATGGAGGCCCTAGTATCTGGAATTTATTTACCTTCTACAATTGAAACTTTGTAGCCTGGAGCAAAGCCAAGTCTCCATGCTAGCTCTGTGGCTGGCAGCCATTTCTGTTGAAATTTATGTATCTTCTATATTTGAAACTTTGTAACCTGGAGTGGAGACCTGGGCCAGCAAGGGCAGGTGGAAAGCTTGGCTTCCTACATTGCCTGGGAAACCCAAGCCTCCCTACTACTTTATTTGGCTATAGCCCTCTTGGTTGGGTTTATTCGAATACTCACTCTGATTGGCTGTTGGGTGTGACCGGTGTGCATTGCTTGTGGGTGTAGCAAAGTGATGGTTAATTTGCATATGGCAGAATAACAAGAAGTAAGATCCCTGACAACTATGTAGATAGAAGATACACTCCCTTCCTACTCTTTTATGTGAGAAAGAAATACAGTTCTGTTATTATGTGAGAAATACAGTTCTTTGTTAAATGAAAACTATAATTTGAGTCTCTTTTTAAAAGCAGTTTAATTATTTCTTTTTTTTTTCTTTTTTTTTTTTCCAATTAGAGACCTGGTGCATGAAGATTCGTTCACAGGAGTGGGTCCCTCAGCCCAACCTGCACCCTCTCCAATCTAGGAGTTTCTGTCTATCTTTGCAATCATATGAGATAATTGTCTGAAACCCAAACCCAGTTTGATTTGATGCTCACAGAATAATAGAGGTCTTTTTTTTCTTTGTTCCATTAGTAAAGATTTCCTGGAAGCTGCAGGATATTTTCTCTTTATTTTTTCCTTGACACTGTGACTTTACTCATGCCTCTCACCTTTGCTTTCCCTCATCCCCCACCTGCAACATAACTTTCTCCAGGCTCACTTTGCTCCAGTGTCTAGGAGATCCCGCAAGGCATCTGCCACCAGAACTATGATTCCCAGAATTCCTGGCGCTCTCTGCACTCTTGGTTTCTGCTTCCGGTCCAGAGCTGCACAAACCAAGAGGACTGAGAACTCCAGCTGCCCCCAGGCAGGGATGACAGGACCAGACACTCCAGTGGTGTCCCTGGGACCGAGCAGCTCTAGAGGCCTGAAGCACAAAATTAATGCAAGGGGCTGGGCCCTCGCAGCTCCAGCTTCATCCAGAAGGTCATCTGGAAGGAAGTCCTAAAGGTCGTTTAACTGTCTAGTCTAATTAGCATATTACACTTTTATTATTATAGATTACAGCCTATTTTCAATATTATTTGTATTGCTTTCAGGTATACAGAATAGTGGTTAGTTAATCATATACTTTCAAAGTGTCCCTCCTGATATTTCTAGTACCCACCTGGCATCATGCATATTTATTATAATATTATTGTTTTATTCCCTATGCTGTACTTTATTTAAATGTCAGTTTGTTTCTTAGTCCTTTCACCTCTTTCATCCAGTCTGCTCTAAGTCTGTTTCACTTTTGTTTGTTCATTTATTTTCTTTAAATTTCACATGTAAGTGAAATCATATAGTACTTCTCTTTCTCTGACTGACTTATTTCACTTACCATAATACCATTTAGATTCATTCATGCTATCACAAGTAATAAGATTTTATTTTTTTATTACCAAATAATATTCCATTGTATATTTGTACCAAGGTTTAATCAATAGAGATACCATAACATAATGCCAAAGTCAACAGTGACTGAATAGCAATTTTAGGAGGGGGGAATATAAATAAAAGAGATAATATTTTAAGGATAATGAGTGATAATTTTCCAGGATTAATGAATGTAAGAATATTCAGAATGAAAAATCCACCTCACCCCAAAAAGTCTATACTTAAACACTGTTAGAATTCCACAGAACTCCTAAGATTAATAGAAATTAATAAATGGTGATGGAAGGAGACTTGACTGGGGTGGTGATCACACAACACAATATACAGATGATGATTATAGAATTGTACACCTGAAACCTATGTAATTTTATTAATCAATGTCAATCTAACAAGTTAAATTTAAAAATTAATATAAGCAACTAAACTGAAGTCAGCTGACTTCAAAACAAGAAGAGCAAATGCAAGAAGTAAATGAAATAACATTTTTATAACAAGCAAGAAAAATATTTGTCATTTTCTTGAAAAAGCAAGAAAAATAATTACATTTTAAATCAAGTTGAATTATCTCTTGAAGTTGAAGAGAAAATAATGTCACTTTAAAATAAAAGAATGACAGATTATGTTTGTCATAAAATTATTTTTAAATATATTTAATTAAATAGTAAATTAAACTATGGGATAGAAAATGCAAAGCAATAGCAGCATGAGGGACAATCAATTGTTTTTAATTAACTAATAAGTATAAATCACAATATTACATGGACTAATTAGATACTTAAGAAAGTGGAGATATAGAAGGTATAAAAATGATTTGGTTAAATGTTTAATAGGCTCTAAAATTCTTATATTATTTTGGAAGAAAATAGACAAATGGATCAACTATAAACATTATGAAATGAATTGGTCAGAATAATTGACTACATTCTTTTTCTCCAATTTCCACATTCTCATTCTTTTTTATAGTCATTGAAATTATACATTCAACTTCTCCATTATTTGAAACTTCTCAAAGTTACATGACCTGTATGTAACTTAATCAAATATAATTCTCAGTTCACATCCTACTTTATGAATTGTTAACATTTGACAAAGTTAATCACTCCTTTCTTAATTATTTTCTTTACCTTTCTACTAAGGTAAATACTCGTTTAGTTTCAATTTACCTGCCACGTATACTTAGTTTAATTTTCACATGTTCCCTCATATCTCCAACCTCTAAATAGTGCAGGGCCCCAGAGTTCAATTTTTTGTACTCTATTTATACTATTTCCATTGGTAATGTTAAGTATGATAGATCTTAATAATAAACTATATTCTGATGTTTTGAAAAATATATATTTCTAGCCTGGATTTCTCTTCTGAATCTCAGAAATGATATAGTTTCTTCAATATTTAATTGTCATTTCAAACAACATTCTTTCCTGTGTTCATCAATGAACATTTCATTTTTTTTTTATAGTTGCTTAGGTCATAATCCTTTCAAAAACACACAAAACACTGAGTTGTCTTTCTCTCAAAACTTGCATTCAATATACTGGTTTCCTCTCTGCTTTATTATAAGATTATACTCAGAATACAGTCATTTCTTACAACCTGCACTTTTATAATCCTGAACCAATGCCAAATATGCACAGAACACCTACATCTCATACCACTATTTTCTGCCTTATTTTTCCCTCCTTTGCACTGTTACTCTTGTACTAAATGATTTTTACATGCTTTTTTTCTGAGAAATTGTTCTGCTTTTTTATTAAGGTTTGTTTCTGCTTTATTTACCACTGTGTGCTCAGCACCTATAAGTCTGCCACCAAATACTAGGACCTCAATTAATATTTTTGGGCAATATTAGTGGATGATTGGTGCACAGAGGTTTAAAGTACGTATTGAAAGTTGAAATACAATGCATATTTTTGAGTCAATAAAAGAAAATATTTTTCTTAAAATGAGAAAATTTAACAGATTTATTATTAAAAATGCAAATAATATGGAATAAATCCAAGATAATTTCAGTGTTTCTCATAAAGTAAACAAAAAACATTGCAACATAAACAATTGAAAATTAAGTCAAATCTATTTTATCAGGCAAATACAATATAAAGAGAAATAACATATGTTTACAATAGACTCAATTAATTTTAATGTAAGCAGCACTATGAAATATTATAAATATTCTTAAATAACAATAAATTAATAATTCAAAATGTTACTAATACTTAAGACCTAAATTTAAGAACTAAAACTTTAAAACTCTTAGAAGCAAATATAAGGGGATAGCTTCAATATTTCACTAGATTTAGTAGTGATTTTTGTACATTCAATATAGCACTAGATTTAGTAGTGATTTCTTGTACACTGAGGGGCCAGATTATTATGTTCTCTAAATGCATAATAATCTTGCCACTCTGTATATGGCCAAAGGAGGGGACATGCATGGTTGGCTGGCTTGCCTGCTGATTGAACTCCTGGTTGAGGGGACAATTTGTATACTAGCCTTTTATTATATAGGAAATACACTGAGTGGCCAAATTATTATATGTTCAGAGATTATAATGATCTGGCCATTCAGTGTATGTGACACCAAAAGCACAGATAACATATGAAAAATAAATGAATTGAACTTCATTAAAACTGAATATCAATAGAGTAAAAAAGCAACTCATGGAATGGGAGAAAATATTTCTATTATATAGCTAACTAGGGGCCCAGTGCATGAAATTAGTACAGTGGGGAGGGGTCCCTCAGCCCAGCCTGCCCCCTCTCACATACTGGGAGCCCTCAGGGAAAGTCCTACGGATGGCTTAAACCTGCTCCCCAGTGGGAGCAGACCTAAGCCTCAGTCTGGCCTCCCTTTGCTTGAGGTGACCTGGCTGATCAGGGGAAGGTGCCAGCCCCATCACCTCACTGCTGCAGCCACTGCCAGTCACCATAACTGCCAAGGTATTTTCATCAAAAGCCCATTGACTGTTGAATGGATAAACAAAATGTGCTATCTACATACAATGAAATATTTTTCATGTTCAAAATAGAAGGTAATTCTGACAGCTTAAGGACATTATGCTAAGTAAAACAAATCAGAAAAAAAAATTGTATAATTCTACTAATTGAATTACTTAGGGTAATTACATTCATAGAAATAGAAGTTAGAATGGTGATTGCCAGAAACTGTGGATAGTTGGAGAATAAAAGTTATTGTTTAATAGGGGTAGGCTTTTAGTTTGAAAAGATGTAAAAGTTCTATAAATGGGTGGGGTTATGGGTGTAAGATAATGTGAATTCACTTAATGCCCCAAATTGTACACTTAAAAATGGCTTAAGGAGGGGGAATATTTTTCTGTCAAAGGCCATTTGGATATTTATACCATCATCCACAGGCCATCCCAAATTATCAATATAAAAATTAGCCTGTTGTATGTGGTCAGCATTTAACTAACTCACCCTACTGCCTTGGCTGGACCAGACCAAATGACTTCTCAGGCCTTATAATGGCCTATGATAAACTTTATGTTATGGATATTTAAAAATTTTTATTGATTTCAGAGAGAGGAAGTGAGATGGAGATAGAAATACTGAGAAACATTGATCAGTGGCCTCCTGCACGCCCCCTGCTGGGAATCAAATAATATTAATAAAGTACTCACAAAAATCTTAAGTATATGATAAAAGTACTGTGTCACTTCAATTTAATAAAATTCATATTAAAATTTTATTAAGTTTCATTTTTATTTATCAGATTGGCAGAGACATTAACATTCCTCTTTATTGAGCTTGTGTAAGAAGAGTCATTCTCTAATATTATTTGGGATATAAATTAATATAGTTTTTGTAGGGCATTTTGGAAAATCAACCTACATTATACCTGTATATCCCTTTGATTAGAATTTCTAATTCTCAGAATTGTTATATTCAATACTCATTTTAACATTGTTTATGATACCTAAAGATTGAAAGCAATATAAACATTTTCAAATAATGGTTTAGTTATGGAACTTAAGAGACCAAAAGTGCAATATAAAGGTTATGCAAAATGGGATTCATGTATTGTATGACATTATCTTCAATATATGTTGTTATTTTAAACAATTGCAGAAAACACAGTGCATTATGCTAACATATGTGCAAAAACAGAGGAAATAATATATTTCAAAATAGATTTGTTTGTGTCATATTTGATTGTTAGATCTTTTAAAATATAGGTATAAAGACTTCCCAGTTAACCATTAAGTTGTTTATTTTGAACAGGATATATAATTCAATGTGACTCATTTCTAGTTGAAGTCTCTCCAAAAACCATGACAATCAGAATATTATCAGAAAAGAGTCAGCTTATCACTACAAACTTGGGCCCTGTTTCAAAGATATTTGTCCTGCTCAGTCTCCAGAGACCTTATCAATGAGGAATGTTCAGATGCTGTAGTATTTAAATGGCAATTTCATGTTGGTTCTTCACCTCTGTCAAACTTCAAATAAAACCCCAAATCCTATCGCTTTTAAATATCAGCTATAAGAAAGGTAAAAAAGTAACAGACAATTGGATAGATAGTTTACACTCCATGGCTGAGTGTATGGCTTTATTAATTTTGGTAAAATAAAAACCAGTAACCGGAGCAGGTTTGCCTCTGGACAACTGCTGCTTAAGGCATAATCCAGAACATAGTTTAACTTTATATATATATATATATATATATATATATATATATATATATATATATATATATATATATACTCTTAACACATTATTCCTCTTGGAGTTTCATGAAATTTGATTGTAACAAACAACAAAAATAGTTTAGCTTTTTCTTTTGCTGCTTCTTTGCTTGCAATGACAACAATGATTGTAGATCTTCCTTTAATTATAAATGGCTATGTATTTCCCCTTAGAAAGTAGAAAGGTGATCATCTCTCACCTGGAATCTGATGAGAAATTAAGCTGGTATAACGATATAAAAATGTCAGAATATAAGAATAAGGCAGAAATGGCAAACGTGATTGGGAGGAGTAGAAGCAGCTTCTAACTTTCATGGGTAAACCGAAAGGATGAGAGGGTTTCTCTGGGTTGCAATAAATTCAAGGAAGTTGAGCTTGTGCTATCTTGCTTATATGCCCCAACTTGAGCCTACTACCTAAAATAAACAAATGGCCCAAAGGAGCAGGGGGATACTATAGAGCCTTATTGTAGTGAAGAGGGTTACAAAAATCATGTCTTGTCAATATGATTTAATCAAACAGAACTGTGAAAATATATTCTTGATCACCCAAAGGTCATGTAATGTGCTACAAGAAAGTACAAAATCTAATGGCATCAAAATTCTAAAGAGGGTGTCATAGATCAAACACAACCTCTGTGGTTTTTACACGATTTCCTGCATTCTGGGAAACTTTCAAGCCACTTTCATTGAGGTGTGGAATTCCTGATACTGAGATTTAAAGCAGATGGGTAGTGATGCTTTAATCAATACTGGTCTATAAACATCTCTGAATGACAATGACAAGGCAAATTTAAGTAATTACTTCTAGCATCTGGGGAGACTATTGGGATTCGGGGCAAAAAAAAAAGAGTTTATGCAGTTTTGAAACTGTGGTAACTACAGCTAACATTATTACTTTTTCTAAAATTCAATAATTATAATTTATTTTTTATTATGGATTTCTGTTTTCATAGGAGGTAAATTAATGGGTAACTTGGCAAATCGCATGTTTTCTAGGTTAAACAATGGTGCTACTCTGAAAGAGAATATTTTGAGCCACAGCCACACTGTCCTTTGCGGGTGTTGTCCTAACGCAGTACACGGGAGGAGATACTAGTCTGACCATCAGTGCGTTCAACAGACATCTTTTTGGAATTCTTGAGTACCTTCTTTTCTAAGAATACTATCATCAATTAATTTTATATAGTCATTAAATAGGAATCTGTTTATAAATAACAGATTTAAAAAATCAGTTTCATAAATAACTAAAGCGGCTCTGAGAGAAGTACCTTTTTTGGAAAAGATCTTTAACAACATGTTTAGTGAAACTGAAATCACTACAATCTGCCTTAACCTATCATTGAAAATCAAGAATAAAGGAGATTGGAAAGTAGAAAAGATTATTAAAGGAGAAAAGAGAATTATAATGAATTGAAATAACTCAAGTGACACTATTTTAATATTTATATAATCATGACCCTTTATCAAAACTTGTCATTTTCAGAAGTCTAATCATTCTGTTAAGTATATGCTGATATTTTATTTAAATTCATAAAATGAACACTAATAACTAAAGTGCCAAATAGCAACAAACAAATGTTATTCCAAAAAAGGAAAATCTATTTAACCTAAACTAATTAGAAGAGAGGAGAAACATAATTTCACTGGCACATCACTGGTGAGAAGCATCTGACCCAGCAAAGTAAAATGTCTTGGCTTGTGAACAGTCCTACCCAAGCCTGTTCTGTGGACATTTCAGTATGGACACTTGTATTCTTGTTATCATGGCCTAGCTAAGAAGTTAACAAATAATAAAAAAATTACTCCAGGGGCAAAGAAAAATGTGTCACCTTGAAGTAATCAAATTTAGTGAAAATAAAGCCAATTAATACTAGCCCAGTTAAAATTTAAGACGCTAATGGTTTTTTATTCAATGATATATTAATTTTCCTCATTTTGAAATAATTCAAGAATTGTAAAATTTATTTGTAGAGGAGATGGAGGAAATGCCAGAAAATGTAGAGCCATTTGTACAGGTTTAATGAATCTTTGTTAATGGTTAAGTTTCAATTGAATCATAAGGATAACTATTTTAAAATTATAAAATTAATATAATTTTTTAGCAATTCTCATGTTAATCCTGAAATGTTACACTATAATATCCATATTTACTTTTGAAACAAAAAACTGAGGTAGAAAGTGTCTAATGACTTCAATTGAGAGTTACGATTTATCATCTTGCATATTACTAACTTCTATTCACTATTTGAAGTATGTGGTGACCTCTCATGACTAGAGCAACACAATAGCAAAGGTATATTTACTCATTTGTATTGAAATATTGAAATAAATGTTATGGTTTGTTCTGCTATTTAAAAAATGCATCATTTTAATTCTTACTCTTTCTTTGAAAACCCATTATCATGCATAAGTTATACCTATCACCTTCCATTATGAGAGCAGTAAATTCTTTGACAGACACCTATGAGAATGTAATCAACTCCACTCACAATGTTTGTAATCTGACAGTTTCACAATGTCACATTAAGATAAGAAAAATACACAAAGTATGAAATAGAAGTTAAATGTATAAATCAGCCTGAAGTCTTTTAAAAAATGCTTAGAAAGGAAAACAAACTAAACATTGTATTTGCAGTTATTTAAGGGTTTCACTTTAATTATTTATTTATTTATTGGTCTGGTTGTAGTAAAAAATTCTCCATTGCCAAAATTGTCATAAAGCATAAAAGTATCATCTATGTTTGTTATAAATTGAATGAAATGTGATTCCTTACTAGGTAGAATAGCTTTATATAACTCATCAATGTTTTAAATATCTCCGTTAGCATGTTTTCCTATAGTAAAATAATTATTTGTATTATTTGTTTTTATTTTGTTGAAGAGTATAATAATGTCTTTATGTTCAACAAGCAACTTTATATCTTAGATATGGTTGGAAAATCAGTCATTATATTTGATAGTCCTTTATGTAATCTATTTACAGATTATTTCAACATTTAATGATCTTGGAGACTCTTGATTTTGTCAGTGTTAATAATTTATACTTTCCCTACATGAAAAATGCATTGATGCAATAGGATATTATATAAAATTAAGAACTATAGTGCCATAAGTTTTAAAAAGGTCCAGAAATTCAAAGTAAAGAATCATTGTGTGTCTGTGTGTGTGTGTGTGTGTGTGTGTGTGTGTGTGATAAAAATTAAAGTAAGTGAAAACAAAAAGGGAAGATTTATTAATTTATAGTTTAGAGTTTTTAATATGAAGAAGCAAAATAATTACTTAGGGCCAACAAATACTATTAGACCCTAACTGTACAGAGTAATATTTGCTGTGATTATAGTATATTTGGCATTTATCCCTTTGTTCTTCAAATATTGACTAAATATTTTTACTATATTGTGAGCACTGTGATTGATGTCAGAGGTGTCAATGTCTTCAAAGTACATAAAGTTTAGGAGAAATAGCTGGGCAAATTAATTAAAATATGCACAAACAATTTTTATTTTATTTTTTAAATTTATCTTGCTTTTTTAAAGTATTATAGATGTACCTTTATTTTTCCCCATTGACCCTCTTCACCCTGTACTCATCCCTACCCCCTAGCCTTCACTATACTATGGTGTGTGACCGTGGTTTATACATATATGCATATAATTTGTTTAGTTAATATTTTCCCACCCATCCAAATACCCTTGCTTTCCCCCAAGATTTATCTGTCTGTCCCACGTTTCTGTGTCTAATTCTATTTTATAGGCATTTTTAACTTATATTTATTATTGAAAGTATTACAGATATCTCCCCTTTTTTGCCATTGACCTCCTCCACCCTGTACTCATCCCCAACCCCAGTCCTTTACCCTACTATTGTCTGTGACCATAGGCTATGCATATAAGTTTTTGTTTGATATCTTTCCTCCCTCCTTCCTTCTGAGAATCCTGTCTGTTGTTTGCTTCCAAGTCTCTGGATCTGTTTTGTCTGTCAGATTATTTTGTTTATTATATTCCATATAAAGGGAAACATGTGATACTTATCTTTCTCTGACTGACTTATTTCACTTAGCATAATACTCTTCAGGTTCCTCCATGCTGGCTCAAAGGTTAAGATATTCTTCTTTTGTACTGCTGCATAGTATTCCATTGAGTAGATGTATCACAGCTTTCTTATCCACTCATCTACTGATTGGCACTTGGGCTGTTTCCAGATCTTCTCTAGTGTAAATTGTGCTGCTATGAACACATAGGTTCATATGTTCTTTCTGATTGGTGTTTCAGGCTTCTTAGGATATATTCCTAGAATTGGGATCACTGGGTTAACTGGGAGTTCCATTTTTAATAATTTGAGGAAACAAATTTACCCAAATCTCTCCATTGATACAACCACAATCTTGCCCCAGATATTCAAATTTACAGTCTCTTGATATATAGCCTTTATTTTTTTTAATTTCTTTATTGATTAGGATACTTCATATGTGTCTTTATTGCCCCATTACCCCTACCCCCTTGTTCATGCCCATACCCCCTGTAGTCTGTGTCCATTGATTAGGCTTATATGTATGCATAGAAGTCCTTTGGTTAATCTCTCCCCCTTATCCCTAGGATCTCCCACCTTCCTTGAGATTTGACATTCTGATTAATGTTTGTCTCTGGATCTATTTTTGTTCATCAGTTTATGTTGTTCATTATATTCCATAAATGAGTGAGATCATGTAATATTTTGTTTATTATATTCCATATAAAGGAAAATCATGTAATATTTATCTTTCTCTTCCTGGATTATTTCACTTAGCATAAGTCCCATCCTTGTTTACCTTGTTGTTGCAAATGGTTAGAACTCCTTTTTATAGCAGCATAGTATTACATTGTGTAGATGTATAACAGTTTTTTAGTCCACTCATCTGCTGATGGGCATTTAAGTTGTTTCCAAATGTTAGCTATGGTGAGTTGTGCTGCTATGAACATAGGGGTGCATATATCCTTTCTGATTCCTATTTCTAGTTTCTTGGGATATATTCCTAGAAGTAGGAACACTGGGTCAAATGGGAGTTCCATTTTCAGTTTTTTGAGGAAACTCCATACTGTTTTCCACAATGGCTGCACCAGTCTGTATTCCCACTTGCAGTGCATGAGGGTTCCTTTTTCTCAGCATCCTTGCCAGCAATTGTCATTTGTTGGTGTGTTGATGATAGCCATTCTGACAGGTGTGAGATGGTACCACATTGTTGTTTTGATTTGCATCTCTCAGGTGATTAGTGACTTTGAGCAGGTTTTCATGTGACTCTTGGCCTTCCTTCTATCTTCTTTCAAAAAGTATCTATTTAGGTCAGTTGCCCATTTTTTGATTGGGTTGTTTATCTTCTTTTTGTTAAGCTGTGTGAGTTCCCTATAAATGTTGGAGATTAAACACTTATTGTTGATATCATTGGTAAATATTTTCTCCCATGCAGTGGGTTTTCTTGTTGTTTTATCGATGGTCTTCTTTGCTGTGCAAAAGCTTTTAATTTTGATGTAGTTCCATTTGTTTATTTTCTCTATAGTTTCCATTGCTCTAGGAGCAATATCAGTGAAGAAATTGCTTTAGCATATGTCTGAGATATCACTGCCTGTGGATTCCTCTAGTGTTTTTATGGTTCCCTGTCTTATGTTTAAGACCTTGATCCATTTTGAGTTTATTTTTGTGTATGGTGTAAGTTGGTGATCTAGTTTCTTTCTTTCTTTCTTCTTTCTTTCTTTCTTTCTTTCTTTCTTTCTTTCTTTCTTTCTTTCTTTCTTTCTTTCTTTCTTTCTTTCTTTCTTTCTTTCTTCTTTTATGTATCTGTCCAATTTTCCCAACACCATTTATTGAAAATACTGTCTTGACTCCATTGTACAATATGTTCATGCCTCCTTTGTCAAATATTAATTGATCATAGTGGTTTGGTTCAATTTCTGGGTCCCCTATTCTATCCCATTGATCTATATGTCTGTTCCTGTGCCAGTACCAGACAATTTTAAGAACAGTGGCTTTGTAATACAGCGTAATACCTACAATTAAGATCTCACCTACTTTGTTCTTCTTTATCAGGATTGCTGTGGTTATTCGGGGTCATTTTTTATTCCAGATTAATTTTTGGAGAGTTTTTTCTAGGTCTGTGAAATATGCCTTTGGTAGTTTAATGGGAAGTACATTGAATTTATATTATAGATTGCTTTGGGTAATAGGGACATTTTGATGATGTTTATTCTACCAATCCATGAAAATGGTATGAACTTCCATCTGTTTACGTCTTCCTCTATCTCTTTTTCAGTGTCCTGTATTTTTTTTTTGCATATAGGTCTGTTACTTCCTTAGTTAAGTTTATTCCTAAGTATATTATTATTATTATTATTATTATTATTATTATGCAATGATGAATGGGATTGCTTTTGTAAGTTCATTATTGGTGTACAGAAATGCTATAGGTTTCTTGACATTAATTTTGTATCCTGCTACATTGCCAAATTCATTTATTCTGTCTAATAATAAATGGAGCTGGAGAGCATTATGCATAGTGAAAATTTTGATGGAGTCTTTAAGGTTTTCTATGTACAATATCATGTCATCTGCAAGTAAGGACAATTTTACTTCTTTTTTTCAAATTTGGATGCCTTTTATTTATTCTTCTTGTCTGATCACAATGGTTAGTGGTGAGAGTGGGCATCCCTTTCTTATTCCTGTTCTTAGGGGAAATGGTTTTAGTTTTTGCCCATTGAGTATGATTTTGGCTGTGCGTTTGTCATATATAGCTTTTATTATGTTGAGGTCTTGCCGAGAGTTTCTCTCAAGAAAGGGTGTTGGATTTTTCAAATGCTTTTTCTGCATCAATTGACATGATTGTGTGATTTTTATCTCTCAGTTTGTTTATGTGATGTATCACGTTTATTGATTTGTGAATATTGTACCATCCTCGAATCCCGGGATAAATCCTACTTGGTTGTGGTGTATAATCTTTTTGATGTACTGCTGGATCTGATTATTATGAAATATTATTATTATCTCTTTTTATGGCCTTTACTTTGAAGTCTATTTTGCCAGATATAAGTACTGCTACCCCAGGTTTTTTTGTTTGTTTTTTTTGTTTTGTTTTGTTTTTTTGTTTTTGTTTTTGGTTTTGGTTTTTGCCTGAAAGTATTTTTCTATCCCTTTACTTTCAGTCTGTGTGAGTCCCTTTTTCTGAGGTGGGTCTCTTGTAGACAGTATATATATAGGTCATTTTTTTAATCCATTCAGCCACTTTATGTCTTTTGATTGAAGCATTTAATGCACTTATGCTTAAAGTTATCATTGAAAGGTACTTGTTTGTAGTCATTTTTTATTTTTTGTGTCTGTGTTCCTTCTTACCTTTAAATTTATTTATTTTTTACAACAGTCCCTTTAGCATTTCTTGCATTGCTGGCTTGGTAGTGATAAAATCACTTAGTTTTTTTGTTTTGTTTTGTTTTTGGTTTGTTTTGTTTTGTCTGTTTTTTTGTCTGTGAAGCTCCTGATTCCACCTTCAATTTTGAATGATAGCCTTGCTGGATAGAGTATTCTTAGATTCATCACTTTGCAAATTTCCTTCCATTCTTTTCTGGCTGATATGCTTCTGTTGAGAAATAATTTGATAACCTAATGGGAGCTCCCTTGTGTATAACTTTCTGTCTCTTTTTTAAGATTATTTTTTTGTCCTGAATATTTGCCATTGTAATTATGATGTGTCTTGGTGTGGGTCTTTTTGGGTTCATCCTGTTTGGGACTCTCTGTGCTTGTGTGACTTTTTTCTTCATCACATCAGGGAAATTTTCTGACATCATTTCTTCAAATAGGTCTTCTAAACCTGTTCTTCTTCCTGTTGTTCTGGCACCCCTATTATTTGTAAGTTGCTTCATTACATGATATAAAGCCTTTAGAAAAACACTATTTTATTACTGTGTCCATATGCAAGTTTTCCTCTTCCCTTTCATAGATCCATTCTTTCTCATCCAGTGAAAATCTGGTTGTGGCATTTCAAATGTTAAAATACTTCAATGGATTTCCACTCATTTAGGATAAAATTCTAAAGGCTCAACATGGCCAGCCAAGATTTTTCTCACACAAAACTATGTTTTTCTCTTAGTCCCAAATTCAATGGCTCACTGTTTTTCTCATATTCCAATATCTTTCCCATGCCTGTATCCTTGGTGTTTAGCAGAGGTGTCTGACATATATCTTCTCAAATCATCATGAAGTGAATAACTGCAATATTGCCCCTTAGAAGTTCCATTGAGCAAGGAAGACAGACTTATAGATGTGTTAGAAATTGAAATAGAATCTACATAATATTAGATGGAATTGCTTTTATTGTTATGGTTGTGGTTTTCTTGTGTCTGTTTTTTTGTTTGTTTGTTTTTTGTGTGTTTTTTTTTGTTTTGTTTTTTAGAGGGGAAAGGCATTAGAATACCTTTAGAAAAAAATAAGATACCTTTAGAGTATTAGCCCAGGAGTGTAACAGAGGAGTAGACATATAGTTATCTCCTGTAGTGAATTCTAGAAGAAAATACAATAACAATGCTTGGACTTGTGAAACATATGACATAACTAGAAAGGGAGTAATCTTGTGTCATTGTCACATGAACATGGATAGGACTTGAAAGGGAGGCTTCATTTTTGTGTCTTTTTTTCTGATTTATGTTTTTTATAAAAGTATATACCCTCATAGCAAATTACTCTTTACTACATCTGTTCTTTTGTTATTATGTATAGATTTACAGTGAATGTTACAATTTTAAATCTCTTTCTATCATAGTTAGTATTGCTCTAATATTATATTTACCTCTTGTGTTAAAAACCACTTGGTTTCTTAATTCACATCCAATTTTTGCCCAGCAGTATCTGAGATCAGACATTAGTGCCTTTTACTTTCCAGTTATTTGTTTTGATTTTTTTTTAAATCGATGTACTCACATTTATTGTTTCTCTGTCAAAGCAGCTGTTTTCTAACATATTTTCTTACACGATGCTATCAGCCCTTTTGAATCAGTCACTGCAGCTCTGGCCAAATATATGACTCACATTCCTTTAGAGATATATGCCTTCTTACTAGCTATAATTTCCTGAGATCTCAAGCATTGACCTGAAAGAAGAGAACCTGTTCTATGACACATTCTCTAAATATAAATCCTTCCTTACTTTAGCATCATTTCTTATCCAGAAATATTTACTTAAAATAAGATGCAATGATTATATTTTTCATGTTTCTTTTATTGATTTTAGAGAGAGAAGAAGGGAGGAGATAAAAACTTCAATGTGAAAAAGAAACATGTGTCCTGACCCAGACTCAAATCAGCAACTGCTGGGTGCACAAGGTGATGCTTAACCAATAGAGCCACACTGGCCAGGCTGACTGTCTTTTTAAAATAAGGCCTTATGTTTATATTATCTATTATTCAATGATCCTACTACCAGGTAGTTTTCAAAAATAAAAGGAACTAGAAATCATAACAATCTTTTCTTGGTAATAATATCATCAACTTGAGTCAAAATAAATAAAAGGAATAATAATTATCCTATATAATAATCCTATATAATAAATAGGTAATATGCAAATTAACCATCACACCCTAGCACAAGATGACCACCTCCATATGGTCACAAAATGGCTAGCACAAGATGGTCCCCAAAGGAGGACATTTATGGAAGACCAGGCTGGCCGGGGAGGGCAGTTGGGGGCAATCAGGCTGTCAGGGGAAAAGTTAGGCATCAATCAGGCTGGCAGGGCAGTGGTTGCAGGGTGATCAGGCTGGCAGGCAGAAGCAGTTAAAGGCAATCAGATAGGCAGGCAGATGAGCAGTTGGGAGCCTGCAGTCCCAAATTGTGAGAGGGCTGTTCGACTGCCAGGTTAGCCCCAATTCCCAGGTATCGGGCCTAAACAGTTAGTCATACATCCCCTGAGGGGTCCTGGATTTGAGAGGGTGCAGGCTGGGATGAGGGACACACTGGTGAATTTCATGCACTGGGCTCTAGTGTAATAATAATAGTGAACTTTTTTTTCCAAACGCTGTTTTAAATACTTTGTGTTAATTAATTCAAATCCTCAAAACTCCCTATGCTGTTGACAATAATAAAATATATTATGTTTAAATTAGTTATCATTAAAGTAGAAAATTATTTAGGAAATAAACATATTTTCATTATCCAATATATAACCACAATTTACAGGTAGTAATAACTTTATGTGAACATAAATTGCCATAATTTACATGCTCATTAAGCCCTATCTATAAGTAAGGTCTCAATAATCATTTCCATCATTAAATTGTCCTAATTTATCTTAGTATCTAAAAACTTTTAACATTTATTTATTGAATATATTGGAGAGATATTGGTTAATAAAACTATATTGGTTTTAGGTGTATGCTTATCTAATACATTATCTGCATATTGTATCATTTATTAACTACCCCAAGGAATCTCCTTTCATCGCTATTCATCCCTCCTTTTTTCTTTCCTACCTTGTCCAAGCCCTTTACCCTCTGGTACTATATCTGTATATAACTTTGTTTCCTTCCCTTTACCTCTTCATCTTTTTCACCTAGCTCTGCAATCCTCTTCCTTCAGACAGCTGTCAATCTGGTCTCTGTATTTGTGAGTCTGCTACTATTTTATTTATTTTGTTCATTAAATTCCACATATAAGTGAAATCATATGGTACTTGTCTTTCTCTGACTAGCTTATTTCACATAGCATAATACTCCGTAGATCCACGGGTGTTGATGAAAAGGGTAAGGTGTCCTTCTTTTTTATGGCTAAATGGTATTTCATTATATAAATATACCACAGCTTTTTTTACCCACTCATCTTTACTGATGGCCACTTTGGCTGCTTCCAAACCATGGCTAATTGTAAATAGAACTACAATAAACATAAAGGTGTACATATTCTTTCCAATTAGTATTTCGGGGTTCTTTAGATAAATTCTGAGAAGTTGAATAGGAGGTCATACGGCAGCTACATTTTTAATTTATTGAGCTAACTATATATTGTTTTCACAATGGCTGCACTAGTCTGCATTCCCACCAACAGTGCACAGGGTTCCCTTTTCTGTACATCTTTGCCAGCACTTGTTTGTTGACTTATTGATGATAGCCATTCTGACAGGTATGAGATGATATCTCATTGTTGTTTGAACTTGTATTTCTCTGATGATTAGTGACATTGAGCATCTTTTCATATGTCTATTGGTCATCTGTATGTCCTCTTTGGAGAAGTGTCTATTCAGGTCTTTTGCCCATTCTTAAATTAGATTGTTTTTCTGATGTTGAATTGTTATTTATAAGTTATTTATAAACTTTTAAGCTATGCAGTATATATATGTGAATTCTAGAAAACTAGAGAAGATGGATAAGAAAAAAGGAGAATATAGCAATCACTGCTAACTCTACCTTCTAAAAATTTGATAACCTCACAATAATGGCTTTAGAAGTATTTTATTTCATGTCACAATTACAGAGCAATATTGTGTTATTTACAAAGCTTTTTGCACTGGCAAATTGTGTCTGGTAATTACTTTTATTACATTCCCTCAGAATAAATTAATGGAAAATATAGGTATTATCTTGAACTTGAAGTAAAAAGTTTAAAAAAGTAAGTAAACCCATTGTCTGCCACACCTCTCCCTGTAATTAGATAGCACTGCGAGGGATTAAGCTTAGGTCACTTGTCCCCTAGTGTAAATTCTGTCCAGTAGTCTAGGATCCTTTAGCTGGATTATTTCAGTTGGAATATGTGCACAGACCTCAGTAATCAATTGGTTCAAATATCCCAAATCTTCAAAATTCATTAAATGGACCAGAAAGCTAACTGGAGTAACTGCTGTTTTGCTGCTGACAGGAATGGAAAGCAAGCTCCTTTGTCTTGCCCCTCGCTCTCCTCCCAGCCCATCTGACCTCTCCCAGCATACACTAGCAGACTGCTTACTACTAAACACAATCCAAAAGGCTTTTAAAAGAAAGTTTGCCTCATTTATTTGTACTAGCCAATTTAATGACATTATTTGAAACTTTTGAAATATACTAGTAAATGGAGAGGCTTTTTGTTGAGACATTGTCAACAAAACAAGTGTTTGAAATGTTTCTGAAACTAACATGGGTTTTAAAATGAAAAAGATTATTACCATCTTTATAAATAGTTAGGAGGAGGGGAAATATAACTTTATTCCTTTTGGGGAATATAGCTTATCTCTTTTGTTTTTCTAAAATGGTAAATTTTTAATCATTATGTATGTTAATTCCCCATGAAAAACGATTTCTCTATTAAAACTTAGCCCTATAGTTACAATATTCGTTGAATTCTCAGAACATACTATTTTGTTAATCATGTTTATTTTTAACCATGTAGTTTTACATTGTTGCCAAATTTGCAGATTCTATTTCCTGAATATTGTTCAGTGCAGATAAAAATTCCCAATTCAATTTCTTAGTTTCTTAGCAACCATGAAAACTCTCAGTTAATAATTGATTGCCATGAAAATTTATATCAATGACAAAATATTTCCTAAGATAAAGATAAATACAATCATCAGAATGAAATAAAAAGATGAATAGCAATATTTCTCACTTAGGTGGACATGAACAACTGCTTGTTTAATTAATATGATTCAACTATCCAAAATGAAAATGTAGATTAAAAGGGAAACGTAGCTTTACTATTAAAGCACTCAACTTTGTGGTGGTTGGTAAAGAAGTAAAAGTTCACTGATAAAATATTCAGACCTGTTTTATTCACTGCTATATTCCCTAGACTTCTCTTAATGTAGAACCCTTAAGATAAATAATTTTCTAATAAATGAAAACACACAAAAGGAGAGCTGGCATCAATCCTCTTCTTGAATTTTTATTTTCTTTAAATTTTATAGTCCAATATAAACTCATGGTTCAGAAATCCATCACTTTTGTCCCTCTATACTCAAATAACTTTTTATCTAGTTAATTGAGGATTACACATTTTATCACAAATAGGAAATATAAAAATGTAATATTCATAACACTGTATTTACCATCTTATTTATATGGTAGCCACATTGATTGATTTAACAGTTTTTCTTTAATAAGCCATGATTAGTGCTTAGGTCCTTAATTAATTTTCTCAAAGAAACATTATAGCCAAAACTGGTTTGGCTCAATGGATAGAGCGTTGGTCTGTGGACTGAAAGGTCCCAGGTTTGATTCAGGTCAAGGGCATGTACCTTGGTTGTGGGCACATCGCCAGTGGGGGGTGTGCAAGAGGCAGCTGATCAGTGATTCTCTCTCATAGATGTTTCTAACTCTCTTCCTTCTTCTCTGTAAAAAAAATCAATAAAATATATTTTAAGAAATATCACATTCTGAAAAGTGAAATAAGGGCATAGTTAATTAAGTGGAGGTATAAACAATTTTCTGTAATATGTCCTACTAGTATACATTAATTTTTAATTTAAATTTAAATTATCCAGGTTTGCCATATATTTCTGTACAAGATGCTAATTACAGTTTACATGCATTTGCATATTTCATTTTACTGATCTGATATTTTTGTTTCAATGTATCTACACCCTAACTTTTGGGAAATATGTACATAGGCAGGTAAAAGTTCGTCTTAATGTCCCCAAACAACATGGCAGAGTGAAAGGAGCACAGTTTTGTTTTTTTTCTTTCTTTTATTGACGTATCTCTTTATTTCTCTACACATCATTTTAAGGACTCAATGTCATTTTTCATATTGTTAGAATCTTTAACTCATTGAAGCCTTGAAGACCAAAAGTAGTATAATTTAGAATATGAGACTCCCAATATTAAAACCTCCTCAGAGCAATATTCAAATATTGTCTGGCTTACAAAACCAATAACTCTCTGTAACAAATCTTGCAATTTGTCAAACAATAACAGTTTTAATGACAGACAGCATGGATTTATATTCAGATCCTGGACAGTTTAATTCACCTGTCTGAGCCACTGTCTTCTCATTTGCAAATTACAGAATTTTTCTGAGAAATAGAGTAACTATCTTTTGGTTAAGAATGTTTAAAAAACATTGGTAATTATTATAACAAACAGTTGAATACTTTGAACTATGTGGATAAACAATAAGTCATTTCAGTGAAAACAGTTATTGGACGTGGTTTTAAAAAATAACATTTTCATTGCAGAGGAAAAGTAATTTCATTTTGTAATTAATATAAAATATAAGGTTCCCCAAGAGAGCATTTGAGTACAGTGAGCATGATAACTGCCTCAGTTACCCAGCTCATCTTTGACAAAGTCCACAGATAAGTCCCTGCAAATCGAAAAACATGTAATGTTCAACAATATCAAACAAGCTATTTGACTTTCGTTATTCTCCATGGAATAAGAACTATTTGACAGTGTGTATTGATTGTGTCTGTATCATGTACACACAGATGTCTCCATTATTCAAATCACCAAGTTATTCTGACATACTAAGAATGACTTTCTAGTGTCTCAAGGGCCAAGATAGAAAAACTGTATTCAATAGGGAAGAACAGGCCACTATAGCTGATTCTCAACAACTTCCAAGTTCTAGGTAGCTAGGATTAACAGCCTAGGATCTTGCAGAGCTGAGATCCAGGATACTTTGTGCTCGATCTTAAATATGTATCATTGACATGACACTTTCACCGGAAGGATGAAAAGGGTAGAACAATGTCTTTATTTTACAATAATGTATCACCATAATCCAGCAAAATGCCAAGCACCAGGTATCATCCTCAGAAATTCACTAATATTTATATCACATTTACTTTAAACTCATTTCCTGCTTGCCCTTCTTATAACTTGCTAGCTTTGTACATATATTCCTAAGGCCATACCCATGAGTGTATTTGTAAAACTACCCAAAGGACCACAATTACTGGTGTATTAAATTAATGTCATAAGAAAAAATATCTTGAAATTTTTATACTAACCAAAATGTTAGTAATTATACCAATATCATTTATCTTTATTTCATTTTTATTATTTACCCACACAGCTTTTATCTTAAAATTAAAAATTAATGTTAATTTTAGAATATTAAGAAATAAATGTTACACTTTATAAAGTATTTGCATAGCTCAAACCTCCTTTTTATAGGACACCATTGACATATTTAATGTTTTCCTAACCATGTTTATGAAAACAACAATATATAGTATATGATTTATTTAAAACAAAAATTACATTATTACAAATAAGTAGAAGCATATACCATGCTCATGGATTGGAAGAATTAACATCAATAAAATTTTCATACTACCCAAAACAATCTATAGATTCAGTGCAATTCCTACTAAAATACCAATGATATATGTTCACAGATCTAGAAAAAAATATTCTAAAAAATTTAATGGAACTGAAAAAGACCACAAATAGTCTCAGCAATCTTGAGAAATAAAAACAAAATTGGAGAGATCACAATACTGGAAATAAGATTATATTACAAGGTCATTGTAATCAAACAGACTGGTACTGGCATAAGAGCAAGAGTATAGACCAAAACAGAACATAAAGTTCGAAAACCAACCCATGGCTTTATGAACTTTGAAGGATTAATGGTCAATTAATATTTGACAAAAGAGGAAGAACATACAATGGAATAAAGACAGTCTTTTCGATAAATGATGCTGAAAAAATTAGACAGGTACATGCAAAAATTAAACTAGACCACCAATTTACAGAGAATAAGTTCAAAATAGAAAAAAAAGACTTAAATGTAAGTCACTAAGCATAAAAATTCTAGAATAAATATAGGCAGTTAAAATCTCAAACATTTCTCATAGTAATATTTTTTTCTGATATACTCCTCAGGCAAGGGAAACAAAAGAAAAATTAAACAAATGGGACTACATCAAACTAAGGAGTTTTTGCACAACAAAGGAAACCATTAACAAAATGAAAAGATAACCCCCTGAATAAGAATGAGAGAACATACTTGCCAAACATACGTCTGATAAGGAGCTAATATCCAAAATTTATAAATCTATAATAATCTATAATAATAAAAGCATAATATATGCTAATTAGACTGGACATCCAGATGAAGCCGGGGCTGCGGGGAAGTCCAGCTCTTGGGTGCCTTTGGCAGCTGGAGGGAAGCTGGGTCACGGTGCCAGAGGAAGCGGTTCCAGTAGCAGGGGAAGGAAGGCCTACTCTTGCACAAATTTCATGCATCAGGCCTCTAGTAAATTATAAAACTCAACACCAGAAAAACAAACAATCCAATTAAAAAATAAGCAAAATACATGAATAGACTCTTCTCCAAAGAGGACATACAGATGGCCAATAGATAATGAAAAAATGCTCAACATCACTAATCATCAGAGAAACACAAATTAAAACCACTATGAGATATTACCTCGCACCTTTCAGAATGGCTATCATTAATAAGTCAACAAACAATTGTTGGTGAGGTTGTGAAGAAAAGGGAACCCTTGTGCACTGTTGGTGGGAATCCAGATTAATGCAGCCACTGTGGAAGCAGTATGGAGTTATCTCAAAAAATTAAAAATGAAGCTGCCTTATGACCATGTGATTTGACTTCTCAGAATTTATACAAAGAAATCCAAAACACTAATTTGAAAGAATAAAAGAATATATGTATGCCTATGTTCATTGCAGTATTATTTACAAATAGAGGCATGGTGTATGAAATTCGTGCATTGGGGGGGTCCCCCAGTCTAGCCTGCACCCTCTCCAATCTGAGAGCCCTTAGGGGATATCGAACTGCTGGTTTAGACCTGATCAGTGGGACATATCTCTCACAATCCAGGGCCACTGGCTCCTAACTGTTCACCTGTCTGCCTGACTGATCGCCCCTAACTACCCTCTCCTTGCTGGCCTGGTCACCTCCAAAAGCCCCCCTGCCAGCCTGGTTGCCCCCATCTGCACCCCACTGCTGGCCTAATTGCCCCTAACTGCCCCCCTGCCTCCTGGTCACCCCACACAGCCCTTTGGTCACCCCTCACTAACCATCCTGCCGGCCTCGTCGTCGCATGCAGGCTGTTCTGTCAACTATTTGGTTGCAATGGTCACTTAGGCTTTTATTATTATAGATAGCCAACATTTGGAAGCAGCCCATCAGTAAATAAGTATATATAAAAAAGCTATAGTACACTTTACACTAGGAAATACTATTCTGCCTTAAAAAGGAAGAAAATTCTACCATTTGGTACAGCTTGAATGGAACTAGAGAACATTATGGTAAGAGAAATAAGCCAGTAAGAGAAAGACAAGTGCCATATGCTTTCACTCATATGTGGCACTTAATGAACAAGCAGAACCACCAAGCATAATAGGGACAGACTCATAAATAGAGAGCAGGAAGATAGCTCTGGGAGGGCGGGGAAGCGTTTTTTTAGGGGGGAGTGGAAGGATTAAAGAAAAAACAGTGAGAGAGATCTCATGGACATGGGCAACAATGTAGTAATTGGGTGGGAATGAGTAGGCAGAAGGAGGGGTAGAGTAGATAAATGGTGATAGAAATGTTTTTAATATAAGAAAATCCATTGCACATTTACAAAATAAAACAATATGCACCTGCAAAAAAGAAGGATCTCTTACCTTTGAGACAGCGTAGATGGCCCCTTCTCTGATTGAGTTCGACACCCCTAGTCTAAAGAGTATTATGCTAAGCAAACTAAGTCCGTCAGAGAAGGCAAATGTGATATGACCTCGCTAACATTTGGAACCTAATGAACAAAATAGCAAGAGAAGCATGGATACATGGAACTTAAGGGTGGCAGTGGGAGAGACTGTATAAAGAAGGTGGTGGGATTAGTTAAAGAACATATATGCATACCCCATGGAGACAGAAAATAGTGTTGTGAAAGCCAAGGGAGGTGGAGGTGGGAGTGGATGGACAATGGGAAAGGGGGTGAAGAGTATGAGGGACATCTGCAGCAGTGTCAAAATTAAAAACTAAAAAAAAAAAAAATTAAATTAAACATTGTGTTGTTTTAATATATTTTATTCACATTAAATGTATGTTGACCCCTCTGGATATGTCATATTTTTATTTTTTAGGTAACCTGAAAATTCTATCCTGTGAAAAATGATTATATAATCATTGTCAAATTACCATTTAAAAAAGATTTCGTGGATACTTTCCTTGCAAATATTTGAAAAATGTTTGAATTTAATAAATTTTCATGATAGCAGTATAATATAGAATATCAATGGACCAATAGTATTGAAATATGGGTAAGCATCAGAAACAACTGAGAACGCCATTAGAGATGCATATATATATCTGAATACCCTAACTCCAGTTACATAAAAATCTCCAAGGGAAAGGCCTACACATAAATATTTTATGTAATATAGCTTCCATGTGATTCTGAAACCCAACATAATTTGGAAGTCATTACTGAGGGAAATGTATCTATCCAGTGTGGAATTTAGAACTATACTGAAACTTCAACTAGCTTGCTACCAATATTTTGCAAACATCTAAAGTGTTTATAAGGTAAAATTTTTCATGATCATTCATGTACTTTCTTGCTTTCTTTAAATTGTGTTGTTTCAGTAAGGGCACATGGGAAGACACAACGAATGCCACTTTTGCTTGCATATTATTCCAGGAGAAGGTGGTAAATAATGTCAGCATCTTTGTTTCTCTGTTTTTTCTTGCATCTACAGTGTCTGCCATGTGGCCTTTGTGGCTTCCTTTACAAAGGGTAGTGTGTATGACCCTGCTCTGTTGATGCTGGGCTTGGCCGTCTGATTTGCTTCAGCAGATGAAATGTAGTCAAAGGGGATAACAGGCCAATCCACACTCACAGAGATTTTGTGGTTGTTCATTGTGCAGCAGCATAATGTCCAGAAGAGACCAACATATGTAACCTGGGATAGCATATTTGGAGGCTAATATTCACTACTTTAAACAAGAACCAAATAATCCCACTAAGACAACTATATAGTTATTTATTTAAACTTTTATAAGTGCACTGATATTGGCAAATGTATTCATATAAAAAAGGTTAGAGATTGTTACCATTTAAAATAAACCATCTTTACTATTTCTTGTTTATCCTGTATCTCTGGAAATTAGCATAGGATTGGGACAGGTTTAGCACTTAAATACATGTAGAACTATTATGTGAAATACAGAGTAATTGATTTGAGCAAATTAATTTGACTTAGATTTATAGAGACATTTAATGTTAATGAAAGACATTGGATATATCTATGTTTTCAATATATAAGTTTACACCATTTATAATAGTTCTTTTTGTTATAATAAGTAATCTGTAGTAAGACTACATGGATAAGTTTCTAATATTTTAACATATTAACATTTTAATATATAACCTACTACTTCAGAACAAGATAATAAATGTCATTCATAAATTAAACACATTTTCTAGCATACTAAGTATTGTATTAAGAATCATTCATTCACAATCATCGCAATACCATCTTTCTGCCATTTTGGCAGTCAGTGAACAGCAAGTTCCAGATGACTGGCATTTGAAGTTTATGTAACAGTATATTGAATATGGTTACTTTTGTTAATGACCAACATAGACTTGAATGTAAATACCTCATAAAAACAAGATTTAAATAATTCAAAGTAAGTTGAATCTATAAATTTCACTAACAACTGTGCATTATTTTTGTTGACCTTTGAATTTATTTGACTGTATTTGAATTTTTTACTATAGTAGTGACAAAGTTCAAATACTAATTGATAGACATTATAAAGACCATAGTGAGATACTATAGCCTTATTATATTTGTAGGAAAAATAAATGCATGTTGTATTTCACAATAAGCTGCCAAATTTTAATGACTTCATTTTTTATGTTGTGAATCAAAGTATAATTATAAAGATGTGGTTCTCTTATACTTAAATTTTGGAATTGTTCCATAATAACACTTTTATCATAAACAAATTCCATTATGATTTTGACTTTTCTGTTCACATATAATCTCTCATCAATTGTAATTTCTCTAGCTCTTCTTTCCAGTCTTTTTTTTTTTTTAACATTCATACATTTGGAAAAGGAACTGAATGTGCTATGGCTCTCTCTTCCCCCAGAATCTCTGCCTCCCAATAACCCCTTTCCATGTGATCTGCATCCTGATACCACTTTTACAATCTTTCTTATTATGATCATCTATGAAACTCTGGGACACTCATCCAGTTATTTTAATAATCTCATGGGTCAAAATTTTCATGGTCAACTCACCCTCTACCATCATTTTTGAAATCTTAAAAATAAACAGTAAAGACTCTTCTCAAATTCTGGTCTCACTGTTCATTAAATGTTTAAATTGCAATAACCTTTGCTGTTCTTTAGGCAACTAACAAATGACTAATATTAAATGTGTCTCTATCAGAAATGTCCTACTTTTTATATTTTAAATTCTAAAATAATTTCTCTATTTATGATGTTTTTATACTACACCCATTCTCCTTAGTAATTTTATTCAGAGTGACTCTTAATAGCTTTCCTGTTACCAATGCTAGTAGCCCCCAGTTTCATTGTGGCTTCCACTCAGACTTTACCCAGCCTAATCTCCGTGGTCTTTCATGACATGATACACAGAGTCCTAGACATTTAATCTCTTTTTCCTATATCTCATATCTGTAAATTGCTAGAGTTTAGTGAGTCTACTACCTCTTACCTTCAATATCAGTTTTATCATGCAAAAACACACACACATATGCACCAAAACAAACAAAAATAACTACCACAGTATATTTTTTCCCCCTGAAATTGGACAAATGTCATATATTGTCATCTAATCTCTCACCATGATTTTGAAAAATGTACTGTTGCCGAGTGTTAAGTCCCCATTTTCTTACTAGTTACCTCCAGTAGATAAGGGTAGACTTCTCACCTCCATTTTTGTTACCTTATTAAAGGTCACATGTTTCCCAGGTCCACAGAGTGGCACCCCAATGCTAAAGAGCCCCAATAGGATGCCAGACCTGTGTGAGGCGCTTCCTGCACTTTCACCCTTACTCTCATTTTTCTACTCTGAGAATGTGTGCTGCTTTATAGCTATTTATACTATTTTATTGCCTGTAAGTTAATCAGCCCCAGCCTCTTCCAATTATAATTGTTAGGGATAATCTTAGACACTGCCAAAACTCATAAGGCAAGTCCAGATATAAACATGAGAATACATATATTTCTAACACATAAAACACAGGATGAGGTAACTAGAATAACACTCCCTTCTAAAGTTGAAGCCCTATAATCTGTAAGACAAACTCAGACTTTTAAAAACTGCTTTTATTAATTTTAGAGAGAGAGAAAGAAGGGGACAGATAGAAACATCAACAATAAAAGAGAACCATTGATTGGCTGCCTCCTACATGCCTCCTACTAGAGATCAAACCCACAACCCCAACATGGTGCCTGATTGGAACTGAACCATGACCTCTTGGTTCATAGGACAATGCTCAACCACTGAGCCAAACTGGTGGGTAGCAGCATGTTTTGTTTTTTTAATCATTGGTATCAATAGACACCAAAAATCAGAAAAGGGCAGAGATAGCTTTGCCTTTGGGACCTATTTTATAAAATGCTTGTTTATAAATGTTCAATTCTGTTATCCCACTCCACACCTGAGTCAGGGACCTTGTGTGTCATGTGTATTATTGACTCAGTAGGGAATGGCAGCCCTCAGACATATAATATTGATGAAAGAATGAATGAGTGACGAAGATGAATTGTCATTCCGTAAGTTATCTTCTTTGTTCCCCATGTAGCTTCTAAATTTTATACCTCTCTCAAAACCCTAATCTCCTCAACTGAGAAAATGATAAAAACTAATATAAATTACTTCATGGTGCCTGTCTCCATGCATGAACACATACATAATATTATTTACAAACTAAATGTGTCCTTGAAATATTGCCTTTAAACTCTACTGACACTGCTCCCTAATCTCCTAACCAAATAGCTACTGATAAAATAATTCAAAGGTCTTCTTTAGTACTTTCTCGCTTATTTTCTGAAGCTTTTCCTGCTGCTTATCAGTGTACCCTATTTCTGAGACTTGGGGTTCCTACATCTCTGCTATAACTGGTGGGCATTCTTCCTCTCAATTACAATTTAATGGGGTCATTCTACCTCAGGCATCTTTCTAAATTTACTCTCCGTTTACAAGCTTTCTTCCATTATTGGAGACCAGGAATGTCTGAGAAGAGGCATTGCTGATTTGTAATCTTTCTAGGGAGCTCACTCCAGAAGAAAGTGTGGTAATGGACTGTTCTCTAAACTCTGACTCACCTTCTGTATCTTTTTCCTAGGTGTAATACTCAGCTCAAATGCTAACTCCATGAAGAATTTTCTGTACTTAATATTTTATACAATCTGTTTATTTTGAACCAGATAGAGTCAATTTTTTTTAATCTAATCAGATCTTATTATCATTTTTACTAGAGGCCCAATGCACAAAATGTGTGCAAGGGGCTTGGCCCTCACAGCCCCTTGAAGCCCCAGTTTCATCTAGAAGGACATTTAGAAGGTTATTTGGCTTTTTAGTCTAATTATCATATTTGCTCTTTATTATTAAGATAAGCTTTTAAGATTTTATTTAGAAACATGCAGAAAAAATACTCATTTCACTGAATGTGTTCATATTTTTTCATGGTTTTACTTCTACTTGGTGATAGTTATTATGTTTTAGGATCTAGTTCAATATATTTTATAGTTAATATGAAAATCAACATTAAATAAAAATCTCTCAAAAAATTAAATTTTACATAATGAAACATGGATGTATTAAATGTAGATACATTTATTTTCAACAATTAGAAATATATAATTTTCAATGTTTGACTTGAAATTGAAATAACCTAAATTTTGTGTGAGCCCAGGATATTCACCACTATGAATTTTGGAACAGATCTAATTGATCCTTAAAAAAGAGAAAAACTTTAGTTTTAAATTAGCCTAAATAATGAGATTGGACTATTTTTTTTTGAAATTTGATTTTAGTAACTGAAACCTTATAATATTTCATTCACAAATGTGAACATCTAAAAAATAAGAGTAATACCATATAATTTCATATTCAAGTAAGAACAAATGCAAAAGACACATGAGTTTTTTGGTTCACAGTTAATATGTTATGGAATTTAAGAATGAATGCAGTCATAAAATAAATAATATTAATTAACCCAGCATATTTTACATTCCTGAATGTCAATTAAAAATATTTATGTAGTATATTTAATCATGTACTGACACTCAAAAGTCTGTTTTAAATCTGATAAAAATATATAGTATATGACTTAGATAAGTATGGTAAACATTTTTCCCCTTTAAATTGACTTTAATTTTTTAGGGAAGCTTTAGGTTCACAACAAAACTGGGCAGCAGGTGCACACTTCTCTGGCCCCCCACACATATACTACAAATGTCTGTCTGCTCCGGTAGCACATTGTTACAACAGATGAATATACATGGACATATCTTCACCCAAAGTCCATACTTTAAGTTAGGGTTCACTCTTGCTGTTGTACATCCTGTCTAGTTGGACAAATGGATAATGCCATGCATGTCTCATTACGGTATAATACAGAATAGTTTCACTGCCGTATTAACTCATCTGTGTTTTGCATATTTATCCATTCCTTCCCCTTAAACTCTGACAACCACTGATATTTGTACTTTTCCATAGTTCAGTCTTTTCTTGAATATCATATAGCTGGAATCATACAGTATATAGTCTTGCCAATTGCCCTCTTTTACTTAATACTATACACTTAAGATTCCTTCATGGTTTTCATGACTTAAATGCTCATTTTTTTAGTGCTGAATAGTATTACATTGTCTGAATACACCCCAGATTATAGTTCTATTCACCTACTGAAGGACATTTTGTCTGCTTCCAAGTTCTGGTAATTAATAATGAAGCTGCCATAAACATGTATGTGCAAACTTTTTAATGGACATATGTTTTCAACTAATTTGAGCAGTAAATGCCAAGTGTGACTAATGGACCTTGTGAAAAGAGAATATGTATTTTTTTAAAAAATTGCCAGACTGTTTCCAAAGAGACTATACTATTTGCATTTCTACCAGCATTGAATGAGAGTCCCTATTGTTTCATATCCTTACCAGCATTTGGTGGTGGCTGTATTTTGTTCTGGCCATTCTAATAGCATGTAGTTGTGCCTCCTGTTTGTTTTAACTTGTGTTTTCCTGATGATGTATGTGTGGATTATTCTTTCATAAGCCTATTTACCATGTGTATAACTTCTTTTTTGTTGTTGTTGTTAATCCTCACCCAAGAATATTTTTCCATTGATTTTTAGAGCGAGTGGAAGAGAGAAAGACAGAGATAAACATTGATGTGAGAAGAACAAATTGATTTATTGCCTCTTACAGGAGGAAGAGCCTATAACTAAGGTATTTTCCCTTGACCAGAATCAAATCCAGGACTGTTCGGTCTGCAGGCTGAGGCTCTAGCCAGACCAGCTAGAGCCCATGTGTATAACTTCTTTAGTGAAGTGTTCAGTAAAGTCCTTTGTCCATATCTAATTTGGTTCTAATCAGATTGTTCAATTTCTTATTTTTCAGTTGTAAAAGTTTATTGTAAATTTTATTAGATATGTCATTTGCAAATATTTTCTACAGTGAGTATCTTTTGCAAAGCAGAAGTTTTCAATTTTAAGGAAGTCTAGTTTATTAATTACTTGTCATGGATTATTTCTTTTGTTTTATCTAAAAGGTCATTGCTATACCCAAGGTCATCTAGATTTTTCCTACTTTATTGTCTAGGAGTTTTATAGTGTTTTGTTTTACATTTATATTTGAAATATTTTGAGTTATATTTATGAAAGATACAAGAACTGTATCCAGGTTTACTATTTGCATGAATGTCCAGTTATTTCAGTATGGTGTATTGAAAAGACTGTCTTTTCTAACTGTAATTGGTTTTTCTCCTTTGTTAAAGATCTGTTATCTATATTTTATGTGAATCTATGTAAATCATTTTTAACATCTGGTATTAACACTTCTTATCTTTTCTTGTAAATAGTACATTACTGTCACATTGCCTAAAAAATAGACATCTTTATTTTTCATATACCATTCCTTTTTAAATAACATAATATTTTTTACTGATATTATTGGGTAAACATTAGATTTGTTGGTTCAGGTATGCTGTTTTTATAGCTCGATCATATTATATAGCAACTTGTGACAGCTTGCATACTTATCAGATCATGAAGAAAGCTCAAATATTACTAATGTTCTATTCACTTATGCAATTTTCTTAATGACTGATAGGTTGGGCACTATTCTAAGTTCAATAATTCTTTAAAAACATTGAATATTCAGATAGATATGTAAGTACATATATACATTTATGTAAGTGTATATGTGTGTGTGTGTGTATATACACATATGTGTGTGTACATATAATCTCCAAGATAATTTCTATAATGAAAATATGTGCATAATACATCTTGGAGAAAAGATTAAGCCATTAACTATTTAGAGGAAAGAAGAGGACATAGTTGAACCAGCTCATTAAAAGACTATCTAGAGATGGTTGCTGCAAGAAAGGTAATATTCAGGAAATCACTAGTTCAACACTGATGTAATATAAAAATGTGAAGATCTATGACAATAAATGTGTCTGGACAGGTAAGTGGGAAAAATACTCTTAAAAGTCAGGAATGCTTCAAAAATAATATTTTTATCAAAGGGCAAATAATATAAATTGGTCGTGCTATGATTATATTTATTTTAAAAGATTATACTGAAAGCAATGTGCAAAATGTGAAAGATTAAAATTCTGAGGCAGAACACTGATAAAGAGGTGCTATATTTCTCCTCTCTTTCTCCCTTTTTTCTTTTTATTTAGTTATTTGTTCCTTTGTTAGTTTGGCTTTCCTGCCTCTATCTTACTTGTAATTATTGTTCCGGCCCCTCACAGCATGACCTCTCCTCTAATCATCTGATGGTACAGCCCCTGCACTCATCTTTGCTGGTCTCAGAATGGTCAGAGAGAGGCCAGGAAATCAGAAACTTGAACTTGGTAGTTCTTGTGGAAGATAGCACTAGTGTTTTTTGTATCATTTCTATGTTTGAAACACTACCTGTTTTCATTATAAAAATGGATATAATGGAACCAATACATTAATTACAGAACACAATTAATATTTCATAGAGAACTACTGGTTATTCTATGATATAGCAAACCATGTAGGCATATAAAAATTGTACTAGCAACTCAGTGTGTTACTTTGAATAGTCTTGAGCTCTATATAACAATGCTATATAAGGTATAACTTTTTAAAGAAATGCTGGGTTAACTATAAGAATAATCAGAAAATCTTATCAAATTGCAAGCACACATATTTGAATTTTTATAGTAGAATTTAGATATTATAGTTAAAAGTTGCTAGGAAAAAATCATCATTTTAATATGCTTTTAGATAGATAATTTTATTATCAGACTAAATATTTCTATCCACCAACCTGTTTTGCCTATTGATAACATGAGGGTTTTTTTAAAAGAAATATATGTGACATATAATAAATACATCTGTATTTATGTTTTGTCAAATTCAAATTTTATGTAATTTGCCTCATACTTGAAAGTAAAACTGCTCCAAATATATTTTGAGTACTTAAAAAAAGTTATTTCCTTTCTCTATTAATCTATTTTGTTTTCCATGGAATGTTTTTATTGAGACTTATACTTCTCAGTTCCAGGTTTTTTTCCACATTAGGAAATAAAGTTGCATCACATTTCATGTTCTTTTACTCAGATTTCTGTATTAGCAGGTTGCTAAAAATTAAGCTTGTTCAAACTGTGGATTTCTGCTGACACAAAATGGCACTGCTGCAGAAGCAGAGCTAAACTAAATAAAAATCTGCTTGCCTGTGCACTAACAACATTTCCTATAAGCTTATCCATAAAGATAATTTCAGAAGAAATTATAGAAGTAAAACTTTTATCACAATGAACTAATGACAAAATGTGCTCCTTTTGCAGATTATAAATACTCCCTAAGGTCAGAGCTGGGTTTAGCAAAATTTTGGGGGAAAATACAGATGTTTCTGTTTTATCTTCTCATCCTTAATGTCCTCTTTTCTTGCTATCTGGCCCCTTTTCTCCTTTGGATTTTATTTCTCTACCTGTACACCTTTGAACCTTATTGTCCAGTTCTTTCCCACAAAAAGGGAACCAACTGAGAAATCCTGACACCCTCCCTCCTTGTCACCGAGAATGATCCAAGCTCCAATTCCTCCGCTCTGGGAGCTGTGCCTTAGTGTTTTGTCTGATGGTCGGGAGTACCTAATGTGTTAGGGGAAGTTGGAGTGGACATACTGGAAGGTTTACTTCTAACTTGGGGTTTATAAAATCAAGGTTGAAGTGGCAGGTTTTAGAAGGTTTCAGGAAATCAGTAATATCACAAATGCCACACAAAATTTAATGGAATTTTGCTGTAGATAATAACACTTAATCTACAGATAATGTCTGGGTTTTCTGACTTAATCTACAGAAAATTGTTGGCATGTACTTCAATCACATTTTTATGACATTCATGGTAATAAGTTTTGTGTTGCTGTAAGAACTGATTTTTCATGATTGGTTCTCCATCCAAATAAATTTTAATATCAGGAGTAAATATTTTGATTCACATCTCACCTTCCTAACTGCAGTTTCTATTGTTGCAATTTGGCATAAATGTGTAAAACTAAGCAAACAAGCAAAATGTGTAACTGACCTGGCCAGTATTGTTCAGTGGTTGAGCATCAACCTAAGAACCAGGAGGTCATGGTTTGATTCCCAGTTAGGGCATATGTCCGAGTTGTAGGCTCAATACCCAATATGGGGCATGCAGGAGGCAGCCAATCAATGAATCTCTCGCATCATTGATGTTTCTATATCTCAGTCCCTCTTCTTTCCTCTCTGAAATCAATACAAATATATTTTTTTAATGTGAAACAGACTAAAGCTTTGGCTGCACCCCTGAACCTGCGTCTTATGGTCCTATCTCTGTCTAATATATCTTTATGCCCAATGCACATGCTTTAAGATGCTTTCACACACAGTGTCACTTGCCTTCCTCCTTTCAAATGCTACCTGAGTACAATTTTAGTCTGTTTCTTCTTCTTCACCATTGCTTGTTTCTCATACCTGCTTGTTTAAAAAACAACACAAAACCCTAATCTATATTATCTTAGGCAAATAAATAAGCTTCTAGGAGTATTGATCAGATTTTGAAGAGGCAGTGTTTAATTTATAATGTTGCTCCTGTCACTCCTTCAAGAACATTTTTAACAATAGGTGCAAAATCCCTCTCACACCTCTAAACCCATAGTCAGGCCTGAATGCTTGATTTGTTCATTGTCTCAATTAGGCAGAGAAATAAAGGGCAAAATTCAGTCCCATTCAAAGCACACAGTAACACATTGGTAACAATACTTCCTCCTTTCATTTTTTTTTTCCCCTTTGGCATATACACAATGGAATACTATGAAGCTATAAAAAAGAAAGAACTCTTACCATTTGCAACATCATGGATGGACCAGGAGATAATTACACTAAGTGAAATAAGCCAGTCTGAAAAAGATAAGTATCTTTTGATGACTTCATTTATAGAATATAATGAACAACATAAACTGATTAACAGAAATAGATCCAAAGACATAGAAGCATGGAATAGATTGTCAAACCTCAGAGGAAGGGAAGGGAAGGGCTAGAAGGGAGGGATAAGAGATCAGCCAAAGGACTTGTATACATGCATATAAGCATACCAATGACATAGCCAGTAGGGGAATGAGGGCTTGTGCTGGGGGGTGGGAGTGAGTGGGGACAGGTTAATGGGAGTAAAAGAAGACATATGTAATACTTTAAACACTAAAGAATTTTTTAAGTGTTTTGCACAAATTATGTTCCACTAAGAACTTGTGTGATAATAGGGAAAATTTCCACATGAACACATTTTATGACAATAGCTTTTGTATGTATTGAATTTCAACTTAAATTATAATCATACCATGTTTTAAATTTTTAAATTTTACCAAATTTAAAAATATTATTTTTATCCAAACAATATTTTTATGTCCACATCAAAAGATCCTGTCCAGTAGATCAAAACATATCAGTGTTTTTACTGGTAAAAATTTAATATGGCTTCTAGCAAGACTGAGGGTAGGTTCTACTAAAGAATAGTAAAAATGTATGAACAGTTTGAAAATCATTCGAAAATTATCTCTGCTTCTTATTGAACACTTGAAGTCAATACAGAATTGCATATGGAAATCAGGCCAGATTAAAGAAGGCAGAGGGAGTCTGGAGAGCATAATGAGAGAATTTACTAAGTGAGCCTAAGGCTTTGAATGTGTGTATGACATAATTATATTCCACACATGCTACCTCATCAGCTGATGTGCAGACGAGGGAGGATTTGGGTCATTCTGAGGATCTGGTGTCTCAGATGAATCGCTTTGGGAACATCTAGGGAAGTTAACATGTCCTTTGTCATTAACAAATGTGTGTCCCTCAAATGTGTCTGTCGGCATCTTTAAGTGAACCACTTAACTATCTCATTTTGATGCAGACCCACTGGCTCACCTCTAATACGCGTGGAGCATCACTGCTATTCATTTCTAAATAGGGTGCAGAGATTTGAATCTCGGTCAGGGTGAGAGCTGAACAACATGCCACATACCAGGCCCAACCTTCATCCGTAATACCATTTCAAGGCCAATGGGATCTCAAATCATTAAAGAAAAAATCCCCTTCACACAAATTGGTATGAGACTATGATTTACCGTGTTTTCTGGCTTATAAGACGACCCCCTAATTTTACAGTTAAAACAGGTTTAGGCCTATATTTGCTATATAAGACTACTCCCCACTTCCGAGGCAACACCAGTTCTTTTTTTAATAGACCGCCTCTCTGACTCTGGCCAATCTGAGCAGGCTTTTTACTAGAACACAGTGTCGTCTTATACGCCGGAAAATACGGTACATGATAGCAAACTGATGTGAACAAAAAGCCATTTTTTCTTTTCTTTTGAATATTTAAGCTTTTATATTTTTAAAAATTTATCTTTGTTGTCAAAAGTATTAGAGATGTCACTTCCCCCCATTGACTTCCTTCCCCACAACCTCACCACCTTTCCAGCCCTCCCCTGCACTATTATCTGTCCATGAGGTATACATAGATGCATATAAATTATTTGATTAATTCTCCCCTCCCCCTCTTCCTTCTAAAACACATTAGTCTGTTGCATGCTTCTATGTCTCTGGATCTATTTTGTTTTTAAATTCAGTTTGTTCATTAGGTTCCACATATGAGTGAGATCATGTGATACTTGCCTTTCTCTGACTGGCTTATTATAAATACTTATTTTGGTTTCTTACCAACACTTCTGTAGTGGGAGAAAAGATTAAAGAAGAAAAAGTATTTAAGATTAAAATAAACTTTGAAAATCAATGTGGCTGACACCAGGGAGTTGCAAAAAGACTTAAATATATTTACTATGCCAGTAAATTTGAAATTATTTTAATTGTTGCCTCTGAGAGAAATTTTAGCTGTTACAGGTGAAAATGTTAAAACACTAGAGACTAAATAAAACCAATTAAAATATATCATTATAAGAAGGTGTTTTCAAAATGTTTACTTACATAAAAATATATTTAAATAACTAAACAGTTAATTTGTAAGCTATCTATATTAATAAAAGAGTAATATGCTAAATAGGGTGGACATCTTCCGGACAAAGAAAGCCATAACAGCTGTGAAGCCCGGGCTCAGGCAGCCATGGGTTCAAAGCAGTCATGGACTCAGGCAGCCAGGAGCACCGGTGGCTGCCAGGCCCTGGGCTTAGACCTCACAGCCATGGTGGCCGGCAGTGGCAGCAGCAGTGGGATGATGGGGGTAGTGCCTTCCCCTGATCAGCCTGGTCACCTTCTGCAGAGGGAGGCCAGAGGTAGCAGCAGTAATGAGGTAATGGAGGTGGCAGGTAAGCCATCAGTAGGACATCCCCTAAGGCAGGCGTCTTCAAACTACGGCCCGTGGGCCACATGCGGCCCGCAGAGGAGTCTGATCCGGCCCGCCAGGTTTTTTGGGCAGTGAGCGCAGCCGAGGTGTTACAGTAGGAATTAGTAGTTCATATAGTCCGGCCCTCCAGCTCTCTGAGGGACCGTGATCTGGCCCCTACTTTAAAAAGTTTGAGGACGCCTGCCCTAAGGGCTCCCAGACTGTGAGAAGGGGCAGGCCAGGCTGAGGGACCCCGTCTGCAATGCGTGAATTTTTGTGCACAGGGCCTCTAGTTTTTGCAATAATAAGTTTGTGAAACACATAAAACTAGACTGTGAGGAACAGCTTTTTCTCCATCTTTAGGATGGAAGTATTTATATATATATTTTACAGAGATGAGGGACAGAGAGTTAGAAACATCGATGAAAGAGAATCATTGATCAGCTGCCTCTTGCACACCCCGTACTGGGGATGTGCCCGCAGCCCAGGTACATGCCCTTGAACAGAATCAAACCCGAGACCTTTCAGAAGGTCCGCAGAAGGCTGCTCTATCCACTGAGCCAAACCGGTTTCGGCAAGGATGGAAGTATTTTTAACTCAGTGTAATTAATTACTAGAAATCAACAAACTGGTTAAGAGTAAAATCTTCTTTTACTACCATACTTTTACTGGATAGTACATAAGAAATTTCCCATTTGAATTATTTTGTTTATTTGCATTTCATTAAGATAAATTAAAAATCGGTTAGCCAGAAATGGGTAAGACTCCTCAGGGAAGGAACAACCTAAGACAGGCATAGTTGCAGAGGGGTCATCAGGAGAAAACTTGGGGGGTAGACAGAGGTGGGGCACAGACCCCCACCGCCCCCACCTCTGCAGGGGCCTGAACCTTCACCCTTTCTGAGGGAAGTGTCCTGCTCCCATGGCTTCTTTGCTTCTCATTCAGAGCTCAAATCAGAACCCAGGTAACAGAGACTTGGCCGACGTCAGCTGTCCTCTCACTGAAATAAGATTCTTTAACCCATGGCGAGGGGAAGCAGGATTTTTTTTTTTTTTTTTAATATCAAAATCCAGCCTAGTACCAAGAATGCTCAGGGCCTACTCAAGAAGCCAAATAATTATTTCCACTAATATTTACAGGGGAAAATAAGATTGTTGTTAGAGTGTTGAGTTTGACAGTAGAATTGTAGTCAAGTTTTCAGAGTAATTTAAATTGGCTAATTGAAATAAGCAATTATTCTAGGGAAAAAAATGATTATAATGTACAAAAATCTGTTCCTAAAGTATTAAAAAAAATTTTTTTATTGGTAGTTCATCTCATGATAAGATTACGTAACATGTAATAAACCTAATGCAGTAATATTTTAGAGCAAAAAATTAAAATGTAAAAGCTATCAAGACTGCATTATAAAATTTCCAAAACCTCCTAATATTTAAATAAAAAAGGGGGTGGTAAGAAAAGAATATCCTATAAGGAAAAATATCCTGTAAGTAAATTACATCTAGAAAATTTGTACTTTAGAAAATTAACTCATTTGTAATGCAAGACACCCATGAAAAACACAGATGATGTCAAAACAAGCCAGAGGAAAATCATTTGAGCAAAAATGAAAAAGGATCCCAAGTCAAATTTATAGAAAATATCCCTTTATTAACTTTTGGTTGAGAATATGTTTATATATTTTCAGAAAACAACTCCAGGACCATGTGAATTCCAGCAACTGAGAGGAATTGACAGGACTGCCCCAGCCATGAAGACAGAAGATAAACAGTCCAGAGATGGAAGATGCTGATGACACCTTGCCATGCTAGCAGTCAGAAGCTGTGCATCACTGAAGGATGCCCAGGACCACACAGAGACAGTTGGACCTGCATCACCACTATTTGTCCATTATCCAGAACTGAAATAGCATTGCTGACATTTACACATAAGGGACTGTTTGACATTGAAAGTAGGACTCAAAAGACCTGTTGGCCCAGAAAGAAACTAACTACAGACTGATTCATTTGCCTCTCAGCCTAACCATTATGGCTGGTCTCATTTTAGGTTCTTATAAGTGAATTTCTTGTATCACATGATCTCACACATCTAAGAAAAATAATGAACATAAACTGATGAATAAAAACAGACCCAGAGACAGGGAAGCATCAATTAGACTCTCAAACCTCAGAGGTAAAGTAGAGGAAGGTGGGGGAAAGGAGGAGTGATCAACTAAAGAAGTTGTATGCATGCACATAAACTGAACCAGTGGTCACAGACAACAGGGTGTGAGGGCATTCCTGGGGAGTGGTTTGGGGTGGGAATGGGGAGATGAGGACAATTATGTCATATCATAATCAATATATCTGAAGAATATATATATATATATATATATATATATATATATTCTTCATTTAAAGATCTCTAAGTGGCAATACATGTGTATAAAATCATTTAAAGAATATATATATAATATATATATATTCTTCATTTAAAGATCTCTAAGTGGCAATACATGTGTATAAAATCAAATAAATGTAATAGATCATTCACTATCATCAACACACATTACAAAGTTGCTAAAAAACCATAAATTAATAGTGTATTGGAAGGTTATGTATATATTATATTTGTCTACAATTTAATCTTATACAATATATTGTGGTGAGAAAATCATAAATAAGTAGATGCTGCTTCGTTGCTAGAAAATGGAATGAGCTTCATTTGGCATATAATTTAATTCAATTACCTTTTTTAATATAACTTATTTTTAACTCAATTACTTCACAGTCTAAACAAATTATCATAGTTAAGGGATATTGTAGAGTAAACATGAACTAGAGATTATATAATATTTTTTAATAGAAAATCTGTATTTCTTTAGATAGCACAGCAAATCATCATGGGCTTAAAATCCTAACATAGATATGTATGCATTACTTGTCAAAAACTATTTAATATTAGTCTTTCTAAAAATTCCAGTCCTAATGACTGGAAATTCCAAATTCAGTATTAGTTTCTGTTAAAATTAATATTTAAGATTGTGCCCATCTATTATGTGCTTATAATAAAACATTGAAGTATTTTACTGTTTTTATCATATATTATGTATTCTATAGATATTTAATAGTTTAAAATAATTAAATTATATTTATATAACTCTTTTTAATTTAAACTTTACTTAGATTAGATGATACAAATGTAATTTTATTTTTTAATTTGATATCTACCTGTGATATTTGTGATCACTCATGGAAAATTGAATTTTATAAATATATTAGAGGTTTGGTGCACCAAATTTGTGCACAGCGACAGGGTGTGTCCCTCAGCCCAGCCTGAACCCTCTTCAATCTGGGATACCTGATGGGATCAGGCCTAAATGGGCAGTCAGACATCCCTCTCGCAATCCAGGACTGCTGGCTACAAACTGCTCACCTGCCTGCCTTCCTGATTGTCCCTAACCGCTTCTGCCTGACAGCCTGATTACCCCTAACCACTCCAATGCCAGCCTGATTGATGTCTAACTGCTTCCCTGCCAGCCTGTTTCCCCCCAGCTTCCCTCCTATGCTGGCCTGGTCACCCCTAACTGCCCTCCCCTGAAGGCCTGATCGCCTCCAACTGCCCTCCCTTGTAGGCCTGCTCCCTCTCAACTGCCCTCACTTGCAGGTCTGGTCCCTTCCAACTGCCCTCCCCTGCTGGCCATCTTGTGGTGGCTATTTTGTATCCACATAGGGGCAGGATCTTTGACCACATGGAGGCAGCTATCTTGATCTTGTGTGTTGAAGTGATGGTTAATCTCCATATTACTCTTTTATTAGATAGGATAGAGGCCTGGTATATGGGTGGGGGTTGGCTTTTTTGCCTTGAAGGATGTCCTGAATCAGGGTGGGGGTTCCTTTGAGATTTGGGGTGGCCTAAGTGAGGGGCCTCTCATGGTTTGCAGACCACCCATGCACCCTGGTGACCTAAGTGGAGGCTCTGGTATCTGAAATTTATTTACCTTCTACAATTGAAACTTTGTAGCCTGGAGTAGAGTCAAGCCTTCTGCTTACTCCATGGCTGGCAGCCATCTTCTGTTTGGATTTGTTTACCTTCTATAATTGAAAACTTGTAGCCTTGAGTGTAGGCTTAGGTCCGCAAGGCCAGGTGGAAAGCTTGTCTTCCTCCATTGCCCAGGAAACCCAAGCCTCCCTCCTGCTCTCTGTGGCTGTAGCTATCTTGGTTGGGTTTATTTACATGCTTGCTCTGATTGGCTAGGGGGTGTGGCTGGTGGGCATGTCTGGTGGGTGTAGCAGAGTGATGATTAATTTTCATATTACTCTTTTATTAGGTAGGGTGCTTTTAAATAAGAACTATTTTTTAACATTAATAATTTAAGTATCTGGTTTTGATGAGTGATGACATTTGTTAGAAATTAGGCAGATTGCAAACTTCCTAACAATATACAGTATATTTCATTGTTGTTTATATTTAGCTATATAAATATAAATAATCATAATATCCTTCAATAAAGTTATGCACATTGAGGTAATATTAATTTAAAACAAAATTACAACATAATTACAAAAATATTGAGATGGCATAAACCTGTTATCATTTTTCTTGTACACTAGGCTTCCTTGACATTTTTGAGTGTGTTTGGAAATATATAAATTAAAGTTATTTTGGTTCCCAAAAGCTAAAGAGCATCTTCTGGACCAATTGCATTTTGATTTATCTCAATGGAAGAGATGGCTCACCACTTGAGCCTACAGAGATCTTCTAAGTATATAGCATCCTAGATACCCAGTGCATGAAATTAGTGAATGGAGGGGTTGTAGTCCCACAGCTCAGCCTGCACCTTCTCCAATCTGGGACCCTGCCTTCCTGATTTTCCATAATCACTTCTGCCTGCCAGCCTAATCACCTCCTAACCACTCCCCTGACAGCCTGATTGATGCCTAACTGCTGCCCTGACAGCCCGATTGCCCATAACTGCCCATCCCTGCAGACCAGGTTACCCCTGACTGTGCTCTCCTGCAGTCCTGGTACCCCTCAACTGCCTTCCATGAAGGCCAGATCTCCCCCAACTACCCTCCCCTGAAAGCCTGGTCATCCCAGCTGCCTTCCCCTGAAGGTCTGATCACTTATAACTGCCCCACTCAGCTGGCGTGATTGCCCACAACTGCCCCCCTTGCAGGCCTCATCCCCCATTACAGACTCACCTCTACAGGCCTGGTCCACTCTAACTGTCCTCCCTGCTAGCCCAGTCACTCCTAAATGCCCTGCCTTGCCAGCCTGGTCACCTCTAACTGCCCTCTCCTACCAGCCTGGTTGCCCCCAACTGCCTTCCCCTGCAGGCCTGATTGCCCCCAACTGCCCTCCCCTGCCAACTTGATCACCCCAACTGCCCTCCCTTGCAGGGCTGGTCCTTCCAACTGTCCTCCCCTGCAGGTCTGATCACCCATAACTGCCCTCCTCTGCTGGCCTGATTGCTCACAACCACCCCCGCCCCTTGCTGGGCATCTTGTGGTGGCCATTGTATGTCCACATGGGGTTGGCCATCTTTGACCACATGGGACAGCCATCTTGTGTGTTGGAGTGATGGCCAATTTTCATATTACCAGTTTATTATATAGGATGGTTTGATTAAGTAACACATAGAAGATTTAAACCTACCCCTTCCACACAGTTACTTGTAAGAACATGAAAGTTTTTTCTACCAGTAATACATGCTTAAAATGTGAAACAATGCTCAGAAAACATTGGAGACATATTATTCTCAACATATTTTTTTTACAAAGCCTTAATACATTTTGATATTTTTTGAGAAATATTTACTTCCTGCCATTGCATTTAGTTCCCCAATACATTCTGCCCAGTTCTCTAGCAGACTTAAGAAGAATGCCCACACATTTTGTTTAAAAGGTGTTAACTTAGTATGAAGATGATATGAAGTATTGGTTGTAGTTTGAATAATGGATAGTATATGAATATATGCATAACCCATGGACAGAAATAGTGCAGGGAAGGCCTGTGGAGGGATTCTGAAGTGAGATGGAAAGAGGGACATGTGTAATGCTCTCAGCAATAAGCATGAATTTAAAAAATAAAATAAATGAATGGATAGACTGCAATATTGAAAATAACATTAATAACAATTTAAAACTAAATGCAAAGAAAACCTAATTAATGGTATGCTCAGTTTCATAAATCCAGGTGTTACTAATGATTCTGGACAGTTTTGAAAATATTGTGGAGGAGAAATTACCAGGAATAGGCGGTGTAGGAAAATAATGGGATGGCAAACATTAAAATAAGGTTTTCTCCTAGAAGTAGCATTTTAATATTTGCCATAACATGTATTTTGTCCCAGTTCCCCTCTCAGAGGGTGGATGGAGGATAGACAATCTCTCTGGAGGGAAAGACAAAATGATTTTGGTGTGGGTATTTGCAAGAAGAGAGCACTTACATTGTGCCTTAGATAATTGACTTTTTAACTATCAGACTTGATAACTGACTGGTTTAGGAAGTATTTCAGATAGAATTGGTAAATATATATTAGTCTAATAATACCTACTTGCTCATGTTCTGATTCTAAAAAAATATGAGTGTATAAGACATATCCCTGCTAATGGCCTCAGATATACAAAAAAATTCTGTTGGAAAGAACAACAGTAAATATAGGGGGAGATAGGAATTAAACAAATTAGATGAAGATGGGGGCAAAGCAGATAACTTGTGTAGGTATGTGTAAAATTAAGTTCACAAAAGCCACACATTCTGTTGTTGAAGACCGATAATAGAATGAGGACAGCACCCTTGCCACTATTTACTAGGGCTCTTCATATTCCAACCTATTAAAAGCTTGCATCACCAATTCATATGGGGCACATTTAATTTTACTCTTCCCTTTTCCATTCCCTAATGCCAGAAGCATAAGACACCAAGGGACAACAGGAAGAGTATGACAAAAACATATTACAAAATTTGACCTCACTAAGACACTGAGGTGATGCTATTTCTCAGTGAATGAGGATGGCACTTGAGTAAAATAAAATTGAAATATTGAAATACATGGATTTAGTCTTACCAATAAGTATTTGCTGAAATAATAATTTGCTATTCAGGGAACTCATTGCTCATAAAGAAAGTTGTTTTACTATAACATATATGTTATATTTAAACTAAATAACCCCCATGTGTCAAAGTATCATTATTAAAAAGTTTTTTTAAGCCTTTTATACAAATACAGACAGGGCATTGCTCAGTTTTATTTAAATCATTAAAGAGATAATTTGCAGGTTATGAAGCTCTTTAGACTATAATTATATTTTATAGTCATTAAAAAAATTTGCTAAGTTGGAAAACAAATTGATCAATATTGCATGGCGCAATGTAACCCTTGTAGTAATCTTAGCTAATCAACAGTAATCATTTACATCTCTCCTATTTTTAAAAAAAATGTTACATCTTAGTCTGAAACTTCAAGAGATGAAACTCTAACAACAAAGGTCACTACAAAATAGTAAAGGAATCTATCCAACAAGAGGATATAACCCTGGTAAACATATATGCACCCAAAACAGGAGCACCTAAGTATATAAAAAGTACTTCTAGTGGACTTTAATGGAGAGATCAACAACAATACAGCCATAGTAGGGAACTTTAACTCCATGCTAACTTCCCTAGATAGATCTTCCAACCAAAAACTTAACAAGGAAACACTGACTCTAAAGAACATACTTAATCAGATGGATTTAATTGACATTTATAGAGCATTTCTCCCAAACGCAACAGAATATATATTCTCAAATGCACTTAGATCATTTACAAAGGTAGACCACATGTTAAGACACAAAACAAGTTCAAGAAGATTGAAATCATATCAAGCATCTTCTCAGATCACAATGGAATGAAATTAGAAAATCAACTACAATAAAAACACCCAAAAACATTCAAACACATGGAGGCTAAATAGCATGTTATTAAATAATGAATGGGTTACTAATGAGATCAAGAAATAAGTGAAAAACTTCTTGGAAACAACTGAAAATGAACACACAGCAACCCAAAAACTCTGGGACATAGCAAAAGCAGTCTTAAGAGGGAACTTCATAGAACTACAGACATACCTCAAAAAACAAAACAAAAATCAACAATAAACTATTTAACCCTTCAACTTAAGAAAACTAAAAAGAGAACAACTGAGAGTAAGTAGAAGGAAGTAAATAATAAAGATTAGAGCAGAAATAAATAACATACAAACTAAAAAATATATATATATAAAAATCAATGATACCAGAACTGGGTTTTGAAAAGATAAACAAAATTGCCGGGACCAGTTTGGCTCAATGAATAGAGTGTTGGCTTGGGGACTGAAGGGTCCCAGGTTCGATTCTGGTCAAGGGCATGTACCTTGGTTGCGGGCATATCCCTGGTAGGGGGTGTGCAAGAGGCAGCTGATCTATGACTCTCTCTCATCGATGTTTCTAACTATCTCTCTCCCTTCCTCTCTGTACAAAATCAATAAAATATATATTTTTTTAAAAAGATAAACAAAATTGATAAGCCCTTAATCAGACTCATCAAGAAACAAACAGAGAAGATCCAAATAAATAAAATGAGAAACAAAAATGGAGAAGTAACCATTGACACTATAGAAATACAAAAGATTGTAAGAAAATAAATAAGTCAGGCAATGAAAAAAAAATATGATCTCACTCATTTATGGAAAATAAAGAACATTATAACCTGGTGAACAAAAAGATACCAAAAACATATTGGAAGAAATAGTGACAGAAAACTTCCCCCACCTGGTGAAAGAAATAGACTTATAAGTCCAGGAAGTGCACAGAACTCCAAACAAAAGGAATCCAAAGTGGACTACACCAAAACACATCATAATTAAAATTCCAAGAGCAAAAGACAAAGAGAGAATATTAAAAGCAGCAAGAGAAAAGTAGGTAGTTACCTATAAAGGAGCACCCATATCATTGTTAGCTGATTTCTCAACAGAAACCATGCAGGCCAGACAAGAATGGCAAGAAATATTCAAGGTGATGAATAGCAAGAACCTACAGCCAAAAATACTCTACCCAGCAAAGCTATCACTCAGAATTGAAGGCCAGATAAAGTGCTTCACAAATAAAAAAAAAAGCTAAAGGATTCCATCACTGCCAAACCAGAATTATATGAATTGCTGAAGGGAGTTCTTTAGGAAGAGGAAGAAAATAAAGATAAAAATTAAGAACAACAAATATGTAACTATCAACAAGAATCTAAAAACCAATGGGATTAAAAAATCTGATGAGCAATATTAACTGGTGAATATAATAGAATCAGAGGTATGGAAGGGGAGTGAACTGATGATTCTCAGGAAAAACAGGAGTGGAGGGTGCGGGAAGAGACTGAACATAAACTGTGCACCTATGGATGAGGACAATGGGGGGTGGAGAAAGGGTAGAAGGTGGGATGGGAACTGGTGGAGGGGAGCAATATAGGTTAAAAAAAATGAGGAACACATGTAATAATATGAACAATAAAGATTTATTTAAAAAAAAAGATAGATACAGAGGCAATGACGCATTGAACAGACTGTCAAATTACAGTGGGAAGGTTGGGGAGTCTTGAGGAGGGAGAGAAAGAGATCAATTGAAGGACTTTTATGCATGCATATAAGTACAACTAATGGATACAAGACACTGGGGGATGAGGGGTGCATGGGGGTGGGGGAGGTGAGGGCATGTGCCAAGGAGTAAGACAGGCTGGGGAAAGGTCAACTGGGGGGAAAAAGAAGGTATATGCCCAACTATTTGTAATACTTTAAACAATAAAATATTTTTTAAAGTGAAACATAAAAAGGAAAAGAAAAGAAAATACTATGAACAACAAGCTTGACAATGTGGATGAAATGGACAATTTTTTAGAAAAATGAAATATCCCAAAACTGAATTAGGAGGAATCAGAAAACCTGAATAGGCCAATAACAACTAATGAAATAGAAGCAGTAATAGGAATAATAATTAATAAAAAAAAAAAGGAAAAAAAATTCTCCCAAAAAACAAAAGACCAGGTCCGGATTGCTTCATAGGAGAGTGTTATCAAACATTCGAAGAACTAACACCTATACTGTTCAAACTATTTCAGAAAACACAGAGGAAAGAATACTTGCAAACTGGTTTTTATGAGGTCAACATTATCCTATTTCCAAAACCAGATAATGCCACTATAAAGAAAGAGAATTGTAGGCCAATATCCTGGATGAACATAGATGCTAAAATCCTCAGAAAATATTAGAAAATCGCATCCAGCCATTTATTTAGATTATACACCATGATCAAATGGGAATTATTGCAGGGATGCAATGTTGGTTCAATATTCCAAATCAATGAAAGTGACACATCATATTGAATATTGAAATATAAAAATCAATATACATATTGAAGGATAAAAATCACATGATCATTTCAATACACTCAGAAAAAGCATTCCACAAAATCCAACAGCCATTTTTGATAAAAACTCTCAGAAAAGTGGGAATAGAGGGAGCATATCTCAACATTATAAAGGCTATATATGACAAACCTACAGACAACATCATACTCAATATATAAAAACTAAAAACATTTCCCCTAAGAACAGGAACAAGGCAGGTATGTCCACTTTCACCACCTTATTTAACATAGTACTAGAAGTCTTAGCCACAACAGATACAAAGAAGAAATAAAAGGAATCCAAATTGGAAAGGAGGAAGAAAAATTGTCATTATTCACAGATGACATGATATTGTGCATAGAAAAACCATAGCCTCCACCAAGAGACTACTAGATTTAATAAATGAATTTGGCTAAGTAGAAAGACACAAAATCAACACGCAAAAATAGATGGTCTTTTTATACACCAAAAATAAATTCTCAGAAAGAGAAACTAAACAAATAATTTTATTTACCATTGCAACAACAACAAAAATAAGAAACTTAACCAAGGATGCAAAAGATTTGAATTAGAAAACTACAGGACATTGAAAAAAAAAAAGAGATAGATAAAGATATAAACAAGTAGAGAAATATACTGTGGCCATGAATTGGTAGAATCAACATCATTAAAATGTCCACACTACCCAAGGCAATCTACAGATTCAATGCAATCCCTATTAAAGTACCAACAGCATATTTCACAGAGCTAGAACAAATACTCCAAAAAATGTATATGGAATCAGAAAAGACCCAGATAGCAGCAGCAATTTTGAGAAAGAAAAACAAATTTGAAGGAATCACAATACCAGATTTCAAGTTATTATATACTACAAAGCCACTGTAATCAAAACAGCCTGTAACTGGCACAAGAATAGACCAGACATATAGGTCACTAGAACAGAACAGAAAAACCAGAAATCAACCCAAGCTATTACTCTCAATATTTGACAAAGGAGGTAAGAGCATACAATGGAATCAAGACACTCTATTCAAAAAATGGTGTTGGAAAAATTGGACAGATATATGCAAAAAAAATGAAACTGGCCCACCAACTTACACCATACACAAGAATAAACTCAAAATGGATAAAAGACTTAAATATAAAGCCTGAAACCATAAAAAAAGAGAAAAATCCCAGATAAAAAAAATGCAGCAAAATCTCAGACACCTCTTATACCAATGTGTTTATATATACATCTCAGAAGGCAAAGAAAACTAAGGACAAAATAAACAAATGGGACTACATCAAAATAAAAAGTTTCTTCACAGAAAATGAAATCATCAGCAAAAAGAGAGCTCACTGTAGGGGAGAACTTATTTGGTAATGAAACATCTGATAAAGGGTTAATATGCAAAATATATAAGGAACTCTTAAGTAACAAAAAGGGAAGACAAACTATCCAATGAAAAATGGGCAAAGTATCTTAATAGACTCTTCTCCAAAGAGGACATACAGATGGCCAAGAAACATGAAAAAATGCTCAAAGTCACTAAGCATTCCAGAGATACAAACCAAAACAACAATGAGGTACCATCTCACACCTCTCAGAATACCTGCTCAACAAATCAACAAATGACAAGTGCTGACGATGATGTGGAGAAAAGGAAACCCTAGTACACTGCTAGTGAGAATGTGGATTAGTGTAGCCATTATGGAGTTTCCTAAAACAAATTAGATATGGATCTGTCATTTGACCCAGTGATCCCAGTGATCCCACTTCTAGGAATATATGCTAAGAAATCCGAAGCACCAATCAGAAAGAATGTATGTACCCTGTGTTCATAGCAGCACAATTTACAATAGCAAAGATCTGGAAAGAGCCCAGTGCCCATCAGATGAGTGGATAAAAAAGCTGTTGTATATTCATACTGTGAAATACTATGCAGCAGCAAGCAAGAAGAATTTATTACCCTTTGAGACAGCATGGAGGGACTTGGAGAATATCTTTCTAAGTAAAAATAAGTCAATGAGAGAAGGATGCATATCACATGATTGCACACACATGTGGGATCTAAGTAACAACATAAACTGATGAACAGAGTGAATCCAGAGTCTAGAAGCATGGAACAGAGTGTGGAATCTCAGCACGAGGATGGTGAGTGGGTGGGAGATAATCAACCAAAGATCTTGTATGCATATATGCATAATGCATGGAAATAGACAATAGGGTGATGAAAGGTTTGGGCAGTAGGGAAGGGAAAAGGGGACTTGTATAATACCTTCAACAGTAAATAATTACGTTTTTCCAAAAAAGTTAAAAATTAAAGGCATATAACAAAATAACAACTAAAAAAGATAAAGTAGGAGAGAGATCAGACTCTAATCACAATCAATAATAAATTAAGTGATACTTGATCTGTAAGATTAGGAGCCATCAGTATGTGCATGTTTGTGTGTGTGTGTATGTGTACTGTGTGTAAGGCTATGTGATAAATATTTTAGGTTTTATGCTACATATGGTCTCTGATATAACTATACAACTCTATCATTGTATTGTAAAAGTGACATAAAAAATACAAAAACACAGAAGCATAACTATGTTTCAATAAAATTTTATCACAAACACTAATATTTGAATTCATAATAATTTATAGGTGTCAAAGCATACTCTTTTGATTTTTTTCAATGCTGAAAAATATATAACACAATCTTAGACTTTGGATACTATAACAACATGTGGTTGGTCTGCATTGGCCCCAAGCTATAATTTGCTGGCCCCTGTATTAGACAGCATATGGCATTCAACAGACATGTTGTCATCCTTTTGCAAATCTTAGTTTTCTTAATATATGACTATACATCATTAAGATAGTTTTTTCAACCATACCTGGTCTACCTAAAGGAGAAATTTTATTTTAAAACTGGAGGCCTGGTGCATAAAATTTGAGCATGGGAAGGGTACCTAGGTTTGGCCTGTAATCAGGACTGATTCAGCTACTGGCCAGGGACTTCCTTCATTCTGCACTGCCCCCTGGTGGTCAGTGCACATCATAGTGAGGGTTCAAACTCCTGGTCTCCCACTTGAACTCCCAAGGGGACACTTTGCATATTAGCCTTTTATATATAGTAGGTTGTTTAAAGATATTAGACTTTAGCCAGAAAAACAAAGGACCATAATGCACATTAAGAAATGTTTTTCTAAAAAAAAAAAAAAAAAAAAAAAAAAAAAAGAAAGAAAGAAAGAAATGTTTTTCTAGCCCTAGCTAATTTGGCTCAGTGGATAGAGTGTAGGCCTGTGGACTGAAGGATCCCAGGTTCAATTCTGGTCAAGGGAACATGCAGGCTTGATCACTAGTGGGCAGCATGCAGGAGGCAGCCAATCAATAATTCACTCTCATCATTGATGTTTCTATCTCTCTCTCCCTCTCTGAAATCAAAAGAAAGAAAAAAAGAAAAAAAGAAAGAAAGAAAGAAAGAAAGAAAGAAAGAAAGAAAAGAAAGAAAATGTTTTCCTAGCTTTACTTTTATGTAGTCCTAGACAGGTGTGTCACTTCCATTTATTTTTATTTTTTGCCTCTAGAAGACCAAATATACTTGAGCTAAAGGATTCCCAAGATTATTCTTAAGTATATTATTATTTGCTACACATAAATCTAAAACAAATAAAAATTACTTTGAATAATATTTTCTCTAAATTGATTTTTCATACTTGAGGAGAAATTTATATCAAGTGAGAATTGTATTATCAAACTCAAACCCATGTCAATGTCATCTACATTTTATTGTTTAGTGAAGGGATTTGCATTTATAGTGACTTAATATGTTTAACTCCACACACATTCAAATCAACAAGTATATGAGCCCTAGAAGCATTTAGAATACTAAGCAATATTGAGGGAACAAAGTACAATAAAAATGAGGTTGTATGAAATATTGCCAATTGCCATTTTATTACAGTATTCTGAACGTTGAATCTATAGTAAGAAAGAAAAGGACATCCAGCTTAATTAACTATCCAAAAATATATTCTAGCTCTATAAAAGTTTCATAAGCAAAATTATTTCAAAGGTGACAGGTTAGATAATTAGAAATTGTTATATAATTATAAACAAACATATTTTCTTTCAAACATGTTTGAGGCATGAAAATGGTACTCATGTCACACAACCATGTAAAACTATTTAGAATCATACATACTTCAAAGAAGAAAAGAAACTTAAAGTTGAAGATAAATTTATGTCTTAATTGCAGAAATGAGAAAAATTAAATATTCAATTGCATCAATGTAAACCAGGTTGGTGGCAATAACATAGAAACATTAAGTGCTGTAATAGTTAAAAAAGAGAGTATTTCTGTATTCACCACATACTTCATAGAGAGAGATAACAAGCCCAACTGAATGTTACAATTTAACTATCATGTAAAGGTTCTGCAGCTGAGGGCTTAGGGACAGAAAGAGAGAGACCAAGTTCACACATGAAATTTGTTAAGCAAAAATATTTTCTCTCCCAATTACCTTTCTCATATCTCCTCCTCTACTGAAATAAGCAACTATTTAGTTAAGTAAAAGTGACCCATAGGTCCCAAAAATGCAATGGCCTTCCTCTTTGTAGAAATATGAAACAAATGTAAAACTTTTCTTTTTAAAATTTTTAATTTTAATTACAGTTTAGTTGGCATATAATATTATATTAATGTCAGGTGAAGTGAAGTGATTCAATATTTATAGACCTTACAATGTGATCATGAATTTGTTGCATATATCAGAGAAATCTAAGAAAAATCATAAACAGATTAAGAAAATGTTTAACAAACATTTACATAACAAGATTTGCAACCTGTAAGAATAATGGAAATTTTGCTGTTTATAGTATCTCTGCTAATTGCATTTTCACATCTATGGTAATAAAAGCCTAAGTGGCATCTCACCCTAGTGTCATCACAAAATGTCTCCCCTCACTTCATCACAAGATGGCCACCACAAGATGGTCACCAGGAAAAGGCAGTTAGGGGCAACCAGGGTGGCAGGGGAGGGCAGTTGGGGCCAACAGTCTGGTAGGGAAGCAGTTAGGCATAAATCAGACTGGCAGGAGAGCAGTTAAGGGGTGATCAGGCTGGCAGGCAGAAGCAGTTAAGGGCAATCAGGCAGGCAGTCAGGTGAGTGGTTAGGAGCCAGCAATCCTAGATTGTGAGAGATTTCTGATTGAGAATTAGGCCCATAGGGATTGGGCTTAAATCAAAAGTTGGACATCTAGGGGTCCAAGATTGGAGAGGATGCAGGCTGAACTGAGCTACACTCCCACACCAGTGCAAGAATTTTGTGCACCGGGCCTCTAGTTTAAATAATTGCAAGACACACATTCACTATGTGCCTGCCATTTTTTCCAAAACTATTCTAGATAGCAACTTAATTTCTGTTTTGTTCTTTTTCTAGCAAAGGAAGAGAGAAAAAGAGAAAGAGAGAGGTACTATTTCTAAATTGGGAGCATGCAGACAAATATTAGTAAACTAACATTATAAGATAGTTCAAGAGATAGAAAGAAGATAAAATCATAAAAAATGTCTTTTGTTATATTAAAAAGTAAGCATTTTTTTACTTACAATTATTATATTGAGAATAATTTATATTAAAACCCCTGAGGTATTGGTGAGGCCATGTAATGTAAATTAACTTGCATTTTAATAATAAAACAATGTTAAAGAGGGACAAATTTAAATAAAATAATATTAACATTAATATTTATAATTATAAATTTTTCAGTTTAAAGGTTTTTGTTTTTTTATACTTTTATGATTGCTGAAGTATATAGCTTAAAATTAAAAGGGCTGAAAGTTACTATATTTTCTATTAATAAAGTAAAATTTTAAGCATTGTAATAAACTAAATGTTAATATCAGATTATTACAAAATATCAAAATAATGTTTAAAATATATTTTCAATGTTTTTTCCTTATATTTTTATAGCAGTTCCTTTCATGGTAATATATCTGTAATAGTTCACCTTTTACATAGTTTTTATTCTTTTTTAAAATATATTTTTATTTATTTCAGAAAGGAAGGGAGAGGGAAAGAAATATAGAAACATCATTTCTGAGGGAGCATCGGTAACCGACTGCCTAATGCATGTCCCACTCTGGGAATCAAGGATCAAACCCTGGCATATGTCCTGTCCAGGAATTGAGCTGTGATCTCCTGGTTCATAGGTCAATGCTCAACCACAGAGACACACCAGCTGGACTGCCATAGGTTTTATACATGTTATACAGACCATCTGGTCATCAGTGTCAATAAGAATTGCTTTTGTTTTCTCCTTATGGATATATATGTGTTTTGTTTTGTTTTAAACTGTCTGTGTAATTCGAATTCAATTATATCTTAATTAGAGGTATATTCTATTGCACAAAATTTGTGCACTCAGGGGGTCCCTCAGCCTGGCATGCACTGTCTCATAATCCAGGAACCCTCGCAACTGGGGAAAGTGGGCCTCAACTGTCAGTTGGACATCCTTAGCACTGCCATGGAGGCAGAGAGACTCTTGTCACTACCACTGCACTCTCCAGCCTCGAGTCTGGCTTCTGGTATACTGATCAGCAAGAGGCAGCTCCTGCTTTTAGTGTATGCTCCGTGGAGGTCAGTGCATGTCAGAACGACCAGTCTTTTTGTCATTAGGTCAATTTGCATATTAGCATTTTATTATTTAGGATTTTCACAAATTACTTGTTAGAATTGACATATAGTGACAAAAAGCAATAGAAGATACTTGAATTTGAGCAATAGTTCTACTGATGTATAAATGACATTGGCAGAGTGCCTGTAAGAAACTTTGAAAGGTAATGCATGCTGCCGAAACTGGTTTGGCTCAGTGGATAGAGCCTCGGCCTATGGACTGAAAGGCTCCACGTTCGATTCCAGTCAAGGACATGTACATTTGGTTGCAGGCACATCCCCAGTAGGGGGTGTGCAGGAGTCAGCTGATCGATGTTTCTCTCTCATCTATGTTTCTAACTCTCTAGCTCTCTCCCTTCCTCTCTGTAAAAAATCAATAAAATATATTAAAAAAAAGAAAGGTAGTGCGTGGTTTTTTGTGGGTTTTTTTTTAAATGTACTTACAAAAGTCTACCCACACAAATGCATTGTGTATTCAATATATCCCCATGTTGTCTAGTAGTTTTAAAGTGAATTTTATTGGCATTGTTTTAACATGAACACCCTAATTTTGAAGAAATACATATATACATACATATACTAATGTAATATAAAACATATAATATAAATTATTAAAAAATAAACATGTAAAATCAATGTTCTAAAAAAGAAATATACAGAAGAGTTCTATATTTTTCCCACATCATTTGGAATACATTGTTTTTCCTTCACTGTAGTTCAATAACTCACAGCCAAGGAATGTGAATAAGATTTAGGAGAAAAGCTTCATGCTGGGTAGGTAATATATACCAGAATCTTTGGGTCAGTGGTAGAATATATTTTTTTAAATAGGTTAAAGAACACTGGTCTGAAGGAAGAAACTGGAAAAGTCTGAATCCTACAGATTTTTTTTCTTCTCCATATGTATTCAATACTCATTTTCTCTACAATATACAGGCTGGAGCAAAAGTGGGTTGACAGTTGTGAGTATGCAAAATAGTTTATTATTATATTATTATTTATTAACTAGAGGCCCATTGCACAGTCTTCCTTCCCTGACCACCAGCACCAGCTTTCCTCCGGCCCCTGGGACTTAGGCCTTCACTCTGGCTACCACCGTCCATGCTCACCCAGGCTGGAGCCTTCCATCATTACTCTGAGCGCTGATCTTGTAGCTCTCTCTGCCTACCGCCCTCCCACTCATAGCAGGCATCCCACCCTACCCGGCTGCTCCACACCTGCATGAGTGCTGCCCAGACGCTCTGAGCAGCTGGGGAGTAGGGCCACCACCATCTTTATCAGGTTAATTTGCATATCCCTCCTGATTGGCTAAGGGGCACCACAGAGTGACAGACAATTTGCATACTTCTCTTTTATTAGTGTAGATTATTGTATTATTTTTTTCATACAAACAACTGTAAAACTATCTTGCCCACCCACCCCATATTTTCAAAGAATGAAAACTTTGCCACAGTAGAAAAGGGAATTAGGAAAGATTGGGTCATTCAAAAATATGCCACTCCAGTTATCTAGTTAAATCTGAATCAAATAGCAAGGAAAATCTAGGAATTTTTACATATTCTTTAGCTACTCAGAGAACAAGTCCAACTCCTAAAATAACAGCATTTTCACACTTGTAAATTTGTCAGTATTACATTTTAAAACAATAATTTTTATCCTGTGCATTAATTTGACTGTTAGCTGACATTCATTAAGGTGGTATGTGGTTTCAGCTGACATTCATTGGGGTGGTATGTGGTTTCTTCATAAATAATACAATAATGCACAAGCAGCAGAAAATAGAGATAAAAATGTATTGTTATAAATAGCCAAGAGAGAAAAGTATTTTATCTGCAATACCATGATGATGCTATTACAACAGGAAAAACAATTTAGACATTAATTGTGGTACTCCAATATTCATAGTGATTTCAAAACATTTCTTAAAACTAATTTTTTTTTTTTTTTTACTTTCCAAGTGCATGTGCTCTGGGTGTCTCAACATATAAAATGTAAACTGGTAAGACTGATTTAAATGTTGAGATTGGTAAATTAAAACACCAATGAGCAACTTTAATAATCTTAGTAAATAGCTAATGACTTCCATCTCTGACTAGGCTCATTGGTTAAATAATTGTACAAATGAAAAAGCAATGTGTATAAGATAGCTAAACTATTTTATCTTCCATCAAAATCACAGATTGTCCTTTTATACGGTGTCTGTACACAAAATGAAAAAAAAGTAAATTTGTATTTATCAAGCTATCTTTACTATTTTAGGTAAAAAAAAAAAAAAAAAAAAAAAAAGAGGAAAAAGAAGAAAAAAAATTACTTAATGACCTACAATGACACATTGCTTATTTATTTTCATTCTGGCTAAGAGCCTACATGTTATCATTAACATAAAACTATTCTCACCTCCAACTTATACATAACATACCCACAGGAGTGTGTAAAGTGGGTTGCAACAACATGTAACTCATTCTTGAAGGGCTGAATCATTCATTAATTTTCTAAGCTCTAGAGCTCAAAGCATATGTCTCTTTTCAAATTTTGGAAAGTAGGTTTGAAAGTCCTGTGGGGTTTCCTTTACTATTCTAGGTCAAGCATCAGATTCTTTTACAAAGAATGAATGTCACTTCTGAATATTGAAAAAGGACTTTACCTCTTTTAGAAATGTCAGGCTTTATTTTAATAGATATTTCCAAACCTGTCCTCTTACTTGCTCAATAATGTGAACATCATAACAATTAATTTGTGAACTAACAAAAGGAAGTAACAATATTTTTTTCTTTAGTAGTAAAAGTTTCCCTGATACAGAGAACAAACGGATAGTTGCCAGTGGGAAGAGTGTAGAAGGATTAGTAAAAAGGGTGAAGTACGAATTTCCAGTTATAAAATAATGTCTCGGGGATATAATGTACAACATAGGGAAAATATTCAATATTTCAATAACTTTTACTGGTGACAGATGGTTACTAGATTTCTTGTGGTGATCACATTGTGAGGCATGTAAATGTCAGATCATTTTTGCTGTACAACTGAAACTAATATAATATTGTATGACAACTTTATTTCAATAATAACTGTTAAAAGTTTCTCTGTGAGATGTAAAAGAAACTGAATATTTTAATTGAAGATAGTTTATCTAAGTTTTGCCTTAGTTCACTCATAATCTATTATTTAGCCAGACAAAAGACTGTAGAGGAAAAATAATTGTCTTTAATAAGCCCTTGACTGCCAGTAATAAACTGTTCCAAGTTGGCCACTGAGTCATTTATTTTATAAATATAAATCCTTTGAAAATTTGAAAGAACATTAATAAAAATCAAAGATAGGCCTGCAGTGGGGTGGTAATCAGGTGGTGGAGGGCAACGGTGGGGAGGGGAAAGAGGGAGGACATCTGTAATACTCTTAACAATGAAAACTTAAAAAAAAAAAACTGAAAAAGAAGATTAAATTGCATTTATGTTCTATTATTTAAATGATAATTTGGAGAATAAACATAACATTCATTTTTATAACAATATAATTTAGTATATAATAGAGATTATCCTGATATATAAAAAGCCAGGGGCCGTCACAATTAAAACAGCCAGACAGATGACCAAACACAGGCTGCATGGGGCCACAAGGCTGGCAGTGAGGTTAGTGAGGGAAAACCAAACTACTGAACAGCCGGCTGCGTGTAGTGACCAGGCCAGCAGGGGGTGCAGTTGGGGGCAACCAAGCTGGCGGAGGGAGGGGGGGTGCAGTTGGTGCAATCAGGCTGGCAGGCAGGCAGGTGAGCATTTAGGAGCCAGCAGTTGTGAGACAGTCAGACATCCCCTGAGGCTTTCTGGATTAGAATGGGTTCAGGCTGGGCTGAGGGGACCTCCCCCTTCCCATGCATAAATTTAATGCACTGAGCCTCTAGTTTGTATATAATCCTAACGGCTTTATGGCCTCTATATTGTATGAGACCTAGAAAAGATAGTCTGAAATTCCTAATCCTGTGGCCTAGTGTATTCTAAAGCACTCCAAGTTTTCTATGAATTTCCCAAGACTTGAATTTTTATCTTTTAGCATAAATCAATACCTATAATTTAAAAGATTATTTCCCAAAGATTCAGTTGAGATATTGATATGGAGTCTCAACATTTTTCCTCTATTTTTTTTAAATCTATTTTATTGATTTTCCACAGAGAGGAAGGGAGAGAGATAGAGAGCCAGAAACGTCTATGAGAGAGAAACATCAACCAGCCGCCTCCTGCACACCCCCTACAGATATGCCCTTAACCAATGTATATGCCCTTAACAGGAATCAAGCCTGGGACCTTTCAGTCCACAGTCTGATGTTCTATCCACTGAGCCAAACTGGTTTTGGCCATTTTTCCTCTTTTATTCTTTTTAGTAAAAGCAGATTACCAGGTAGTATTTGAATAATAACCCAATGCATAATTGGCTACCCTCCTTTCTCTTCAGCACATTGATTAGATAAGTGGATGGTGCCACATTTGCATTTGAATCAATCCAGACACCTGGCCCAGGCACTAACCTACAAATATCAGCCTTATTCCTCCTTACACCAAGGTGCTATTATGATAGTGCTGACTATAACATTCTATAAAAATTATGTTTTTAAAATACTCCACTCTATAACTGCAGATATTGACATAGCTCAAGGTGAGACTTATGAAATGTATTGCATACATGAATGTGGAATGATATATTTATTGCTTGACTTAATAAAAATTGCACAAAAAAAGTCATACAGAGGCAGAAAGAAGTTGTGAAATGGTAAAAGATTTTTGATTTTACAAGTGGAAATGTTTACAAGATAGTGGTTTAGTAAATTTTGTAATTGAACTTTTAAAATTATTGGAAACTTTGGTTTTTATAAATACCTGGTGTTATGCTTCTAGAATTTGTTATTTTGATTTTTCCACAGTTTATTAATTGTGTTGGTACACATTAGCCCTATTTCAAGGAAAAAAACTTGGCAAATACTTCTGAATTTTATGACTTTTGTTGATGGTAAATATTCAACTATTGTTCAAATTTAAAAATTACTGTAGAAAACATTGTTTAGCAATAGCCTCATTCATACAATACATATCTAACAAATAAAAAAGTAAAAACATATTTGAAAGTAATTTAATTAGTATAAATATTTTCTAAATAGGTTTACATTATTTTCAAAACTATATTTGAAAAATTATTTTCACAATGCAACAAAATGACTGAAATTTTAGTCTATAGTTGATATTAAATTTATAAAATAACGGAATTATTTTATTTTCTAATTTTTTAAATTGATTTTATTGGAGTGACATTGGTTAATAAAATTATGTAGGTTTCAGGTGTATGCTTCTATAATGTATCATCTGCATATTGTAGTGTGTTCACACTCCAAGGAGTGTCCTTCCATCACCATTTACTTTCTGTTTACCCTCTTTTACCTCCCCCAAACTCCTTACCCTCTGTTACTGTGTCTATCTCTGAGTTTTTATTTCCTTGATCTCTCCACCTTTTTCACCTAGTTCCCCAACCACCTCCCCACCAACATCTGTCAGTCTGGTCTCTGTATCTATGAGTCTGTTCCTATTTTATTTGTTTATTTGTTTTACTCATTAAATTTCACATGTAAGTGAAATCATAGGTACTTATCTTTCTCTGACTAGCTTATTTCATGTAGCATAATACTCCCTGGGTCCATCTGTGCTGTCACGGAGGGTAACATTTCCTTATTTTTATATGGCTAAGTGGCATTTCATTATGTAAATGTACCACAGCTTTTATCCACTCATCTTTACTAATGGGCACTCAGGCTGCGTCCAAATCTTGGCTATTGTATATAGAGCTGCGATAAACATAGGGGGGATATATTCTTTCCAATTAGTGTTTTGTATTTCTTAGATAAATTCTGAGAAGTTGAATCAGAGGATCATAAGGCAGCTCCAATTTTAATGTTTTGAACAAAATCCATACTGTTATCACAGTGGCTACACTAGTCTGCATTCCCATCAACAATGTGTGAGGGTTTCTTTTCTCCACATGCTTAAAACACTATTGTTTGTTGATTTCTTGATGATAGCCATTTTGACAAGTGTGAGTGTGATCTCAATCTTTAAAGAGGACCTACAGATGGACAATAGACATATGAAAAGATGCTCAGTATCACTAATCATCAGAGAAATGTAAATTAATTTTCTAATTTTTTTATATGACATGCTGTGATTATGGATTACTATATGAGAAAATTTACAAGGTGATAATTTATTTGTTTTAGGCAAAATGTACATTTGAAATAAAAATATACATTCTGCTTGACCAATAAAAGTTATATACAGTTATATAAGGAAATTAAACTACTTTTTTTATGTGAATCTTTTTATTTATTTATTTATTTATTTTTACATATTTTAATGATTTTTTTTGCCCCCCTCCCTCCCTCCCCCATATCCCCTCCCTCCCCATAGTTTTATGTCCATTGGTTGTACTTATATGCATGTATACAAGTCCTTCGGTTGATCTATTATCTCCCCCAGATCCTCCTCCCCTCCCCGCTGTAATTTGACAATCTGCTTGTTGCTTTACTGTCTCTATATCTATCTTTTGGTTCATCAGTTTATAATGTTCTTTATTATCCACAAATGAGTGAGGTCATGTGGTGTTTCTCTTTCATTGATTGGCTTATTTCACTCAGCATGATGTTCTCCAATTCCATCCAGGTTGCTGCAAATGATGAGAATTCCTTCTTCTTTATGGCAGCATAGTATTCCATTGTGTAGATGTACCATAGTTTTTGGATCCAATCATCTGCTGACGGGCACCTAGGCTGTTTCCAAATTCTGGCTATTGTAGATTGTGCTGCTATGAACATAGGGGTGCATATATCCTTTCTGATTGGTGTTTCTAGTTTCTTGGGATATATTCCTAGGAGTGGGATTACTGGGTCAAATGGGAGTTACATTTTCAGTTTTTTGAGGAAATTCCACACTGTTCTCCACAGTGGTTGCACCAGTCTGCATTCCCACCAGCAGTGCACGAGGGTTCCTTTTTCTCCACAACCACGCCAACACTTGTCGTTTGTCGATTTGTTGATGTTGGCCATTCTGACAGGTAGGAAATTAAACTACTTTAATCCTCAAACATTACCAATGGGCAGCCACTCTGGAAAATGGTATTGCACTTGCTAAAAAAAAAAAAATATATATATATATATATATATATATATATATATATATATATACACTTACCATATGACCCAGTAATTACACTCCTAAATATTTAACTCAAGAGAAATGAAAATTTGCATTCATATAAAAACTTACATGAAAATATTTATTTTTAATCACTAGGAATAGCAAACAAATAAAGAAAAACAATTGTTCTTGTTTTGTTTTGTTTTTGGCATCTCACACTGGCAGACTTCATAATTTTTAAAAAATATATTTTATTGATTTTTTACAGAAAGGAAGGGAGAGGGATAGAGAGTTAGAAATATAGATGAGAAACATCAATCAGCTGCCTCCTACACACCTCCTATTGGGGATGTGCCCGCAACTAAGGTATATGCTCTGACTGAAATTAAACCTGGGACCTTTCAGTCCGCAAATCGACGCTCTATCCACTGAGCCAAACTAGCCAGGGCCAGAGTTTATTTATTTTATTTTATTATTATGGAGTAATACTCAATAACAACAAATAAACATTTCACAACTATCCTTCAGTCTCAAGTGCATTCTGCTAAATGTAAGATTCCAGACTCAGAAGTCTACAAAGTGAATTATTCCATTTATATGACATTTTAAAGAACTCAAATTATTGTGGCAGAAAGCAGATAAGTAGTTGCCAGTGTCTGGGGAGAAGAAATAGCTACAAAAGCACACAAAGAAAGTTTAGTGATAATAGAACCGATCTTCCTTTTATTGTGGTTACAAGACTACATGAGTATGTCAAAACTCATAAAACTATCCAGCAAAAAATCAGTTTTACTTTAAGTAAATTGCACTTCAATGAAAAAAAGGAAGTTACAAAAAGAAAACAGTAGGATGAGATAGAAAAGAATTCTTTTTTTAAACTGAGAATAGGGAATTGAAGAATCCTACAAATTTATGAAAAAGAAAAATTACATTTTGAACATTTCTTTTAATTTAAATTCTCTAATATTCCTTTAAATTCATCAAACATTAACCATATTTATAAATACTATGCTGATGGTACACAAATCACATTTTATCAAAAAATGTGTAAGTCATATAAGTATAACAAGATTATACTTGATCAATTGTGGGGTTTTTAGTGTTTACTTTTTTATGGATCCAAGTTATTTTTTAGCTTAGGGTACTAGTTCTATGGCTATAGTACATTAACTTGTAAATAGTAGTAATTTATGCAACTACGTTTTTATTTATCCATTAATAAAAAAGTAAAATACTTTGTTCATTTTGTACCCTGTCCATATTATAAAATCTGAAATTGAAATTTATTTTTCCAGTACTGATGTCAGGCCACTGCATAGAGGCAAACTATTGTATACATGAGGTATATGTATGCATGTGTATATGTGAGATATATGTATATACTAGAGGCCCGATGCATACAATTCATGCAGGGGCCCCACTCCTCGCAGCCCAGGTTGTCCTGAGGCCTTGAGCAGCGTTCATTCTGGAAGGTCGTTCCAGAAGGTCATTTCACCATCTGGTCTAATTAGGATATTAGCTGTTTATTATAAAGGCTATTTGTATGTGTTTTTAAAGATGATAGATATATAGATATAGATGATATAGATATAGATATATAGATATATTGATAGATATAGATGTAGATATAGATAATATAGATATAGATATAGATACAGATACAGATACAGATACAGATATAGATATAGATATAGATATAGATATAGATATAGATATAGATATAGATACAGATACAGATATAAATATAGATATAGATATAGATATAGATATAGATACAGATACAGATACAGATATAAATATAGATATAGATATAGATATAGATATAGATATAGATATAGATATAGATATAGATATAGATATAGTTGTGTGTGTGTGTGTCTATATTAGTACATAATTAAGTACATCCATACAGACATATCTAACAATGGATATTGTAAAAAAATAAGGCAAGCCCCCAAATTCAGGGGTCCTGGTAGAACACAAAGTATACTCAGGAGCCAGGTAGCAAGGCAAGTATCTTTACTACAATGGAGGGGGCACAGCACATGGTCTAGGAACACACACACACTGAGTGGGAGGTCTGCTTGGCTTTTTAACCTTGATGCATATGACCTGCCCCTCACTCTTTATTGAAGTTCAGATGGCCAGTCTTTCATAATTGGCTAATTCAAAGGGAGGGATTGGCCTTGGCTGTTTCAAGATGGCGGCCCCTCATGGGAGCTGCAAGTCATGTGGCCAACATATCAGCTACCAAGTCACACAGTCCAAAATGGCAGCTGTCTACACTGTTCTTTGACAGAAAAGATGACTTATTTATTCTCACAATCCTCCCCTTTTCTTTATTTAAACTTTTTCTTCAAACATGGCTAGTGTTCATTGACTTTCATGCTCTACAGCACATGTGTCAAACACAAGGCCCGCGGGCCAAATCCGTCCCGCCAGGCCTTGCAATGTGGCCCACACTGCGCTGTCATCACTGCACTCTGCTGCGTTTACATCACAATGACAGTTTATGACTGTTCAGTAAACCATTCGGCCGGCGATTTAGGCTGGATTTTAGATTTTGGCCCCTTCTCTGATTGAGTTCGACACCCCTACTCTACAGTGTCTAGAAGGAGACTATTTTGCTATTTAGTTCAGGCAGTTTCAGCTAACCTTTGGATAAGACATGGGGTGATGTAACATCCCAATACTGTAATTCCTAATCAGAAAGTTGAATATGGACATGTTGGAGAGTGGGGATTTTTGAGCATGCTTCCATAGAGTTGCCAGACCTTGAGATATGGTCTCATGGCCCCTTTCCAGCATGTAGGCCTTCTTTCACAGAACACTGTCCGCTTTCTGAAGAACAGGATGACTCTGTAAATAACATGGTCATCAATGGCATGATCCTGACTTGCTTGGGAAATACTGTTTCATCTTAGATTGTTTACTCTGCAAAAACAGGGTGTGGTAAATGTGCTTAAAGTGGTCTTGCTCAGATAATAAAGGCTCCCTAAATTTTAACTTGGTCTGGGCTCCAGTGGTCATTCACTCACCTTCACTCCACAACAGATGCTATCGCTCCCTTCCACTTTCCAAACCATCACTCCAGGGAATCAGAAAAAGAACCCTAGGTCCAGGCTCCAGCTCACTCATCAGCTAAAGCTGCCACTGCCTCCATGATGGTCCATGTGTTGTGTTGTCAGGGATGAATGTACAACACTGACTCCCAACATTACACACACTCCTTTTTTCTGCCAGAATCATATTGAAGGCCAACCTATTCCCCCATGTCATCCTGCTGCTGGCATCTAGCTGTTCACTATCCTTTAACTGCATCTCCGGTATACTTAAAGAGCCTTTGCTGGTTCTAGAAAATATAATTAATCCACCGCATTCTTGTTCACAGTGGGCCACCAGCAAAGGACAGGCTCAAACCCAACAGCAATCTGATTTCTAGCCTTAAACTCTTTGGCACTCCTCCCAATGGGATCTGTATGTATATGGGGATCAAACAAACCCCCTACACTCTCTCTCCTCTTCCTAGTCTGTCTATTTATTGAAAAAAAATTATGATATGCTAACATGAAAAGGATAGACAATTATATCAGAGCACAAGGTCCACTCCATTTCCTGGGCAAGGCCACAAGTCAGGGTCTCCCATGACACCACCAGATATCAGCCTGTGGATTGACAGTGCAGTATGATTGGGCTTCTGAGGATACTTGGCCATTTACGCATCTAGATACATTTCTCATAAACTCTGAGCACTGTCTGCCCCACTTGAAAGGCAAGAGGTATAGCTGATGTCTGAGGCCCGAGGCCAGATTGTTTTGAGGGTTGTTGCTCTTTACATTTGTTGGATGGGAACAACAGGGCAAGAGTCTTATAAGAAGTGTTTTCCCACTCAGTTTCCTTCTGGTACAAGGCAAGCACATATTCCATCCATTCCTGTGTGAGGTCCATCTGAATGGAAATGAGACCACTTGGGCCTCTAGCCTTCCTGCCACACAAGCTTAACAGTCACTTTTATTTTTTTTTTATTTTTTAAATATATATTTATTGACTTCAGAGAGGAAGAAAGAGGGAAAGAGAGATAGAAACATCAATGATAAAAGAGAATTATTGATCGGCTGCCTCCTACACACCCCCTATTGGGGATCTAGCCCACAACCTGGGCATATGCCCTTGACTGGAATGGAACCTGGGACATCCACAGGATGACACTCTATCCACTGAGCCAAACCAGCTAAAGCACATACAGAATATTCAATGCATTTCACCCAGGCATTCATTCCCTTACATCCTACTTCTATTTGCATGATGATAGCAGTGGCCTAGAGCTATGGTCAGCAAACTGCAGCTCACAAGCCACATGCAGCTCATTGGTCCCTTGAGTGTGGCTCTTCCACAAAATACCATGGCCTGGGCGAGTCTATTTTGAAGTTTAAGAAATTGGTTCTCAAAAAAAACTTCAATTGTCATACTGTTGATATTAGGCTCTGCTGATTAATGGGTTTACCGACCGTGCAGTGTTTCCCAAAGTGTGGTTCGCGCACCCCCAGGGGTACGGGAAGAGTTTGTGGGGGTACGCGTTGCACCGGAGTTTGGTGGGGATACACACTGCACCATGCATAGCTGTGCCTAATTCTATGTTCTCATGAGTAGGAGGGGTACTCAGCATTACAAACATTATAGAAGGGGTACACATATGTCAAAAAAGTTTGGGAAACAGTGGAGGATCTTATCCTATGACATTTACTCCTAAATCTTTTGACCTAACAGCTAAAATATCCAAATCATTTGAGGTATCTATAATCAATAACTTAACTGGGTAAGTATGATCTGGATTGCACACATTTCCCCAGCCCATATTGTAAGCCCCTGCAGTTTGCCGGATTCCTAAAGCAAATAGAGTCCAGCACATGATGGCCATTAAGACAGCTCACAGTTTTTAGGGTCAATTTCGAGGGGTATGTCCTGGTTTGGCTGTTCAAACCAGGTGTGTCCACCCTTAACCCATGTGTGATGGATCCAACCCCACTCTGCAGTCCGAACAGCAGTCTCTGTAGTAAGCAAGACAGGTAAGGTCTTTACCACTGGGTTCCAACTTGCTTTCCTTCCAATTCTTGATTATAACAAATGCAGTCTCCCAGTACTTGGCATCCGTAAGAAATTGACCCATAGTTTCCATTGTAGGAAGAGGTATTCCAGGGCCTATTGGAATCACCTACAGCCAACTCTAGGTAGGAAAAACACACACACACACACACACACAAAAACCCACATTTCTTAAAATTCAAACCCTACGAAGGTTGTCAAACTCATCCTACTAAGAGATTATATAGCATTCAAAGTTAAACATAAGCTAGTAAAACTTGAGTTTCTACAATTAAGATCTTTTTTAAGCAATTAAGTATCTGATTAAAATATCATAATATATAATTATTCCAATAATTTATAGAATGTTTGCTTCCTAGGCAAATACAGGAAAAACCTTTTCCCTTTTAATAGAAAACGTTTTAACCTGGAAAAGGTCTATACTAATTCTGTATTAGCCTATTTTAAATTCATCTACCTATAGTTTCTCTTTAAGATTTCACAATCTTTTTATAATTTTTATAAATGTTTTATTCATTTAGTTTTAGAACAATTTAATTTTCTAATTATTTCAATAATGCACCTCCACACCTCATGCTTTCTATTACAAAAACTATATAAGTTCTTTCCGATTAGCTAGGATTTTTAACTCCTAGAAACCTTAAATTTTAGGTGGCAAATTAACTACTTAGCATTTCTCAGATTAGTACTACACTCACATTTGTATTTAATTAATAGATTCAAATATATCCTCTACATTCTCTATATGAGGCAAACTCAGATTAATTAATATTTCGGGATTCTGTTATTTCAAAATACCTGTGTTTATCATGTAACCCAGCAATGCTCCAAAGCCTTTAATTTATCAGACTTTGGAAAATTTGGCTGGAGGAAAGGGTAGGGGGAGGAGGGAGCAGGTTCTGCAGCCTGGACATGCTAAGGCACATGTGTCAAACACAAGGCCCACGGGACAAATCCGTCCCGCCAGGCCTTGCAATGTGGCCCGCACTGCACTGTCATCACTGCACTCCGCTGCGTTTCCATCACAATGACAGTTTATGACTGTTCAGTAAACCATTCGGCCCGCGATTTAGGCTGGATTTTAGATTTTGGCCCCTTCTCTGATTGAGTTCGACACCCCTATGCTAAGGTGTGGTAATTTATCAGACTTTGGAAAATTTGGCTGGAGGAAAGGGTAGGGGGAGGAGGGAGCAGGTTCTGCAGCCTGGACATGCTAAGGTGTGGGTGATAATGAGTTCAGCTTCTGATAGAACTGGACTGTTAAGTAAGGAAACTGTTCTTTGGGAAGGGGGTGAGAATGTGGCTTTGGGATCTAAAGGCTCAGTGAGGGGTCCCTTCCTTTTTCTCTGTGACCCATATGTTCCCTTTCACAGATAGCCATATCCAACCTTCAAATCACTCCCCTTCTTTTTCTAAGAATAAGTATTCCCAAGATAGACATTAACTCATGTCTACATATACAATTGTGGATCCCCAAATGAGTCTAGTTGGTCAGCTAAGCCACATGGGTCTTCTGGCATAGGTTTTAATTCTTATTAATTTCTTTTACACTGTGCCAACTCTTTTCACAACCTAGAAAAGCTGGTTCCTGGTGGCACAGAGGTCTCAGGGACTTATCAAGACAGCCCTCTTCCCAAGGGGAAGGCTGGGATTGTAAATCGCCGCCTTGCATGTTCTCTGAGATTGTCCCCAGTCACATAGGGAGGGGTAGGCAGGACAAGGGACCCCCTCTTCTCTGCCTACCCTTGTTCCCTTTTAGGCTTCTTTTACTTTTACAGAGAAAAGGACAACTGGTCCCTTCCTCCATCGGAGAGCATAGTCAATCTCCTCTTGAATGACTGGACTTTTATTATTAACATATTTATAATCATTACTGAAAAAGCTTTATCATAAATCCTTCATTTTAGTTACATCTATTTATTATATCTTAACAACTTTGAGATTGTAAAGCAAATTATTACCTTAAGCATTTTCCTCACCAATTTTGTAAGAGGGATAACTCAATGTAAGTATGCTGTTTTATTTTTCTTTATAAAAACAGGAGTGCCCCCACTTCACTGCTAGAGGGTATTTCTACAGATCTGTTTCTCTCAGTGTTATGAGGAAAAACAGAACCTTGGGGACTAGTTATGATTATGGGAAATATTAATTATGCTGTTAACCATGATTGTCCTTTCTGTTCAAAGAAAGGACATACCAACCTGGCTGGGAGTCCCATGCCCCTGGGACATGTGAGTCAACCTTGGAATGTGGTCCATCCTCATTCAAGAACTTCCCCTTATCAAGGAAGCATTAATCTTGTTGTCCAAACCAGCCTGTGTAGTTCATTTCCCCATGTCTGTAATCCCTACTTTCCCATGTAATCTTTGTCCCTATATCCATAAACCAGGGAAGAGCAAGCTAAAGGCCCTTAAACATAGAAAGCCAACATTACATTAGACACACGGACATAAATCTCACTAGCTAAGAGTTTTGTGGCTAACACCCTGAGAGTGAGAATAGGAAGAGTCACCAAGATTAAACATTCTTGGCAGCTGCTGGGACTTTCCTGCAGTCTCTGTCACATGTTTAGCCTCGCCACAAATAATTGGGCTTCCTAAATCAGGACTTGTCCTATCTTTAAACAAATTAAGGAAACTACAAACAGACATAAAACATCAACAGAAAAACTTCTATACAGGCATACACAAACACTAAAAGTTTGCACCACACAATCCCTTGCTTTAAGAACCCCTAAAGCACAGAAATGACTCCTGTCCCTGTTTGGGGAACTTCCCCTTCCCAGATTCTCAGCATTCTCCCAATAGACTATTTGGGGGAATTGTATTCCCTAGGCCTAGAATTTCTGTTTCCCATCCTTGGCAGGTCCTTTGTGACTATGTACTCAACCCCCCATGTTGGTGGTTTCTCATACTTCCCGAGATCTACTTAATCCCTCTCTGTCTGCTTCCCTTTCAGGAGAATAAAACCACAGATCAGAACTTCATACTCATCCCAGTCACATATACTCTACCTCCAAGGATACCCAATCACCAGAGTAGTACTCAGTACAATTCTCCACCTTGGCCCATCCATGATGTTACCTGATTGCCATGGGTCTTGCTTAGGCCCACCTGCATTGCTGGCTGACTCTCAATACTAAGTTCATAGTCAGCCCAAGGGTAATGGCTATCCTTCCTCATTGAGGCCACCATAATTTGGCAGTGGGGCACACCACTTAGGAAAAGGGCCCAATTTCCCTGTGGCAACAACAGAATCCCGGATGTGCCCCCAAATTGTAAGAATTAGGGCAAGCCCCAAATTCAGGGGTCCTGGTAGAATACAAAGTATACTCAAGAGCCAGGCAGCAAGACAATATCTTTCCTCCAGTAGGAGGGTGCACAGAACATGGTCTGGGAGCACATGCACACCAAGCAGGCTATCTGCTTTGCTTTATAGTCCTTACACACATGACTTGTCCCTCACTCTTGATTGGAGCTCAGGCTAACAGTCATTTGCTATTGGCTAATTTGAAGGGAGGGGTTGGCCTTTGCCATTTCAAGATGGTGGCCACAGGAGAGCTTAAAGCCATGCTGCCAACCTGGTGGCTGCCAAGTTAGGCAGTCAAAAATGGTGGCTATCTGAACTGTTCTTTGACAGAATTATATTGTGATATAATTCTCACAATAATACTCTTCTGTCTCATTTAACATAATTTTTCAAATAATAGAATGCATTTATAATATACTTTAACATTTTCTAAATCAGAAATCTACTTGTCAAACCTATTAAAATGAAACATTTCTTATATATTACTAGAGGCCCAGTGCACGAAATTCGGACACTGGAGGGTCCCTCCGCTTGGTCTGAGCCCCCGGGAAGTCCAGGACCCACTGTTCCTTACCACCCACCACTCGCTGCTTTTTATCACTTGGCCTACTGCTCTTACTGCTGCCACGAAAGGGGAGGAGCACCCGCCACCGCTGTTGCACTCACTTGCCATGAGCCCAGCTTATGGCTGAGTGGTGCTCCCCCTGTGGGAGTGCATTGACCACCAGGGGGCAGTTCCTGTGTTGAGCTTCTTCCTTGTGGTGGTCAGTGCACATTACAGTGACCAGTTATTCTAGTCTTTATGCTATAACAGTTGCTTAGGCTTTTATTATCTAGATTCGAGGCCTGATTCACAAAATTTATGAAAGGGGCAAGGCCAAGCTGCCTTGGCCATCACAGCCCCAGCTTCATTCAGGAGGTCATCTGGAAGGACATTTGTAAAGATGTCCAGAAGGTTGTTTGGTTGTCTGGTCTAATTAGCATATTATACTTTTATTATTATAAACTAGGGACCTGGTGCATAAAATTTGTGCACTGGGGGTAGGGGGTTCCTCAGCCCAACCTGCCCCCTCTCACATACTGGAGCCCTCAGGGCATGTCTTACTAATGGTTTAGGCCCTTTACCCTAAGTCACAGTCTGGCCTCTCTTTGTGGGAGGCAACGGGGCTCATCAAGGGAAGCAACCAGCCCCATCACCCTGCTGCTCTAGCCACTGTCAGTCACCACAGCCACCAAGGTCTTTTCATCAACACAGACTCGAGTCTCTTCACCAAGAAAAAATGACAACTTTTTAAAGGCATTTTCAAGATGTATTTTTCATAAAATATTCCTTTCTTTCTTTCTTTCTTTTTTCTTTCTTTCTTTCTTTCTTTCTTTCTTTCTTTCTTTCTTTCTTTCTTTCTTTCTTTCTTTCTTTCTTATCCTCACATGAGGATGTTTCCATTGACTTTTAGAGAATGTGGAAGAGAAAGGAAAAGGAAAAGACAGAGAGCAACATCAAAGTGAGAGGAACACTTTGAATGGTTGCCTCCTGCATAAGCCCTGATCTGGCCCCCAGCTAGGGGGGATCCTGCAACCTAGGTGTATGCCCTTGATCAGAATCAACCCAGATCCTGCTGCCTGCAGGCTAAGGAATAACCCACTGAGTCAAACAGGCTAGGGCAGGAAATGACATTCCTTAGCCCTCCAGCAGCAGACCTTCATTTTTTTCTCCAGAAGTGTGGTGGAAAAACCCTAGATCCCTTTTTAGATTCTTATTATCCAAGTTACTAAAGAATATTACCAGTGACGTATAGGAAGCTTAACCAATGTGCAGTCAGAAAAGGTGTTTCCTTTATACAATAGTTCACACCATTCGAGGGCTGAGTCCTTCCCAGGCCCAAAGCCTCTGGCTGCAGCTTTAGGCCTTTACAGGGGCCCTCCATATCCCTCTGATCACTGATCTTCCCCTGCTCAGGCCTGCCCAGGCCAAAAGCCTCTAGGGCAGCAGCAGAGCCCCAGCTCCCTGCAATCGATCACAGGGGGTTTGCTCCTTTTTATTGCAACTGTTCGCAGGGGTCTGCTCCTGCTCCCTGCCCAGGCATTACCTCACAGCGACCTGGGTGCCAGGATGTTTCTGGGACACAGGCACTGAGTAGCTATGTATGCAAATTAAAGACCATCTTTTTGGGGGGGTTAATTTGCATAGTCACTCTGACTGGCTATGAGCATACCAAAGGTACGATCAATTTACATGTTTGTCTATTATTAGGTAAGATAGTACCATAGATTGACTCTAAGGGAACAGATGCCTTGGAATTTTTTATACTATCAAGTGAAGGACTTAAAGTAATCTACAAATAACTCCCAGATAATTCTTCTTCATTTATTGAAGATGTCAAAATTTAAACCAGTCTCTTAATCCACACAAGCTTATGTTATTATCCTTGGTAAATTTAATAGGCATATAAATGACCCATCCAAAATTTGTATTTGCAAATTTCTTATGCTCTTAATTGTTTCTTCTTCACACCCTTTGATCCCTTTCTTCACCACTATTCCCTCCTCAGATATTTTAAGAAAGAAATTGAGTACTTGTGAAGCTAAGGCAGTGGTCAGCAAACTCCTTAGTCAACAGAGCCAAATATCAACAGTACAACAATTGAAATTTCTTTTGAGAGCCACATTTTTTAAACTTAAACTTCTTCTAATGCCACTTCTTCAAAATAGACTTGGCCAGGTGGTGGTAATTTGTGGAAGAGCCACCCTCAAGGGGCCAAAGAACCACATGGGCTTGGGAGCTGCAGTTTGTCAACCATTGAGTTAAGGTATCCTGGAATCCAAGGAGTCTCGATGTCATGTGTCTTTTTGAACATGCAGAGGAATTTTGGGAAAAGAAACCAATCAAACTTTTGTAGCTTTGTCTGGATATATACATCCAAGTCACCACTTTGTTTCGTCCCTGGGACAGAAAGGGGTACCAAAATTAAACTTATATTTAGACAGGGTTTTCAGTGGAGAAAAGAAATTGACATGACAATTTGAGGGTGAGCTTATAAACTAATTTAATGTACTGTTTTTATTGCTTGTACGAATTAATGTATATTAGGAGTTAATGTGTTATATGCTAATACTTCTTGGCCCCATAAGTGACAAAGGAAATTGTTCTGATTGGAAAAATCCACATAAAAAGAAGTGCTAGGATATTTGGGCCTTACCACTCTAATGACACCTTCAAGATACAAGTCTCCATGACTACTGACTTTGCTGGAAACTCTGGAAAATGAAGGCAGGCTTCTCCTAGAGATACATTACAAGGTTTAAATTCACTACCTTTCTGGCATAGGCACCTGATTTTTAAAAGCCATTATTAGCTTTCTAATGGGCTCTGTTGAATTTGAATGCCTAATCCCTGGAGGCTAACTCTAGGTTCTGATATTTGCATTATGAGTGAATTAACTCAGATTCAATGAAAAATAAAATGGGGGTGGGGGTGCCAATAAGTCTTGCTGTTAAAAATAAATGCCATGTGTGAAGGACAGGTCAGCCTGTTCCCAGTGGTATCTAGACTATACATAAGAAAGTAAACAAACTGCAAGCTAGTGTTTGGGATAATCTTTGTTTCTGACTTTGCCATCTAAAGCAAAGCTGGTTGCTCATTGAGATCTTCATGTCACTGATAGATATTCCCTTGGGTGCCAGATCTTAGACTAGTGATGATTCCACAAAGCTGAAACCAGATGGCATCCATTGAATTGATGTGACTATTCAAACTCAGTGCCAGCTGAGCAGAACTACAAATGGGTGTAAATGTTCTGCTTGTTGGGGTCAGAACTCAAAGAATTATCATTGCTCTGGCCAATATTCCTTGATGAACCTTGTTTAATGTTACTAATTCTTGGGTTGTTAAACCAATGGCCTAATCTCCCACTTGGAAAACTACAGATTAGCATTTTAAAGACACTCTTGCTTGGGGCTACACACTGGGGAGGAAATCGCAGCTGTTGATCTAATCAGTGTGGTCACTCATGTAGATGCCTGGTACAGGCTCATTCTCCGATGAGGCCATCTGGAATCTAGCTGCTGACTGAGCCTGTATACAGCAGATTACAAGCATTCTTCCTGGTTTCATTATCATATCAGTTTTGGCAAGGTATCCACCATGATAGAATGAACAAGAAATAAAGGACTTTATGTTTCTGATGCAGAGGCTACAGCTGCATGAAAGTCATATGACTCATGCCAAATTTGACTTTTTTGACTTATAGTGAAGGCCAGAACATACAGGGTATGGAACCTCTCTTCTCCTGACATTGACTCTTTCAACCAGTCTCAGGGTCGTCAATGATGTTATACTACTGTTGATACATGTTCAAGTAATCATGCTGTTATTACAGTCCAATCAGCTGATTCTGCCCACATACACGTGGCACTTGAAGCTAACCTGTGTTATGTTTTCAACTTTCTAGACAGTCTTCAGTCTTTTAATAGAGTACCTTATATAACAAAGATCACCCAGAACTGGGCTGAAAATCAAGGCACTTGATCGGCCTTCCATGCTTCTGATCTTCTTCATGCTTCTGATATTACTGACTTTTAAAAATGTCCTCCTAAAAAATTGACTTCCTCCTGGTCCACACATATGAATAAGGTAGTTTGGTTAGAATGCAGCTGTCTCAAGAAAGGGATCACTTTTTCTTGGCCAATTCCCAGATAGTAATCATGATTTGATGGGTGTGGATTTACATAGACCTATTTTTAAAATGTGAGACTTCACTGTTTCTTGGCATGATGATTCTTTAATTTTCTATCTGTAACTCAGTGCCATCTAATGATACATCTTCTGGTTGACAGTTTAGTCAGAAACAATCATAGATTCATACCTAATTTTTGTTTGCAGATCCTATGGTCCTCTTGTTGGAATGATACGATCCTAGGGGAGAAGGATAATGAGTACTGGGTAGAGTATACTGCTTGGTGAGTCACCCAAAGTGACTCACAAATTCACATAGACCAAGATAGATATTTTTCTGTAAATTTTATAAAAATGCCCTGCTGCTTCAAACATTTAATGCTTCTGGGTGGAAAAAAATCTCTCTTCAAGTAAGGTCTGATTAGGATAGTGGTGAATGTTTTGCTATCAGAATAGAAAATGCTGATTTTTAGTGCTGAAGGGAGAACAATACACTAAATACCTAGGATAAATGGGGGCAGTGCGGATATTAATGATATTTGTATTTCTCAGAAAAATACTTGGAGGTTTTGCATGTAGGAAAATGCACTGGTGTGCTGGGAACACTGTCTTTCTGTCCCACAGACTGATGTGAGTCTCCCTTGGAAAGCCTCAGCATTTATAAAAATTGTCTTTCTTTCCAATGGCACCATTTCAGCTCAGATAGGACTTACTGTGTGAAAACCAGGTATTAACTAAATTGACTCCTTCTCCAATAAGGACTTGCCTCTTAGAAATGATTACAAGAGAACTACATTGTGTGTGTGTGTGTGTGTGTGTGTGTGTGTATTTAAAAATCCATCAGTAGATCCCATAACCCACAGAAGACCATGGTGTTTGAGCTAACCTTCCTTACAGAAACTTTCTAGAGGAATAAATGACTGATTTATGCACAAGCTGTGGGCATTAGTCCTTATGAAGGGAGTCATCCAATTACACTGTGTTTCAAAATTTGTTTCTGACTTTAGCTTATATTAGACATGAAGAAATTTGAATGACCTTGGTTGAAAACCAGAAACAGAGATGTGTCCCCCTTAGCACCATGACAACTATGGCCAAAGCAAAAAAAAAAAAAAATTTTTTTTAAATTGTCATATTGAAAAAAAAGGCTAAGCCCAAATATGATGTTAAATTTATTACTAATTTTAGGTGGTTTAAATGATTCAAGGATGATTATTCATTACATAATAAATATGAAAACAAGTGTTGAGCCTATGAGTGCTGGTGTGAAGGTAACTGAACATTGTTTTTTGGAAGCTTTAGGTAAATTGATTGTGAAGAAAAATTACTTACCAGAGCAATACTTAATATGGGTGAAAACTCTCAATTCTGAAACTTTCATCCATAAGGAGGCCCAAGGCAATGCCAAGTTTTAAGGTTTATAAAGGCCGATAACACTCTTGCTTGGGGGAAACGCTTTTTTCGGGCTACAGATTGAAAACCTTTGTGATCTGGCACAGTCAGCACCCCAGGACCTTTACACACACCCATAAGCACACAAACCCAGGACCTCTTTCAAGATTCCCATTTATGCCAGCAAAATGGAGAACTGTTCCTACCTTTCAACATTTCCTCTTCTGTTAATACTGTTCCAAACATCCTCCTTTTGTTGATCTTTATCCCATATCAGAGTGGAGCTTCTCCCTTCAAACACCACCTCTTTGTTCTTATCAATAGATTAGGAGTTAGAATAAATTTTAAGGCCTATTATTTGAGTAGAACCTTTACTCAGGCTATTGCTGAAACTGAGAAAAAAATATTGGGAAGGCTCTGATACAATTTTGGATGGATTGCATCTATAACTGCATCCAGAACCCTTCTTGGGCTTGAGGTGATTTCACCAGGGAGTGTATGAATGGCATCAGGAAGAGGATACTCCAGAGGTCCATCCATGACTTCAAAGGATTGCTAAGAATAAGGAGGATGCAAAAATAAATAAGCTGTGTTTGACATGGAAAGCAACCTTAACTTGGATGTGGATGGGGACATTATTGAATATCTCCTCTAGGTGGTTCCTGGGGAATTAACTAGTGAGAAGTTGTTGGAACTGGAATAGATGAAGAAGCAAAAGAAAAGAAAATGGCAGCAGAAAAAAGAATTCCCAAGAAAGTTCACAGTTAAGGGTTTAGCAGATATTTTTTTCAAACTTCAACAAGCTCATTTAAAAGTTTGAAAAACACGGACATCACCACCAAAAGGTTCTTCACAATAGAGAGGAATGTTCATGGTGTATTTCTTCTTACACACAAATCTACGATGAAAAAGAGAAACAAACCAAGCAAACCTCCATGCACATAATTCTTAAAAGTGGGACACCTCCTAAAGAGGTATTCCAGAAAAAGGCAGAGTTATCATAGGAGATATTAACTCCCTGCATCTTATTGCCCCTGGAAATGTTTCAGTGGGACAAGATGTGGAGATGGATGGCAGAGGTATTGGTAACCATGATCTTGTGTAGGTCTACACTAATGTGTGTTGTGTCTTACTTTATAAAAAAAAGTTTAAAAAGTAAAAATAAAAACTAGAAAAAATGCATAGACTTATTCTATGTAAAGAAATAAAATATTTTGTACAGCTATACAATGTGTAAGACTAATTTTTTAATATTTTATACCATATTTTTATCATACTTGCTCCATGTTAAGATATGTTTAGATATATAAATATTGACCATTGTTTTACTATTGTCCATAATATTCAGTACAGTAACATGCTGTACAGGTTTATAGCCTAGGAGCATTAGGCTAAGTGTAAAGTTGCTGATGGACTATGTCATCTAGGTTTCTATAAGTGCACTCTACCATAGAAGCTCCTTGAAACATTTCTCAGAACATACCCCATTTCTCAGAACTTATCCTCATTGTTAAGACATTCGATATATAATTAATGTGTACTCTGAACTCATAAGACATTAAGGGAGAGAAAAAGCTAAACTGAAATACATTAACATACACTACCTTGGATGAAGCACTAACAAAAATCAAAAGGACAGAACAAATTGATAATTCTTCAAAGATAGGCCAATATGGCTTGTAAATAGGAAAAAAAATAGTTTTAGTAGTCATTGATAAAAATAGTGTTAAATTATGAATGAATTCAGAAGAAATGCCTCTAGAATTCACAGCCCCAGGATAAAGGACAGAGGCTTTTACTAAAGCAAAATGAGACAATGCCTTCTGTTTATTAATTTGTTAGTATCTCTCTTCATGTTATATCCATTAAGTAGGCCTCAATGCATTGCCTTTATTAAATTACTGTTAATAAATTCTAAGGAAGTCAGATTTACATAAAGTTTGTTTTAACCCAAGCCTATTTAGTGTGTAATTTGTTACTTAAACCTTACTGAATAAGATTCAATTTAATTAGTATACAGTTCACAAATAAAAAGGACAAAAAACCCTTTATTTGTTTCAGAAATATTGTATAACGTGCCTTTGAGACTGAAATTATAAATTTAAATATCAAGTCTAAAATATATTACAATATTCAATAGAAAATATATTCTATTGAGAAGAAACAAAAATGTTGATAATTATTTTTTAAGTAGAAAAAAAGATAGTGATTTTAAGTGGGAAGCAGGAATCAAAAGTAACTCAAAAAGAAATAAAAGCAGAATGTATTTATAGATTAGAAAAACAAATATAAGAATAAGGCAAAATAGATGATCAGAAAATGAAGATATGGAGGGGGAAAGTGAAAAATAGATCTATAGAAATAAAAGCAAAATGAAAATAAATGTGAAAATCCAAGAGATGATGGTAAGAATGACACCAGCAAAGATAAAAGGTTTTAATAAAATGTTAAATGTTTTATACATATGAGACATATTTCAGTTTAAAATTATCTCTGATTAAAACTACTGAAATTGCCTAGCTGCTGTGCCTCAGTGACTGAGTGTAGGTACCGGTTCAATTCCCATAAGGGCATATGTCCAGATTGTGGGCTCAACCCCAGTGTGGAGCATGCAGGAGGCAGCCAATCAATGATTCTCTGTCATCATTTCTGTTTCTATATCTCTCCAGGTTCCTTCCTCTCTGAAATCAATAATTTAAAAACAAAAAAACAAAAACAAACTACTGAAATTTCTTTGAAAAAGACTAATAAGGATTATTATATCTAAGCATGCTGTTTTCTTGAACTTCTTTCCAACTTTTATTCTTGAAAATATTTTCAATGTGCTCTAAAATGTTTGGACAAAAATGTCAACTGAGTGACAAATGTACTATTTTTTATCCTCACCTGAGAATGTGCTTATTGATTTTAGAGAGAGGATGGAATAAAGAGAAAGATAGTGAAAAAGAAAAACATTGACACATTCCTTCCCATAAGTGATCCAACCGCAGATCAAACCTGCAACCTGGGTATGTGCCCTGACTGGGAATCAAACCTACAATCTTTTGGTGTTTGGGATGATGCTACAACCAACTTGGCCAGGCCACAAATATATTCTTCATGACTATAATGGAAGAAAATCTTTCCAACATTTTTCAAAATGATCAATTAATTAATTAAAACCAAAATAATTTTTAAATCACATATACACACTGAACCATCATAGTGACATTGAGGACATCGCAATAAAGAACATTTTGAGACGTTGAAGTGTTGACTACTCTCCTCGTCTTACACGTAAGATAAAGGTAAGAGCAGAAAGGAAAAACAGCTGTTCTTCCTGTGGGTCAGCATACTGTTGAAGTTAATTAAAAAAAAAAAAAAAAACACCTTATGATTGTGATCCTTGTAAGACTGCAAAATTTGAATTATCTGTACTGTATTGTAATTAGCAGAAGTCCTAGATAGATTTTTTTTCTTACTATTTTTCTTGCCAAACTCAGATGAAATGTGCTTTGGTTGACGTTGTTCATTTATATGATTGCTCAGGTTGTATGGAATCACAGTCATGTTTCTTCCCTAAATGATGCAAATACATAGAATCACTGTATTTCAAAGTAGTTCAGCATCCCCTTCCTTACTCCTTCCTTGCTGGGTGGTCTTTGCAGGTTTTAGTTTGGAAAATAATAGTGGTTTATGTATACAGTCTCTTATGGAATGTATTTTATAGAATTATTTAAGGAGAAATAACAGTCATGATAAAAATTTTGAATTCTAAAAAAAAAAAAGTAAAGATAATTGTGACAAGTTGACATCTGAATTCCTTTAGAATAGAATTGATTACCTTAAATTATTTTACTCAGAATCAGTTCTACATTCAAAAGGCAAAAAATAAACTTTCCACATAGCTTAGAATTTACTCTGGTAAGTGGTTGATGCCCTGCCTTTTTGGGGATAGAGTAACAAAATACTAGACATTAGAATCTCCAAATGCTTAGTACCGGTAAAAAGGTCCTGAGTAGATTTTCCTTTGTTTAGGAAACAACCTTAATGGATTTGTAATTTTAAGTATTCCAAGAAATAGTTGAGACTTGGGGAAGAAACTGAAATTAATGAGAGTCCAAGATAATGCATAAAGAGCCTACCCCATTAGACTCAGTGGATAGAGCATTGGCTTATGGACCACAAGGTCATGGATTTGATTCCAGTCAATGGCAGGTACCTCAGTTACAGGCTTCTCCCACCCCTGGGCCCTGGTATGGGCATAAGCAGGAGGCAACCAATTGATGTGTTTCTCTCACATGGATATTTCTGTGTTTTCCTTTCTCTCACACTCTCTCTAAAATCAATGGGAAAAAATATTCTTGTGTGAGGATTAAAAAAAAAAGATAATGCATAAAGAGAGGAAATGGAAAGACTTTTGTGAGGTATTTGGGGCAGGGGGAGGGAAGAAAGACAAAGTCTGTAAGACAGAACAAGAACTGATGCAGACGTAAGAGGTACACAGCCAGTTGGAAGAGCTTCATGTTGAGAATTTTCAAGACACGGATATGTAATATTCAATTTAAGTTGGAGCATGTACTTTGCAATGCGTTAATCCTCTAAAGTTTCTCTAAACAGAAATAACAAACATAAATTGCTTTCATTGATTAAATAAAGAAGAAAAAGGAAAAATAGGTAAAACTGTTGGGGAAGATGATGCATTTATAAGATGTAAGATCAAACATAAATGTACAACTTTGGAAACAAGGCATAAAACAAAATAGATCTGGGAAAGACACATTTTTTAGGCTGTCACTAACAGAATGTTTTAAACAGGCTGAAAATATTGTTCTTAAATATTAATAAAATAGTGACAATACTATGTTAAAGGACTCAGGTAATATGAATTCCAATGAAAGTTTAAAATTTAAATTAACAAGGTGAATATGAATTTGAAATTTATCTTACACTAGTATTCATTTTTAGTAGTTATTTATACTAATCTGATTTCTGTTGGTTGATATGTTGTCTGTTTTGCAGTATTATTTAATCCTCATGGATCCTTTTCCCAATGATCTCAACATGACTCCCAGACATAAAATGTAGATTTGTGGTGAGATAAAAATGATAACAATACTTTTAGAAACATCTATCCAACGTTTTGTTTTTTTGTTTTTAATAAATAATTAATAGTAGCTTACCTCACACATCTGGAGAGGCTCTGGTGTTGCATAAGTGTATTAATGATATAATTAATAGTCTTTCATTTTGGGGTAATACTTTGTCATCTCTAGGCACTACTGTGTTTATCTCAATTCTTAGGAAAGTTTACTGCTATCGCATGTGAAGAGGGTACTCTGTGATTTATTAGAATGAAGAGACTTCTTAAAAAATAATCTTTCTTTAAAGTTCTATTTTTCCATGAAATTTATTAGTGATTCTTCCTCTCTGATTTGAATACTGTGACAAGGCTGAAGCTTGACAATACCTAGTGCAAATGTTATCACCTTTATCCTACAAGAGTAATGGGATCATAGAGCCTTTAACCTTTGTGAAATATTTTTGCATGACTTTTGACAATGCAAATTCCACTCCACCTTTAATTCTCTCTCTCTCTCTCTCTACACACACACACACACACACACACACACACACACAAGCACTATGTTATATAAGAGGAATGATGTAACAGGCAAACAAATAATGGAGAGTATTGGTATTTAAATTTATTTCTAATTTTGTACAACAAAAATTTCTTAAAATTTTATAGATGGGATCTAAGTATCTGCAAGCATCATTCAAGTTTAGTCAAGAAACCAGTCACAGAGCAAGTGAGTTACTACTTAGTTACTAATAGAGTAAATGGGTTAACACACGGACATGATGATTTAATCCCTATTAAAGAGTGGAGAAGATTAGGTTAGGCATTTGTCAGGGAATGGTAGAACAATGTTTTCATGGAGCTCCACTTGTCTCAGTTGCCTGTAATTTCAAAGGGGTCTTAGTAGAACCTTTAGGATTCTGGGTACAACCTCTCAATTGGCCATTTGTTGAATGAAACCCATAAAGTTACCTTAGGTGCTTGGGAGAATAATGACTTCTTCAGAACAATACTTCTGATTGATTAGTATAAATAAGAATCCTTCTAGAAATCAAATTTGGGTGATACATTTTAAGAATTTACTTTTCTATAGTAGATGAAACCAAATATTAACAAATAATATCTTGAAACTGAGTAAAAAAGCATGCTGACTTTAACAAATGTGTGATACATTTTGTAGTGTCAGGGAAAGATTATAAAAGCTACAATAATCACTCCTTTAAAAAAAACTTTATATTTTGAATAGGAAATATAAATACACAATGTTTTAAATAAAGTAGCCATTCTATAGTATCCATGACTTTGTTTGATAAAGGAGATAAAAATAAAATATACTCATATTTCCTTTCATTTAAAAAAAAAGTATATGAAAGAAGGTAGAATAAATTAGTAAGAATAATTACTTTCTTTGCTGAGATGTGTATGGAGAGATGGAAGAGTTAGGACCTGAACAGTTGGTAGAGATCAGTACAAGGAAATTGTCCAATGCACAATTTTTTATAATTTAATACTTCAAACTTTTCTTCAACATTGGTAATTTTCACTTATACAAACATCATTCATAAGGGCATAGCTACAGAATAAATTCTTAAAAGCAAAATTGAGCCTGAGGCAATATAAGGAATATCCGAGAGGCTGTTAGAAGTGCAATTATAATACTTGTACCCTAGACCTACTTTACACACATTTCCAGAGCAGAGACTCGGAATTTTTATTTAATGAGCACTATATAGGTGATACTTATGAAGGCTGACCTAGAGAAAACATTTTCACATGTTATGAGCAAATCTCCTTCTATAAGCTTAGTACCAATTTACAGTTTTTCAGCAATAATTTTCCACATAATGCAAAATTAATATTTAACTATCAAACTTCAGAATTTTTACAAAGTTGATAGGTGAAATATAACTTTATAGTGTCATTTTAATTTTTATTTGTACTATTACTTTTGAGGTTATATCTCTTTTCACACCTTTAAAAGGCATTCATGTATTCTATGTTCTAATAGAATATAGTACTGTTCTAACAGTAACTATGTTACTTGTACTTCATATAAATGGAATTATATATTATGCACACATTTTGTTTCACTTTCTTTCTTCAACATAATGTTTGTGAGTTTATTGTGCATGATTGTAGATCATTGTTTCCTATTTAATTAAACCAGGTTTTTATTGATATGAATGTAGTAATATCTATTTATCCATTCAAATGATGATGAATAGTTTAGGGTACTTTGAAGTCTGGTGCTATTATAAATAATGTAGCCAAGCATATTCCATTATATGTCTTTTGGTAAATATATGAGAACAGTTCTATTGGACATAGCCTAGAACTGTTGAGTCATTCAGAATGCATTTATCTAACTTCAGTGGATATTGCCAAAGAATATTTCAAAGTAGTTGTACAAATTCACTTTCACATCTGCAGAGTATAAGATTTCTTAATTGCTCCACATCCTTGATAACACTTGCTGTGTCAGCCTTTTTAATTTTAGGCATTCTTGTAATGTGTACTGGGTTCTCACTGTAAGTTTAATTGCATTTACCTTATGACTAATAAAGTTGAACACCTTTTTATGTTTAAGTTTAATATACTTTTTAATGAAGTAGCCTTTCTCCAGGGGAAGCCTATGCCTAATGATTGGCTAACATGAAATACTAGTATACAAGCACCTAACCATATTACCTCAAATAAAAGACAACTCTTAGGGGATATTTTAGCTGCAGATCTCTCGGTGAGACTGAATAAAGCCTATGTTGCAATTGCTTCTCAGTTCAGTTTCCACCTCTGACTATCATGTTTCTCTCAGTCTCATATTTATTTATTTTTTACAGAAAGGAAGGGAGAAAGATAGAGAGCTAGAAATGTCGATGAGAGAGAAACATCGACCAGCTGCCTCTTGCACACCCCCTATCGGGAATGTGCCCGTAACCAATGCACATATCCTTGGCCGGAATCAAACCTGGGACCCTTCAGTTCCCAGACTGACGGCCTATCCACTGAGCCAAACCAGTTTTGCCTCTCAGTCTCTTGCAGACTTTGGAAGCATAATTTGAATTTTATTTTGGCTTTTAAATGGATCACCTGTTGGCTAACTGTTATTACATTGTTACTCAGCATCAGACACCTAATTTCTGAATTTGGGAAATTTCCTGCAGCAGGGTCTGGCCTGGATTGGATCTACTATTAATTCTGTCTCTAACAAACTTTATAAGGGCCCACACTAAATGAATACATGGAAGAAGGAGATGGGAAAGGAAAAGTGGGTCAAGAAAGGTGGCCTGCCTCAAAAGAGGTAGACGTGCCAGCACTAACTAAAATAGCAGATAATTGGAGAAACAAATCAGGAGGCTTTGATAACTGGGCATATTAGTATAAATATTAAATTAAAGCTGGGAATCCCACTAGAAAATGTCATTAAAGGGCACAGAAGACTCTGTTTATCAGAGAGATAAGGAGTAGGTTAGGGAGGGAGCACCTGACGCATGAGAACCTCAGTGACATCTGCCCTGTGTAAGTCAGGGCTGATGATCTCAGGTGCTATTGCCCAGCTGGACTCCTTTAGTAATGGGGATAATAGGATCCTAAAATAACAGAGGCCAAAACATGGTGCTCAATTATCAGAAATTTTGAGGGAGCAATTATTATAATGACTTTCAAGTTCAAAGTGGCAGCCTGAGGAGCCTGACGTAAGAGAAGTATGGAGATGGCTAATAGAGATGATGAATTTAGGAAAACAATGGATTGCCACCCAAAAAGGCTTATTAATTTATAAATTTTTTTTAAAAAAAATCAAGAATGGATGATCAGCCAGTTGAAGATAGCCACCATTGAAGTTTTTATGCCATTCTTAGTATCTGTGGTTTTGCCAATTTATGGATTTGTAAGTCTCTGTCTGAAGGAGAAACCCCATATATACTACAAAAGAACATGCAAACGATTATGGTACCTCCAATATGTAATGGATATTTATTCCAACCATATCTGCCTAAATCCGAATATTCAGACATTGTGAGAAGTATTGGAGATAAGATCCAAGTTGATACTAAAACCCAGGGATCTGAGGTATCATCATGTTCTTCCTCACAACAGAGTGGGTAGTATTTGATTTTGAAGTTAGGAGGCAATTGGAGCTTGGCATCATTCATAGTCCCACATAGTGGTCACTTCCTCATTCTGAAATGGTAACATTAGAATGTACATATTTGTTATTTGGTAAAAACCTCATATTTGTTTTTGGCATGTGAGATAAGAACCATTATAATGAACAAAATCAAATGGAAGATTCTGATTTTGATTTTCAATCTGACCAAGATAGTAAATTTAAAAAAAAAAAAGTCACACCCCAGAGTTATGGTACAGCACAGTGCCACCTTTAAGGAAAACAAGCATGGCAATCCTATGATAACCCCATTTGATTAACCTGTCCATAACCCACAAAAGCAAAGTGGTTCCTGTGATATAAAGTGTGTACCACAAAATTAATCTAGAAGTATCTCTAATTGGAGCTTCCATGTCAGACATAGCATCTTTGAGGGACAGATTAAGAGTTTAAATACACAATCTGCAGCCATTCATCTGTCAATCTCATTATTTTCCATCCATATCCATGTCAAGAAGTATTAGAAATACTTCACATTCATACAGGACTGTATCAACTAGAATTCTACCAAGTGATAGAAACTACACAGTAACTTGAACAGAGAAGATTAATGTAACATATTACGTTAGCTTCCTATTCTGTAATGTATTATCCTGACCTTAGGTCTTAAACAACAGAAACTTATTCTCTTTATTTATTTATTTTTTTATAGATATTTTTATTTCTTTTTTTTAATTTAAATATATTTTATTGATTTTGTACAAAGAGGAAGGGAGAGAGATAGAGAGTTAGAAACATCGATGAGAGAGAGTCATCGATCAGCTGCCTCCTGCACACCTCCCACTGGGGATATGCCCGCAACCAAGGTACATGCCCTTGACCAGAATCGAACCCGGGACCCCTCAGTCCCCAAGCCGACGCACTGTCCACTAAGCCAAACCGGTCTCGGCCATATTCTCCTTAAACTTTGGAAGCCAGGCTTCAGTTTCACTGGCCTAAAGTGGAGATGTTAGCGGGGCTGGTTTCTTCTGAGGGCTCTAGAGCAGAGCCCATTCCTAGGCTGTCAGCATTCCAATCACTGGTGAGTGCATCACTCCAATCTCTGCTTCCCCTGGCTACATTGTCTTAATCTCTTTTGTTGTCATATATCCCTTTGCCTACTTCTTATAAGGACACATACAAACCCACCTGAACAATACAGGATAAGTTCTCCCTCTTAAGAGTGCTTAGAGAAGCTGCCTTTTGTAAGGTGCATATTCTCCACATTGCAGGGTGCTGAAGAAAAAGCAAAACAGAGCTAAATTTACTCACTGCCTGATTAGAGGAGCACAGCAAAGCAAGGGAGAGAACTCTCATTCTCCGTCGTCCCTCGGTGCCCTCTATTGACAACATTTAACATTGTGCCAGCTAGCAGTGCAGATTTTCTCAGAGCAAGATCCGAAAGGTGGATTTGGAGTTGAGAATTAATAAATTGTTAATGACACTGTTCACCTATTTGGGCACTTAGTTTCTGTATGTATCTTTCTACATACTTTCAAACTTTCTTACATTAATCACTTTATATTTCCATGATCAGATACAACTATCATTCTAATAAATGAAGTTCTCATTATTTCTCCCAAATGAAGAAATTTCAACAGTCATTGTAGCCATTGTGGTTTATGTTAGTCATACATCAAATTTATTGCAATTCCACTGATTATTGTATTATCTAGAGATGAAATCTTCAACAACTTGTATATTAAACAAAGAAAAAAGGAGAGAGAATAAAATGGTTAGCACTGGTGAGTAATCTATATATCTGAAATAATATAGATTGGTCACCCCACGCATGGACAACTGAACAGGCTGCATGGGGTGACCAGACCAGCAAGGGGGGGGAGGGTAGTTGGGGGAAGCCAGGCCAGCAGAGGGGAGCAGTACGGTAAGCGGCAACCAGGTTGGTAGAGGGGGTAGTCGAGGGTAACCATGCCAGCAGGGAGTGCAGTAAGGGGTGACCAGGCCAGCTTGGGAGAATGTTATAATAGTGTAACCTCTCTAATTATTGTGTAAAATATTTGCTGCATAGAACCCCAAATACTTTGTAGCTTCCAAAATTAATGAACATCCCATTATCTTGATATAAAAGCTCCGAGCCCTTAAAGTGTAAACGCCCTGCTCCCAGCATAAGGCACACCCTCTGGGCCACACTGGTAAGGACACAACTTGTTTACCATGGTCTATATAACCCCAGGACTGTCTTCAGTTGTGGTCTCCTGCCCAATAAGAAGAGGACTCCATGTCGCTGCATGAGACAAGCCCCTGACTGCTCTGCTGTGTGAGCCTGAACCAACTGCGGCCGCCTGTCTGTCTCTGTTTTCATCGTCTGTCCTTCAGTGTGCATCGCCAGGTGGCCTTTGCTGGAGCCTAGGACGCTCTAGGGAAAAATAAAACAAAACAAAACAACAACAACAAAAAAACACCTTGTGTGATTGCATATTAATTGTCTTGTGTGCCATGTGCTCCAGTTGGGCTCAGCTGTCTAGACACTGAAGTACCAGGGGATAGGCTGTTATTGCTGACTCCTAATCTCCTGTGTTTGTCCCACTAAGTCTAGACAGATAATCAATTCATTGGGGCTTAACTGGGACAGAGGCATTGGCGGGTAACTACACCTGAGGGGGGGAGTTGGGGTGACCAGGCCAGCAAGGGGCGGGGGGGGCAGTTAGGTGTGATCAGGCAGGCAGACAGGTGAGCAGTTAGGAGCCAGTGATCCTGGATTGTGAGAGGGGTCCCGGATTGGAGAGAGTACAGGCTGGGCTGAGGGGACCCCCCTCTCCTGTGCACGAATTTTATGCACCGAGCCTCTAGTAAACATATAATATGCAAAAAGAAATTATAATACAATACTATAGTTCTTTGATTTTATAATTAGTCACAGACAGTTATTTGATATCTATGGCTTCCATGCACTACTCATTAGATATTTCTTTACTCTCAGCCAGAACCTCAGAGAATAAGTTCTTTTACTCAATTGAATGACCCAAAGCCACCGAGTTCCCAATTTTTTTTTTTTTAACCATAGTTTTTCACTAACTCTTTGTTATGGAAGTTGGCTCATGAAATTCCATGAGCTTTCAAAATATAGTCTTCCATGCTCTCATTATATTAGAATAACCCAGTTTCCCTGGATAGCCGATATCAATCACTCTGGGCTATACTCTATAGTATAGAGTAGCCCCTGCTTCTTCAATAAGAAACAGTGTTAGTGGCATAAGAAACACAAATGCCAGATGGTAGTCTCATCTTCCATTTCAATAGAGCTTGCTATGCCCTCTCATTGAGCATTACCACATTGAGCAGTGAGAGTTAGGAATTCCATCAGACTTCAACTTTACTAGGATGGGAAGCAAATATTTTGTAAGACAGTGAGAGGAACCACTTTCTTAATTCTGGACACACATATTCTAGCTTGGGAGCAGAACAATATCACTATATAAAGAGTGGCTATGTTATTATGATCTCTGAATGCATTATATATTAGAGGCCTGGTGCATGAATTCACACATGGATGGGGTCTGGCCAGCCTGGCCAGGGGAGGGGACATGTACGATTAGCCAGCCTGCCTGCTGTTCAAACTCTTGGTTGGGACAATTTACATATTAGCCTTTTATCTTATATATACTGAGTGGCCAGATTATCATGCTTTCACACATCATAATAATCTGGCCATTCAGTGAAATGTCTCTGAATCATCCTTTAAGATCTCCCCAATCTTTTAATGGTGTTTTATCTGAACTATTGGCAGAACAGAATCTTCAGTAAGTCATATTTTCAGTAGACCAAGGGAAATTGTTTCAAACTTTGTTGTGAAATGATCTACTTGTCAGATAGTGTTTGTATGGAAGATGCCATAATAACAGTGAAACATGAATTTGGGGGTAAAATAGGACAGGATTAGAAAATATTAAAAATTTGAAAATTAAGGGGACCATGAGGAAGCACAGGGCTGCAGAGCAGCTGAAGGTATATTTCCATAGAATGGGGGAGCTGGGAACAGCAAAAGGTCTATATTTACAAAATAAAGGGAAGGAAGCCCTTCCTTCAAAAGGAGAGGAAGAAAGCCTGAAGGGAATAGGAAAACAATAGGGAAGGAGTGGGGAGAACCTCACATGGGACATCTGAGGTTTGACCTTAGCGCCCAGGAGTTAGTATAGTAACCAGTCTAAGGGAATAGTGACCAATCAGAGGGGATATCAAGGCACCAGGATCTGCAGCCTATATAAGCCATAGGGAAAGAGAACCCAATGGGACCCTTCCCTCTCCCCACGTGGGAGTCTGTATTTGTTCTTCAATAAATCTTCATCTTTGCTATACCTTCTGTCCATGGATTCATTCTTTGTTTCCAGTGGACAAAGAATCTGGGTTCCAGTCCAAAAATTTGGTATCAATAATGTTGGCAGAAGCAATACAGGCAAGGAAGACAAATCCATAACCAGAATACGTGACTATCTACATGAGGAGAGTGTTAGCCCTCTGCGATGAAATAGAGTTGATGGAGGACCGATGAAGGTTCGGGGCTACCAAGTGATGCTGCCATATCAGGGCTCAGTGCTGATCTCTGTTTTTGATAGAAGAGCTGCATAATAGTAAAATTAGCAAGGTTTGCCATGGGTAAGGGAACTTTATGCTGTGCCATGTGTAGCCTTTATCTCCATCATCATGGCCAAAACTAAGTTATATGAAATGGTGGCCAGATCTCTATGTCATCCATTACTGTTGCTTGGGATCTTTCCCTCAGGTCATGCTTAGTCACAAAGATGATCCCTTATGACAGATTGTTAAAGGAGAAAAAAGGACAAATTAGTATGAAAAATATGTTTTTGTTCAAGACACATTGAAGGGTCTTGGGTTTGATTTCTGGTCAAGGGTACTACCTGGGTCAGGTTCGATCTCTGCCCTGGTCATGGTGCATGCAGGAGGCAACTGATCAATGTTCTCTGTCACGTAGATGCTTCACTCTCTCTTTCCCCGTCCCCCATGCTTTTCTCTCTCTCTCTCTCTCTCTCTCTCTCTCTCTCTCTCTCTCTCTCTCTCTCTCTCTCTCTCTCTCCTCCTTTTAAGAGAAGGAGGAGGAGGAGGAGGCGATAGAGAGAAGAGAGAAGAAGAAAGAAGAAGAAGAAGAAGAAGAAGAAGAAGAAGAAGAGAAGAAGAAGAAGAAGAAGAAGAGAGAAGAAGAAGAGAAGAAGAAGAAGAAGAAAAAATACCTTCAGGTAAAGATTAACACAAAAAAGGGGGGTGGAAAATATTTAAATACTAGTAAGTACACCTAGTGAAAAACTACAAAGAAAAGATTGTGTTTATTGTAAATACCTAGTAATAATTATCAGGGGGGAAATAAAACATTAACATTGCCAGTGTTTAAAACTTAAAAAGAATAACCTGTACTGTAGATCCTATAGGTACCAATAAGTCAAAAATAATATTATTAAAAGCCCCAGTCTGTTTTGCTCAGTGGATAGAGCATTAGCCTGTGGACCAAAGGGTTCCGGGTTTGATTTTGGCAAAGGGCACATACTGGATTTCAGACTCTTCCCAGGATTGGGTCCTGGTCTGGCCCATGCAGTAGACAACGATCCAACGTGCTTCTTTCACATCAATATCTTTCTCTGTCTTTCCCTCTCTTTTCCACTCTCTCTTAAAAAAAATTATATATATATATGATGAGGAATAAAAACTAAAAAACTTGTATCAATGATGTTTCTATCTCCCTCTCTCTCTTCCTTTCTGAAATCAATAAAAATATATTAAATTTTTTTACACAAATTTAAACATTTTTGTATGAAATAGGAAAATGTTTAAGAATACAGAGAACAGTAAAAAATATAGAAAAAATAAAAATCTGGATATTTCAATATCTTGAAGAAAACTTACACGCATATGACTTTACCAATAAACATTAAAGACAGAAGTACTCACTCCACAAACCTGTAAAGAAGGATCCTAGTAGCGGTTGCTTCACATATATATGCAAGTTTTGGTTTAACATTGTAAAAGCCACTTATATAACCATCATGCTAACAGCAGTTTTCTGTTCTTACTAAGTTTGTCTGTCAGTTGTTGAGAGTAGTTTGCTAAAAATGTCTGTTTTTTAATTTTTCTCTTCTTACTCTTCTTTTTGCAACTGCTCTAGATCTTTTGAAGCTATTTGAAATATTATGTATTTTGTGAGCATGACGTTTGTTTTTTTAATCCAATTGAACAATTTTACTATTTTATATGTGTATTTAATTACTTTTACCTTTAGTGTAAATATGACAGAGTTCATTTTGTCTCTATTTTTAAAATTTGTTTCCTATTTGCATCATCTAATTTATATTCCTTAAAACAAAATGTTTCTCCTTTATTTTGAATTAATGAAAATGTTTGTTTGTTTGTTTTCTTTATTTACTTATGCATTTATTTAGGCCCTATAAATATTCC